>NC_045542.1:59480918-60080918 GCF_009769535.1 Thamnophis elegans
GATGGCATGACCATGGGACTCTGTGACAATGATAAATGAATGGATTGGTTGCAAAAGGTTCCAAAGTGCCTTTGGAATGTTGAATGATTGAATGAAAACTACCTGTATCACATCTACAAGTTACTTATTATATAATTAGCCAAGTTGGTTCCTTTCATGTGAAAAATGTGGCAGAAGGAGCCACAGTACATCACAGCATGGACCATGGTGGTACTCACAAAACATGCAATGTCATATTATACTTCTAGAATAGAGAATTAATGCAATCCTTACTATTGAGAGACACAGGCTTCAAGGAGGAAGTCAAAACAGAGCAAGAAGGCTAGACCTGGAAATCAACTGTTTAAAAAAGAGGAAGCAAAGACAAAGAAAATACACACAGTCCTTCACAACATAGTTCATATCACCTAAAGTTGAGGGAAACTGTTAAAATCTTCCAGCTCATTGTTTGATCAAGCTACTAAATTCTCTGTTAACACAATATATAATTTGGAGGACTTTTGACCCACCAATATGTAGCCCAATATCTATGTGTTCTTTAGCACTAGCACTTAGACTTATATACCACTTCATAGTGCTTTACAGCCCTCTCTAAATGATTTACAGAGTCAGCCTATAGCCCCCAATAATCGGGGTCCTCATTTTACTGACATCGGAAGAATGGAAGGCTGAGTCAACCTTGAGCCTGGTGAGATTTGAACTGCCAAATTGCAGGTAGCTGGCTGTCAGCAGAAGTAGCCTGCAGTTCTGCACTCTAACCACTGTGCCATCGAGGCTCATTTCTCTTTCCTGATTACTTCAGGGAGGCAATTCTGTTAAACTGCCATTCAACTGCACTTCTCCTTTCTTTCAAGAACTCATTTAATCACAGAGCGGAACATGGAGATGGGAAGAAGCAAATCATTTTAAACGTGTATTTTTGTCTTTCTGTCATAGGAGAGAAAGGGAGTCTTGGTCAATCCCAGAAGTTCTATATGCGACACTGGCTTGAGCATGTTGTGAGAATGGTGGATGGTCAGATTCCAAAAGATCTCCTGTATGGAGAATTAGTGCAGGGAAAGCACCCCAGAGGGAGACCACAGCTGCGGTACAAGGATATCTGCAAGAGGGATTTAAAGGCCTTGGGAATGGACATTAGCAGCTGGGAAACCTTGACCTCTGATTGTTCAGCTTGGAGGCTAAAGATGCAGCATAGCCTTCTCCATTTCGAAGAGACACTTGTTTGGCAGGCTGTGGCAAAGAGGCAGTCCTGGAATCAGTGAAATATGGGGGCTGAGCAGGGGACAGAATGTATCTGCCCTCAGTATGGAAGGGATTGCCACTCTCGAATTGGCCTTTTCAGCCACACCAGGTGCTGTTTTAGGACCTCTTTCTAGAGCACGATTCCATAGTCTTTTGAGACTGAAGGATGCCAATATAATACAATGCATGGGAGAGAAAGGGAGTCTTGGTCTGTCCCAGAAGTTTTATATGCTCAGATGTGTAATATGGTTACACGCTACCTGTGTAACATGCCAAGAGTAGGAAGGACAACCATTGAGGAATGAGGTTGCAGTATCACAATAACCATTATTGTTTTCATTATTGTGGACTGCAAACACCCCTTCTTTACCACCTACAGAGGAGGGCAGAACACAGCAGTATGAATGGCATAGTAGCAATGAAAGGGAAAGGCAGCGTAATGCTCAGGCAGACATGTGGTAGCACAGCTTGGATGACAGCATGCACTGGCTATCTGGTAAGGCTCGTAGAACTGTCAGAAAATAAGTGAGATGAAAAAGAAAGAACAGATGTTAGGAGATTAAAACAAATATTTATTTAAATGAAATCTTAACATTCAGATCAGAAAGTAAAACATTTGACATCACTGTTAAATTATCAAAAGTTGTTTGGCATTGGATTCATGCATTTGTTTTCCTTATACTTGTCTTATTTTCTCATTCTGTTGTACTATTTTCTGCGCTAGATTACATGCACAGCCTTTAACAATTGATCAGGCTGGAAACTAATTACAGGACTGCTTCTCATTATACTTCTAAATCCCTGCTGTATTCTTTAGAATAGCGGATACTGATGCTACGTTTTCCCCATCACACCCTATAGAAGAACTCACAGCAAGAAAAATGAACAGGGATCGTCCCCAGAATCGAAATCAACAGCAGGTAACAAAATCCCAGTTTTAAAATATTTCACAATGTCAATGAACGTTGACATTTGTGTACTGATGATTTATCACAAATCAATTGGGAATTTTGAAATCAGGACAAAATATATTGTTCATCAATCCAAACATAAAAAGTATTTTAAGATCTAAAATTTGAACTTTTGCTGTCTTCAGGAATTTGGGGCTTCTCAAGTTTTACTATGTGAAAAATGTTTTCAAATCTTATTTATTTTTTCCAAGCCCTTAGTTTTGGTCAACTGAAGGCAGTGTATGCACTTAATGTGCTAAACAGATATTCTATTTAATATTGTGGTATGCTAAATGGTTACAAAGCATGAGAAGAAAAATCTGCCTCCTCTTCGTTTTGCCATATTCTTCTATCTTTAATCCTAATTAAATTCATATTTTTTTGTTTGGTACAATATGAACATTGCATCTACTTACGTCTTCCAGAAACTGTCAGGTTTCTAGACAGTTTGAGAAGGACATTGGAATTACAACTAAAAAGTAGATGAATTTAAAAAGAAGATCTAACATTTCCCTGGTTCAATTTTCATGTTTGTGATAAATGTAGTATAAAGATACTTTGTAGTATAAATTTAGTGAATTGTATACTACACACTGACCTACCTGCAAAGTTATAGCAAGAAGTACTGAAAATAAACATAATCTGAATATACTAAAATGTAGTACTGCAATTTTATAGGAAGAAAAATGATAGAAATGTTAAGGTGAAGATCAATAAACAGCTCTCGGACTGAACCTTGATTCACCTAATATTTGAATGGCACCTTTGTGAGTTCAGTTTCTACATCCAGATCTGGCTCTAAATTTCCCTGTGGTTCAGGATTCTGTGTAACTGAGATTTTGGTTTCAATAGTTGTGCAGGACACAGCTGGAGGGCTTCACAGACAGCTCTCTGGCTGCAATGTGTGGAAGGATTTCTAAAACACGAAGCAGCTGTGTACAGAAGCCCGGGGAACTGTCCCAATACATAGTCGTCTTTTCTAGGACTAGTGAAAGGACAAAGTGCCTGTGTGGCATTGCAGCTGGGGCAGAGGAAACCTAGGCCCACACATCCCTTCAACTGGGTTTTTGTTTGAAAACCTACCTCAAGTTGATCTTGAAATGGTTCCATGCTTGCTGCACAAACCTCTTGGGAATAAAATCACAATGGAAATGGGAGAAATCACACTCCGAGAAAAACTGGGCACGAATGGACGTTGGTTATGTTTCGGTTCAGGTTCTCTCTTCAGAAAAAAGAGAATGAGTATAATGAGCTCTCTTATAACAGCAAGCAAAAATATGGCTTTAGAGTGGTGTCACACATGAAGGTGGACCCAGGATTTTGGTTTACTGGGAGGGAAGTGAAAGAAGAGGGAATCCTCTGCATTTTCATCTATGGATCTGATATGAGCACCTGTAAGTAAAGGATAGAGGGCAAATTATGAATTGTGTGTGATGTCACCATACATGTTACTTGTATCAGCTATCATGAAGCCAGTATGTAATCATGACAACGTCATCTTTTGACAAAATGTGTGTGTGTGTGTGTGTGTGTGTGTGTGTTTTGCTGCAGGCTCTAAAGCCCATTTTTACATCTATGCTTGGAAGTAAACGTGTTTCCAAACACAGTTCTCTGCCCATTCCTGAAATACTAAAAGAGCCAAGGTGGTGCAGTGGTTAGAGTGCAGTACCGCAGTCTACTTCAGCTGACTTCTAGCTGCAGTTTGGCAGTTCAAATCTCACTGGCTCAAGACTGACTCAGCATTCCATCTTTCTGAGGTGGGTAAAATGAGGAGCCAGATTGTTGGGGGCAATATGCTGACTCTGTAAATTACTTAGAGAGGGCTGTAAAAGCACTATGAAGTGATATATAAGTCTAAGTGCTATTGCTATACACCCCAAACCCCTGGAACTACAATGGTTTCTTCAAGTGATCAACAGGACAATGGTTTCATCAAGTTATCAACAGGACAATACAAAACTCAGAATCCATATTGTAACTTCCCTTCTAATCTCCTTGTTGTGTGCTCTGTTTCTTTTGCACAGTGAGTTTTTTTTAAAAATGTGTCACTGCACTACTCTTCAGTTCAATAACATGGATACAAGGACACAGAAATTACAGCAACTCAATAACTGTGGTGATCCAAAATGTAAATGGATGTCGGAAGTTACAAAAAGCTCTATATCTGCCTCAGGTTGCTTAACTGTTCTTGCAATTCCCACAACAGAACTAGAAGTTAACTATCCCAAAGGGACAACAATGGGTACTTATGTGGATGCACACACACACTATGGACTGATGCAGATGCGCTGTATGGACAGCTCTTACTCCATTCAATAGAGTGCACTTCAAGTTATAGAAGATTGCAGTCCTCCTCTCTGAAACTTCAAATACGCTCCCAAGAAATTGACTTGTTGACTTGATAGGATTTTAACACTGTATTATTTTTCATCATAGAGTGGCAAATCATTTTGATTTTGTTGATCCCTGAGAGGTCCTTGTCAAACCCCCAAAGTTTTAGGACTGCACTTTCAGAAATATTGCCATAAATCATTTAAATTAAATAATTTAAATCAACTTCATATAGCTACTCTTCCTAGTGCAGATGCTGATGCAAATAACTACATCCATGAACACTATAGATTTCACAAACTCGTTGAAGGATCATCATATACTGTATCACCATGTGCATTTGATTCATGGATATGCACCTTTTTGCATTATAAGAACCCCCAACTCACGGATATTCCATAAAGCCAAAGGGCACATGCAATAAAGCATATCTGGTTATTAAAGTCAATCCTAGTTCTATGAAGTGCTGTTTCTATTTCAGGTCTTTCTGGAAAAAAGAAAAAAATGGATGAAAGCAAGATAAAACATTGGCTGATGTCTAAATGATGATGACAGCTGGATGCCCCGTGAAATCACTATAGCAAAAATTGCCAGTGCGTGTAAAAAAATCCATCTGGAAACAGAAATAATTATAAGCACATTTATCACATTTATTCCCATGGAGGTATTTCATGTCACTTTTCAGTTTTTCACCTGAACCCATCTTCCTCATGTGAGGTCCAATATTCAGAGAGTACTAAACCTCCTCCACCTTTTTCCTCCTGTTTGACCCTTGACACTCCCCAAGGTTTTGAAAATTTATGCAAGTCCAATAAATATGAGACATGTGGGATGGAAACTTTAAGACACATTCCTCTATAAAAGATTAGAAAATAGCTTAGGGAATTTTATCAGAGATATTGTTGCTCTTGTCTTGCATTTTTCCCCCAGATACCTAATATTTCCCATTTCAAATGATACTACAGAATGTTCCATGTAAGATTTAACATCATAAAACCACATATAAGTGCTAACTGTTACTGTTTAACCGAATGTGTGAAATTTTGAATTTGATGATGAATAGTTTACCTGTTACAGGTTGTGAGCTATTATGGCAGTTCTCTCCAATATTTTTTGACAGTGTTTAGAGTTGGGCATGAACCTAGTTTAGTAGTGATGTGACAGGTGATGTGAAAATGCTGTCCATACATTCCACTCACATGGACAAGATCTGGGTTCTAAAAGGTTGATCCAATAACTCATTGTTGTTGACACCCATTCAGTCATATCTGTTATTACAGATCTACAGTTATTTGATCTTCTTTTATGAGTTCTTCATATTTGTCTCAGCACTGCCATTCCAGGGGACATCTCTTCATATTCCTTACAATTAGCGGTGGTGTCTATTAGTTTTAGGAGCGCACCCAATGTCTTCCAAAAACAAATCATCACAGTTTACTGATAGTGAAAATGGTTGCTCCACTTACTTCCAAAGATTACAGGATTTTATATAAGTTATTTAATCAAACATTTTCCCTGGTAAAATAACGTTAAATCAGAGATTTGAAGATGGATTGGATTGGAACTGAAGCCTGCACTCCAGCACAAAAGACACAGTAACTGAGTTCTTTTATGTGTGAAACCATAGCAAGATGTGTTCAGTTCTAGCTTTGGAAGAAAAGTGTCAGATGTGGGACAGAACAGTCTTTCGTTGCCTTTCCAATTAGTGCAATTATCGAAGTAGTTTGCCTGAGAAGGCCCCCCGAATAGAAAGCATTCTCTAAGTGATGGAATGAAGTAAACCAAGTAAACCAAGCAATAAAGCCTCCCCAGCCAAGGCAATTCCCATTAGGGCATAAGTCTATTTATGGCCATTCTTCAGGGTAGAATGAGGAGCCCAAGCGTCTAGGAGGGAACAGTAGAGCAAGCAATATTAGATTCATCGTGATTGCTCAAATTATGGCTCAAATTATGAGGATTACCCTACGGCCTTCACCTTATCATGTGTTTATTATAAATTACATAATTTATATCATTGATGGGATGATATCACAACATACATGAAATCATCATGAGAACATCAAAAAGAACACACAAAAAGAAATCCAGGCCATATCCTTGGTCTCGGGAGCAAGCAGTCAGGCACTGGGAAAACAAGACAACCAGCTTTCCCCATCTTCCACGCTGGACACTCCACTGATGTGAATTTCTCATTTGATTTCACCACAGGCTTTCACGGGAGATATGCAACCAATGAACTTGTTGCCCAGATTCCAAATGTGGAATTCAAAATGGAAACTAGGGCTTTTTCGGACACCTTTTTTCTTGCAAAATTAGGTACGTAAAATGGAATAAGTGGTTTGTTTGTGATGTTCCAATCATACAGCTTACCTGAGTAGAGTTAGCCAAACCATGTTTAAACATTGTCTCAGTTTGGGAATAAATATAGTCTGTTCATATTTAGTTAACTGGATCAATTTATGTAGAAAACAAAGAATAGAATAGAATATATATCTTTATTATGGTCAAAGACCAGCAATAGACATTACTTTTTACAATATATTTTAAAAGTACTGACATTAAAAGTAGATAATAACATACATGCTCTCAAACTGTTCGGATCATTCCCTGGTTTATGTGGGTGAAAAGCCGATAAGTATGGGAGTAAATATAATGATCCAGAAATTGATCAGAGATACAGTATCTCCAGATGATTTGTAGAGAGCAAAAGAAATAGCCTTGAAACAATACTCAGAAATCATTATGTAAACAAAGAGGATAGAAACATTACTTAAGTCTTGGAAAGGACAGACTATTCAAAAGAGACTCGGGAAGACTTGTCCCTGACTCGCTGAGGCATAAGAGGGAATGAAGGAGAAGCATAATCAGACTGGCAAGATTATGTTGTTCAAGCCTATCTCAATCTAGTGCCGTTCTGATCTTCTTACAGAGTCTATTTTCTGATTTGCTGTCCTTCAAAAAGATGACATCTGATCCATTTTCCCTGCTCTTATGACCACCTTCCTCCTGCCCAGTTAAGTCTTTTGAGGGAACAGGGGCAATGTGGAAGCCTATTCTGATAAACTGATATTCCTAATTTATTCTAGTTTACTTTGTATTGCCACTTTCTAAAAGCTCTATTGTAAATATTGCTTGTAAATCTTTTCATATTCCATCTTTGTTGCCTAATTAAACCCTGTGTTTTTACATTATTTCTCTTCATTGCCCAGATTCTTCTGATTACAGACAGTCCCATCCTTCTTCATAATTCAGTTCCTGGCTGGCTTTCCCAAGGCAAAGTTCAAATCTCCTTGTCAATACAAAGACAGTCTGGGTTTATGGAAATCCTCATGAACTGGGCAAGATGCTTGTGTAGCCTGTCCTGCCAGGACTTGCTGTCCTACATTCTAACTACAAGAGGAATTCTTAGCCACCAAAATCAGGGATGTTTTGCAGGCCCTTCCAGATAAACCCAACTCGCTTAGCTGATAGTGTGTAAATTGTTTATCGGCTTTTGTGCATTCTCTGTGCAACAGGATAGCAATAGCAGTAGACTTATATACCGCTTCATAGGCCTTTCAGGCCTCTCTAAGCGGTTTACAGAGAGTCAGCATATTGCCCCCAACAATCTGGGTCCTCATTTTACCCACCTCAGAAGGATGGAAGGCTGAGTCAACCCTGAGCCGGTGAGATTTGAACCGCTGACCTGCTGATCTAGCAGTAGCCTGCAGTGCTGCATTTAACCACTGCGCCACCTGGCTTCCTGGCTGTTGTTCTTGGAATCCTGTTTGGTCATAATATTTAGAAGAGGGTTCTGATAATGAGATAAGCTGCTCACCCACCACAGATGGCTCTGGAGACACGCAGCTTAGCCAACATTCTGAATGGAGGGAATAAGCTTGTAAGAAACGCAAGTGGTTTGTAAGTGGTTTGAGTGAAATGTCACATGGAAGGCTGCACAGGCACGTCTGTTCAAGGCATTTGGATTTATAGAATTCAATGATAAAAAAACCAACTTCAATCTTATGTTCCTTTAAACAAATGTACAGTACAATGATCTATCGCTTGATCTCAAAACCAGGGATGGTTTTCTTCTGCCAGCAAAGACCCTCTAACTTGGCAGGCTGCACTACTAACCTAGGTCTAAAAACAGTGGCAATGGGATGAAACCTTTGTTATCACCATTTCTCTCTAATAGGCTTTGTTTATACATGTTTATTTAGGGGAAAAACATCTCACTTACATAAGCAAGACTTCCTGACAGCAAGTGTGGCTTGGATTGCAGTCCAGAGCTAACTAGGCTTTTCCAGGAAGCCATTGGTTTTCTTTCTTGAGAATAAGAGCTAATTCATAAAGCTAATACACAAAAATTCCCTTGGACTGCAAGGCGATTACCAGTCAGTCCTAGAGGAGATCAACCCTGAATTCTCTCTAGAAGGACAGATCCTGAAGATGAAACTCAAATACTTTGGCTACCTAATGAGAAGGAAGGACTCCATGGAGAAGAGTCTAATGCTGGGAAAGATTGAGGGCAAAAGAAGAAGGGGACAACAGAGAATGAGGTGGCTGGATGGAGTCACCGAAGCACAGGCGTGAGCTTAATTGGATTCCAGAGGATGGTAGAGGACAGGAAGGCCTCAGGGAACATTATCCATGTGGTCACAATAGGTTGGACATGTCTTTGTAACTAACAACAACAAAAATGCACAAAGAAGAGCAGCAGGATCCTCCATGTCCTTATTTTGCTTGGTCAAGAACCATGATATTTATGCCTATATTGAAGTGTTATTAGCTGATTTATCTCTAACTGTGGTGCACAGTGATCTGCTTATGAGGATACCCAAGCTTTAAAAGCCGTTCAATCTAACTTTCTCAGATCCCTGCTCTGAGTCCCCTGCAAATGTACTTCTATGCCTCCAGCTCAAATGCATCTCTGCCAAGGCCTCCTTGGATTCTGCTGACAGAAGGTACTGGCAGCAGATCTTTGAGGAAGACTCTTTAGTTAAATTAGCATTGATAGACAGGCATCAGTCTCCTAACAGCAGCTGACCTGGCTTATTGTGGATTCTCCCACAGTGCTGGGCTTCAATAATGAATTCTGGAAAGAATTCAGATAGAGACTCTTAATAGACAAAAAGGCAGAATTATTATCTCATATCTCCATTACAACGAACTCTCACAATCTCCATTTAACAACCCTAAACGTTTAAAATTTATCTCTGTTGAAAGAAATGCATGCTTAGACAAAACAACATGAAACCCTATGAGACAAAGAGATGTTGGTTCTTCAAGATGCTAAATATATGTTCAGTTCTTCCAGTTCTTTCATACATGTTCAGGGAAAAAGCAGGGCTGCCTATTTACTTATTTAAATGTGTTATAGCTGCCCAACTCTAATGGACTCTGACCAGCATAACAAACCAAAAAATCCACATAAAGATATAAAATGTAAAACCACACAAACAGCATGGTCTATAATGATCTTAAAAGCAGCACAAATGAAAGAAAATACCCCCTCCCCCTCATACAATAATACAATAAGCAATTCCAGCCAGTTCAGGATTGTCATGAATAAAACATAAAGAGCTATAAACCAGGAACACAGAATATCGGTTGTATAATTGGTCCCTCTGATGAAGTTATCACATCTATACTTATGTGAACTAGACTAGGCTATATAATGTAGCTTATTATTATGGGACTTTCTTTTTCAATGTGTTCTGCTCTTAAACTAGCTTTGTCTGCTTATGCAAGTGCTGAGAAAAAAAGAACCCAAAGAGTTGCTGATAAAGAGAAAAGTTATTCATAGTGTTCTTTTACATGAAATCATATAAAAATTCATTTGTTATAAAATCAAAACCGGTAGTCTATAAAATAATGTACTGCCATGTTTTGTGCGGATGGCATTAACAAAAGGAACAACAGCAACAGAAAGTCCAATATTTTTCCCCTTCCCAAATAAAAATGTTAAAAATCTTACGGAGATGACATCTTCATAAGATCACATGTGATCGATGTTTCTTTCAGAGAGACAACATCCCATGAATAAACTTGGATTATCCATTGGATTTGTTCTCATCACTTTTAGATTATCCAGATCTAGTTGTTCCAAATGCCTGATACTTTTGAAAACCTGTTAACTTTTGCCTGTCATGCTCTGCCTCTCCCCTTCAACTTTAAGACTATCTTGCTGACAAAGTCACACAGCTGTCCAAAAGTGCCAGTTTTGTCTGAGACCAAGGTTGTGTTTCTTTTGCTCCAGTCTCACATCCAAACGTGCTTGGGTTGGGCCTCTTTATTGCATCTCCTAATTGTTTAGATTTATGAGGCATCTACCGTAACTTCTAAGACAGCATTCAAAATCCCCTGTTCTGTTTAATTCATTCCTTTTTTTCCTGGAGTTTATGGATCCAACTCAACAAGTAAAACTGTGCTATTGCCAACATTCTGTTTCTTCTCCACATTGTAAGGCAGGTCTATGGACTGTATCCCCCTTTTTAAAAAAGAGAATGACTGCTGACACCTCCCTACTTCATAATCCTTTTATGCAGACCAAGGTAGTGAAGTAAGCAAACACGCATTGTTTTTGTACAGATCCCCAGACAAGAAGGTGCTTTTTCAAGAATTAATAAAAACATTCCCTAGTTTGGATCTCAACTGTGTAATATCATTACTTTTTTTTGTAGTTGCACAGCTTTTTATGTAGTATAATGGCAAAACATAGAATTATATTCAAATCATCAAATCTTACCTATATGAGAGTATCTTTGTAGACACCACTATATTGCAAAATTAATATCAAGAATAGTGTAATAATACAACCAATCAACATTACAAACAAATCAAGGGCAGTCTACCAACCAATCCTGATACTTGACACTGCTAAGTAATCAGCACCACATCTTTATTTTGCCTTTGTTGACTGTCGATGAAACAGAGATTGTGGGTATTTTTGTAACTGTATCTAGAGAGCCACAGGTTGCCCATGACCAAGGATGTAATGATATCGCCAGGTTGGGCAGTATTAAGAAGTGAGGATACTTGATGCTTCATAGTTTAGCTGAAAAGCAGGAAAAATAGTACTACTGAGAATTGGCAGTTTTGCCATTAAATCTGATGAAGCACAACACTCATTGACTTATGTAGTTGTGTGGTCTAGTCTGATTGTATGGTCATGGATCAGAAAATAACACACAGGCTATGAACTCCTGATTTATTTTAACTGGAAGAAGTCATTTATCTAGAGTAGTCACAAATTGTACCTAAAGATTTCTTTTTGCAAAATGCTCTTATCTGGACCTATGTCACTTCCTCTAAACTCTGACATTTCTATTTTTCTCATGTTGATTCCCCAGTTCATTTTCTAAGCAGACTGATCTTACACTGTAACAGATGCATTGGCAACACAACATACATTCCTAACCTTATCAAAGAACCAGGAAAAAAATCACATGCACCTTTTTCTCTCCTTGCCTAGCAAATTTCTCCTTTCACTGATCCAATACTGGCAGAGTTTTAGATTTAAAAAGATGTCCTAAAAAGCCAACACTATCTTGTGTTTTTTAATTATTATTATCATCATCATCATTCCCCTTTAAAGTAAGGGGAATAGCATGCAAATGAGCTAGCATGTAGATCCAGGAAAGAGGCCCATTTCTTTTCAATCTTTCAACACTTGGGATTAATTTCAGTCGTCTGATTATTTGAGTTAATCATTTCCCCCCTCTTGTTTGTGCCTCTTAGTTCTATCACATCCTTTCAATGATTAAATAATTTGAATTGTTCATGAAACCAGAGTGCCACAGAGTATAAGATAGTTGTATGAAAGTTTCCCGAGCAACGTATTTTTTTTTCATGTTGAGTGCCTTTTGGTCAAGTACAGCATGCTGTGCAGAATGATTTTTCCTTTGCAAATCTGGCAAGTCAAATTAGCTGGGCAAGGGTATGAAATGTAAGTTGGTGTGTACATATGGGTAACAGCATTAAACGCTTATCTTAGAAATCACTATTCTCAGCCAATGTGACACATACTGGAGTATTGTGCTTAGGGAGAGAGGGAGAGGGTGGCAGGGAGGGATGGATGGAGGGAGGGAGAGAGAGAGAGAGAGAGAGAGAGAGAGAGAGAGAGAAACAGAGAGAGAGAGAGAGAGAGAGAGAAGTATCCGACCATTTGATAATTTTCACTATAAATGGTAAAGACTCCAAACTCCAGCTTTCTTAAGAAGTTTTTAGTCAACTTCAATTTTTATTCAGCCGAGAAAACATTCTTTTATTTTGACATCACATGCATCCCCTTTTATCACAGGGATAAAAAGTATCTTTTATCTAGACAGAATGCATCAAGTTGCAGAATGACTCAACAAATGAATCTATTCTATAAATTAAGCCAGAAAACAAGCGTCTCTGATCCCTGGCAGTGTCTAAATGTCAGGGTGCAGAGCAATAAACAATGATCTGCACTTTCTCAGTGTCAGGGCAGCTAACAGAAGAGATGGGGGTCAGCAGACTTGGTTCCTCCAGTAAGGTTGCCATAATGGCAACTTGGAGATCTTTGCTGGTGTCTGCTTACCAGGAACATGCAGCTCCAATTTCTCCAGCCATGATTTCTGCTAGCTACACATCATCATTCCCTGTCTTCTGTACTGCTTTAGAGCAAAATAAAAATGAGCAGGCACAAAACAAAGCAGTATTGGACACAAGAGGGAAGATCCTGATAGGCACCCGCCATGCTTTATGTCATGTTTCAGGCAAAACCATACAATGTTAAACCGAAGGACAGAATGTTGATTAACTAATGTCAGTTCCTTCCAGCTGGAAGAGAAGAATGGCAATTCCTTATTTGTTCTGAACTGCAAAGATTGGAGAAAAAAAATATCATCTCTAAGTGTGGTCTTGTGAGCTTGTAGATGTCTCACAAGCAGAACAGCTGCTGTGGACCCAAAGGGAATGAATCAATTTCTGTATGTTTGTAATGGGATTTTCCTGAGATTATGATTTGCGGGATCATGAATATGAGCAATTGTAGGAAGATGTCTCTGAATATTGATTTTGAGTGAGCTTTGGTGATTTAGGAACAGATGCAAAGAAGGAAGGGAACCCAGTGACAAGGAAAAGAGTACAGTCAAGAGGGAAGTGATTGAACGGTAGAGAATATGATGCAAGGCACATGTTAGACTTGGAGCTAACAGGACTGGATTCAAATCCTGGATGAACCACAAAATTTGCTTAATTGCCTTGAACAAGACATCATTTTTCATTCTTACTAGATTGTTTTGAGGACTGGAGGCTATAAAAACTTGGGCTTGAAAAATGTTTTATATAAAACAGCCAATAATTATAATAATAAATCAAGGTTTCTAGAATTGACACGAAGCCTGCAGACACTAACAGGCCTTCCCTCTGGAACATTATTTACTAGTTGGGAA
Organism: Thamnophis elegans; assembly: GCF_009769535.1. Taxonomy (NCBI): domain Eukaryota; kingdom Metazoa; phylum Chordata; class Lepidosauria; order Squamata; family Natricidae; genus Thamnophis; species Thamnophis elegans. Next base: position 59,494,846 of record NC_045542.1, read on the forward strand.
ATCACTTAGGCCAGTAAATTGAAGGCAGTTTTCACAACCCACTAGAGATGCTGGAACAACTTCTAGAATTCTGGAAGTCACCAACTCAATATATCTTGAAGTCAACAGGCTGAAGAAGGCTAATCTAACCTAAGGCTTCGCTAGAAAGTATCACAAACATTATGTCTTTTATGTTCAACTCAGTGGTGGGTTGCCAATTTTTTTACTACCAGTTTGGGCACGCTCACGCCCATCCAGGCGGGTGGGCAGAAACTCCCACCGCCACAACTACCAGTTCGCCCAATCTGGACCAAACCGAGAGAAACCCACCTCTGATTCAACTTCATCTATTTTGCATATATATTTAATAATCAGTATAATCAATAGCTGACACGTGATTCTTAAAATTGTCTTGAAATAGTTTTAATGCAGAAAACAAATAGGCTAGCTGGACTTATAGATCATTCTGTATAACTGTTACTATATACTTCACATTCTTCACAGCACACAATAAATTCCTGCATAAGGAAAGTTAGAATTTTCCATAGGAAAACTATAGTTGCCCTTTATCAATAACTACATCTGTGCCCAAATTTCCTGATACATTCTTTTAATTTAATTTATTAAATAAAACTTATTTTATAAGTTTCCCATAAATAGGAAAATGACATCAGGTAATATGGCTGTTGAAAGAGAAATACTTCCATATAAGTTCAAATCGAAAGTAACTGAATATTGATCTTTGCCAAAACGTAGCAATGACCACCTGCTTTCCATCTTGTAGTCTAATGTCTGGTCAAGGAATGGAACATGAATTTCAAAGTAAAACAAAACAGTTAATTGACGTCCTTTTCAAGCGTATTTACCTTAAAGCTAGAAGAAAGATACTGTCCTTTAATTCTCCAAAAGTCTATTGCAAATTCAAATGGGGAAGGGGGAAATGGGACACACATAAGAAGATGGCTGCATCTTTTTTTTTTCAATCCAGCAATAACATGTAATATGGCAACACTGTGGGTAATCTTCCTCCCTCTCTCCTTTTCTTTCTACATGGCTGAAAGACGAATGTTCTTTAAAGTAATGCATAGGAAGAGGAAGAGCTGGAAATGAACAGCTGCAGTTAAGGAACACTGAAGGTCGCAGGTACAGGTATGTGTGTACTGGCCCTGATAACAACCCTGGAACCTCACTTTCTAACTATTGGAGTTGTCCAGAGACTAAGGCAGATTGTACCAAACAGACTCCTCCATGAGAGATAATTTCATTGCCCCAGATTCCACAGGCAAAGACTTTACTCTCCGAAGCCCATGCACCCACACCCCACACTTTCCCAGTCCATCCTAGAGAATTCCTGTAAAGCTATTGGATTAAGATTCAAAGATGAAGGCAGCAGGGGTAATGCTTTGATAGTGCTGTTTAGGACAACTGTGGAATGTTATGGGCTTTTTCCATAACTGTTTCTTCTCAAGATTGCTTGCAGCAGCAGAATGATGCAACAGCTTAAACCAAAGCCCTCAGTTCCTCCAGGCAAGGACAGGTAGACTGGGAAGCAATTATGAAATATTTGACCATAAATTGTGCTGCAGACATCTAGCATTCTGATGGCTGCATCTAATCCAAAACAAAGATAGGCCACTGTATTGGAGTTTGGCTTCTTGGTTGCTCTTGCTATCTATTCCTTTAACTTCAGATGTGACATACTCCCTTTATAAACTGAACGGGATATCACGAAAATAAAAGGAAATCCAACACATCTGGGAATTGAAATCTAACACATCTGAACATCACAAGTCAGAGAAGGTTGTCATAGACCCAATGCCTGCAAGACAAAGACCATAAATAAATCATTCTAATGCAACCCTGAGCTTGTGAATTGAGTTGCTTTAACTGTTTGCCTCCTGCAGCCTAGGTCCAAAACTGCTAGTGTTAATATATGTTTCTAGCACACAGTGACTGCATGCAGGCCATCCTTGGAAATGTGATTTGGTGAATCATTTGGAAACAGCCATTGATAATTGGATGTCTGTTAGCAATTAGTTCTGCCATAATGGTGGTAGTTGAACAAAGAGAGCTGTCAGCCAGGAGACCTTTTGTCCATATTTTTCTCCAGCCACGAATACACTTGTTGCCTAGGCAACCAAGTTTATCTTTTTCTTCAATCTACAATAGAAGAGGATAATAGGACAGATCTTTCTTACAGCCTCTGCTGCTAAGATGAATAAAATTATATATCTATATATAATATTTAAAATGCAAGTTCATGCTAGAGTCTCTTACTCAGTTTCCAACTGATATTGTAGCACTGCACCAAAACCACAGCAGAGAATGCCCTCAAAATAACCATACTATGATGAATGAGAACCATGCCAACATGAAGCCATGCTCTTAATCCAATTCAGAGTTTTATAAAATATGTTACTTTTAGATAATAAAGAGCTGTGGTTTTATTTTCATGGTTGCTTTTGAAGACACAAGTTTTAAAAAGGAGCATTAGAGCAGCATCACTTTGGAGTCTCTCAGGTCTCTTGAGTCTCCTTTTAAAAAGCAAGATGAATATTATCAATAGAGTTCAGTTTTTTGTAATGACTTTGTGCTGTGGCTTCCTTTATAGCCTAATATGCAAATGCTTATACTTGAGGCTTTTGCAGATATGACAAAATGGGTATAAAAGTTTTACTTTAACTTTATATATCAGGTTGCTGGCAGGTTACTGCAGTGGTGGGTTCCGGATCCTGTTGCAACTGATACAGTTGCAACGGAGCCGGCGTCCTCCACATGAACGCGTGCAGCATGTGCGCACATGTACACAGTGCGTGCATGCATCTTACCATCCAGTGACGCCTCCGCGAAGCTCCAGCTGCTCGGTGGAGCGTCGCACAGGTGCTGTGCATGTGTGCAGAAGTGCAGAAGACTTTAAAGACAGGTAAGGAGCGCAGCGGGTGGGTGGGCCCTCTGGAGCACTGTACCAGAATGGTACCTGGTGCTCTGGGCAGGCTCCAGTACACCTGTACTGGGGTGTACCGCCTGCACCTCACCACTGCGTTACTGTTGTCAGATTGCTGTTAAAAAGTTTGGCCACCTGATTAGTAAAATGACGGTAACCCAATGAAATCTCCAGAGTTAGAAAAGATGTTTGTAATTGACCTAATTGATAGAGAAACCAGCCTTCCTTGCCTTATTGCCCTCTAGTTATGCTGTGATGACAATTGTCCAAATATCCTCCTAGTTAAATTCCCATGGCTGAGAACATTGTAGACAATGGCAGTTCTGTGACAAGGGGTGTATTACAATTATAACCACAAGAAGTAAACATTGAAAGAATTCTGATCATGTAAGGTAAAGGTTGCCCTTGTCCAATCATGTTCAACTCTAGGGAGTGTGTGCTCATCTCCATTTCTTACTGGAGAGAGCCAGCATTCTACACAGAAACTTCCATTGTAATGTGGCCAGCATGACTATATGCTGAGGTGCAGAGAATGCTAAATACTGTGTAGCATTTGTGGTGGTGCCTATATACTGTATCTACTTGCATTTACATACTTTTGAACTGAACTGGGGAAAACAAACAAGTACTCACCCCATTGCGTGGCACTCGGGTCTCAAACCTGGGCTGTCAGTTTTCCATCCGAGAAGCTCAGTGTCTTTAACTGCTGAGCTATCACACTCGTGTTTGATCATGTAGTTCTACTCATTCAACCAGCTACTAAACTGAATGTCATATTAATTTCTGATATTTCTGCTACTAAATAGTATATGATGGCTCACAATTTTGCTTTCTAAGAGCTAACAGCCATATGCAGCTGTTCCATATCACTGAGAAAAACAGCTAGCGAGCTGCTGCCTTTGATAGGGCTGTAGTGTTCAGAAACCCTATGGGATACAATCCATGCTGGTAGCATAGAAGATCAAGCCCCGAACCCATAATATTTAGCCCAAATACATGAGATGATGGGGGATGGGCAGATTTTGACCAAGTGAATCTCTGTTTTATAAATCAGTGTGTTGAGTTAAGGTCACAGATTCACTTTAGCAACAACGCCTTGACTCTTTCAGACATCTGGTCCTTTGGTTTCGTTCTATCAACAGGCATTTGTGAGCAATGCAGATGACAACACTTTGATGGTTCAACTGATTGTTAAAATTGCTAAGGCAGAACTATGAGTTCCGGAAAGCTCCTGCTCCTCCCTCCCTTAATGCTCTTTTTGCCCATTCAGATCACGCTCTGGATCATGATATAACATAATGAAGTATAAGGAATAGGCACAGCTTCTCTTTAGTTGATGTCACATTATTGTAACTTATAAATCTGCACCATATGCACACTAGGGAGGGAGGATGGAAGAGTCTAATTAACAACAATCAGAATGCAAAAGCCAGACTTTTCCTAAAGGAAATTCAAAACATTTTTTTAAAGAAGATGACTCTAGAGGCTGGCAGTTAAAGGCAATAAATACAGACTGGGTTTCATAGTATACAGAGTAAAATGTTCATTTATTCATAATATCACTGATTATGATCTGACATTACCAAAAGGGATGTTGCAAGACAATATCTGAGTTATGGAGGGCTAATAGAATTTTCTTCATCCCTGGCTGAAAGAGAGCTGGATCCATTCATCAGTCTTGGAGATCAAAGAAAGTAAAATGCTAGATGGGTTCCTAAAGAGTGCGGAAGACCTATGCTCCACCAGAAAATGAATGATCAGTTCACGGTGCAAACATGGAAGAACTTGGGTAAGATGCTTGAATTCATTACAGTTCTTACAGACAGCCACGTTCCTCCCTTCCTCCTTATCAGTCCTATACGGCATCATAGACCAGATGCAGAGAAAGAAGGCATTCCTAGAGAAAAGCAATGGCAATGTTAAGAACTAAACATGAAGGGGGGAAAGCATGAAGAATGCTAGTATATGTCAAGAATTTTGCTGACCCAAAACATGTTGACAGCCTGAGCAAATAGAACAGAACTGTATCTAGGAGAGCAGACAGGCTGAGATCAGCTGCAGCACTGTGGCTGGGCCACTATCTTTATTAAAACCACCTGAAGATGGGCTTTGTAACACAAGGGTATTATAACGTGTTAAGGGTGAAAGAGCAATTTTAAAGACAGGAGTGATCACATATTGCCCATGCGCTAGACATAATTAACCTTCCTCTTGGTTAGAACTTTTGTTCTGTCACAACCTAATGGTGATTTTTATCTCTCCAGGAACACCCCTTTTCCCAATTGAAATGCTCCCCTCTTTGCCATCACTTATATTTAATACAAACTGGGATGTTCATCATCCTGTCGTTATTGCTTATTGTTTATTACATTAATGCAAACAAAAGATCAAAAGTCTTTTTAAAGCTTCTTTAATGATCATTGCAGGGATGCGGTGGCTCAGTGGCTAAGACGCTGACCTTGTTGATCAGAAAGGTCAGCAGTTTGGTGGTTCGAATCCCAAGTACCACGTAATGGCGTGAGCTCCCATTACTTGTCCCAGCTTCTGCCAACCTAGCAGTTCGAATGCATGTAAAAATGCAAGAAGAAAAAATGGGGACCACTTCTGGTGGGAAAGTAACAGCATTCCGTGTTCCTTCGGCATTTAGTCATGCCAGCCACATGATCACAGAGTCATCTTTGGCAGCACTGGCTCTTCAGCTTCGAAACGGAGATGATCACCGCCCCCTAGAGTTGGGAACAGTTAGCACATATGTGCAATTGGAACCTTTGCCTGGCATGACCTTGCATATTTCTTTTGTGATTGACCAGTACTTTTTCATATGGGTATTTGCTATTCCTAGTTAGAATGAAAAGAAAACAATCTTAATTTTTTTAAAAAAATATTTTTTTCAAGTGGAGGCCAACTTAGATTGACCTGCAACCCTTTGCCCTGTGATTACTGTGTATCATTAGAGCAAAGTGACAGAAGCTTGTAGTCAATTTTCCTTTTTATCAGCTTGAGAACCTGCCTACAAGAGATCGCAATGTTCTCTTTTTGTCCACCAATGATGAGGAAGATTGGGGGTTGTTCTGACACCTCATAAGCATGGCTTTCTTTAATAGGTTACAAGCTATTCTATAAAACACTGCCATGTACCGTACAAGAAGAAAGAGTTGCTTGGATTTCCAAGAAGTGCTTCTATGCCAACTTCCTCCAACATGTTTTACAACTGACCTGCAAAGAATGCATGTCACTGAATAGGATATACAGCCCTGGAGAACATAAAATATAGCTATAGTTGTTTAATAATCTCTCATCGGCAAGATCCACAAGGCGAAGTGAAGGTGATCTTACTGAGATAAACTCCATCTAGTGTGTTAGAAAAAACAGCTTTGCTACTTTCACTGGTGGAATATTCTTATAAATTCACTCCGTTTGTCAGAATGGTACACAAAGGGTCATTTAATGTACTGACAACAGCAGCGTGCAAATTCTTCAGCCTTTGGCCACATGTTAAGCAAACACTCTGGATAGCTTCATAGTCAGATTAAAATGCCAGAGCGATCACTGATGGTGCACTCGAAATGTGCTCACTAATTTATTAAGTTTATTCTCAACAAGCTTGGAGACATCAAAAGGTTGAATTTCTAAATGACACCGGTAAGAAGATGTGGCTACACATGGTTTCAAATCAGGTTTGGCTCGCAGGATAACAGTTACTAAGATGATGTCAAAACAGCTATTGTGGAATTAGAAAGCAATCTAAAAGATCTTCCAAATGTGTTTAACAGTGGACACAATTACACACAACTGTGTGACTTGGTCTAGAAGTCCTGGTATGCCTTGTTTTGCAATGCCCATTCTGTTCCAGATTTATACTTAGTAATTGACAATCATGGAAACTTACAGAACTAGATGATTTAAATGGAACTTGCATCCCAAGCACTTAGACACCATCAATATTATATTATATATGCATCTTTGCATTCCCATATTCAAGGCAGTAATTATCTAGCCAGCTTTGACATTATGAAATATTTATTAATTAATGCATTCCTCAGATACAGATTGATATTGAAACAGTCCTATTTATATCTTAATTTGCTGTACATAAATATCTATCCATTATATCCTGCTAGTGACATGGAACAATTACTTACCAGAATTAGAAGGAAGTTGCAATTTAGAGATATTAGAATAAATAAATTGGTTGATGTAAATAGGCTTTTTATTATTCCATAAGGAGAATTCTGGCAGTACTCATGTTCCTTACCAGACTAAGAGGATAAAGATTGTATGCTGCATGTAAGGATCTATAAAAGCATTTGTAAACAGGGAAACAACAATAGCAATAGCAGTTAGACATATACCGCTTCATAGGGCTTTCAGCCCTCTCTAAGCAGTTTACAGAGTCAGCATATTGCCCCCAACAATCCGGGTCCTCATTTTACCCACCTTGGAAAGATGGAAGGCTGAGTCAACCTTAAGCCAGTAAGATTTGAACAGCTGAACTGCTGAACTGCAGTCAGCTAAGGAAGTTGTCTGCAGTGCTGCACTCTAACCACTGCACCACCTCGGCTCTAACAAGTATCATCAATAAATAGAAAAAAGGAACAAAGTGTAGCTTTAACAAATGTAAAAACCAATAACAAGGGAGAAAAATAACTAATAAGTACCTTAAATGAATGTTTCATCAAAATCAATCGAAGGCTAGTAAGATCACAAGAAAATTCTCCCAGTTTAGTACAATTCCCAAAGCTTGTCCATAAAAATATCACCTTGTAATTGGTGAGAAGGACACCTTTCTCTACCAAATATTTAGAATTTTGATGAAATAGACTTAATGTGCTGCTAATCATGTCTATGATATTCATTATTCATCTATTCATACCCATCAGTCAGCCAAGACAAAATAATGAAAGCTATCTCCAATTTGCTGGCTATTAGCCCTCCTGGTCGCATTCTGATGGTTGTCCAGCTGACCAGAATAATAGAATATCAGAGATGGAAGGGAACTTGGAGGTCTTCTAGTCCAAACCCCTGCTCACACAGGAAACCCTATACCATTTCAGAGAAATGGATGTCCAATCTCTATTTCCTATTCCTATTTCTAATATCTCCTGTTCCTATTTGTCTGTTTATAAAAGTATTGATTTTTTTTTTAAAAAAACCTCACTGCACACCTACTGGCTAAATATATAACATGAATGGGAGGCAGAAGAAATGGTATAATGAGGCAGGAAACAATCTCTTAATCAAGAAATCATTCATAAGGAGGTCATGACTCCATCAATATGGCAGGGGAAACTATTACGTATAAGCAGCTAGCAAATCTTTTTGTTACCAAGCTGGGTAGTAAAATGTCTGCAAGAAAACCATCAGGCTCAGAGAGCAGCAAAAATCCAACAGAGATGATATGGCTAGAGCTGCTTAATTGTTATGTTCATTTTAACTGGCTGCATTTGGTCCTGGAAGGAAGAAACATACATAAGCTACTGTGTCTATATACACGTATTCCTTGTTTTACAACAGCTTGTTTAGTGACTGTTCAAAGTTACAATGGTATTGAAAAAAGTGATATATGACTATTTTTTCACTTATGACCATTGCAGCATGGTTATGTGATAAAAAATCAGATACTTGATAACTGACTCCTATTTACGATGGTTGGAGTGTCCCACATCATGTGATCATCTTTTGCGACCTTCTGACAAGCATAGTCAATGGAAAAGCCAGAGTCACTTAACAACCATGTTACTAAACAACTGCAGTGATTCTCTTAAAAAATGTGACAAGTCATAAAATGGGGCAAAATTCACTTGACAAATATCTCGTTCAACAACATAATTTTTTGGCTCAATTGTGGTCATACGATGAGAACTACCTATAATATGAGGAGCTCAAAGTTGAAGAAGTAAATGTATTTATGGGCACTACCTTATAGCTGCTGTTGATTCTGATTGATCATGCTAACTTTCAGTGTGCTGTGCAAATACTTAACATACCAAGCGATGTGTGATACTTGTTCCAAAGAATCTGAGGTCATTGGGGAACGACATTGATATTTGTCATGGACACTTGACAAGACACTTGTGATACTTGTTCCAAAGAATCTGAGGTCATTGGGGAATGACATTGATATTTGTCATGGACACTGTGAAATGTATTTAGTTTTAGCACAGTCCCACTTTCATTAACACATGTTGTGAGAGTTGCGTGGAAGTTTTTTCCATTTTTTTCCTGCTCAACTTCTTTGCTGATGAGCACTGAAATTTTGGTAAGCCACATGCTTCCACCCATTTCGGATCCCACTGAAAGCCAAGATTTCTGCATGCACCTGACAAGCAACAGGGTTTTCCTTTCTGCAGCAGATTTCTCCAATCTGGTGCTCTCCAGATAGGTTGGATTAAAACTGTCATTGTGTTTATTGTTCTATAGGCAATGGATCACTCAACCCTCCAACAGTAGAACAAACTAAGTAGGGCTAATCCCTCACAGGAAACAGGAACATTTTGCTGCCCAAGATAAGCTTGTATATACAGTTTTAAATAAGGCAACAAGACAATATATTTTTGTCCTTGGTTGCCAGATAAATCATCAAAAGACACCAAATTAAAAGGACTTCACTGGGGACAAGGAAATGCAGTAGCCCGACATGAACTAGTAGTACTACATAAACTGCAACCTATTGCAAAATGAGAGGAAGAAAGGGGAAGGATGAGTAAACCTGCCCCTGATGCTGCTGTGTACTTCCCCTATTTTAGTGACAGTAACCCTGAGTTACTCATGTCTATGGAGATTCTCAGTCATCCAGGTCATGGTTGTCCCAAAGGTGCTTTTTCCAAAGGCAACTGGACTTTCTTTGCTTTTCCTTGAAGACATTTTGCTTCTCATTCATGAACTGCTTCCACTTCTGACCAGAACAGAAGAAGCTTCTTGAATGAGAAGCAAAACATCTTTAAGGAAAAACAAAGTCTAGTTGCCTTTTGAAAAAGCACCTATGGAACAACCTGAGTTACTCAAGTTTTTTTTTAAAAAAAACATATTTTTTTGCTTCTTCTTTGGATGTGGGGTGGGAAGGAAGAAAGGAAAGCATGATAAGGAGATAGCTTTCTTGACACTTTCGCAGGGGCTGGCAACATTTTGAATTCATTGGCGAGCATGTGGTGCCAGAATATGCCAATAATCCAAGAGCTTACACAAGCAGCTGGCTGGGTCAACTATGTTGTGTAAATATAAGCAATGATAGCAGATTGCCCAAAGGCACACATAAAAATTGGAGCACATTCTACTTAAACTGTCACAAATTTTCCCTCTAAAGGTAACATAGGAATTACTGGCAAACAAAAGAAGGTTTTGATATAAGATCTCTGATTTTAGCATGAAAAATTCTAAAAGGATTGACTCCAAAGAGCTGCTCCAGCCTAACTCCTGCAGTTATATAGGAGCCCTGGTGCGACAGTGGTTAGAATGCAGTAGTGCAGGCTAACTCTGCCCACAACCTGGAGTTTGATCCTTGCCAGCTCAAAGTCGACTCAGCCTTCCATCTTCCAAGTTCAGTAAAATGAGGACCCAGAGTGTTGGGAGCAATATGCTGACATTTGTAAACCTCTTAGAGAGTGCCGTAAAGCACTAGGAAGCTGTAAATAAGACTAAGTACTATTGCTATATCTAACCTGTTACAAAGATGATGACTGGTGTATTCCTGCCACAAAGCCCAATATTAGGCTGAGAGTCCAGACAGATCCTATGTTTTAAAAACTTTCTGCTAACTTTTCTGCTTTTCCCTTTCTTTGTAGCTAATCAAGTTATTTTTATTTTGGAATGTGTACATAGATCTGCGGTAAGGATAATAAGATACATCTTGGTTAAAGAGAGAGACTTGGGAAAGGAGCAGTGTGACCCTTAACCAATTATTTTCCCGTCATTTTAAACAAAGCTGCCAGTTTAGGTATCTTGATGGAAACACGAATGGAGCAGATTTTCACTTCTTCTCCTGAATAAAGTTTTTTTTAAAAAAACATAAGGATGAGAATTGCTATAATGACATAGAAGGTCTATAATCTGCTTTGGCCAACTTTGCAGAAACTTTATATAATCAAGAAACATTCTTGCTATAAGCAAATGAGCAATTGTGCAAATGCCTTAAAAATGTGTTTCACAGCCTGTGGGAGAATGTAGAAGGACCCTCTCTCTGAATCAGGAAAACAGCTTTGCAAGCCTGGAAAAAGATTAGCTGTGCAGGTGCATTCGTGAAGAGACAGCCACAAGCAACTTCCAAGCAACTTAAAAAGAAGACACAACTGCTCTGACAATTCAATGAGCTCTCTGTACACATTCCTGCATGTTGTGAAACGCCTTTGAACAGTCCAAATGAAGAAGCATCCAGACAAATTATTCAATTTAGCTCATCAAAAACCGCATATGATAAAATGAAAAGGCTTGCATTATGGAATGTTTGCTGTGAATATGGAATCAAAGTTTGGCTGCCAAATATATCTAAAGTAAAGTGACATAGGAGAACAAATTAAATACTGAGCATTTAGCATTTCATGGAGACTAAAACTTATGAAGAAAAGTTCATGGAGACTAAAACTTATGAAGAAAAGTTGCAGGGTTTGCATACGGCTACTCTAGAGAAAAGAAGGACTAGGCATGATAGCAGTGTTCCAGTATTAGAGGGGATGCCACAAAGAAAAGGGAGTCAGCTTATTTTCCCCCAAAAAAACCAGAGGGCAGGACAAGAAACAATGGATGGAAACTAATTAAGGCGTGAAGCAACCTGGAATTAAAGGGAAACTTCCTAACAGTGACAATAATTTACCAGTGGAACAGTTTTCCTTCAGAAATTGTGGGTGCTCCATCACTGGAGGTTTTTAAGAGACTGGACAACCATTTAGAAGAGCCAAGGTGGCGCAGTGGTTAAATGCAGCACTGCAGGCTACTTCAGCTGACTGCAGTTCTGCAGTTCGGCTGTTCAAATCTCACCGGCTCAAGATTGACTCAGCCTTCCATCCTTCCGAGGTGGGTGAAATGAGGACCCAGACTGTGGGGGCGATATGTTGACTCTGTAAACCGCTTAGAGAGGGCTGAAAGCCCTATGAAGCAGTATATAAGTCTAACTGCTATTGCTATTGCTATTTGTGTAAAATGGTATGGGTCTCCTGTTTGAGCAAAGGGTTGGACTAGAACAGGGGTGTCAAACCCGATTGCATTGCGAGCTATATCGGGATGTATTGGTATTCCTTTTGTCCTTGCGGGGCCAGGGTGAGCATGGCCTGTACAGGCCACATCTTTGACATGCCTGGACTAGAAGATCTCCAATATCCCTTCCAGCTCTTGTTCCATTCTGAATTCTAGTTTTTAGTTTAGATTTAATTAGTTTATATTCATTGGGATATAAGAAAATGATGTGTGGTGTCCTTTTGGTTGTTTCACAATTTAGATAAACGTGCAAGGAATGCTGTAAGACGTGTGTGGATTAAAAATATAAATATGCTATGTACTTTTGTATGCAGATGGCGTCACATTGTGAAATCCAGAATAATCTGCAGCAAACGTCAGATACATTCTAAGATACAACAGGAGAATGAATCTGAAAATAAATACATCAAAGACCAAGGTAATTGTGCTTGACATGGAAAATGGAATAAACAATCCCAGGTTGACCATAAATGGTGAAAAACTAGAGCAAGTAGATGAATTTGTGTAACTTGATAAAATGTTTCCTAAAGAACAGAAAATGGATGGAGAATTTTTAAGAAGTGCAAATGCCACAAGAAAGATAGATAGTAGCATTCATTCCTGTAGTGAGGAATGAATGTTTGTTTAAAAAAAAACTGTTTATAAAACCATGTATAAGAGAGGATTTCCACACTGAAAACATGGTTTCCATACCCTTCTGAAAAGAGAATTCAAGAGAAGTCTAGTCTGCCTTCTCAAAGAATCAGTTTTCCTCATTATGTCAAAAGCATAGAAGGAAGAAGGAGGAAAGACAAATCTTCAAATTATCTATAAATCAGGTCTGCATTTCAAAGTTAAGTTACGGCTGGAATTCTTGTGTATCACTGCCGCTTCGTGCTAACGAAGAGAGAATGCTTCCTTGCTATCTTTCTCTGGGTCTTTTCTAGAGATATCTTATATTGATTCTAGGAAGATATCTAATTTTTCTCCAATGGAGGTAATCTTGTATTGTCATTTTAGATGTAAGTTCCAAGCTTTCTTGGAACACAGCTGAGTGTTGAACATGTCATCAATAACTTATGGCATTATAAGACTCAAGTGGATTTGCACCAGAAGCAAGTAGGTGCCATATCTAAAATAAATATTTGCCTTATGCTGTCTTCCAGAAGATAACAGTTGGGGTAAATTCAATTGTTTGCTACTACCAGTTCCTTCAATAATACTCTTTCCTATTCCTGGTTTTTTACCTGATAAAAATGATAAAAGTCCAGAAAGATTACAGCTTTCAGCACTCAGAATGAGCTATGTATCTGCTTGAGACCTAGTGAATTTTCCACAAAATATTTTCAAGTAGAATTTATACATGGATTCTTGACAGACAGAGGTGCCAAATTACAATCACAATGATAGCCATGTGTTGAAAAATTATGCAGACTTTATGATTGAATCAAGCTTGTTTTTTCATGACTCTGCCAAAAGAGTAACAGTTAAACAAAAATTGTTCAAATTATAAATGTGCAAGTTAAATTCAGAATGAAAGTGCATATAGCTGATGTTCATCTTAATGCCATTTATATTAAGCTAGTTAACTTTAAGAGAGAGCCTTCCTAGTAGATTCAGAGATATGCTAGTATAACAAGGAGCACCAGACAACTTAGAGGTGTTGTATAAGAGATACGAAGTTTACAGATTGTCCTGTCTTCATTTCCATTTTCTACTCCTTGTTTTTTGAATCCTTCAGCTATTGAACCAATGCAACCAGGAATGAGCAACATACCACCACCCCAATGAGCTATACAAAAATGTACAGTCCTATATAGTTTATGTTTGTATTTACTATTTTTGGTCTTTATTAACATCCTGAATTTCTCTGGACAAAACCAGAGAATTTGACTCCTGCCCCACTCAATGCCAAATATGAGTGCTTATACTTTAGGGAAGACAGGCACATTCCTGAGTTTTAGGAATAAGCATGTGCATAACAACAATGAAAATTGGATGTGTGTGTTTAAAGAGAACACTCTCAACATTCCTCTCCCAATTTCAGTGATGGCCTGTTTTGGATGAAATCTTGATATTTTGCCATGATAGCAGGCCTGCAGGACATTCAGGAGTATTTAAACAATACTGCTGATTGTCAGAATTGATGCTAAAGCCCCTGTTTGTGATTGTCACCATGCAAAACTTTTGACAATTAAAACCTAACCATTACATTCCTTTCCTTATCTGAAGGGATGTTTAGGGATAGTGTCACTTTAGATCCCAGTATACATCAAGGGACTGGATGCTAAATTGGTAGTTATAGATATTATATCAAGGATGGCTCCTTTCATTCGCTCTAGGGGCATCCGTCTTCATTGGAAACTCTATGTTAAGCTTCATTTGTGCTCTGTATGTCACTCATAATCTGATGGTGAGATACAGAGAACAAATGGAGCAACACTACACAATGCAATATATGAATGGCTATATAATTACAAGCAAGATAATTGGCTTGAACAGTTGCCTCTAATTGACTTTGCACCTAGTTGAGTTACTTCTTTACTTGCATGTCACCCTTTCAAACTTCTTGTGATTGCCACCTGTCTCTATTGTCTCTTCCTCCCATGCTTATTGTATCTTCATATGTTTCCCTAAAAGTTGCATAATAAATTCCTTTCCAGTCCTGAATATGTTGTTAGAAATAAATAACTATTGATTAAGAGCTTTTGCCCACTTTGGTATAATGACATAAGAGTTGGATTTTCAGGAGAAATGTGTAAGTAAGTTGAATGCAGTAGGAGTGGACTATTTAAAAATTACATGTGGTAAAGCCAACATGGTATAGAATGAATGGGTGCAGAAGGATTGTGTCTTAAACACAGAAGTGAATGGTCTGCATGACAAAAGTGTAAAGAAGTAGTTTTGTGAGGAGAGAATGAAAGAGGATTGAATTGCAAGCCAAAGATATAAAGGAAGTGTGAAAGGGACAATACAAAAGGGAAAACTGAGAATGTATACAAACATATGTTTCTTTCCACTATAAAAAAGTGAATTTGAGAATCTCTGGAAAAATATAAAAGTAGGTTGAAGTCTTAAATTATTTAATGAGCATTCATGGTAAAACAAATGGCATTCAGGTACTGAATACATGTGGGTTCACTATAAAAATGTGGGGCTAGTATAAAAGAAACAGGTCCGGTCATGTATAGAGAACAAATGAGATCTAATATTGAACAGAATAAATATATGAAGAAAAATGAATAGATTGAGAGGAAAAAGTAAACCAGGAAAGTAATGGCTGGTAATGTTGCTGAAATTCTGAAAAAGAAGATGTTAAATTTAAAGAAGTAAAGATGAAGGTTGAAGTGGTGTAGCAGAATTCATAAAAGTAGAAAGTTGTAGTGAATGATCTAAGCTAGCTTTAACTATGTTATGTTTGCTTTTTTTATCTCATGCCTTTGGTTTATTTTTTCTTACTTTTCTGAACTCTGTTTAACACTGCTTAGTCACACATTATGGGGAACTTTTAAAGCAGGCTTTTCTCTCTTTATTGTTATTACTCAGTTTTAACATCTGTAATCTGTAGACTTAAAATTAAATTATGTGTCAATGGTGGCAGGTCATCTCAGAGAAGTGGCTATTTTGGGTGAAACGTTGATCCTAAGCCATTTATTTAGCAATGCATTGATTTTGGAACAATAGATACTCATTCTATAATAATTTGCTCTATAGCCTTGGCTTATTTCAAGCCTAAAATGACCCAGAATGTTTCCATAGGTGATTTGTATTATTCAGTATGGAAAGATTCCCATAATAGTATATGCCAACAAAGATTTAGGAGCTCCGATGTCTTTTTCTGACTGGGACAAGCTCACCTTTTTGGTCTTCTGACCAAATCACAAATATAGAAGAGTGAAAACTATAATAATAGAAAGCAGAGAAAGCGAAATTCTGGTTAATCATCCTGCTAAAGAAGTACAATTGCTAGCCTTCTTGTCAAGTATAATTCTTTTCTAAGGCTAATACTCTTCACTATGCATATTCTAAGCCTTATTGAACACAACTGGACTTGCATAAGATTAGATTGCAAGCCTATATATCATTACCTGGAAGGAAGCTTCATTAAACTCAGTGGTCCTTGCTTCAAAATAGGCCAATAGAAGGTTGTGAAGAGGGTTTTTTTTTTGGGGGGGGGTTACACTAATAATTATGCAGAAGTTGTGAGGCATGTGAATGGGGCAAACAAAAAGCTAGGAAATACTTTGCTTACCTTCTGAGCTTTGGGCAAAAGCTAAAAGATATATTTCTAGGATTTAGGAATGAACTTCCTCCCTCAGAGTATTTCATTTATAAATGTCCAAGAGAGCACTAGATGGATTATGTTTGTGTTTTATATGCAAACCCGTGGCACATAAAAATACACAGTTCCATCATTTTACATGCCAAGGTGACTTATTTTGAACACTTAATAAGGTAGTGTAACAAAAATGTTTTTCCAACTAGTGCTGCCTCTTTATTTTTATATTGATTGATTGATTTCTAATTTTAATCTATCTCTTCTGCAGCAGATGACAAGCTCCAATCTTTATTCTTTATAATGAGCTAAATTAGTCTGAGACGTAGCAAGTGGCCCAAAGACCTCCAGCAATGCACTGGGAAGAGAGAATTTGGTATTCCATCTTAGACAGCCAAGGCCCTTGGGCTGGCCTCTTTCCTATCCTATTCCATTGTTGTGTCTAAAGCAATAAGTTAGCGCGTGCCTCTTTTTGTGATGTGCATTTGAAAGATTACTCTGTGTTTATATTTCCTATGCCAACATGCTGCATGCTGTAAAAAGTAAAGTGATAATTGTGAGCTTATGTTTGTGTTTTAGTTTTCTACCATGGATAAAATATTTGTTTTTTGTTTCAGGAATGCATGGAAGATGTTTTTCACTAAAATATGTAATAAATGTTTCTTCATTATTGTACATCACATAGTCCTAGCTTTCCTCCCATCCTGAGTGTCTGTGTGTAGTGTTAGAGAAAGGGGCAAAACAGCTTGTTAACCAAACACCACTCTGGCCTTGATTCAGTCCTGAGAGGAAGGTAGTTCTTATTTCTTCTCAGGTTTACAACCTGGAGTGTATATTTTCCTTTCCATTTATTTCTCTGGGAAGAGGAAGAGGGTGAGGAAGAGACAACAGAGACATCACCCTGGTATTTTGAACCTATTGCTATGATGGGGAGATACAACTGGGTACACATTGATGGCATACTGAGGATTTAGATATAGTTCTCTCCTTTCAAAAACATCTTACATCTTAAGTCTGGTACTTTAGAATAAATGAACTGAGATATATATTATATATAATAATATAATACAACATATTATATAAAAGAATATATATGTATGTATGTATGTATGTATGTATGTATGTATGTATGTATGTATGTAAGTAATTGAATGTTGTTATGTTCCATATTTTAAAAAAAACAGCCTATGGCTGCATTTTCATTTCTGAAAACACATTTGGCCTTCCTCATTTTAAATAACCCAAGGCATTGTTTGGAAATATGCCCACCTGTTCAGAAAAAAATAAAAATAAATAAAGCATGGAGCAATATAAGGAAGCTGTTTTGCTTGCATTATGTATGTTGACTGCATATTATCCCTATCTAGGCACACCAGTAATATTTTTCCTGTTTATATGTGCCTTTCTATGATGATCTTTGGTCATCACCATCTTTCTTCCTTGTAAAAGAGTTGGTTTAAACATCTGATGGCTACTTAACTAGGCATATGAAATTATCCAAACCCATATCTGGTTTAAAATAGACAGCAGGTTTAAATGAGTTTCACAGTCTCAAAATGGTGACAAACTCAATCAATGACCAAAAATCAAAAGGAATAGAGAATTTGGACATAAATCTGAAAAGGAGAGGGATAGATCAATAGTTTGGAGGCTACATATGGCAAGATCTACATACAATCTGAGTAGTTTTACTGTAACAATACAATTATTTTAGTTGCCAGAGGTTCAGTAGATAAATAAGCATCTGCTTTTGACATCCAAAATCCCTACTTAATAACTTGCTTATTAGTCTTGAGAACATTTGAGATTAGCATTGCATAGAACTGCAATAATAAAAACTGACACAAAAGGTGCTCTTGATAAGCCATTTTCCATTGGCCAGCCTCCTTTGGTACCTTCTGTGTGCAGTTTATGCTAACTAGACATTTTAAGAGTTGTAATGCAATACATCTGATGGGCACAAGGTTTGGGAAGAGTGACCGATCACAGACCTTCTGATTCTTTTTCTGATGAGCAGCTGAACAGAATAAATAAGGTGGCTTTGAAAGATAATTCAGGAACCAAAGAGAAATCTGAAATGGAATCAGTTTTGTATGGACAAAAATGAGAAGGTTCATGAACCAAGGAACAGTAATCTCATCTTGGAAAAGGGAAGGAGTAAGTGCGAGATCCATGTTGAACACTTCATTTATATTGCCTGTTAGCTATCATTTCAGAGTTTATGAACATATCTCAATGGTGAATTGTTATAAGTGAGATATATGAAAGCAGGTCCAAATGAGACCTGACACCTCCAAGTTGGATTAGAGCATAAATGGGGTGTACATGGGTCTTTTTCTGCCTGTCTAGCTATCTGAGGTCTAGTGGCAATAGGCAGGCTTAAACGCAATGAGGGAATGCTCTGGCATAGTCTAGAGCACAGCCCTAACGTCCAGAACAGTATGTTTTATCCTCATTACATGTTTTATGAAATGTTGTTGGCATGAATGTGAAATTATTTGGCTGTGTATTCATGGATCTGGCAAATCAAAAACTGTAAGTTTAGCATCTCCTTTTTAAAAAGGAAAATGAAGTTGGATATTTTTAGCTACTCATTGTTAGCTAGAGAACAAAGCCATAGCTAAGTTATTTCGTCTTTTGGTATTTGTTTGACTGTCAAATCCTTCTATAGTTAAGACACGGCTGTTTGCTAGTCAGTAATCCCTGGAGGGTAAGAACATTCTGCCTATAGGCAGCGCACCAAAAACTAATAGCATGAAATACAACCAGCCCATTTTCAATATACAATTGCTGTTGGGTCAGGCAGTAGCCATACTTAACTGTCAGCAGGCAACTCTCATGTAGACTTGCAAACACTAGTTATTCTCAATGCCTATCAACACAAATTACAATGACAGACAATTGATTTAACTCTGGGAAGGAAAACATCTGATTTTGATAGATCTTCACAAGCAGTCAAGCCTGAGATGATCTAAACACTATCAGCTAATTATGTTGCACGATTCACTGGAGCCGGAGAATCTTTCTGAAGAAAAAAATGCATTACTTAGGGCACATTCTCATGAACCCTTAATATAGATTAGAAATCCTTAAAACACGACAACCCTTTTGTTTACACAGCTATACTGTAGTGGCCCAAACCCTTTAAGTTCCAGGGTTACTGATTTTAATCTCTTTTGGTGTTCAATTCATTTCCTAAACCTCTAGTAGATTGTGAGAGAGGAGTTCAAATTAAAAGATACATCTATGTGTTTCAGTGGGTGCCTTTGATTCTGGAGTGTTTTCTTTTGTTTTACATATTTGCATCAGCATTTCTTCACATTTCAACCCCAAAGTCTGTAATTAAAAATGAAAAGCAGCTAAAGAAAAATAAACAGAAAGCTTTCAGAAAGATAATTATTCATATTATAAAATGACAACAGCAAGAAAGCTAGGCTTATCTACTAATGGGAAAGAAAAGAATAAGCACCATAAAAAGCCTGTCGGAGTAGGACTTTCTTTCATTTTTGGAAGAGGTGGGCTCCATTGGTTTAACAAGTGAGGAAATTCTAGGAGCCATCACTGAGAAGGCTCTGTTATATACATTGGAACAGGCCTCAAGAGTGGCATGAAAGTCCCAGCTTTTTCCTAAGATCTGTGAACATTGTAGTACAAGAGTAGTATTGCAATTTCTGTATTACAAGATTTCAGTTCACTAGCATATCCACTGGTTCAAAGTACTAATGTTCAGGGATTTAGACTGAGTGCCAATATTGCTTAGCAGAAAATGCTTGACACCAAGTTTGAAAAGGCCATAGCCAATATTTTTATCCTTATGTTTATGCAAACAAAAAGGTAATTTAGGCATATTCAAGTGTGTTACAAAAACTGCTTTCTGTGAAAGTAGTAATGAAGAGCTGCTCAGAATGAGTTCAGAATGAAAGAAATATGTTTTTTAAGATGTTATTTTCTTACAGAGGGATTACAAAACATTTCTGCATGTAACTGTAGGAAAGCAGAACAGTCAACCTGGTAATTTAATGGTACACTTTCTGCAAGGAGAGAAAAGTACAATCATTTGTCAACTCCATAAAAGCACCCCCTTGAAAGAAAACAGGACAGAGTTTCTAGCTGAAAGAGGTAATATGTGCAGAACTCTGATCCTGGGAGCATAGCTTCATATCCTGATTTTTCCTTAAGCATACAACTGAACTCTTTGTAACATATAAATATTTAGCTGCTGCTAGAAGAGTGCTTTTAAAAGTATTAATCCTGGGCCACCAACCCATCTCCCTTCCCCAAGGTGTTAACAGTATCCTCATCTTTATAGGTGTTTCTCTGTAATCAGGGACCACATGAAATTATTGTTACAAGCCTCGGGCAAAATGAAGAAAGCAACAAGGGTTCCTAAGCATCATGGATCTGAGGGTGGTGTAAGATGGGTTTTAATTTCTGTGAGTCATAAGAAAGGAATTGCTTGGACTGCACAGAATTATTTATACTCTGATAACCATGATGGAGAAGGCAAATAACAATTAATCACAATTATTATTTCAGACTTTGAATATAAAAAATAAAAGAGTGAACGTTGATTATATTTAGATTTTCAGAGTTGCAAGTACTGGGGAAAGTCAGTTTTTTTTTAAACCAATGACTCAGCCTTAGAAGGAATTCTATTGATAGATAGAACTCTTCTTCACCTTTCATTAAAAGTTCTTTCATACAGATTTGCCTTAATACCCCAAATGCTATTACTAAAAGATTACTTAGATGTACATTTTAATTTCAATTTAATTTAAAACAAATACTATATTCATGGTTCAATATCCTTACAAATATATCAGTTGACCACATGTATATTTGTGGTGTGTGGGTGTGTTTTCGTTATTATATATAAAATGATGTTCACATTCTCCAAATATATGTTTATCACATCACCTACCTTAGTAATATGTGGATTTCTTGTGTATTGTCCACATACTTAGCCAACAGCTGAAACAGCACTATCTAAGCATATATATATATATATATATATACTGTGCTAATTCAAATTTAAACTATGAACTGTGCAACTATATATACACAGAATATATAATAATTCATGTTGATATTAGCTATATACATATAGAATAGTATAAAAGTGGAGATAGATATGACTTTGATTGTACATGCTGTTCAATGTACCACAGTGATTTTTATTATTCCTGATACTTTTGGGAAGGAAAGGGGAAAGCAACCCATAAATATCTTATATAAGTGTCCTATTCTTTCAAGGCATAAAACTCACAGATTGCAAATATATGATTACATTATAGCATGGAAGAGAAAACAGCATGTGGGGGAGAAAAAAAATAAGCTATTAGGAAGCATAAATTACCTGCTGGACTTTCAGCTGTACTACAGGTTTTCGGCAGAACTCTTGAAACTGACTCCTTGGTTTCGCTGAGAAGTACACCAACATTTAATAAAGAACAATGACATTTGCTTCTGAATTTGAAGCATGGCAAAATCTGGCTTCGAACAGAGTGAAAGGAGCTGGTGCAGATGGTATTAGATAAACTCTGGGAGCTGCTTTTCCAAAAGTAACTTAACTTCTTATAACCCAGATCTGAACAGAGGCAAAATGAGTATCTGGATGTCTTTCTTGTAGAACCTCTCACCTGGGATAGAAGATGGCAATGGGTTAGTTCAGGGGTGTCAAACTCGCGACCCGCAGGCTGGATGCGTCATATGCTGGCAGTGCCTCTGCCTGGTTTAGCAAAGGGGGAAAAAGTCCTGATACATCACATGACAACGATGTGACAATGTGAGTTTGATACCTGTGGGTTAGCTGAATTGATTTCTCCTTACTTGGTTATGTCACTAGGAGATGGGGAAGGAATCCAAGCTCATGAAAAAGAAGGAGCTTGCTTACTGCACCTATGCCACCTCATCAGGGTTGCAAAATCTGAATGAATCTCCCACACCTTTGTGTATGAGAAAGACTGATCATGAAAGTCGGTGGAAGTAGAATATTTTGCCCTGCTTGACTTGAAAGCCTACCAGAGTCTTTGGGAGCCCTCTTGCATTTGGAAGAGTTAAAGAGAAGAAAAAGGAGGAGTTTCCTTTCCCAAGGTTCAGATAACAGCAAAACCTATAATGCTTTGCTTCAGTTATTCTCAGGATCTCACCAGAATGCTTGAATATTAGATATGGACAACATTTTGTCAGGCCTCGACAAGGTATGAGTATTGCTTGTATGGATTCAAACAGGAGTTCAGATGAAACAATCACAAAGGTTACTAAAACTGCCAACTACAGGAGGACCTTACAAGAAGTGGCTACCTCAGGTATTAGTGACTGAGAAAACTACTGGCAGGTGTTCAGTGATGAGGAAAGGAGTAGACAAGTTGATAAAACAAGGGACGTCTTGGTGATTTGGGGGAAGAAGTAAGTTCTTTGAAGGCAGCATTATGATGATCATGAAGTAAAAAGCAATATCATGAGAATATATATTTGTAACTGAGATCTTATGCATTCTAATAATGTATTTTGCATCATTATTATGACATTGTCTTCATTTCATTCTCAGTCCATTTCTTTTTTGGCTTGGTCTCTTTGCACCTGCAGAAGTATCTGCATAGGCTACATATAAGCACAACTTTATTGCTACACATATACACAGGCTATGTACTTAATGCTTTTCTTAACAGCACTATACCTCTACTTACAAAACAGGTTGAGAAAGTTGGTCTTATGTTACACAGCATACACTGGTTATATTGCATATTGCTGGTTGTCTCACAAATGAGATACCTTGGGAAAAATCATATTTCAGATATTTTTTTTAATGCTTTTGATATCAAGAGTTTTTGTACAACCATATATTTTGCTGTTTTGGGGAGAATAGTGCCAACTTGCACACTCAACAGCTAGAGCCACTTACTGTCAGCAGTACCATTTCCTTATATGTTATGGATGGAGTTATTTAAACGTTAAGGATATTCCACCAATCCCTTTCCTCAACTTGTCTCACATCAAATGCTGTAAGGACAGACGTTTTTGCTTCATAACAATAACTGGGACTGGCAACTCCATTGTTAAGTTACATGGTTGTAAAGCACAACATCTCATGATTTTGCTGACATATGAATGTTGTTGTGGCAGATCAAGTTGTGATAATTAGTGGAGCACACATGGTCAATAAGCACAATGTTATCTGATCATGATTTGGGACCTTCCGCCAGCTGGCCCATTGATTTAGCTTGTCAGAAGCTGGCAATGAAGGTTGCAAATCCTAATGATAAAATCATAATTATGTGCCAGTTGCCAAGTGCCTGAATCATAATGATGTGGCTATGGGGATGCTACAATAACTGAAACTACAAAGATTGGTTGTATGTCTGCTTGTTCAGGTGCTTCATCAGCCGAGAGCCCAGGGAAGGGGTGGCGGTGTGGCTGTTGTTATCCGGGAGTCTCTAGTACCTCGTAGGGTCCCTGCTCCGGAGCTTGTCGGGTGTGAGACTCTGCTGGTGAAGTTGGACCTCAAGGGTCAAGTGGGTCTGCTGCTAACGTACCTGCCTCCCAACTGCATTGCAGCAGCCCTCCCCTCGCTCCTCGAGTCAGTAGCCGAGCTGGCAATTGAGTTCCCCAGGCTTATGGTTCTGGGGGACTTCAATTTGCCATCGCTCGGTGAACACTCTGATGGAGCGCAGGAGTTCATGGCTTCCATGACAGCCATGGGCTTGACCCAGGTAATTCGGGGCCCAACCCACTCAGCAGGTCACATGCTCGACCTCGTATTTCTCTCGGAGCAGTGGATGTGTGATCTTGGTCTGAGGGGTAATGAGACCATACCCCTGTCGTGGTCAGACCACTGCCTACTGAGGCTTGACTTCCGGAGCCCAAACCCCCACCGTAGGGAGGAGGAACCGACCAGGTGGTTCCGCCCCAGGCGACTGATGGACCCTTTGAGGTTCCAGACGGAGCTTGGGGTTATTCCTGATACTCTCGCCCACAGTTCGGCGGAGACTCTGGCTGCTGCCTGGTACTCGGTGGCATCGGAGTCTCTCGACCGGATTGCGCCACTACGGCCCCTCCGGGTCAGCGGATCCCGGAGGCCTCCTTGGTTCACCGAGGAGCTCCGGGAGAAGAAGCGCCGGAGGAGACGCCTAGAGCACTTGTGGAGGTCCGATAAGTCTTGAGTCGAACCGAGCACTCCTAACAACTTGCACCAAGGATTACATCAGGGCACTTAGGGCAGCAAAAAGATCTCATATTGCCACCTTGGTTGCGTCCGCTGAGTCCCGCCCAGCCGCCCTGTTTAGGATAACCCGTTCCCTCCTAAATAGGAGGGATACGGGGGAACCCTTGCAGGGTAGAGCTGAGGATTATGCCCAATTCTTAGCGGACAAAGTTGCTCGGTTTCGGTCGGACTTGGACTCCACCGTTGCAGATCCAGCCGGGACACAAGAGGATCACTTGGCAAACCATCTCTGGGTTGAGTTTCAGGATGTTGCCTCTGGGGATGTGGACAAGGCCATTCGAGCTGTGAGTGCCTGCACCTGTATTCTGGACCCGTGTCCCTCCTGGCTGGTTGCCAACAGCAGTGAGGTGACACGTGGCTGGATCCAGGCGGTCGTAACCGCCTCCCTTCAGGAGGGGCACTTCCCCGCCGCACTTAAAACGGCGGTGGTGAGACCCCTCCTGAAGAAACCATCCTTGGATCCAGCCATTTTAAATAACTACCATCCTGTCTCCAACCTTCCCTTTGTCGGGAAGGTTGTTGAGAAGGTGGTGGCCTTCCAGCTTCAACGGGCCTTGGAGGAAGCTAGCTACCTTGACCCCTTCCATTCCGGCTTCAGACCCGGTTACAGCACAGAAACCGCTTTGGTCGCATTGACCGATGATCTCTGGAGGGCCAGAGATGGAGGCCATGCCTCCATCCTGGTTCTCCTTGACCTCTCGGCTGCTTTCGATACCATCGACCATGGTATCCTTCTGCGACGACTGCGGGAGGTGGGGGTGGGAGGCACTGTTTTGCAGTGGTTCTCCTCCTACCTCTCGGACAGGTCGCAGTCGGTGTTGATCGGGGGGCAGAGATCGTCCCTGAGGCCCCCTAAAATATGGGGTGCCGCAGGGTTCGGTCTTATCCCCCCTACTATTTAACATATACATGAAACCGCTGGGCGAGATCATTCGGAGGCACGGGATAAAATACCATCAATACGCGGACGATACGCAATTGTATCTGTCCGCCCCATGCCAACTCAATGAAGCGGTGGACGTGATGAGCCAGGGTCTTGAGGCCGTTAAGAACTGGATGAGCGCTGCTGTCCTTTGTCCCCATTATTGTTTATTATAACTTTGGAAGTATTGTTGAATAAAATACGGGGCTTGGATGGTTTAAAAGGGATCAACATTAGGCAGCAAGAATATAGAGTCCGCGCTTTTGCGGATGATTTGGTCATAATATTGGAACAACCGCAGGAATCCAGTATGGTTTTAATGAATACGATTAATCAATATGGTCAAGTGTCGGGCTTTAAAATAAACTTAGGAAAAACCAAAATATTAGCTATAAATATGAATATTAAACAAAAGGAAGAATTAGGAGTGATGCTAGGATGTGAGGTAGTTAAAAAAGTCAAATATCTTGGAGTTAACATTTTAACTTCAAATGGGAAATTATATAAGCATAATTATGAACCACTTTGGCATAGCATACAGACAGAGATGAAAAAATGGGAGAAATTGCACTTATCTTTGCTGGGTAGGATAGCGGCAGTGAAAATGAACATTTTACCAAAATTTTTATTTCTTTTCCAAATGTTACCTATACTTAAAAAAGATGCGAACCTTTTAGAATGGCAGAAGGGTATCAACAAATTTGTGTGGGCAGGAAAGAAGCCGAGGGTAAAGATGAAAATAATGCAAGATGTACGTGAGAGAGGAGGATTGAAACTACCTAATTTAAAACTATATTATGATGCAGTGGCATTATCTGTAATTAGTGATTGGATTCATTTAACCAATGATAGAATATTGAATATTGAGGGACACGATCTGGTATTTGGTTGGCATGCTTACCTGTTATTCAACAAAAAATTGGATAAGAATTTTAAAAGTCATATTTTAAGAAATGCTTTATTGCGGGTTTGGAAGAAATACCAATATAAATTAAATGACAGGATACCCATGTGGGCAATTCCTAGACACGCAATTGAAAATATGAATACAGCACAAAAACAGGACAGAATTACTTACAGACAGCTTCTTACCTCGGAAAGGGGGGTATTACAATTAAAATCTTTAGAGGTATTAAAAGAGGAGAAGGTAGTTCAAACATGGTTCCAGTATGGGCAATTACAGGCTAGGTGGAAAATAGATCAAAAAATTGGTTTTATTCAAGTTGAGGATAATCTGTTTAAACAAATAAGAGATCAAAGCTTAATGCATATAAAGAGGATATATAATGTATTAATACAGATGGATTCGGAAACAGAATTAGTTAAAGATTGTATGATAAAATGGGCTCAAAATATTGAGGAACCAATAATGTTGGATACATGGGAAAGAATCTGGGTAAGAAATGTGAAATTTACACAAGCTCAAAATCTGAGAGAAAATTTTTACAAGATGTTCTATAGATGGCATTTAGATCCTAAAAAGTTGGCTTCTATGTATCCGAATGTACAGCCTAAATGTTGGAGGTGTGGTTCTCTCGATGCTACATATTATCATATATGGTGGACCTGCCAAAAGGTGAAGGCATTTTGGATAAAAATATGGTGGGTCATGCAAAATGTTTTTAAAAGAAGGATAAAGTTTAGTCCTCAGTTATTTTTACTAGGTATATGTACTGACTTTACAGTGGTAGAGACCAATTTGATTCTGCACCTGATAACTGCAGCAAGACTGTTGGTGGCGCAATATTGGAAGAAGGAAGACTTGCCTACAATCCAAGAATGGACATTGAAAGTAACAAACTTAGCTGAAATGGCTAAAATATCGGCATATCTCAAAGATCATTCAAATGAGATATATAAACGAGACTGGAAAAAATGGATTGACTATATACAAAATAAATACGGGACTAAGAAATTCCAGTTAGCCTATGCTTAAGATCAGAAATGATTTAAACTGTTAAAAGTCAGTTCAGTAAGAAGAAGCTAAGGTCAATCTAGAATGTCATTAATTTCTTTATTTCTTTTTTCTCAATAGATTTTAGACTGTGTTAGTTAAAAATCCATACCGTGTACGGGTTCTGGGAAGTCGGGGGGGGGGAAGGAGGAGGGGGGTGGGGGGGTGGAGGGAGGGAGGGGTACACACAACAACAAAAAAATGTACTTCAATGTCTTAATGATTGACAAATGATGACATATTTGTGTTTTTTTTTAAAGAAAAATAAAAAAGTTCTGTTCAAAGAACTGGATGAGCGCTAACAAACTGGTACTCAACCCGGACAAGACCGAGTGGCTGTTGTGTTTCCCTCCCAACAATTTGGCTAATGTTCCATCTATCAGGCTGGGGAGTCAAATTTTATACCCCTCAGATAGGGTTCGTAACTTAGGAGTCCTCCTGGATCCACAGCTCTCGACCATCATCTGTCGGCTGTGACCAGGGGTGCATTTGCCCAGGTTCGCCTGGTCCGCCAGTTACGACCCTACCTGAATCGGGAGGCTCTCACAACAGTCATTCGAGCCCTTGTGATCTCTAGGCTGGAATACTGCAATGTGCTCTACATGGGGCTGCCCTTGAAGTGCATCCGGCGGCTGCAGTTAGTTCAAAATGCGGCCGCGCGAGTGATAGTGGGTGCACCGCAGTTCGCCCACATAACACCCATCCTCCGCGAGCTGCGCTGGCTACCTGTTGATCTCCGGGTGCGCTTCAGGGTCCTGTTGACCATCTTTAAAGCCCTTCATGGTAGTGGATCTGAGTACTTGAGAGACCGCCTTCTGCCGATTACCTCCCTCCGACCGATAAGATCGCACAGACTGGGCCTCCTCCGAATCCCATCCGCCAGTCAATGTCGACTGGCGACTACACGGAGGAGAGCCTTTTCTGTTGCAGCTCCGACCCTGTGGAACGATCTCCCCGTCGAGATACGCACCCTCACCACCGTCCAGGCCTTCCGCGCAGCCCTTAAGACCTGGCTATCCCAACAGGCCTGGGGATAAGTCTCTAATTTGCCCCACCCGAGTGTTGAATGTTGAATGCAAGTTGTGTTTTTATTACTTTATTTATTTTGTTCACATATTGTTTGTCTTGAATTGCACCCCCTCCCTAATGATTGTAAGCCGCCCTGAGTCCCCTCAGGGAAAAGGGCGGCCTATAAATCCAAATAAAATATCAAAAAAAAAAAACCAAATTCAGTGCTATTGATTGTAACCATAATTTAATTACTTGTTCATGAATCTACTGGGAATTTTTTTTCTGCTGGTGGTATAGAATCAGGTGTATCTCTTAATCTGACCAAGCAAATGGGTTACTAGCTAACTGATTACAAAATTTGACCATATTACAATTCCAAATGTGTTTTCATTTTTTAACTGTTCCCATTATGTCATAGAGAAGTACAACACTGAGGAGAAGAACCATGTTTATTGCAATGATTCTTGTGTGCTTGCTTTACCAAAAGAAGACCCAAAACAATGGAAAAGCAAAGATCTTTATAGGCTGCAAGATAGGAAATTTTAGGGATCTGAGTGGATGGTCAATTTAGAAAGCTAGGCAGGTCCTTGTCAATGTATCTGAGGTGAGTTTTATTGTTAGGCCTTTCTGGGGGGGGGGCAGTAGAGCTGGGGAGCCCATCATTAAGGAGATGAAAGTTGACATCTTCTGCTGATGGAGGATGGAAAGCCATGGTTTCTCTAGGTTGCTATTTCTTTGCAAAGTCTGCATTTGGACTATACTGTGAGTTAATGAGGCTTCTATTCTTTGATTTAGATGGGGTTGTAGAAGGATTTGTCTGAAGTGGGGAGGCTCAATTTGGATTTGAAAGGATCAGGCAGAGAGAGCAGCTGGGTTTCACCTTGGTTGTGTCTAAAAGACAGGGAGGAAAAGGGACGCAGCCTCCATTTTGTTTGTTAGTTTTATTTTCTCTGCTACTCCTAGTACCGGTATCCTTTTCTTTTCAATTGCAAAACTCTGGATGATATTGTATTGGAAAAATCACTTTCAATTACTGCAGCAATTATCTAGTATAATTTATTAGCTCCAACCCATAATCTAGTGGTTTAAAGAAAAAATGGTTTTACTTTGCCTATCTAAAAAATTGCTCGCAATGAGAAAATGTGCACCAGTGAATTTGTTTTGCTCTTGAGTGGCAGTGAAAAGAAAAAAGACATTAGCGATGATACCATATGAAAATTTAAAGAACAGTTATAGTACAGGTAAAAGATAGAAGCAATACAAGCTACATTGCTGCTGTAAAGCTGTAAATTAATACTGTTCTGTGTAGAAAGCCAAGAGAGACAGAATAAATTTGGGAATGCCCCCAAATAGCTTAAGAGATGCCTTTTAGATATCAAAAAGTGTGGTTGTGTATGTCTATGTGCATGTTTTGGCGGGCTTCAAGCAGGCTTGATTACAATCATATACATTTGAAAGAAAGGTTGTTCTGAAAGTAAATGGAATTTCACAATATAAATAAGTTTAAATTCATGAAAGGAATATTGAAGGACTAGAAATATTTGGAAATGTAACTCAGAGTTTGGAGCCCTATTTAAAAAAAAAATTGGAGCAAACATCTGTCTGGAATTCTTGACCAAGTTTGTGGAAGATACAGTGGGAACCTCCCCTGCTCTCTTTCTTAGTGACAAAATGCAGAACCTACTAAATTTCTAAAATTATCAGAGTGGGAGCAATCCTGAATCCACAAAAATCAAAAGAGGCTTATGCTTTTCAGTTGTTAATAAAAGTACTGTAGGTGCTCAAAAACACATTTCAAATAGCAATAACAATAGTACTTGCTTGTATACCGCTTCACAGTGCTTTAAAGCCCTCTCTAAGTGGTTTACAGAACCAGCATATTGCCCCAATAATCTGGGTCCTCACTTTACTGACCTCGGTAGGATAACAGGCTGAGTCAACCTTGAGCAGGTGAGATTCGGACTGTTGAACTGCAGGCAGCCAGGAATCAGCAGAAGTAGCTTGCAGTACTGCATTCCAGCCACTGTGCCACCATGGTTCATGATGAACCTACACTTCAGCTAGAACAGTTTTTTTTTTAAATTAAAAGTATGGAGGGAACTTTTATTTGTTCAAAGTGGTTTCTATATAAACTGATAGAGAAATCAGAAAGGAGGGGGGAGGGAGGGGAAGTCAGCCTATTTTCCAAAGCACCAGAAGGCAACATAAGAAGCAATGGATGGAAACTGAACAAAGAAAGAAACAACCTAGAAATAAGGAGAAACTTCTGGCAATAAGAACAATTAACCAATGGAACAACTTGCCTTCAGAAGTTGTGGGTGCTTGAACACTGTAGGCTTTTAAGAAAGGACTGGACAACTATTTGTCGAAAATGGTATAGGGTTTCCTGCTTAAGCAGGGAGTTGGACTACCTCCAAGGTCCTTTCCAACTCTGTTACATTTTTGGAGATTATCAGAACAGTTTATTTGGGAATCCTATTACATTTGTTGCATCCTTGATTAATTGTTAATATGGGACTTAAGGAATCTATGAAAGTCTTCGTGCTGTTTCCAAGTTCAGACTATTACAGAATATCTTTTACATTTTTTTTATTTTTGTCATTCTCCATTACTAGTCTAGATTTTTTTTCCTTCCTTCCTTCCTTCCTTCCTTCCTTCCTTCCTTCCTCCCTCCCCCTCCCTCCCATGATTCTTCTGTCAGTTTCAATTGTAGCACTTGCTTTGGTTTGATCTAATACTTTTTCATCTTTCCTTATTAATTGAAATGTTCTCATTTGCAGCTCCAATCCATGTAATTTTTCTTCAAGTAACCCTGTAAGTGTGCACCTATTGAAGACTACATTAGTTTCCAGCAAGAATAGAAATATGCCACAAATAATGTAGGTCATAATTTCTGAGACATTCCCATTTGTATTCTGTTCCTTGGGGTACTACCAATACAAGGTGTTTATTTCTTATTGTTCCCTTTTCGGGCTGTTGGGTAAACCAAGTACCAATTGAAGAGAATATTTGCAATTCAGGTTGAACTGTGGTGTCCTTGGTGGTCTCTGAGCTTGGTTGTACGAATTGTCCACTTAAGAGAGAGAAATGTGTTGTTTTCCTCTTAAATTATTTTCCTTTATTAGATACTGTATATCCATACACTACATAGATATACATAGAACAATTAATCAGTGGAACAGCTTGCCTCCAGAAGTTGTGAATGCCCCAACCCCTGAAGTCTTTAAGAAGATGTTGGATAGCCATTTGTCTGAAATGGTATAGGGTTTCCTGCCTAGGAAGGGGATTGGACCTCCAAAGTCCCTTCCAACTCTGCTATTGTATTATTGTATTGTACATATATAGTGTGTATGGAGCCATGGTTGCACAGCGGTTAGAATGCGCTGGCGACTACCCGGAGGAGGGCCTTCTCTGTGGCTGCTCCGACCCTCTGGAACGATCTCCCCGTGGAGATTCGTACCCTCACCATCCTCCAGGCCTTCCGCATAGCCCTTAAAACCTGGCTGTTCCGACAGGCCTGGGGCTAAAGACTTGTAGCCCCACCTCGAATGGTATGATTGCTGTGCTTTTTAACTGTGTATGGTCTTTATGTTTTGTAATTTTGTCTGTTTTTCCCCTCCCTTGAATTGTGAGCCGCCCTGAGTCCCTTTCAGGGAAAAGGGCGGCATACAAATAAAGTAAAATGAAAATGAAAATGAAATGAAATGCAGTATTGCAGGCTAATTCTACTGATTGCCTGCAGTTTGATCCTGGCTGGCCCAACGTTGATTCAGCCTTTCATACTTCTGAGATTAGTAAAATGAGAACCAAGATTGTTGGGGGCAATATACTGACTCTGTAAATCACTTAGAGGGAACTATGAAGCACGATGAAATGGTATATAAGTTTAAGTGTTATTGCTGTTTGTTCACTAACCCAGCTTCCTAAAAACTAGCTGCTTTATATTCTCCTTACATTTCTACATTAACCCCTGCTTCCCATAACAGTAGGAGATCACCAATTGTCCACCATGGGTCATTACAGTAGATATATTTTTATCTTTGATTGGAAAAAAAAAGACATTTTCAGTGATATCATATGAAAATTGTAAGGGCAGTGATTGTACAGGTAAAAGGTAGGCACAATAAAAGTTGCATATCTGTTCTAAAGCTACAATCCATAATGCTCTGTGTAGAAAACTTAAAATTGTAGCTTCAGAAAATGACAACACGAGGAGGTTCCAGTCAGAGAGAAGTGGGCAAATTTAAATTATTGTGTGTATCCTGGTTGCTAATGAGAAACAAGTCTATCTGGATGTCTTCTTTGCCTATATGCCTTATCTATGGGAGGAGCTGGCAATGAGATTAACTATATGTTACATAGGCAAAAAACAGGGTTGAAATGCAACCAATTCTGGCATTACATTCGCCTGAACCAATAGTAAAAAAAAGCTTTAAAAAGTAGGGAAAAAGACACTCAGCTGTGCCGCGCGATAGTCAGAACCTTTTTTCACCACTTTTTAAAGCATTTTTTTTACTAGCAGTTCCAGCGAATAGGTAGTAAAAAGATGCTTTAAAAAGTTTTTTTTTAAAGGTTCCAACGATTGTGCGGCACAGTTGATTGTCATGGAACCTTTCTTTCACTTTTTAAAGCATTTTTACTACCTATTCACCAGAACCAATAGTAAAAAAAATGCTTTACAAGATGGAAAAATGTTGGCCATGTCCACCCGGTCACATGGACCCACCACCACCAAGCCACACCCATAGAACTGGTGGCAAAATAATTAGATTTCATCACTGGTACAAACTGAGTGGCCCATCAGCATCCCTTTTGTGCTCCTCACACTACATGGGGCCAAAAGGCTCATGGAACCCATTTTACTCCTTTCAACAACCTTAAGCTTCTGAAATAAATTTTGGAGGTTTTACACATTCTCAGCGAAAATGGGTCCTCCTCCTTTGGTGTTGTTAATTTCAGGAAGGAGTGAAAATCCTATTCTGTTTACTTTTTTATTCTCCTCAGTCTAATTAAGGACCCTTTCTATTTTCAAAGAAAAAAATTGGTTATGGGCCAAATAACTAACCACAGCATACAAAGAAAGAGGATAATTTAATAAGCATATTAATTCTCCCTCTCTTTTTTTTTAATTTTCGTCATCTAGACAGTGAATTACATCACATTTTCCACATCTCAGAGAAAATTCCACTTCAGAGTTTTCAGGTTTAAAGAAAGGGAAAGAAATGCCTCCCTTCTGCCATTTTATGGTCACCCAGATTTTTGTAGTTCAGATTTAATTATTTCTATTTCCTGTGGTATGAAGGATAGAGGTTGTTACAGCTCTTATCATTTCAATTAATTATAATAACACGATGAGGTGGTTAAGTAATACAACAGCCATTCCAACTTGAAGTTGGAACTAGAGCCCCTCCAGAATGACAGGGGGGGGCTGTTTTAGGATATAGTTCAAGCTTATTATGAAAGGCTGGGGACCCATGTCAGAACGGCCATTTTATTTCTTCATATCCTTAATCCTTATGTTAAACTCTCTTTGGGTATTTAAGATAGTGATTTGAATACTTTAATAGAATAGAATTTTTTAATAGAATTCTTTATTGGTCAAGTGTGATTGGACACACAAGGAATTTGTCTTTGGTGCATATGGTCTCAGTATACATAAGGAAAATAAAATACAACCATCAAGAATAAAAAAAATACAACACTTAGTGATAGTCAAGGTTACTAATAAGCTATCGAATCGTATTAGGAAACAATAAAAACCAATATAAATTGAAAGATACAAGCAACATGGTTATAATAATAAGTTGGAAGAGATAGATACTAGTAAGGAAGAGAAGAATAATAGTAATACAGTTTAAATTATTTGACAGTGTTGTGAGAATAATTGTTAAGCAGAGTGATGGCATTCGGGGGGGGGGGGGCTGGCCTTGTGTCTAGTTGTTCTGGTGTGCAGTGCCCTATAGAGTCATTTTGAGGGTAGAAGTTGGGACTAGAGCCCCTCCAGAATGTGGGGGCTGTCTTAGGATGTAGTTCAAGCTTATCATGAAAGGCTAGGGACCCCTGTCAGAACTGCCATTTTATTTCTTCACATCCTTAATCCGTATGTTAAACTCTCTTCGGGTATTTAAGATCGCGATTTGAATACTTTAAATCCCTCAGCTGTAACTAGGGTACTTGTGGCTGGAGAGTTTTGATTCTTGTACCTTACAAATTCTTCCTCAGAATTTGCCTCTCCCCCCAGACATGCCCCTCCCCCTTTTAAAAAACCTTTCTTGTCATCAGAGGTCCAATTTTAAAATACTAAGTGTGGCAGAACTTTCTATGGATACAAGGGGAGAATCCAAAATCAAAACCCGTACATGGATGGATGTTTCATTCTCGTATATGTATATTCAACGGATGTTCTCAGAGGATTTATAGATGTTATCTGATATATTGTATGGCCTTGGGATGTCTTCCCAACATTCATAGCATTGGATTGGTAAGTGTATACATTTGTATAGTACAGCATTGGTAAGTGTATACATTTAGTTTAAATAGCCAACTTTTCTTTTTCCCTTGTCAAGTTATTATTATGTGGTGTGAAAGCTATGATTAATTAGCATTAAAAATACAGAGTTTCCACACTGTGTGATCTCAGGCCAACCATATTATACCTCAGATATTGTCACACCAATTAACAGTATCTGGACTTGGGCAAGGATGACGGGAGTTACGCCTATAGGTCATAACTGTCCAAACCTGGCATATTGTGACTTCCATTTTTCCCAAAATTAAAGGAACACTTTTGTGGACTAAGATGGAGAGATGGAAAGGACTGCCAGGACTTAGTTAAGGAGACAAAGTGTGGAGTTCTTTCAGGATGGCTTTGTCTAATATTGGCAGACATGTGTAACAAATGGTGGTGATTATACAGAGAAGTAAATACAGGTAACAAAGGAACTCATTTCAACAATTATTTTCCTATTTTGTTGATCAAAATATCCCTATTAAAGTTTTGGCAATGGAGGCATTTCTTTTCATTAAACTCTGATATGTTTTGTCTATATAATATTTGTACTAGCCATGATTATTGGCAAAATGCAATGTACGCTTGTGAAGTATAACTATCAAAACTGAGTATTAGACAATATTTTACATTTTTGCTGATCAAATTACTCATACATCTAGACTGCCTAAAGCGTGTATATTGCATTAATGTGGGGGGGGGAGGGATCCATGTGGGCATTAATTAAAATGTGATTCTTGCCTAATCAATATTTCTATTTATAAAAAGTAAGCAAGTTGTAGAATCATTCCTATTTTTTTCCACTAAGCTTCATTTGCAATTAGATAATCTGTGTTTTGGCTACCTAATGAGAAGAGTGCACTCATTGCAAAAGACCCTGATGTTGGAAAATATTGAAGGTGAAAGAAAAGTGACAGAGGATGAGATGGTTAGTGTCATCAATGCAATGAACGTGAATTTGGGCAAACTCTGGGAGACAGTGGAAGACACTGCTATGGTCCAGGAGGTCACAAAGAGTCAGATGTGACTTAAAGATTGGACAACAACAGCGAACTGCAACTAATGTGTGAAATATTGCTCTGGCAGTATGTTTGATCAGTTGAAGTAACTGTACTTCTTTTAAGTTTGAACCCATATCCAACTAGCTTTCTGGTTGTTCTGCAGTTATAGACTGGAGCATACCTGCTCTGCTAAGCTGCCATATGTCACTAATTGTTTCTGGAGTGCAGGAAGAGATGACATCTTCTGTTGCTCCCAACCCACCATGAATGTGACCTGTGCCTCATCTACTTAACTCAAATTAAAAGTAGTATTTTATAATGTTGCTATTCAGTTTGCCTGCTCTACCTATGTGTTTTGATCCTAATGTAAATTCAGCAAAAATAGCTAGGGTCAGAGGTGGTATTCAGCTGGTTCGGACCATTTGGGGTGAACAGGTAGCGGCGACCTGAGGGTGCTGCCTGCCTCCGTCCACCGTCCAGCTGCCCCAGCTCTATGCTGTCCTATTTAGCCATGTTTTCTAAGCCACCCACATGTGTGCAAGCCACTCATGCAAGAAAAGCACATAAGTGGAAGGTGCATGCGCTCACGAACTGAGCGTGCATGCGTGCATGCTCATATTTTCGGTGTGCAGTGAACCAATGGTAAATTTATGTAAAACCCACCTCTGGCTAAGGTGGAACTAGAAAGGCCAATTGCAGGTCAATTCCTTGAACTCTATAGTGGAGAACATGTTTTCATTGTGCAGTGAGTATCTCACAAATATCCCCCCTTTTCCCCTGGCTAGGGTCTATAAATATCCTCTTCTCCCCGCCAAAAATCAGGCAACAGAAAGACAACTGTGCAGGGCCTATCTAGTGAGAAGCGAGCCTAGTTTTATATACATTATTAGGAAACCTATTTCTTCTAGTGTGACAGCAGAGGGCCATTTGTATGAAAAAGCAAAATAGCCACCTCATTGCTTTTTCAAAACATATACAAATGTGAATTTTGCTGGGTAGGAGGGCTGGAGCACCTCTGGAAATCAAGATAAATCTGCTTATACACACATGGCATAATTTGTAGAGAAGGCAAGGTTTATACAATAAATTGAAGCTTTAAACCTCAAGTACCATAAATAGTATATTTTAAAGCTTCAAGTCAGTTGTAGGCTGGGGGCCAAATCCCTTATTTGGCAGCTGTCGTCATTTTATGATTTATTAAAATGAAGTAACAAAGCGAGACATAACTATTAACAAGGGTGTTTGCAGCATCAGTGGAATATTCCAAAAGCTGGTTTCTTTGCCTTTAATCCTTAGATATCTTGATAGGAAAAGTCTTTCTTCTCCAGAGTTGAAAAGGAACAAGACACAGCCTCCTTCTCTTCTGGTAGCACAAGACTAGTGACCCAGGGGTTCGACTTTATCTTTATTGTTTCTGTTTCTTTAAACAAAAAGGAAATGTTCAATATAAAAATTAGCAATCTCTTTTTTATGGAGATGGTTTTGCTAAAATGCACCGGTACTTTGATGTATCAGGTCTGCAGGTGGAAAATAACAAATACACAGGGCTTGATGGAAAGAGGGACCAATGAGATCTGGTGAGAAGAAGCAGAATAAACCATATACAGATACTATTACATTTGTTTAGCAATGGCTTGTGAATAAGTCAAAATTGTGGGATTCACATAGCATACTAAGCCACCAGGCTTGTAAACTACCTTATGGCTTAGCACATGATATGAACCAAGCCACAGAATGAAATATGAAACAGGCTACCACTCAGTGGTGGGTTTCAAAATTTTTTAGAACCTATTCTGTAGGTGTGGCCTATTTTGTGGGCATGGCGTGGCGGTCATGTGACCGGGTGGGAGCGGCCAACTTGTAAAATGTGGGGAAACTCATTTAACAACGCTCTTGCTTAGTAACCAAAATTTTGGACTCAATTGTGATCATAAGTTTTTTCTTTTTCTTTCTTTCTTTCCTTTCTTTCTTCCTTTTTTCTTGTCTCTCTCTCTCCAACTTTCCTTCTTTCTCTCTATCTTTGTCTCTCTTTTTTTCTTTCTCTATCCCTTCTTTCCTTCTGTTCTGCTCATTTCCAATTGGGTGGTGGTGGAAGCAATCCATGTTTTTTCTCCCTCTGCATGGATCCCCCCATTGAAAATGAGGAGGCTGTGAAAAACAAGGAAATGCCAGACACACCCCATGTGTCTTGTCCAACAGCTGAAGAAGGAACAGAAGGTGAGGATTCGTTGGACAGGTCCACGGGCACACGCTACTCTCTCCTCTGACAGCCACCTCATTTCCAATGAAGGGGATATGGATCCTGCCTCTTGTTCCTTCGTTGCCTGTTTGAAGAAGCCACGTGGGGTGTGTTCCCTTGTCTTTCACAGCCGCTTCATTTCCAATGGGGGGAGATCCATGCAGAGGGAGAAAAAACATGGATTTCTTCCACCACCACCCAATTGGAAATGAGGCGGCTGTCAAAGACAAGAGAGCACACCCCACGTGGCTTCTTCAAACAGGAGAAGAAGGAACAGGAGGGGAGTTCCAAGTGGGGCTTTTCCAACTGCCGAACTCCCCTCCTGTCCCTTCTTTGCCTGTTTGAAGAAGACACATGGGGAATCCATGAAGAGGGAGGAAATCACATGGATTCCCCTCCCCCTTCATTGGAAACAAGGTGGCTGTCAGAGGAGAGAGCAGTGCGCACCTGTGGGCTTGTCCAACAAATCCTTGTCTCCTGTTCCTTCTTCGCCTGTTTGAAGAAGCCACGCGGAGTGCATTCCCTTCTCTTTCACAGCCACCTCATTTCCAATTGGAAACGAGGTGGTTATCAAAGAGAAGAGGGCAGCGCACACCACGTGGGTTTGTTGGGGCCTCCAGAAGAATGGGTATGCTAAGGCATGCTAAATTTCACCAACCGATATGCCCGTACCGATCCTTACTTGCTGAAACCCACCCCTGCTACCACTGTACTGCCAAGTAAATTAACTGCATACAATTCCTTACCTTCAGATTTACCAAACTTTTCAAATGTTAGATAGTTGCTTAGGATGTTTGATGATTCAGCATCTAGGTTAAAGTTGTTCAGGGTGGCCATGTAGAGATTTTGAGTGCTCAGAGTAAAGATGGTGGGCAGAGGGTTAAAAATAGCAGGTTCACTAACTGAAGTTTACAGCCAAATGCATTGTGGAAACAAGGTAATTGAGGTCAACATGATATAGGTTATGAATCTGATCATGGATCAAACTGCCTGCTCACTAGATTTACTATACAGCCTCCTTGCAAGATTAGCATAGATAATGGCAGGAATGCTACGCATTCATCCTGAGGTAAAAGACTCCATCCTGATCATGTATGCTGATCCTATACCTTCAGTACACCAGGTTGCAAATGAACTGAAGCCTTAGAATGCCATCTTCCATTCCTAGTGAGCGCTCTTGTGAAAATGTGGTATCCAAGCCCTGCTTATCCACATGACTCTTTGACCCCTATGACCTTAATGCTTTGTTTGGAATTTGTGCCTCAAAAAATAATATAGGGAAGTATGCCTCATACAAGGCATTGTTAAAATGCCTGGAGATAAAATTATGGGAGAAGATTGTTCCTGTAGATAAAAATCCTTCTATCCCTTTTAATGAAAAACTGGCTGATAACTGTAGCAATCAGTACCAAATACTGATGGATAGATAGAGAAGACAATCCTTAGGGCCTTTCATTAGTGTCAAGTGATTCCCAAGGTTTTCCAAAATGGGGTCTTAGTAGTAGGATATATTTTGGCAAAATGTATACATGCCATATAAAATAGGTGTTAGATATCTTATACTTATCTATAGTTGTATCCCATGTAATATAATAACTTAGATTGTTTCACAATATTTCTGAACAATTAAAAATGTAAATATTTAACATTGTTAGATAACACCTATGGTGGCAAAAGGCAAGAAAAATGAAAATTCTTGAAAACAAATAGGAAAAATTCCCATGTTTCTGTATCTCTTTTTAAATACACCAAGATCATAGTAATAAGTTCTTGTATTTTCACCAACCATATGAAAGTAAATTAGGCTTAGGTTAGAAACAATGCTTGTTTCTTTAATAATGTAAACCAATGCACTGTGTTCTAAGCTTATTCTATGTTATCAAGATAATTCTTATCTTGATAACATAGTATTGTTCAACTGCCTTCAACATCAAATCTCTTAACTTTATAGTATTTATCAAGTTTTAACATTCTAAATTTCAAGAGCAGAAAATAGGGAACTTTTGAACAGCAAGATGTCCATACATATAAAAGCCAAGCATTTTTCTTGATAATCAGGAAATGTGTGATTTATGTAAAGTTAAGTTGACAAACATTAAACAACTGGGTGTCAAGGAAATAGCCAATTTCAGACATCCTTGTTCCTTGGACAAACACTGAATGCTTAGTTTGAAGAAGAAATATACATTTCAAAAAGTAATTGTAATATGTTATGGGACTTTATAAGAATAAGTGAAGAAGGAAAAACTGAGTGTAAAGGAAAGACACGTGGGTAACATTATGCTCCACCTGGTACATATTTCCTTGCCTAGCTTAAGGCAGAAATGATTTCATTTTACTTTTATAAGAATCGTTGGCTACAGAAATGCACATAGTGTTTGGCAAGTTTTATGAACTATTTCTTTGTGTCTAACCTCTTAGAATAGAAGACATAGCTTTCAGAAAGAAATATGGGTGTGTTAGATTAAATCTTTTAATTTTTTCCTAGCATGGATAAAATGTTTGACAATGTTATTGAGAATTACAAGAATAGCAGTCCAAAACATCTAGACTGCAGATAGATTGCGTCAGGTACATTTTATCTTAAACTTTTTTTCTTTTTTGCTGTTGATGTTTAAGTGGCAACCTTTTAAAAAAATATCCTATATTCTGAAAAACACCATGTAATTTTTTTCGGATTTGTTGTTCTCATATTTTACCAGCTTTTAAACCGAATACAGGTAACCCTTGCCTTACAACCACAATTGAGCCCAACATTTATGTTGTTAAGTGAGACATTTGTTATGTGAGTTTTGTCCCATTATACAACCTTTCTTGCCACAGTTGTTAAGTGAATCATTGCAGTTATTAAGTTAGTTAACCTGGTTGTTAAGTGAATGTGGCTATCCCATTGACTTTGCTTGTCAGAAGGTCACAAAAGGTGATCACATAACCCCAGGATATTGCAACCCAGAAGTAGTTGCTACAGGTTCGCAACGGTTCAGGTGGGTGGGTCACTGAACCGGTAGGGATAGCCAGCTGGCCATGCCCCTGAACCGGTTCCCCGGTTGCCCATGACGTTGCCGGCATGTTGTTTACTCATTTTATAATGTTCTGCACATGTGCAGAACAATTAACAGGCAACTGCGCATGCGCAAGTAATACATGACAGGCTCACGCATGAGTGAAGCGAGCAGTACGTGCGCACGTGAAGCGAACCGGCAGTAACGCTGGCAGCAACCTACCCCTTCTGTAACCATCATAAATATGAGTCAAAATTCAAGTGTCTGAATTTTGTCCATATGACCATGGGGATGCTGAAATGGTCCTAAGTCACTTTTTTCAGTGATGTTGTAACTTTGAACAGTCTACTAAATGAACTGTTGTAAGTTGAGGACTACCTGTATATTTGAACAGAGCAAAAACGCTTTATCTTTAAATACCAAAGTATTTACTTACATACATACATACATACATACATACATACATACATACACACACACACACACACACGCACACACACACCAGTATAATATTGTGGATATTAAGCTACAAAACAATCTCATCTTTGTCAGCCAAACTGCTTCTTCCTTGGGAATTCATTAAGGAATAATCACTTTAAAAAATAACTACTGGTACAGCAGACAAGGAACTGAATAGAATAGAATAGAATAGAATAGAATAGAATAGAATAGAATAGAATAGAATAATAGAATTCTTTATTGGTGAAGTGTAATTGGACACACAAGGAATTTGTCTTTGGTGCATATGCTATCAGTGTACATAAAAGAAAAGATATAGTCATCAAGAATCATAAAGTACAACACTTAATGATAGTCATAGGGTACAAATATGCAATCAAATCATATTAGGAAACAATATGAATCAATTATTCCAGGAAGCAGTTGCTACAGGTATGTGGAAAGTCTCATATTCATTAATCTCTTCACAGAATTCAGTGATTACATGATTTCCTATATAATAGAAAGACAACACTTCTCCCAAGCTCACAACAAGAAAAGTGCAAACTTTTATTTTGAACAATCAAGTACAATGTCAAGCCGTCTCATGATTAGGAAAAATGTCCATCTGAAAGTTAATAAACCAAACTTCTAATATATATGAAGACAAGTTCACCCTCCCTATGGTTTCAGAGAGTTAGCCACTTGGGAAAACACCCAAT
This sequence comes from Thamnophis elegans, assembly GCF_009769535.1. Taxonomy (NCBI): domain Eukaryota; kingdom Metazoa; phylum Chordata; class Lepidosauria; order Squamata; family Natricidae; genus Thamnophis; species Thamnophis elegans. The sequence continues at coordinate 59,537,231 of NC_045542.1, forward strand.
TTTGAGGAAAAATGAAAAGCAGATTAGAATAGTTTAGTCTTATTCTAGTCTGTTTTTTTCATTGTTTCTTCTCCCCTCACAGAGGCTTCCAGACAGGGTGGGAGTCTTTGGTTGTGTCTGAACAAAAATTACAATAAATAGAGTAATGGCTGGAGAGACCTATGTTTGGGATAAGTACAAATTACTGAGGAGCAGAAAAGGAGTAAATCAGGCATAAAAGGTCCATAAGGAAAGTTTCAGAGGCCCTCAGAAATGTCTGGGCCAAATACCCTTTTCTTGTCTTTGGTTATACGCTGAGAGTTTCAATGGAGTAGAAAACACTTCTAGATGGTGCTTGGGACAGTTATTAAGCCATGGGTGATGGCTAGAAGGAAAGGGAACATCAGGATGAATCAAAAGAGGGAGAAGAAAATATCAGCTTTATTTGTTTTGGACACAATTTTTGAAATTTAACATTAATAAATTCAGAGTGAGTTCTAATCATACACTTTAAAAAATATTGAATGAATTACATTTGCAGTAAATATACAAATATCCCTGGTGTCTCTTGGGGTCCTCAGCAAAAGAGGAAGCAGTTGTGGAGCCTTTTGACCTAAAATTATCCCACTTGTGTTATTTAGCCAAGTCTGGATTCTAGAAGGAGTAAACGGAGGAGAAGAGTTGTGATCTGGTGTTAAGAGATGTGTCAGGGTAGAGGGAAACGTGGAAAATGATTAAATGTTGATGGCAGAGCAAGACACGGTTGTAGGCTGAAGGTTGGTGACCTAACTAAGTTGACAGTGTGGGAAGCCCCTCCCCCATCCTAGAACAATGAAATATTTGGGGGGTATTAAAAAAAAAGCAGAATATTATATTTGCCCAGAGGGGAAATGCTCTTAAGGGAGGCAGAAACTAGCCCCCGTTTCCCTGCCCCAAGCAGAAATGGTGGAGGCCAGCTTTTAGAAATGTAGATTTGGTAACCCACTCAGAAAGACTGGCTCAGGCAGAAGCAATAAGCAACACAATTAAACCAAAGGTTGATATAATTAGCTCAAACACCTAATATTTGTATTACTCTATTGTTCAGAAGACAAAAATCAGCAGATGAGGAATATCAGAAAAATAGAGTTGGAAGGGACTTTGGAGGTCTTCTAGTCCTACTACCTGCTCAAGCGGGATACTTTATATCATTTCAGACAAATGCTCGTCCAATCTCTTTTTAAAAATCTTCAGTGTTGGAACATCTACAATTTCTGGAGACAAGTCGTAATGCAAGGCTATGGTCTATAGAAGTTCTTCCTTATTCACAATATGCTGCATCCCACAATCTGTCAGTTGTCAGGGTTCCAAATAATACACCCATAACAAGCAAAACTCTGAGGCAGGTAGATTCCTCAAAGAATAGGCTTATTGGATATATCGTGTTGGCACAGTTCTAGTGAAAACTGACTTTGAAGTGTCCCACGGTTTTTCCCCTTCCCCAAACAATCAGTCATATGGTCCAATCAAAGTGCCATCCAGTCCTCCTCTCTATGACCAGATGTTAGAATGTCCTTAGTTCCCAGGGGAAAGTATTTTATTTTAGCTAAAAAAAAAACCCCAGCTATCTCTATTCCCCTTCCCTATCCCTCAGCTCCAGTGCAACAACACTGAAACTTCAAAATGGCTTCAGTCAGGTCAGCTTCAGGGTTGACATTAGTTTTGAATGTGTGTTGGTGGTAGTGAGTGGTCAGGGCAGTGTAGGTATTTATATGACTATGCAGTCTGACATCTTTATTTCCTGAGCTGAGGCATGGGATTATTCCATGTTCCTTGTCTCGTGGGATTTCTATTGGAGAAAGAGGCTCAGAATTTTATGTAATTCATTATTTAAATTGACCTGTCCCAGTTGGTATCTAATCTTATATATCACAGACAGCATATTTGGATAGAATGTTTGGGGATGAAGTTGGTATCATGAATATGAAGGATACCTGTATAGGCAGGTGAAGTTAGTATCATGAATATGAAGGATACCTGTATAGGCAGATCACACACTAGTAAGTTTAGGGCTCATGTGTGTGTGTCCCTAACCACAACACAAACATATTCCAGTAATCAGTAATCTTATTTTTTAGGAAAATTAGCTTCATAGTATTACCTTTTTCCTCCTATCAATCCACAGCTATAAAGGCTTAACATTATTCATCACCATTACAGTAATTAATTGGATTTGTTAAAGCTGCCCAACTCCTATTAGAGGCAGCATGTAATAAGTCAAACATGTGAATTAAAAACACAACTAAAAACTACACAACTTACACTATATTTCCAAAAGTATTCGCTCACAACTGATTCTGATTATGTGGATGGGTGAGCGAATACTTTTGGAAATATAGTGTAGACTAAAGCAGCATTCCCCAACATTTCTAGGTAGTCCTTGATCCAAATAGTAAGTAGCCTGGCTGGGCCCAGCTCTCCTTAGCCTTTGAGCTCTGATAAGATTAGCCAGGTACTGCCATCTGCTGAGAACTTCAAAATGTAGAAATGCATTAGTTGACAACTAGAAAAATCTGCCTAGTGAGGGATGAATTAGATTGAAAAGATTTGTTTTAGCTAGGGAATTAGGTTTAGCGGTTACACCATTCTACAAAAATATATTTCTGAAACTAGACTATGGAAGGTCACAGTACTTAACATGCTAGAGCTAGTTATATTTCAAATAAAAATATACTTTGAAGATGTTTGTATCTTTTCTTGATTGCCAGATACTATCTCTGCTGTACTCTTGAGATGAGGTCAGGATGTAGTCAGATTTTGTTCCTGATTCCAGATTTCTGGATCTTGACTAAATATGACCTTATAAATTGTGTGTCTTCACTTAAAGCATCTCACCATTAATAATTTAGCTAACATTAATTGTTTTGTTTTCATGCCTAACACGCTTTAATTCTGTTTTCTAAGTTGTTTAAGGAGGCAATGATCTAATGCTTTATGTTGTAAGTCTTTTGATATTAATAGTAAAATTTCCTTTTGAACCAGGACCAAATCACAAGCCAACATAATTACACGACTTTGAATTATTATTTCTGTTAAAGGAAAGTATGGAAAAAGAATACTGGAATCATGAAAGAGAGAAAAGACTAATCAGGAAAAGAAAAGAATAGTGGCAATATAAATATTCAGCAGTATCTGCAGAAGCAAAAATCATGATGCCTTACCAGAGGGACATCAGAACCTCTCAATCTAGTAGAAAAATCAATAATAATTTCTGTTGAGATTAAATTGAATGCAATTTCTTAGTAATTGGGTTTATATACAGATACTCATCACTTAGTAAAAGTTCAAGGTTACAACAAGACTGAAAAAAGTGATTTATGACCATTTTTCATACAATTGCAGCATTCCCATGGTCATGTGATCAAAATTCAGGCACTTGGCAACTGACTCATATTTCTGACTGTGCTAGGATCATGTGGTCATTTTTTGCAACCTTCTGACAAGCAAAGTCAACGGGGAAGTCAGATCCACTTAACAATCGTATTACTAACTTAACAACTGCAGCAATTCACTTAACAACTGTGGCAAGAAAGGTCGTAAAATGGAGCAAATTTTACTTAACAACTATCTTACTTATCAACAGAAATGTGGGCTAAATTATGGTCATAAGTCCAGAGCTACCTATAGGGCATTCAGTTGTAATGTGATTTGTCTTAGAATAGATTGGCTTAGTGTGCTATTTGAACCTAGCTGTAATGGTTTGTCAACCATAATTTAGCATTAATCAGATGCTTTGGGAATAAATCAAGTCTGAGGTCATTGGTGATTTCCTCCTTACTTTACATAAAAGTTCCACTTAACCATTAAAACACTGTATTCTTTTTTATTATAGCTGACTTGTGGCTAGCCATAAGGTGTATTCTAAAGTTTACAGCTGCTGAAGGGATAAGCTGATCCATGCAGTTTTTGCAATCATTTTTTTTAAAGAAGTCAGACCTGAGAGAGTAGTAAGTTAAATATTTGAGGAGCGGGCAGAAACAGAGCCAGGGATTTTGGCCCAACTAATCTACTGAATAATAACGGAAAACTGAATGTTCTAGCAAGGATCAGTTTTTATGTTTTAAGAATAAGGATCTCTATTATGTGACACCAGCACTTAGTGTTAGATAACACGTAGCCAGGAGACACTTCTAATGTAATTTGGGATAGGAGATACACTTTATTACCAAAAGTATTTGCTCACAACTGATTCTGATTATGTGGATGGGTGAGCGAATACTTTTGGCAATATAGTGTAAAAGTAAAGGCCTGACACCAGGTGACTACATGAATACTGTGATATGGAAGTGTTGTCCATAGCATCATTTGGCATTTTAATTTTTTTTTTAATTTTCTTCAACCTCTCATTCTAGCCTACAGCCCCAAGGTTTTTTACTGGGCTCTTCTTTTTCAGGTTTTAACCAAATCAAACCCTGTTCAGTTATTCTGAGGTCAATCAAGATTAGCTCGATACTGCTAACTATTTCTATTTTGATGAAGTATGACACTGCTATGCAGGGGTGGGTTTCAAAAATTGTTCGAACCTATTCTGTGGGCGTGGCCTCCTTTGTGGGAGTGGCTTGCTGCCCATGTGACCGGATGGGAGTGGCTTGTCACCCATGTGACCGGATGGGAGTGGCCTGCCACCCATGTGACCTGGTGGGAGTGGCCAAGATGATGTTATTACTAGATATTACTAATTACTAGATATTATTAATATTACTAGATCATTATTAATGCATAGATAACTGTGGGACATTACACACCCACCCACACCCACAAACTATGACAGTGCTAGGAAAACACCAAAAAAATAAAAACCCCCCCCCCCCCAAAAAAAAAGACTGCCAATGAAACCAGTTTTTTTTTCCTAAGCCTAAGAACAGGAAAGACAAAGTCACTGGAATAAAAACCATCAAGGCAATGTGGAAAATTATAAAGGACAGGCACTCACAGAACCATCAACCACCTCAGAATTACCTAAACAAGTAAGGTGATCAGATTTTCAGATTGGTAAAGAGGGACACCATTGACCGGGGGGGGAGCTAGGCCGCGGCGGTTACTGACAGCCCGCGACCTCGCTAGGGACGCCTGGTCACCTTAATTATATACATCCTCTCTCTCTCTATCCATCCATCCGTCTGTCTGTCTATCTGCCTGCCTATCTAGTTATGGTATCCCTCTCCCTCTTTCCCCCTCTCTTTCTCCATCCATCTATCTGCTTGCCTACCTATCTCTCTCTCTTTCTCTCTATCCATTCGTCTATCTGCCTGCCTATCTGTCTATCTAGTTATGGTCTCTCTCTCTCTCTCCCTCTCCCTCCCTCATATCATTATCATCTATCTCAGTGTTTCTACACATTTTTATAAAAATAATTTTTTTTATTTTTTTTGTTACATAGACGACACATACCCACAACAATAAAAACAAAACAAAACAAAAAGAAAAAAACCCATCATCACATATAGCATGTCGTTTGGTTACAAGTGTTTTAACATTTATCATTCTTATACATTTATTATTTCATTTAATAGGTTATAATATACAGTTTGGGTTGCTTTGTTTACCATCCCTTCCTCCTGTTATAACACCACCTTATTTTCCCTTTCTTTTCTCCCTTCCTCCCTTCTCTACTTTCTTCCTTCCTGCTCTCCTTTCCCTTCCTTCTTCCTGTACCTTTCTCCTACTCCTGCTCTTCCTCATCCCCTTCCTACCCTCTCTCCTCCTCTTTCTCTCCTTTCCATCCTCCTCTCCTTACCTCTTTCTTTTCACCCTCTCTCCCTTCTCTACTTTCCTCCTTCCTCCTCTCCTTCCCCTTCCTTCTTCCCTTACCTTTCTCCTACTCCTGCTCTTCCTCTTCCCCTTTCTACCCTCTCTCCCCCTCTTTCTCCCCTTTCCATCCTCCTCTCCTTACCTCTTTCTTCTTTCCCCCATCTTCCTTTCATTCTCTCCTCCTTTCTCCCTTTCTCCCAACTCCCTTTCTGGGAGTTGAAGTCCACACTCTTTCAAGTCTCCAAGGTGGAGAAAGACTGATCTATCTAATTAATATAATTATTTCTCCCTCTCTTTTTCACTCTCTCTCCAGCGCACACACGCAAATGCATAGGGCAGCCCACCTCACACACAGGTAACTCCGGGCGGCTTACGGGAAGAGGACAGCCGACCACTCACCCACGTGGGGGGGGGCAGCATTTCGCCAAGAAAAGTTAACTTTCCTGCGAAAGGGGCCGGCAGCCTCTCAGCTGCCCGGCCGGGGAGACCTCCCCCCACTTCCACTCCTGTGACCCTCCTCCCGCCTCCTCGGAGCTTCAAGCAAGCTAACTGGGAAGGCCGGGGAAGAAGAAGAAGCGGCGGCGTGGGGTCAGCGGTCCTTGGGGGCGCGGCGGAAGCCCTGCCAAAGCGCCCCTTTCCCAGCTCAGCTGCCATTGCTGCTGCTGAGGGCGGAAGGGGAGGAGGAGGAGGAGGAAGATGAAGCGGTGGGGTGGTCCTGCAGCCGCCAAGGCGGGAAAGGTGCGCTTTGACAGGGCTTCCACAGCGCTGTGGAAGCCCTGCCAAAGCGCACCTTTCCCGGTTCGGTTGCCGTTGCTGCCGCTGAGGGCGGAAGGGGAGGAGGAGGAGGAGGAAGATGAAGTGGTGGGGTGGTCCTGCAGCTGCCGAGGCGGGAAAGGTGCGCTTTGACAGTGCTTCCACAGTGCTGTGGAAGCCCTGCCAAAGCGCCCCTTTCCCAGCTCGGCTGCCGTTGCTGCTGCTGAGGGCGGAAAGGGAGGAGGAGGAGGAGGAAGATAAAGTGGTGGTGTGGTCCCTGCAGCCGCCGAGGCGGGAAAGGTGTGCTTTGACAGGGCTTCCACAGCCCTGCCAAAGCGCCCCTTTCCCAGCTCGGCTGCCATTGCTGCTGCTGAGGGCAGAAGGGGAGGAGGAGGAGGAGGAGGAAGATAAAGTGGTGGTGCGGTCCCTGCAGCCGCTGAGGTGGGAAAGGTGCGCTTTGACAGGGCTTCCACAGCGCTGTGAAAGCCCTGCCAAAGCGCACTTTTCCCGGCTCGGCTGCCGTTGCTGCTGCTGAGGGCGGAAGGGGAGGAGGAGGAGGAGGAAGATAAAGTGGTGGTGTGGTCCCTGCAGCCGCCGAGGCGGGAAAGGTGCGCTTTGACAGGGCTTCCACAGCCCTGCCAAAGCGCCCCTTTCCCGGCTCGGCTGCTGCTGCTGCTGCTCAGGGCGGAAGGAGAGGAGGAGGAGGAGGAGGAAGATAAAGCGGCGGGGCGGTCCCTGCAGCTGCCGAGGCGGGAAAGGTCTTCTTGGGAGGGGGAATGGGCTGCGCTCCTGGTTCTGGGGATTCTGGGGAAATGCTGCCCATCTGTCCCCTTCCAAAGCAACCTTGCAGGTTTTCAAGATCATCCGGAAAGGCGTTTTTTAAAAAGAAAAACCCTGCAGGCACCCAGCGACAGGGGCTAGGAGCTAGGAACCCGGAAGTTAATTACTTCCGGGTTCACTGACGAACCGGATCGCAAGAACCGGTGCGAACCGGGAGGAACCCACCCCTGCTGCTATGCCTATATAAGGGATATGGCTCCTTGGTCATCAGATAATTAAAAAGGTACAGGTTCCCCTCGCACATATGTGCTAGTCATTCCCAACTCTAGGGGGCGGTGCTCATCTTCGCTTTGAACTGCTAGGTTGACAGAAGCTGGGACAAGTAATGGGAGCTCACTCTGTTATGCGGCACAAGGGATTTGAACCACCAAACTGCTGACCTTTCTGATAGACAAGCTCAGCATCTTAGCCACTGAGCCACTGCATAGGGTTAAAGCCTTAAGCAGCTCTGAGATATCATGCCCTTACATTAACATGAATCAGTTAACGAAATATCCCCCAAAATTATCCCAAGCAAGAAACTAAGGAAACTTGCCTGCATCCAAGGTCTTTTTTCTTATCCATATTTTTTTGTGGCTGACTTAGGCTAATATGTAATCCTGCATTGTTTTCTTCTAATGCTGATATATTCACAATTTCCCTAAAACCTCATTTCCTATAGAATTTAAATTTAGCTCTCCTGCTTTGCACCTTTATTTTTGTTGACTATTTTACATTTAAATTTTATATTTCACAATACATAAATGTATTAAGCAAAATGCAACAACAAAGATTTCCCTGTCAACCTTATCAGGGAAGAAAAACATGACCAGATAAGCTAATTCAATTTTATTGCAAAGCTACATTAAAAATATCTCGAAAGTACAATTCTCCTTCCATTTCCTTTACAGCCTGAGATCCTAAGGAAGGTACTCTTGGCCAGCTCACTATCCAGCTTCAGGCTATGCTGTTTCTTAGCTGATCATACCCTAGGCAGCATTTCTTTCCCCGGTCTCCTATGGTCTTTCCATATGAAAAGTACATTTTTATTTGGGGGGAATTAAGTTCCTATTGCCAGCCTAATGCTGGGAAAGATTGAGGGCAAAAGAAGAAAGGGACGACAGAGAATGAGGTAGCTGGATGGAGCCATCAAAGCAGTAGGCATAAGCTTAAATGGACTGCAGAGGATGGTAGAGGACAGGAAGGTCTGGAGGAACATTCTCCATGTGGTCACGATGGGTTGGACATGACTTCGTAACTAACAACAAAGTTCCTATTACCCAATAATGTCGTTACTATGGCAGTGGTAGGTTTCGGATCCCATTCCAACCGGTATAGTTGGAACAGGCCCGGTGGTGTCCATATGGACGCGCGCAGGCATCTTAGCGTCTCCGCGAGCCTCCACGACTCTCCAGCTGCTCAGCGGACCATCGCACAGGCACTGTACACGCTGTGCACGTGCGCGGAAGCGCCGAAGACTTAAAAGACCGATAAGGAGCTCGGGCGGACGGGTGGGCCCTCCAGAGCACCGTACCGGAACAGTACCAGGGCGTACTGCCTGCAACCCACCACTGTACTATGGCCACCAGATCTGGACAGCAAAGTCCAGGTAACAGCAAAGAGAAATGCAGTACCAAAAAGTTTAACCCACTGCTGCCACTTGGTAGTCAGCCAGTTTTTTGCAGCCCATATCTTATTCTGCAGACATGAAAACACTCAAAAAGTTAGGCTACAAACCCAACGAATTGATGCCCTTGTCTCAGAAATAGTATCATGATTAAGTTTCATTTCCCCTAGTACCAATTACTTTTTTTTTTTTTGCCACTTTCAACTTTTGCTTGCTCTCCAAAGCTAGTGCAGGTGAATTGTAACAACCGGCAGTTAAACCAAGAGTATAATTTTCAGAGCTCAACAGATAGTAAATGCTGCCACCTGGAGGACAGCTGCACATTCATGCAGCATCAGTGTAGAAAGGGATTTCACAGAATGCAAATTCTCTTTTTGGGACTGCAGCAAAATACAAATCTGCCAATATAAAATAGTTTAACAGCTGTTTTTACTCCCTAGGGAACCCTGAGAATTGTAGAGCTATGAGGGGGAAAGCTACACATTCTGCATCTTTCCCAAACTATAATTCTAGAAATCTTTGGACGAAGTTTCAACTGCTTAATATAAAACCAATAAGCTGCATCTACACAATATTCAGCTTGTAAAAAAAAGATTACCTATTACAATTTCATATTCCTTAAACAATATTACTCTAATAGGTAACATTATAAACAAGTAAGTTCCTTTCTACAGAGAGGAGTATATTACATTTTTTAAAGATAAAACTAAGCAAAAACTTGATTTCATATTAATAGCAACCAATTCATAAATGAAGGAAGCAGAAAATATCTTACTTTAAGTTTCTGTCTTGCCTTTTTTTGGACCAGCCTTTGTGCATAGCCTCACTTGATGCAATGAGCTTGTTATGGAAAACATCTTTTTCAAAAGTGAGAATACTCATTTCATTTTCAAGGGAAGTGGGAAAAGATCCTTAGAGTTGCTCCTTATTCTGGTTTAAAATTTAAAGGGGCATTTAAAGGAGGCATTTAAAGGAAGTTGTAGGGAGTAGTGCATTGGTCTAGAAGTGGAGCTGTCACTTCCCAATGAAGAGGCTGTGAGTTTGATCCTAGGTAGAAGATATTTCTCTCTCTGGGCACAATGAGAATATATCTGCTGAACAAAACTCTGCATTGGCAACAGGAAGGGCATCTGGCCATTAAACACTCTGCTAGTGCCATTCAGTTGCCCTGACTCCACCCTGCAAGGGATTATGGGGTTGGTAAAAGATAATGATGATTTAAAGGAAGTTGTAGGTCTATATTTAAAAGTTCCAAAGGGAACTATTATGTAAAAGTTACCTTCTCTGCTTTGAATTGACAATGCAGGGACTTTCTTTATGGTTCATTTCCCCACCAGCAGTTTAGGGGACCAATTTAGGACATTCTTAAAATATTAAGTAGAAACTCTGGAGAATCAGCTTTCCAGAAGAGTACTGTATTTGTCCACTACGATAAATACAGATCCTGTTTCTGGGCTGTGAAAATTTAGTTAAAAGATATGTTAATCATAAATAAATAATTTAATGCACTTGGGAACCATGTATCAAATCAGGATTTATGGTATGTAATCCTAACCCTAACCCAGTCAACGGTTCATGCTAAACCATCACCAAGCAAGCCACATGATGGTTTGGTAGGGTGTGTAAACTCAGTCAGATTCTTTGTGTTTACCCTGCTCTTTTTTTGTAAAAGGAAGGGCACTGAGGAAAAGAAAGAAGATAGTTTAGGACATCCAGTTGGGATAGGTTATAGATTTTTAGGATAGAGAACCAATTTGTGGTTCACATGTTTTCAGTTTTCTAACTTGTTTTAATGAATCAAGCAACAGGTGACGTATCTGTGATAACAGAATCATCACGGCAAAACTATGAAGCAACAGCTTTGTTGCCAAGTGAAAAATCTGCCTTATGAGGTGTTATTTGAGAGATCAGTAGTTTATTGGTTTGTTTTTACAGTGACTGTGTGGCTGCTTTGCAAACAGTTTCCATCATTCATATTGCTCTGGCATGGATTGCCTTGATTTGCCTTGCTGATGGATGTTGGATTCACATTCAGATTTCTGTTTCCAGTTTGGGGAAGGAGAAAGAGTCCTGGCATGTTGGAGACAGCCATGATTTCCAAGGAAAACTCTGTGTGAGTGGTCATCTAGAATCTCAGTTGTTGTTATGGTCAATGGTAAATGGGCAGAATTGGGAAGATGAGGGATTGATCCCCTTCACTCTGTGTGCTTGGCAGGGGCATGTTTTGAAATCAGATGTTGTCTCTACATCCATCCAGATTTGAAAGATTATTTTGAGTTTCACATATTTCCCTTCCAAACAAGAATGCCTATTTCTAGATTTGTCCCTGACGTGGTTAGGTTTCAGACTGGGGAATGTAAGGCTGCTTGCCAATATCAGAATTTAAGCAATGCTAGCTTTGGTTGACATGGAAAGACATAGTATGGTGGATTATAGTTGGATTTTTTCCCCCTTGTTCACAAAAAATTATGTAGTTCAGAAACAGGAAAAGGATACATTTTTAGTTTCAACTGAATCAATAGAATTGCTAAAATGCCCTACCTGTCTTTTTATTGGCATGTTAGGAGAATCTATACATTTCTGCTGCTTCCAGGACAATGAATGTATTATCAATTATGCCACTACAGGTACTGTAATTGCTTGGCCTACTATTATGCCCAAATCAAGTGATTGGGAGTAGCTGAAGATGGTCTGCATAGATATCTACAATAAAAAGTCAAAAAATATTTTCTTTTTGGACCTTTCACCTTTCAATCAGTACATCACCACATCAGATGCACAGGAATTCTATCCTTTCTGGAAGCCTGGAAAGACAATACTGTTGTGGTGATGCAGTGGTTAGAATGCAATATTGTAGAATAATTCTGCTGAGTGCCAGCAATTCAATTCTCACTGGCTCAAGGTTGACTCAGCCTTCCTTCCATCTGAGGTGAATAAAATGAGGACCCAGATTGTTGAGGGCAATATGCTGATTCTGTAAACTGCTTAGAGAGGGCTATAAAGCACTATGAAGCAGTATTAAGTGCAATTGTTACTGCTAAAAGCAGAGATTGATTGTCCTTTCATTCTACAATATCTTGCAGGGGAAAACATGTTTAACTTTTGCAATAGCTGATTCTGTGCACTTTTTGCCATTGGCAAATTCTACAGGCAGAAATTTGAGATTTTGTGATCAGGTTGTGATTGATAAGTTCTCCTTATTGTATATTTGAAAAATTGGTTTACCATACTATGGCCTTTGTACAAGCAGTAAGGGAAAAGAAGTAGTAGAAGAGATATGGAGACTTAATTAGCAAAAGTAAGAGTAGCAGGTATTGGATCCAGGTTTAGTTATTTTCCTATGTGAACTTATTATCTTGAGGAAAAAACATAATACATACATGCATACATACATACATAATTGCATTTGTGCAGATAAATAAATAAAGGGAGACTAGTATAGATCTATTTCAAGCTATTTAGCTCTCATCAGCTAGCCATACCCTTACTGGGATATGAACCTGTGCTGTATTACATATTAAGCAGTTGTGTTAACCACTAAGCCACAAGGTTCTCCTCCTTTATCAGTTGAGCCAGGGAAATAGGTATGTATTTAGTGTTACAACCCCTGGTATGCCCAAATATGGGAGGAAGCAGTCTGTATTGGATTGTAACACTAAATACATACATACATACATACACACATACATACATACACACAGACACACACACACATATTTATATATATTTATATAAACAATCTACACATGACAACAAATTACAATATTATTTTAAATTTTTTAAAATATATGACTTTCTTAATCAATCTCAATGTTCCTTTATGAATTCACATCAATTTGCTTCCTTAACTTAATAGCAGAAGTTAAGGATTTTGACACTGCAAATAATTCCAAAATCATGAATAATGTATGTAACAAGAGAAGGTGATGAATATGAATCATGGTGTAATAGTGGTAACAAGGGTATTTGCAGCTGAGTCTCACAATGTCTTTTCATGTTCTATATTTAAATGTAATGCATTCAAATATTCCACACTTTTTTATTTTAACATGGAAGGTACAGTGATATTTTCAGTTAAGATTTAAGTTACAAGGTAACATAAACACAAACAGCATAAACACAAACAGCAAATAAACAATTTAATTTTACTTATTTAAAACATCTTGGTATAGCCGCCAATCTTTCAGCCAACTTTTGGCAGCTCTCAATCCAATATACACCAGATACACATAATTCAGTGAGACTTATTATAAATGAATATTTATGTATTTATTTAACTATGTTTAGAATTCATCCTAACTCCAAAGGACTCTGAGTGTCATACAAGAATAAAAAATTGATCATAAAACAAAAATCAAAATTTCCAGGTAAACAACCATAACTGACACTACAACTCAAATTAACTGGGCCCAAAAAGATGCTGAAATAGAACAATTTTGCTTCTGAAAAGTTAACAAAGGATCACATATATCTTGAAAGGGTAGAGGCTAATATTGAGTATTATCTAATCTACCTTCCATGTTCTTCTCTTGGAGTAAGATATGATCTGTAGGCTTTGCTAGACCAGATAGGCAGATTCAGTTCAGGTAAGATGTTATATAGTCCACTGCTGCATTAGAAAGGGCTTTAAAAGTAATAACCAGCACTTTGAATTGAACCCAGCTCCTTGGTAGTTAATGCAGAACTTTTAAAATTGGTGTTCTTTGAGCCTGGCAGGACTGATCATGGCAGTCACTGCCTTTTTGACCAGTTGCTATTTCTGGATTGTTTCCCAAACAATACTCACATAAAACATGTGCTAGAAGACTAACTGGGTAGCAATCAAAATGTGAGTCAGTGATATCAGAGCATACTGGTCCAGGTAGGCTGGTAAATGGTATATCAGCCAAAGCTGAGAAAAGCACCTTCCTGGCCCATGACAGGAATACAGGAGGATTTCCAAATTGTGAAACCCCTCTGTTTTGAGGAGGGGAGATGGAGCAGCCCAGATTAACTACTAGGGTTGATGTCATTGGATTACTGACATGTTTACTGATGACAAGTGGCTCAATTCTTGGAAGGATTTAATCTAAGCATGCCTTATCCCATCCAGATTGTAAACAAAATTGAATTATTTCTAGTCCAGTCTAATTCACTGCCAAGGATTTTTTAGATAATCTTTTATGCTGGGTTCACCCAATATACTAAGCTAATATGTTCTTGGCTAGCTGATGGTTTAGTATTTTGTACATACACAGTTCAGGCAAGCGTGTTCATTATTGAACAATAATTCACTGTTATTATGAATATAGCTTTCCACAGCAAGTTCCAAAATAAGACTGGTAGAGACAGTCAATACCTTAACAAAGAGTTCAAAATCTACATTAGATGACAAGATTTTATTGGATTTACTTTGCTAAAACAATTTACCTGCTTAACTTTAATGTGTGATTCATAATCTGCCTGTCTGAATGCATACTTTGATAAAAGTGGTTTCCAGAAAAACTAGGCATTTGTGCAGTATATGTTTTAAAATAAACCAGCAACTCTGTAGCATGTTCTTCCCACAAGTAGAACACTGAAGAACTTATCAAGCACTTTAGTTTTAGGAGCACGTAGGCACACACAGTGCAGTTTTCATTGTGGTTTTTATTGATCTTGAAAGAGCTCCAGTGTACTAATGATAACACAGCCTAATCCAGAGTGGGAGGAAAACTGAAGGAATGTGTCTGGAGAAAGAAGTCTAGACGTCCCTTTAAAACAGAAATCCCGTCCCTATATGCCCCTATGTCTCAGTCACTAAAGACTCTGGCAACAATTAGAGACAGAAGACCAAGCCTAGGAGTCATAGGGATTATTGAGGAAAAGGAATGACGTTTGGAAACATCACTTTGGTTAAGATACAGAGGCGCAGCCTTGTCTGCATTCACCTGAGAGTAAATCCCATCGAGCTTATTTGTACTTCGTTTCCCCCATCCATTCAGTTGTGTCTGATTCCTGGAGACCTCACAATTTTCTTGGTGGTTTGCCCTTGCCTCTTTCCTATGGCTGAGAATAACTAGGCGAAGATCACCCAACTGGCTTTGTACAGAACTAGAATTCATGGTCTCTTGGATTCTAACCTGATGACTTAACCATTACACCAAAGTAGCTCTCTCATTTAGTCATGTTTACTTCTAAGCAGAGATGTATAAGACTGCATTTCTAATATGTTATTTAAATGAATAGAAGGAAAGTATCTTAATGTCTCTTAAAAACTATACCATTTTTTAGGATGAAGAAGAAATGCATATTCCCATGCAACTGAAAAGGAATGGTATGTTTAGGTTACTGCTTTCATGTATCTGGAAAGCTGAAAATGACATAGCAGTAAATAAGTCTTTTTTTTTTAAACTATAGCTTGTATAGTTTTGGATCTTTACTATAATGGATGGGTTAACGTAGTATGTTACACTAAAAACTAAGAAATCACATTAGGTCCTAGTATTTTGTGGCCAGGCCAGCATCTAAAACCTGCACTGCAATTAATACTATTAGTTGAAAGTTCAGAAACAGGACAACTATGTAATGGAAAAGGCTACCTAAATAGTATATTAGCCTTTGAGTAAGAAATCTCCTTTTAGCCTTTTCTGTGTTTTCATAAAATACATATTTCTTTGCAGGACCTGCCACGTACTGTGTAAACAGACCTTTAGGTAATTCTTTATAGTTGACACGTTTTTGCTAACAAATCTTAAAGTCCATTTGTCTCACAAGAGAAGTTCATTCCATGCAAAAATGAATACTCTGCTGCAACAAAGGTTATCGGGGACCTCTGATAATGCAAATCATCAGAGAACAAGGTCTAGCTGTATTTTGGAAGTGGTTGCCTCAGAGAAATTATAGTTAAATGTGGAAGACTTTGTTTTCTTTTTAATGCTAGATACAATCCAGTTTAAATTTAAATTACCGTAACTAAATGCCAAGTGAGAGCTACTTTGATGTGGTGGTTGAGGCATCAGATTAGAAACTGGGAGACCATGAATTCTAGTCCCACCTTAAGCATGAAGCCAGATGGATGACTTTGGGCCAGACACTTTTCCTCAGACCTAGGAAACAGGCAATGACACCCACTTCTGCAAACTTTGCAAGGACTTAGGCAGAAAATTGCCAGGAGTCAACAGTGATTGAAAGGCACACAAAAATACACACAAATATAAAGATACCAAAAATGATTTTATCTATTATTGTTAAGTATAATTGGCCTTGAGCTTTAGTGACTACCAATGAGTCATTTGGGGTTTTGATTTTTTTTGGGGGGGGGCTGCTCATGGTGTTCTCAGTAACCTTCTCTAACACCAAAGTTCAAAAGTTAAAAAAAATAATTATCCTGTTTCTTCAAAATCCAACTTTTGCTTCTATCGACTGTTACAAGGAAATATGTATATTTACAATATATGTTTTTCTCCCTTTGCAAGACATAATAGAGTATTCAAAGCATCATATTTTTTGCTCATAGGCTTCTGCCATCCAGGAACGAAAAGGGCTATCTAAGTCCTCAAGTCATTTTTTCTAACATATTATGATTATACATTTTGAAAGAATATAAGAAATAGATGATACAGATAAGAAATCAGGTATAGGTACAGTGATGTAGGCAGATAGGTAACACATCTGAACTATCATAAAACTGTTATATTTTAATACCTTATTAGGAGCTTATGGATATGTTTTATATCCATTTTTTAATCAAAACCCACATATCGCTGTTGAGCTTTAAATAAAAAATGTTTAGTTAATACAGTAGAAATCACTAAAAGAAGAGATAGTGTATAATGCATGAAGTCTGTAGTTTAAATTATACATCAAACTATGGTACTTATCCATTATTTTTATGTCATAAAATCAGCTTAGTGTATTTCTTTCATACTGGTGACTTTGGTTTTAAATCTGCATTCAGTGCCCATTCATTCTTCACTGAACCTCTTCTATTCCTAAACCTGATTAATGTATTCTGATATTAACTTTATATTTTTGCTATTTCAAATTTTTTTCTTCCTGGGTTTTTAGTGTTCTCTGAGCTTGCACTTTTTCCTTGCAGTTCTTTCATTAATTACCAGGTTAGGTAATATTATCAGGGCATGGGGAAATGATGGCTGTTTATATGTGGTAGTTTGCTGTTTTAAGCTTTGACCGGAGATATTGTTTCCAGTGGTGGGATTCAAAAAAAATTATTACTGGTTTTGTGGGTATGGATTGGTGTGTGTGCCATAGCTTGGTGGGCATGGCAGGGGAGGGATACTGTAAAATCTCCATTCCCACACCACTCCAAGAAAAGGTTACTGAAAAATCCCCGTTTCCTCCCTATCAGCTGGGACTCTGGAGACAGAGAATAGATGGGAGTGGGGTCAGTCAGAGGTGGCATTTACTGGTTCTACAAACTACTCAAAATTTCCGCTACCGGTTCTCCAGAACTGGTCAGAACCTGCTGAATACCACCTCTGATTGTTTCTCCTTTCATTGGTTTTTGAATGGGAAGCTACTATGGAACTTTCAATATCAATTTGTATATTATATAACTAACAGTACAATACCAGTAACTTCAGGTCTGTCTGATTCAGAGTAGCCTACAATGTAATGCAATATAAAAATAACCATTTACAAACACTCCTTAATTTACGGTTGGTCACTTAGTGACAATTTGAAGTTGTGATAGACATTTTAAAAAGTTTACGTTATCACATTTTACATTTTTTTTTGCTGGAAACTTGCTTTTTTGTCTACATTCTGGCAAATAATGTGCATTGCCAACACTGGCTTCACTTAATGACCATGGCATTTGCTTAACAACCACCACATTAGCTTAATGAACATCACAAAAATATTTTAAAATCAATTTGATCATGTGATGACGTTACTTAATGATTGCCATGACTTACCACTAAAATTTCCAGGCTCAATTACAGTGGTAAGACCGGACTATCTATACGTAAAACAGTAAAGAGAATGGTATATCTGGTCACCATACACAAAGTTTCCATATGTTGTTCAACAAAGCATGATTTAACAATCTGTTTTGATCTCGTGCAAATGTATCCATGGGATTGGCAATCATATTAACTACTTAAATAAATACATAAACTTTTTTTAAACATATTGCTTTTTAATTAGCAAAATAGTAAAGAGCCAAACACAAAGATGATAATAATATTAATAATGAAAACAAATACATAAAAAGTAATTTAATATAAAGGTGACAAAAGGAAAAGCAGAACATCTCATTATAGTAATCAGCTATTGTACTTCTATATATACTTATCTGATGCAAATATTTCCATATTTCTAATCCATTTATATGACTATCATTTTAACCTACTATATCATGTATAAATGAATCCCATATTTCATTATACTTGTCTATACAAAGGCCACATCTATAGGCAATCTGCTCATAATTGTCAAGCATAATCAGGCCTTCAATCCATTGAATAGACAGAGCCTACGGTTTACCTTTTCAATGCTGCAATATCAGTCTTTTAGTCATAGAAAGAGCACAGGGAATTCATTTACATTGTTTGTCAAATTCCATGTACTAGGTAGATAATTCCAAAGAATATTACCCTCTGAAAATGTTAGTCTTGTCACACAGTCATATTTATATAATTCACTATTCCTGGTAAGTATAGGACTTTGTAGAAACATTTTTTTTTTTAAAAAAATTGTCCTTATTACATCTCTAACTGCTTTTGACAGTACTTCGTTTTTATAAACATAATGGAATCCAATACATTCTAAATTAATTTTTTGCTAAATGTCATAATTTGTAGCCCATTGACCTTCTTGCTATAGACATTAAGACTCTCTCCCATTTCCTAGGCAATATACAAAGCTTTGGTTTTTTTTATTCCACTCGTTTAATAACTTCTGCATATCAAAACTGATAACAAATATCTGAATGCTATTAGACAACATGGGGAGTTCAACACAAATTGGTTTTATTTTCAGACAATATTCTTTTATTTCTAAACTAATATTCCAATATTGATGCACAAAATGGATGCCTTCAGCAAAATAGCAGGATTCTCTATAATTTTTCAAAATCAGAATTGATGTCAATAGATAAAAATGTGGGTTACTCACCCATATAAGGTATATAAATTCCATCTTTGCACTGAATGGAGTAAATTTCTAGATAGTAACTCAGTAACTATATATATTAGTGTTACAACCCCTGGTAAGCCCCAATTATGGGAGGAAGGTCACACTTCCACTCTCTGTCTTCGGCTCGTCACAAGAGACCATCCAGACAGAAACCCAATATTTTTTACTGTTGCCTTTTTGTTACATTTGTTATATTTATGCTGATAAATAAATAAAGGGAGACTAGTATAGATCTATTTCAAGCTATTTAGCTCTCATCAGCTAGCCACACCCTTACTGGGATTCGAACCTGTGCTGTATTGCATCTTAGGCAAACGTCTTAGCCATCAAGCCACAGGTCTCCTCCTTATCAGCTGAAGCCAGGGAAGAAGGTATGTAAGCAGAAATATTGATTTTGGATCATATATGATGAAGATGAATTTTTAATATACTCCTGTGTTAAGGAACAATAATTATCTATCAAATATAATCCAAGGCAACATTTACAATTACAACATTTATTAATAATACTGTATAGACTAGCAGCACTTTCAGCTCCTGAGATCTCTGACATACCAGGACATCTTGTTAAAAACTTTTAAACTTTTTTTAAAAAACCCTACAATTAGTTTTGAATACATAAACTAATCTTAATACGCACTTAATACGCTTAAGCCACATTTACTTATGGATACTTTCTCTCTTGGGAAATTCCACAGAGAATTGATCTTCTTTGGATAACTCTTTAAATTTGGCTAAGCACCAGACAATTGGGATTTAGATGACTCTAATGTGAATGTTTACAGTGTTTAAATGAATTGGGCAATATGCTAGGCATAGATTAAAAAGGACAGAGTGACACTTTCAAATTAACACAAAGCATGGTACTTGAGACAACATATAAACAGTGATTTAGTGTAGCATATAAGCACATTCTAACTGGCTGTTGGATCAGTCAGTATCAAGGATATCTCCCTTCCCCTTTTGGAAACTTTTTTTTTTTAGAATTTGTTTGAGTGAGCTTTTAGTATGTAAATGATTTTAGATGTTCTCCAACTACACTGTAGTTGTATACATGTATTTTTTCTTAACATTTATCCTTTTTAAAAAATGTTCCATCACATTCTTCTATTATTCTGGCACATTCTAGTGACAGGAAAAGAGACTAAAAAGTAGCTACTGTATGCAGTTAAGGGCAGGCTGATTCTGAATGGGAGCTGTTGCAAAGGAAATAGATTACACCCTCACCCCCACCCCCCTGCAATCAAATGGCTTTTCAAATAGAGGCAAGTCAGCTGCAACACTCAAAAGACAATATATCCATTGATGTGATCTCCAGATGGGCAATTCTGGGGCTTCAGTTTTCCACTCAAAACTAGTGCTGAGTTTGGAAAATGAAGGTGGAAAGGATGCAGTGAAGAATATTACTGTTGCCTTCTTGTTCCATCCCAATCAGAACACAGCATCTTGGCTTGGAGATTAAAATAAAACTTTTCCTTTTCTTTTCTCCTTTTCTCCCTTTCCTTTCCTTTCCTTTATTTTGGTTCTACTTTCAGATGCTTAGGAGAATAGGTTGGTGGTGGTGGGTTTCCATTTTTTTTTGCGACTGATTCGCTTGCGTGCGCAGAAGCATCCAGACAGATGGGCGGAGTCTCCCACCACCGCTACCGGTTCCTGAACCAGGAACAACCCAACTGTGGTTGGCCCCCTCTTCTCTGCGGCAGCCCCTCAAATATGTGTTCCAACACATCAATATTGCTATCTTGTCAACCCCAGTCCTTCTTTTTGTTAAACTAGATACCAATTCCTGCAAACATTTTTCATTTGTTTTAACCTCCATCCCCCTAATCATCCTTGTTGCTCTTCTCGGCACTCTTTCTAGAGTCTCAACATCTTTGTTATATTAGGATGCCCAAAACTGGATACAATATTCCAAGTCATTACCAAGACATTATAAAGTGGTACAATACTTTGGGTCATCTTGATTCTATCCCTGTTAATGCAGCCTATGACTTCATTGGCTTTTTGGACAGCTGCAGCACACTGCTGGATCATATTTAAGTATATTATAAATGGGCAGCCTTATTTCAAATGGCCCAGCTACCCAGGCTCAGTCTTGGGGCTTCTGATTGCTTGTCCCCCTGTATAATGACAACTCTACCATCTAATATTGAAAAGGAAATATTTTCACTTGAGAGTCAATAAAACCAAATCCAGCTTTTATTAATTCTAGATGCAGAAAATTTCAGAGAGACAACCTCTTAATACCAGCATCTTTCACATCGTAGTCCATCTTGCAACCCTCTATCTCATAAAACCTTTGCTGCACTTTAAATTGAAGTGTGCTTCCCCCTCGTACATACATACACACACACACACACACACACACACACATATCCGAACTATGTTGTTTCTGTGTGTCATATAATACATGTGGGTATATGCAGGTATACTTTTGTATTTATTTATTTTGTCATGTTTATGTAGTGTATATTGGAGGTGGTGACCCTTTGAGAACTGTATGTGCAATGAAATTTTATTTTAATGTATGCCGATTAGTGTACATTTCAAGTGACAATAAAGTTATTCTAAGTCTAAATCTAGCAGCTAGCTGGCTATTATAGTGTGAAAAAATGAAATGCATAGATACAGTATAGGTGGTACCTTGCTCAATAGTAGTAACTGTGAGAGGCATCTTGGAGTCCTAGTGGACAACCATTTAAATATGAGTCAGCAGAGTGCAGCAGCTGCCAAAAAAGCCAACACACTTCTAGGCTACATAAACAGAGGGATAGAATCAAGATCACGTGGTGTTAATAGCACTTTATAATTCCTTGGTAAGGCCACACTTGGAATATTGTATTCAGTTTTGGTCACCACGATGTAAGAAAGATGTGGAGACTCTAGAAAGAGTGCAGAGAAGAGCAACAAAGATGATTAGGGGACTGGAGACTAAAACATATGAAGAACGGTTGCAGGAACTGGGTATCTCTAGTTTAATGAAAAGAAGGACTCGGGGAGACATGATAGCAGTGTTTCAATATCTCAGGTGTTTCCAGAAAGAAGAGGGAGTCAAGCTATTCTCCAAGGCACCTGAGGGTAGAACAAGAAGCAATGGGTGGAAACTAATCAAGGAGAGAAGCAACCTAGAATTGAGGATAAATTTCCTGACAGTGAACAGCTTGCCTCCAGAAGTTGTGAATGCCCCAACACTGGAAGTCTTTAAGAAGATGTTGGATAGCCTTAGGTGACCAGACATCCCGATTTCAGCCTGACAGTCACAATTTATAACAATTTGTCCCATGTCCCAGGGCGTTTTAAAAAACTCCCGATTTTCTGGCTTCATGTTGAAAGCCCAGTGGATTTGCTTAAGAAATCCTAACCGGGGCAAGACAAAAGACACTCTGTCTAACCTCTCTCTCTCTCTGTCTCAGTACTTTCATTGAAGATATTAAAACTTTAAAGCAAGAAAACGGACCCCCTCCTGCCCGTTTTACTCACTTTTATAAGAAAAGATGACCCAGTACCATAGAGCTCCAGGAAATACTTGGCTAGAGAGGTAGTGAGTGTTCCTTCCTGGATTTTCCGGAGGGGAGGGGCACGGAGGCTGGAGGTTGACTTGTGTGGAAAAAATGGTGGCAAAGTTTCTTTGAAAAATATTTTCCTAACTAATTTCACCATTTTCATTTGCTCAGTTCTTTGTATTAACATCTACATCATTCTGGATTGACTTGGAATGCTCACTTGTGCCTGCTGGTAAGTGAGCTGGGTTTTTTTCTTTTATTTTTTTAATGTATTTTAAAATAATATTTTATTTATTGTGCATAGGATTTTTTAAAATAGTTTTATTCTGTGTGGATAAATTTAATTTTTTTAAATTGTCTTAGACTATTTAAAAAAAGATTCTATCCAAAATAAATTGAAGTGAAACCACTTTTAAAAATTCTATGCACAATACTTTGAAATGTTTTACTTCAATTTATTCTGTGTGGATACTTTTTTTAAATTGTCTTAGGCTATTTAAAAAAAGATTCTATCCAAAATACAAAATACCAGCTGCAGTTATTTACTTAAGAACTGTGGCAAGAAAGGTGGTATAGTGACCAAAGTTACAATGGCATTGAAAAAAGTGACTGATGACCATTTTCACACTTAGTGACCATTTTCACTTAGCGACCATTGCAGCATCCTCATGGTCATGCGATCAAAATTTTGATGTTTGGCAACAGATTCGTATTTATGATGATTTCAGTGTCCTGGGGTCATTTTAATTGCCTTTTGACAAAGTCAAATGGGGAAACCAGATTCACTTATGTTACTAACTTATCAGCTCAGTTATTCACTTAAGAACTGTGGCAAGAAAGGTGATATAGTGACCAAAGTTACAATGGCATTGAAAAAAGTGACTGATGACCATTTTTCACACTTAGCGACCATTTTCACACTTAGCGACCGTTGCAGCATCCTCATGGTCACGCGATCAAAATTTTGATGTTTGGCAACAGTTACAATTTATATTTGTAAATTGTAGTTATATTGAAATAAAAAAAATATTACAATACTGTTTTTGCGTTGTATGAAAATTTTTGTTGCTCCGTATAAATTTTTTAATCAACCGCCACCCCCGGTCAAAGGTGTCCCTCTTTACCAATCTGAAAATCTGGTCACCTTAGGATAGCCATTTCTCTGAAACGGTATAAGTTTTCCTGCCTAGGCAGGGGATTGGACTAGAAGACCTCCAAGTTCCCTTCCAACTCTGCTATTGTATTGTATTATTGTATTGTATAATCTAATTTCAAATTAGGAGAAGAGCTAAAAAAAGCGCCGCCAAAAACGTAACATTGGCGAACTAGAATGATCAAGCGGTTTCGCAGGGCTTCCAGAGGCCCTCCGACTTCCCCTCGTTAGCGGCTTTAACAGCCCACAAGAACGGCTGTTTTTCTTTTTAACTTGCTTTTCAAGCCTACGGCCGTCCTGCTTTCCTTTGAACGAGAACAGCGCTATCTTGCAGAAGCAACCGTCAGTCCTGCAGCGCCCACTAACTGAGTCCCCCTATGCTCCCTCCCCGTCCTTCGCGCCCGCCCCGTCAAAGTCACGCTATATTTGATTTTTCTTGCGTTTCTATTTACGTTTGGCCGCAAAGAGATAAAAAGAGCCGTAATACGAACGTGAGCTGGTGACCGAAGGCGAGAATCCTAAAGCGACAGGCGGCATTTCACAACCATGGAAAACCTACTAAAATCTGAACTAAAAACCACCGTTTTGAAGCTCTTGGGTGGCTCAAGAGGAGGTTACATATGCCAAGGACAAGCCTACGAGACCGACGGAGGACGAGTGTTTGTTAAAAGCCACAACAAGCCCCAGGTTGACGATACTGTGGTGATAGCTCTGTTAGCTACTTAAAATACTGCAACTAGGAAAGCTCGGGGACTGGGAGGGCAGTCAGCTGGTAGCGGCGGCGATAGACACCTTGTGACGCAGCTGTTTGTTTTGCTCCCCGCCGCTTGCAAGAAGGGTGCACAGAATGGGCGAAGCGAATTCCGTTTAAGGGGCGTTTCGATTTTCTGCGCAGCTTGATCAGCATCTGTTGGGGGGGGTGTGGAGTGAGTGAGGGGGGGGCTAGGGAGGAATATATGGTTCGTGAAATCAGCAGGAGCAGTCCTGGAAATTTGCACTAATTATCTAATTAGCTCTTCTCCAATCCTCATGGAATCACCCACTGAGTCTCGCTGGCCAATTAATGCGATTAAACCAAGTAAAGCAAACATTTGATTAAATTTTGGCACCTGCACTTTATTTTTTATGATGATGGAAACCGATCTCCTGCCTTGACCTTCTTTCAAAGCACTTTCAATACTGGGAATTTGCATAAATAATAAGCTTGAGTGCTGTCTCATCTAACAACCCTTGGCAACTCAGGACAATCAAAATTACAATAAAATCCATCAATAAAGTCAAATGCTAATTATTTTCTCTGAAAAAAAAAGAAATTTCATTTCTTATATGAAGCAAATATAAAAAAACATTTTATCTTTTACAAAATGTTATCATTAGCATTTGGTTTTTTTAAAAAAATAATTTGATTTTGCACATTTTAATGGTGATTGTATTCCTTTTAAGCCAGAGTGTCCTAGTGGGTGAATATACATATACATATACATATACATATACATATACATATACATATACATATACATATATATATATATATACATACACACACACACACACACACACACACACACACACACACACATACATATACAGTATATATTTACCTTGCATGTTCCCATTCCAAAGGACAGTCTAGTTGATAACCAGTATATCCAAATTTATTCATCTGCTAACAAATGTTTTCTACTATTTTATTAAGACGAGTTAATAATTCTTCCATTGCAGGGATGAAAAAACTTGGGTTGATGTGCATATTAGGAAGGTGCTGTCAGAATTTTCATAAAGACTCACAAATCACACTTTTATGAAAGGGCAAATTCAGGATTGCTCCTCATCCCATCAATATGCTACCATCTTATGTCTGTTTGATAGTTTGTAATTCTCAATTGGGCTAAACATTGCAACAAAGAACAACATTCTTTCAACTAATGTACCTCAGATGAACTAACTTTCAGAATTCATCCAAAATTTGGAACCTATGATTCCCATGGGATTGAAATTTGGCAAAGTTGTGACACTTTAGAACCATCCCCACCATCCAATTGCATTTCCCAGAAACCAGTGGCCGCATGGTGAAAGGGAAATGGGTCTCTTTCCTACCCTCTGTTCTATCTTCCTGTGATGCCTGTGTCTAAGTGATTGGTAGCAAGGTGATTGTGAGTGGCCAATGTCCTTTGGACCTGCAGCTGAAATTTGAAATCTATTAATAGATGGTGAAGGGATGCGATGGCTCAGTGGCTAAGACGCTGAGCTTGTCGATCAGGAAGATCAGCAGTTTGGTGGTTTAAACTGTGAGTGAGCTAAGTGAGCTCCCGTTACTTGTCCCAGCTGCCAGCCTAGCAGTTTGAAAGCATGTAAAAATGGAAGTAGGAAAATAGGGTCCACCTTTGGTGGGAAAGTAACAGCGTTCCGTGCACCTTGGGCATTGTCATGCCGACCACATGACCACGGAGACATCTTCAGACAGCGCTGGCTCTTCAGCTTTGAAACGGACATGAGCACTGTCCCCTAGAGTCGGGAACGACTAGCACATATATGTGAGGGGAACCTTTACCTTAATGGTTGGTGAAGGAAGAATGAAGGAAACACTTGGATGTCTGCAAGAATAGGACTACTTGCGAGGTGTGGGCATTCGTGATTGATAGCTGAACTTTCTTCCTCATTGGAGGGAAGGACAAGCCAGAACCCATTTTCTGCCTCACCCTTTTCTCCAAGCATATTGGCAAGCAGTTTCAAGTCGAGTACGAGAGTTGTGAGGGCAGAGGAAGCCAATATTATATGTGGGGGGGAAACCCAATGGATCCCAGGTTGTCTACTCTAATTTAGTTCTCTGGCTTCCTTTTGTGGGACATTTCCAATAAAAAAAATGGGTTACAGTTATCTTATTTTCTAAGAATGCTTGTTTGGGCCACATATATATTTTTTGGAATAAAGATGCTCTGGAGACAGGAACATTCTTTAGCCGTGTGCTCTGATTTCATGTTTATTTATTTTGTTCATGTTTGTGAATTGGATGAATCTAAAACAACTAGAATGAACTGAGAGCCTAGTGTGTCCCAAATAAGGGGTCTATGGGCACCTATTTCTTAGGTGTTTACTGAGCAATGCTTCTTTCACCTGGATATTTGATGTATATTTATTTTGTTTTGGGGATACAACAGGTTCATATCTATATTTAAAGAATTAACTGAATTCTTCATACACAAATCAGAAGAACTCTTTTTTTCTGTCCTGCAAAATCCTAACATGCAACCAAATGTTCATTAAATTATAATCTTCTTTCTGACCAGGCTAGGATTATGTTTGAAGGTGAAATGGCAAGTTTAAGAGAAATTCAGAAAACTAACACCATACGGGTTCCTCAGCCAATTAAAGTGATGGATTTTCCTGGAGGTGGAGCCGCATTTGCCATGGAGTTCATAAAAATGAGAAGCCTCAACAAGTATGTAAAAGACTCCCTTTTAGGATGTTGCTTCTCTGAATTAACATCCCTCTTCTTTTCTTTTACAGTGGCGTTCTGAAACTGCCTGCATGTTACTACCAGGAAACAGTGTCTCGCTGGGAGCAAAATAATTTCAGGGATCAGGATTTTCACATTTTCTTGGGGGAGAGGGGTGGTGGAAAGTTAAGTCTCCTGAAACTCCTATCAAGAGACAAGACTCTTAAGGATAGAATTTTTGTAATAACAGTAAACTTACACTGATTGCTTATGAGTAATAACCTATTGATAGGGTAACCATAGGCTAATGTATTGTGCAGATATAGTTATTTTCTAAATTATATATTTGTGGGCATTCATGTGTATAAAATCTCTGTTCAGGCTGAATTGAAATCACATCGTCCATAATATCGGACTTTGTTTCTTCTCCTTCTAGATATTCAGCAAAACTTGGAGAACAAATGGCAGATCTTCACCTTTACAATAAAGAAAATGGAGAAAAGCTAAGGAAAAAAGAACAAACAATTGGTACAGTATAGTTGTTATGAACTAGGAGTTACTTATAATTAACAGATTTCAAGCACAATGTTAGCACTTAGCAATAGCATTTAGACTTATATACCACTTCACAGTGCTTTATAGCCCTCTCTAAGCGGTTTACAGAGTCTGCATATTGTCCCCAACAGTCTGGGTCCTCATTTTACCCACCCCGGAAGGATGGAAGGCTGAGTCAACCTTGAGCCTGGTGAGATTTGAACTGCCAAATTGCAGGCAGTTGATAGTCAGCAGAAATAGCCTGCAGTACTGCATTCTAACCACTGCGCCACTGCAGCTCTTAACTTAAATGGAAGTTGATGTAATTATTAGAGCTCATGGTTCCAAAGATATTGAAATATATACATATAATAAATTAATATTATGCCTCTCTTTTCTTTCTTCTTTATAATATTGCTATTTGCTTCTATTCTGTCAGAAAACTGACATTATTGATTCTGAAATTTTGTATATATGCAAAATGAACCTAGATGCCCGATTAGGCATAAGTCCAATGTATTTTATAGTACTTAAGTCCAAGAATTTCAATTCTTCTGCTATATAGGTCCTATAGCACGTGTGCCTGTTCCTCTTCTGGGTTTCTGGCACACATGTATGCACAACGATAAGATGGCATTTGTGCATGCAGCAGTGCCAGAAACTGGAAGAGCTAGTCTTCGGTTTCCTGGCTTGAGCATGTGTGCCAGCCAGCTGATCATCTGTGTGCATGTGTGCCAGAAACCCAGAAGAGAAACTGGCAAGCATGCACGTGCTGGAAACCGGAAATTGATTTTCCGACGCGTGCATGCCCCCTGGGCAGCTCCTCTTCCAGGTTGCGGTCCAGATGAGCGTGCACGCTCCCTTTTCGGCACTCAAGGTTCACCATCACCATCACTGATATAGGCAGTTCTCACTTACCAATAAAGGAGATTCAAAGTAGCTCAGAGTTGAAATGAGGGATCCTTGGTGCTCTCTGAGCTAGGTTGCTTTCTTGCAGATGTTCCATTACCCAAACTATGTAACATCATCAGTGCTAGTTGCTAGCCTTAGAATTGATGATATTACCTAGGTTGGAAAATGAAATGTCTGCAAAAAAGAACCAAGCTCAGAGAGCATCAAGGAGCCCTCCGTTCTCCCTTACCATCTAGTTGAGACTGGCAATTATGTTGCCAAGTGATGTGTTCATAAGTGTAACCTCACATGATTGCAGCTGCCTGATGACATCAGTTCATTAGTTCCTCCTATTAAGTGAATCATTGTGGGTTAAGTACAATGTCACATTATATTGATTTGCAAATGGATGGTGGTCACATTACATGTTGCAATTTTTGTAAACGTGTGCCAGTTTCCAAGTGCCCAAATTCAGATCTCATGAATTCAGGGACACCAGGAAGGCGGCAACATAGAGGACTGGTCATAACTCTAATTTTTAGTGCTGTTGTAACCAGTGACGTGCGGTGAGGTTTATGGCTGGTGAGGCAGCAATTTTTTTAGACTTGTGGACTTCAACTCCCAGAATTCCACAGCCAGGCATGCTCAGTTCCAATTTAAAGCGACAGCATTTGTTTTTCTCCTTTGCTAAATAAGTTTCCTTCTTTCTTTTTCTTCTCCCTTCCCTCCTTCCTCCCTCTCTCCCTCCCTCCCCCCTCTCAAACACACACACACACACACAAAGTTGGATTGGAGGGAGTCAGGGAGACCACAGGAGGAGGCAGGAAGCCAGTCAAAGAGCCATACTGAAGCACATACTTTTCCCCAGCCCCGGAAGGATCCAGCCCAGTTTCACTGATTACAGGTTTGAAAAGACAACATGGCTCTGCCTGCAATCAAACTACACTTGGGGAAGGAAAGCACTTCCCTCCAGCCTTTGCCCAAAGCCCCACACCAGGAGGATGAAGTTTGAATTCCTCCCCCTCCCTCCGACCCACACGTACCTTTTCCGGCTGTTTCAGAGAGGATTTCAACTCTGCTCTTGCCTGCCATCATGAAAAGAAAAGAAAACGTAAAAGGAACAAGGCAAGAGCTGAGGTCAGGCTGAGCTAGTTGCTGCCAGAGTCACCGTGGATGACTCTGCTTAACTGTTTAAAAAAGCCTCTAAAAAGTGCCCTCTACAGGAGAAGGCAGGAGAACGACGTGCCTCATCTACATCAGGAATTTTTCGGCTTTTAACCCTTGCTTAACTCTGGTTGAGTTATCATAAAACGCCTAAAGTCACACAGACTAGATGACGCACGTCGTTCTCCTGCCTCCTCCTGTAGAGGGCACTTTTTTAGAGGCTTTTTTAAACAGTTAAGCACTAAGCAGAGTCATCCACGGTGACTCTGGCAGCAACTAGCTCAGCCTGACCTCAGCTCTCGCCTTTTTCCTTTTACATTTTTTTTTCTTTTCATGATGACAGTGGTGGGGCTCTGCGTCTCCTGCCTCCCGACTGCATGTCCCTGGTTGTAACTTCGGAACAGTTGTTGAACAAATGGTTGAAAATGAAGATATCTGTATTCCATCTAAGTCTGCAGTATGAAAACTATTTCAGAACTCAGCAGGATTCATTTATGAGTTGCTCAATAAGTAGAGAAAATAAGTGCTTCTATTTTCCTGTTTGCAGTCTTACTTTTGTGATTCTCTTTTGCTAGGAGTAGGCCAGACAGAACCTAATTATGTGGATAAATTTGGATTTCATGAGGTCACCTGCTATGGCAATATAACTCAGGTAAATTATTTGAACAAAATATATAACATGTTAAGAGTGTTAATTGTAAGGCTATCATCTCCTTCTAGATTACTGAACTTAAATTATTTAGGTATACCTGGTGGGTGCAAGGAAAAAAGGGTGTAAATCTTTTCTTAAATACTGCATTTTTCGGAGTATAAGATTGCCCTTTTTCCCTCAAAAAAGAGGCTGAAAATCTGTGTGCGTCTTATACACTGAATACAGCATTTTTTGCCTTCCGAAACCCTGCCCCTTTCACCAACATGGCCGTGCAGAATCTTTAGGAAGCTTTCAGAGAGCTCCTGGGGGGCTGGGGAGGGCAGAAATCAGCAATAAATGGCCCATTTTTTGCCCCCATAGCCTCCAGCAGCACTCTATAAGCCTTCATGCATGTAATTGTTTTGACAAAAAATGGGCACATTTTGCAAAAAACAGGCCATTTTTTGCTCATTTTTGCTCCCCCCGGGAGCACTCTGCAAGCCCCCCCACCCCAAGGCTAATCATGCCTTTTTTTGGCAGGGGGGAAATGGGTCCATTTTTGTGAAAATCGGGCCGTTTTTGGGAGGTTTGCAGAGTGAAAAAAACTTTTTTTTTCTTTTGGAAAAGCTCTTTAACTGATTGATGAGAATTACATTGATTAAGTGCTGTGCCAGCAGAAACACCTACCTATCTACTGTATTTCTCTCTATCTCTATTTCTCTCTCTCTATCCCCCTACCTACCTACCTACCTACCTACTTACCTACCTACACACTCTCTTTCTCCCTACCTACTGCATTTCTCTCTCTCTCTATTTCTCTCTATCCCTTTATCTACCTACTTATCTACCTACCTACCTACTCTCTCTCTCCCTGTCTATTGTATTTCTCTCTCTCTCTCTATCCCTCCACCTACCTACCTACCTACCTACTTTCTCTCTTTCTATCCCTTTATCTACCTACCTACCTAGCTACTCACACTCTCTCTTCCTACCTACTGTATTTCTCTCTCTCTCCCTCCCTCTATCTATCTACCTACTTTTTTTAAAAAAATTGCCTCTTCAAAACCTTGGTGCATCTTATACTCAGGTGCGTCTTATACTCCGAAAAATACTGTAGTTGCAATCATTTTGTTTTGTGAACTGCATCTAAAGCCCAACATTACTTCTAGCATCTTAACTGGCCATACAATATATATATTTTTTGTAAACAGAGTATGGAATTTTTTTATTCATGTTTTGCTAAGGGACATTGTGACTGGAATTTTGCCATTGCCACAAAAGTGTTCAAAGAAGGGGATGTTATATTGTAGTTGATAAGTTCATAGCATCATTTTTCCACTAGTTTTATTTTGCAGGTCAATGAATGGCAGAATGACTGGCCTACTTTTTTTATTCGACACCGCCTCCAAGCCCAAATGGATTTAATAGAAAGAGATTATGGAGACAGAACAGCAAGAGAGTTGTGGGAACAGCTAAAGGTAGGAAGAACATGTTAGAATGTTACATTAAAGCAAATGAAAATATCAGAGTACTTGCCTCTGCAAAAGCTAAAATTCAATTGACCATTTCTGACTGTAATAATTCTACCAGCATTTTTTATAGCAATGATATTTTTTCCCAAGAAAAAGATCTATTTATAGTTTCATTTATCTGCTGCTCTTTTTTCTAGCTACGATTTGATTGCTATACAATCCTTTTGGGATGACTTGGATGTAATTTTTATTTCCTTTCAGCCCCATCATAAAAATGAAATATAAGAAATGGGTGTAGATAAATCAGAACTGAAACTTCTTAACTGAAAGGAGAGCCCAAACTTGGACTATCCTAAACTTTTGTGATGTTTGAGACCACACTGTCCTAAGCCATTATGTGACTTGTTGCTGACTTTCCATATGGGTGAATTCAGTCTTTGGGAAATGTAAATCATGATGATATGAAATATTATATAAAGTCAGTCAGTTAGTTAATTTTAATGGAACAATATTGAAGTGTTATGTTTGAACCTAGTGTCAGTTTCCTTTTAGTTCTTCAACCCTGCCATCTTTACCTAATCATCCTGTTCCATTCATAATATGGAACTGCATTTCATACAACTGTACTAACTTTGATATTATTTGCATTTTTTTTAAAAAAAACTGATTTTGTTCTTTCTTTTGCTCATACTCTCTCTGTCTCTCAATAGCCTGTGATCTAAAAACATTCTGAAATCAAATAAAAGATACTGAATCAAAAAACATTCTGAAATCAGATAAAAGATACTCAAAGGAAACTACATTGTCCCAAGTATTAAAAAAAAATCCAACCCTATCTATTTCATCTTATTAGGCTAAGTCATAGTGAGAAACCCAACGCTGCCACTAAAAGCAACAAAATTTGTAATATATCCAGTTTGTAAAACTAAGGTTAAAAAATTAAAAATAACATTTAGAATCTGTATGTATATTCTGCTATTTGCCCTGTAATTTCCTCAGTAAAAATAAAATCTTTGGCCACTTTTCAAGCTATGTGTTTTTATGATTTTTTAACAGCCCAAGATTCCAGAAATGTTTCATGATTTGGAAATAATTCCTGCACTTGTTCATGGTGACCTGTGGTCAGGAAATGTAGCTGAAGATGACTATGGACCAATTGTCTTTGATCCATCTTGTTTCTATGGCCATTCAGAATTTGAACTTGCAATTGCTATGATGTTTGGTGGATTTAGTAGTTCTTTCTTCTCTGCATATCACAGCAAAATCCCCAAGGCTCCAGGTTTTGAGAAACGTAATACTCTTTATATGTTATTTAATTATATAAATCACTGGAACCATTTTGGTACAGAATTTCGCAGACCTTCTCTTGCTGTAATGCAAAGCCTTTTAAAATAACTGTCATGCACAATCATTCTTAGTAAGTGATTCCCTGTTTGGTACCTGTTGCTTGAAATGTAATGCATCAGAATGGTTACCTAGAAGACAGTGTTAAATTTGTGTGGTATACATCTGCTTCCTCACAAAACCTTGCAGTGGGCTTGTAATAATTGCACACTATGATTATCAAATAGTGCACAACTAATTATTTCAAAAACAGTTCATCCTCATGTTTTCTTAAATGAACCTGCCCCAGTATTAATTCTGACAGATATTCAAAATACTGCTTTCATTTTCTTCTCTGCCTACATCTAAGCCAGCTTAAAGTTGTCTGCAGGTGTTCTAGTTTTAAAATAATGTTTTCTCTATTTTCCCCGTATGGCATATTTCATTAGAATAGCTGAAGAGGTGGCTGTGGGCATTTCCTCTCACCAATATTCTGACAATATACTTCTCTGGTGGTTTAAGGACTGATGAATAGCATTCTAATACAGCCATCTATCTTTGCCTTGAATTAAACAAATGTTGGCTTGGAATTCAGGATATTACACATATCTGGAGTATGCCAGATTGTAAATGGCTACAATATGCCACATATGTACTGATTATGCTGTTCCCTTTTAGGAAACTATTATTGATTACCTTGTGCCAAATTGTCAAAAACAGTGTATTGGCTGTTGGAACTTACGGATAGCCAACTGGAAAAGACTTTTGGAAGATCATTTTTGTGCATAGTAACTGCAGATAAGTAGATAAGTATATGTACAAAGTTGGAAAGATTTTATCCACGATAGAGGAGTGGTTAGTGAAGACGATGAATTTGCAGAAATGGCAAAACTTACTTGTTTGATCAGAGAGAAGACAAGTACAATTATGAGTGACTGGGAACTCTTTATGAACTTTTCGCTGAAAACTGAAAAACAATGAAGTGGTGATTTATGGAGTTGATGATTAGAAAGGGAAGATATGGGAAGAAAAGAATTATGCTTTAACTTTGAAGGAGGATAGAAGGTAAATATTTTGTAACTGCTGTAAAGAAGATTGGAACTGATCTTTTATGTATATTCTTTTTTCTTACTTTTCTTTCTTCGGTCTTTTTTTTTATTCAGTCACTTACCCTGCTCCCGTTTTTTTTTAATTCTTTTTATTTTGTTAACATTTATGTTTGCTTTTACCATTGTATAAAATACTAAATTTTATACAATCAATTTAATAAAGTCACAAGCATACACAATGTTTTTAATATTTTAATTTTAATTCTTACTGACTCAGTTAGTATAGTGATCTAAAAGAAATCATGGATAATGATGTTTCATATCTTTCCATTTTCTCTCTTCATAAGAATTACATTAAAATGTTGAAAAATAGAGAATATTAGTCACTGATTTCCATACTACTTCAAGATTCATTTGATTGCTATGCTGTATTTACATACTGAATAAATATTCAATATCTATAATTGTTCTGTTTTTTTCTAAAAAGATCTCATTATATGTTTAAAGGTGCATGCTAGCAAAATTACTTAGTAATATTGACTCAGTAAATTCCCAGCTAAGTCTGGATTGGTTTGTTTGTAATATTGTAACACTAGTTGGGGGTTATTTTATGTCTTTTTCTTTTATCACAAGATAAAGTTATGGATAAGCTCACAATATGTCATCCATAATAAAACACAATCTGAATAAGAGGAGTTGTACATATAATACGGAATTAAAAGAAAGCAAAGTCCTATTTACATCATTTGAAACTAGAACTCTTACAATTATAAATTCAGGTATGTCAATTCTTAATAGCTTGACATTAACGTTGGAGTTTCTCCACATTTGGGATACTTTATCCTTGTTCAAACCTAATTGCAAGGCAAGTAAGGTGGAAGGAATAGGCTAAACTTCAAATAAGAAAACCTTATTTGGAGCCCACAGATTAGATATTCATCACTTTCATTTTAACAGCTTAGTAAATAGGATTCAATATGACCTCCATAAAATATATAGAAATATTTAAAGAAGAAAAAGTGGAAAAACAAAGAATCTTCTGCCCTCTCTCATTGAATAGGAAATTGGGATTTTATGGTTTCAATGATAGCTCTAATTCGATGGGTTTATGACTCTACATTTTGTCCTCTTATTAATCTGAAGGGGAATAGGACACAAACAAGAAACTGCTTCTTCTCTCTTAAAATTTGTAGCTAACCATGGTTTTGCCTTGTTATATTATATCAGTAATATAATTGTTCTGCATTTTGAAGGCTTGAATTGTAGAGGAGTAGCTGAGTCAGCTGAAATGAAGATGAAATGGCAATATACAGTTTCTGCAAACTCATAGATAAAGGATGATTAATGCCTGCCTTGTAAATATAGGTATATTTTTACTTGGAAAGCAGAGATGGTATTCATCCGCTTCGCTCCGGTTCGTGTGAACTTGTAGCAGCGGCTGCAGGAGGCTCTGCCCACCCGCCCCAATGTAATGCGTAAGCACTGCATATGCACAGAAGGCGGTGCACATGCACAAATGAGGGGCATGTGAGCAAAGTGAGCGCATGCGCCAGCGCACTCATATTTGCAAATGGACAGGGCAGGTATGTAAATCCCACCTCTATTGGAAAGAAAGTTATTTTTTTGGGGGGGAGGGGCATTTCAGAAAGATTTTTTTTTTTTTACATCAGTTGTTCCTAACCTTCGGGTGCACTGGTAAAAGGTTGAAGGGGAGTGAAAATGGAAAAAAAGACCCATTCTCTCTTCCAGAATAAGACCATAAGTTTCCAACACCAACCTGATTGAACACTTATGACCAAATCAGTGATAAGGTTGAAATCATAATTAGTTAGACGGGATTTTTGTTAATCAAAAGAGATGATAGTGGAGTATGATTTTTGTTTAGGTGACAATGAATAGGAAGGGGAAGTTTAACATTTTCCTCCATAATACACTTTAGATGAAATCCTATCACTTCCCCACATCCCCCTTTCATTGGGCTTTCTTCCTGGGATCAACAGCAATTATAGAGAATTTCCTTTTAATTTCCCTTAAAACACCCTGTTTACATCTCTCAAACTCTGGTAACCTTAATGTGAAACTCCTCGTGATTAACATTCCTAAAATGGAAATTTGGAAGTGCTTATCAAACTTTATAAGCAATTTGTCACAGATCAAAACACTATGATGTGAACTTGAAGCAATTTCTTTATCTTTCTATTCCACAGAAATATCTAGGATAAATAAAAATGAAATCTTCAAAGCCGTGCTATATCTTAAGAAATCTTGGCAAACAAGATCCAACAATTATTTAAATATGGCCATGCTAGATCAAAGAAAAATCCCACCACTGATTATTTTGTTGTACCCTCAGTGAGAGATGATGCCCTTGTGGTCAGAATGAACCTAAGAATTTATTACATGTATTTTTCCCACTGCCTTTTCTCTACTAGCTTACATATATGTATATTGGACTTATCAACTTGGTTGCAGAAAAATCAAATCCTGAAAACACACACAGATAATTGATTCAGCTGGATTCATTAACTTCTTTATATACATAATAACAAATGAATAAATGTACAATACCAATAATGTGTTTCCCCCAAAATACAACCTGTCGAAACTATGGCCTTGCCACATTTTTCAGCTGGGCAAAAATATAAGATTGTATGGGATTGTATGGGTGAGTGGCTGTGTATATATGAGAGGACTGGGAGTACAGCCGGGTGCCTCCTCCACTGAGTGCTATTGCAGAAGTGGTAGGGGGCCCAGGCTACCTCCCATCCTAGAATGGATGATATAAATGGCCTGCTGGAGAGCGCGGAGGCTACGGTGGGGGGGGGAAATGGGGTCTATGGGTGCGGGGGTGGGCCGGAGCATTACGGTCATTACAGGGAGGGGCAGGTACGATGGGAACTTCAGGGCTAGCCATTACCGGGGAAGGAGGGTCCGCTACGTCACAGCGATCCCTCCTTCTGGCCCTGTTAGTTCCACTCCAGGACCAGATGGTGAGCGTTGTCAGGGCCCTGGTCTCAGGCTGTTGTTGCTAAATGCCAGGTCTGTGGTTCACAAAGCTCCCCTTGTCCGGGACCTAATATTAGACGAGGGGGCAGACCTGGCATGTATTACTGAAACCTGGCTGGGCCCGGAGGGAGGAGTCCCCCTCACTGAAATGTGCCCAGAAGGGTTTCAGGTGCTCCATCAGCCGCGACCCCAGAGAAGGGGTGGGGGAGTGGCTGTCATCATCCAAGGGTCATTAGTTCCTCGTGGGATCCCTGCTCCAGAGCTTGTCAGGTGTGAGTCCCTGTTGGTGAAGTTGGACCTTGAGGGCCAAGTAGGCTTGTTGTTAACGTACCTACCTCCCAACAGCATTGCAACAGCCCTCCCCTCGCTCCTCGAGTCAGTAGCCGAGCTGACGGTAGAATTCCCCAGGCTTATGGTGCTGGGGGATTTGAACCTGCCTTTGCTCGGTGAACACTCTGATGGGGCGCAGGAGTTCATGGCTTCCATGACAGCCATGGACTTGACCCAAGTAATCCGGGATCCGATTCACTCAGCGGGTCACACGCTTGACCTCGTATTTCTCTCGGAGCAGTGGAGATGTGATCTAGATTTGAGGGGCATTAAGATCTTGCCCTTGTCATGGTCTGATCACTTCCTACTGAGGCTTGACTTTCGGAAACCAATCCCCCACTGTAGGGAGGAGGAACCGATTAGGTGGTTCCGCCCCAGGCGCCTGATGGACCCTATGGGATTTCAGATGGCGCTTGGAGAAATACCTGATGCTCTCGTCCGCAGTCCAGTAGAGTCCTTAGTCGCTGCTTGGAATATAGTGGCGGCAGGGGCTCTAAACCAGATTGCGCCTTTACGGCCTCTCCGAGGTAGTGGATCCAGGAGGGCTCCTTGGTTTACCAAGGAACTCCGGGAGATGAAGCGCCAAAAGAGATGCCCAGAGCGCCGCTGGAGGGCTAGTAACTCTGAATCTGACCGAGCACTGATGAGAGCCTATATCAGGACCTATCTCGTGGCAATATGGGCAGCAAAATGTGCACATTTTTCTGCTCTTATTGCATCCGCCGAATCACGCCCAGCTGCCTTGTTTAGAATAGCCCGCTCCCTCTTGAAAGGGAGGGATGCAGACGACTCTTTACAAGGTAGAGCTGAGGAATTTGTTCAGTTTCTGACGGATAAAGTCGCCCGGATTCGGACGGACCTGGACTCCAATTGCACGGTACCAGCCGAGGTACCGGGGGAAGGTCTTGAGCAGATTGTATGGAGCGAGTTTCAACTTGTCGCTCCTGAGGAAGTGGACAAGGCCATGGGAGCGGTGAGTGCCTCCACCTGTATACTGGACCCATGCCCCTCCTGGCTGGTCTCGACCAGTAGGGAGGTGACACGTGGCTGGCTCCAGACGATAGTTAACACCTCTCTCCGGGAGGGATCCTTCCTGCACCTCCTAAAGGATGCGGTGGTGAGACCCCTCCTGAAGAAACCTTCTCTGGACCCAGCCATTTTGAACAACTATCGTCCAGTCTCCAACCTCCCCTTCGTAGGGAAGGTTGTTGAGAAGGTGGTGGCCTTTCAACTCCGACAGTCCTTGGATGAAACCGATTATCTGGATTCCTTTCAGTCGGGTTTCAGGCCTGGTTACAGCATGGAAACTGCTTTGGTCACGCTGATCGATGATCTCTGCCGAGCCAGGGATAGAGGTCACTCCTCTATCCTTGTGCTTCTTGACCTCTCAGCGGCCTTCGATACCATCGACCATGGTATCCTTCTGCGACGGTTGAGAGAGGTGGGAGTGGGAGGCACCGTTCTACGGTGGTTCTCCTCCTACGTCTCGGACAGGTCACAGTCGGTGTTGGTTGGAGGGCAGAGATCGACCCCTAGGCCCCTCAATTATGGGGTGCCGCAGGGTTCAGTCCTGTCCTCCCTCCTATTTAACATCTACATGAAGCCACTGGGTGAGATCATACGCCGGCACGGGATTAAATACCACCAATACGTGGACGATACTCAACTGTATCTGTCTGCCCCGTGCCAACTCAGTGAAGCCTGGAGGCTGTCAGCGTCTGGATGGGAACGAACAAGCTTGCACTCAATCCCGACAAGACTGAGTGGCTATTGATGTTCCCTCCCAAGGATGGTCTACCTATTCCATCTCTTAACCTGGGGGGTGAAACTATTCGCCCCTCAGAGAGGGCTCGCAATCTGGGAGTCCTCCTGGATCCGCAGCTGACGCTAGAACATCATTTGTCAGCTGTGACCAGGGGGGCCTTTGCCCAGGTTCGCCTGGTGCATCAGCTGCGACCCTATCTGGACCGGGAGGCCCTTCGGATGGTGACTCATGCCCTCGTCACCTCAAGACTGGATTACTGTAACACGCTCTACATGGGGCTGCCCTTGAAGAGTGTTCGAAGACTTCAGCTTGTCCAGAACGCAGCCGCACGAGCGATTGTGGGTGTACTTAGGTACACCCACGTTACACCTATCCTCCGCGAGCTGCACTGGCTTCCCATTGGTCTCCGGACACACTTCAAGGTGCTAGTCGTTACTTTTAAAGCCCTACATGGTACGGGACCTGGGTACCTGAGAGACCGCCTCCTGCCATTTACCTCCCAGAGACCCATAAGATCTCACAGACTAGGCTCCTCCGGATTCCATCTGCCGGTCAATGTCGGCTGGCGACTCTCCGGGGGATGGCCTTCTCTGTAGCTGCTCCAGCCCTATGGAACAATCTTCCCATGGAGATCCAGACCCTTACTACCCTTCCGGCCTTCCACAAAGCGACCAAGACCTGGCTGTTCCAGCAGGCCTGGGGCTGTTGATTTATCCAGCCCCATCCTAAGTTATGAATGTTGTGGTATTTTAATGTTGTCTTTAATTTTTGTACCCCCCCTTCCCTTTTTATTTGTAAGCCGCCCTGAGGCTCTTGAGAGTGGGTGGCATACAAACCCAATAAATGAAAATGAAATGAAATAAGGCTCCCCCTGATAATAAGCCTCCTGGACAACCACCCCGCCAGCCAGGCAGAGTGCCACTCACCAACCTAGTGATATCTCGAAGGCGCCAAGCCTCAGGAGCCGGGGGGAGGGGTGCAAAGGTGCTCACATTGCTTGCCGGCTTTGGGATACTGCTAGGTTGGTGAGTGGCTCTGTGCTCAGCTGGAGCGGGGGTTGCCGGGAGGCTGCTCTCACGAGCAGCCACCCGGCAACCCCCTTTTTCAGCCGAGCAGAACACCACTCACAGACCTAGTAATATCCCAAAGGTGCTAAGCCGCATGGCGCTCTGCCCGGCTGGAAAGGGAGGTTGCGTGAGTGCCTGTTCTGCCCAGCTTGCGTGCCTCCCAGCTTCACTATGCCCTGGCCCAGCTCTCCCTGCAGGGCCAGGGCACCACCACCGCCGAGCTCCACAGGTGGCACGCATGCGCTGGCCAGCTGACTTTGGCCTTCTTTTGAGGCCGTTTTTTGCCTTCCAGAGGCTTCCCTGAAGCCTCCAAAGCACGAAATTCAGGAATGGACTTCCAGTTTACTCATATGACCGGTTTTCACCCTCTGGCGCCTTCATGGAAGCCTCCTGAAGGCTCTGGAGATCGAAAAACGGCCCTACAGACAAACTGAAAGTCACAATTCCTGAACTTCCAGGTTCCCTGTAGGTCTGTTTTTTGCCCTCTGGAGGCTTCAGGGAAGCTCCTGAGGCCTCCGGAGGGTGTCGGGGGGGGGGGGGTAGTGGCGACTGTTTTTGCCCTCACCATGCTCAGAAAGCCTCTGGAGTCTGGGGAAGGTGAAAAAATGCACCAAAAGTGGGTGGTGGTGCTGCTGATTGCGCACATGCACGCGGGCTGAGGTAGTCACATGCAAAGCATGGGTGTGGCATGCCGGTGCATGCCCCCCTCCCTGTGCTCCCCCTGCATTTGGCATGGCAGCCAAAAAGGTTTGCCATCACTGTGGTAGAAGTTAAAAGCAGGAGAGAACAATTAGTTTCATTTTAGAGTTCAGAGCAGACAAAGTGTTAGTTTCATTTCAGCACAGCAGACAAGCCCAGACAGACTGTTAGTTTACTTCTCAGAGCAGTAGATTGCTTAAGTTTTTGTTTCAATTCTCTGCACAGACTCAGATCTGTTTAAGCTCCCATTGGCTGACTTAGTTGCTATGCCTATTCATTGGCTGACCTTGTTCCCATGTCTCTCCCAGTCATGAATATTTTAACAGTACTCCCATGCAACCTCCTTCCCCCAATATCTTTTTATGGGAATAGGTTCGTTTCCTATAGATTAGAATTCTACGATTACCTTTAGATTTGTTAAGTTTCTATCTTCAATGATTTCCATAGAAAGCATCAAGATGTCCTAATCATGGAATGATAATACTATTAAGTCTCTCTTTTCTCTTTTACCATCTTTTGTTTTATTTTATTCTATTTTGTTTATACTGTTTAATATTTTACATTTTTATATGACATGTTATATTTGGTTTTAAGCAATATCAAATATAACAAATAGTAATAAAAAACCTAAAACAAATAAACAGTATAAAACACAATAGAAACAGAAATTTTCTTAAAATAGAAATTTTAAGAAATCTTAAGATTTCAAGTTACAATTATTTAAATATTGTCAGGTTAAATCAGATGCCCCACTACACTGTCCTCAATAAGATTCAGAAGTTTCCCTTGGAAACCTTGCAGGCTATATTTGGATCTCATGAGTAACAACTATAATTTACAAACTTAGCCTTTAGGACAAAGTATATCATAAGATTTCTAGTACATGTGAACAGGAATAGCGTTGGTTGAAATATTAGGCAATTTTCATCCTAAGAGAAAATGATCTTTGTTTTGTGTTAACATCTGCCTGGTAAAGAGCTGTAAGTTCAGTATGGAATTTCTGTGGGTCTCATCTTTGATTAATAAAAATACCTCTGAACATTTAAGTTCATACCTTTATTTCACTACATATAATTCTCAATTTACAACCATTCATTTGATGAATGTTCAAAGTTACAACGGCACTGAAAAAAACTGACATGACCAGTTTTTGAACATATGACCATTTCAGCATTCCCAGTCACATGATCAAACTTTGGTTGCTTGGCAACTGGCATGTATATTTATGATGGTTGCATTGTCCTGGCAACCTGGGATTATCATTTGCAATCTTCTTAGAAAGCTTCTGACAAGCAAAGTCAGTGTGGGAAGCCAGATTCACTTAATGATCACATGGCAAAAAAGATCATAAAATGGGGCACTATTCATTTAGCAACTGTCTTAATTAGCAACAGAAATTTTGGGCTCAATTGTGGTTGAGGACTAGTAATGACATTCATATTAAAGGCCTGAAGACTAAAGGCCTGGAGACTAAAACATATGAAGAATGGCTGCAGGATTTGTGTTTAACTAGTCTAGAGACAAGAAAGACTAAGGGGGACAGTGTGATAGCACTATTCCAGTATTTGAGGGGCTTCGGCAAAGAGGAGGGGGGGTCAACTTATTTTTCAAATCACCAGAGGGCAGGACAAGAAATGATGGATGGAAACTAATCAAAGAGAGAAGCAACCTGGAAATAAGGAGAAACTTCCTAACAATGAGGATAATTAATCAGTGGAACAGCTTGCCTTCAGAAGTTGTAGGTGCTTCATCACTGGAGATTTTTTTTAAAAAAAAAGACTGGACAGTCACTTGTCTGAAATGGTATAGGGCCATGATGGCAAACCTATGGCACAAGTGGCCACAAATGGCATGCAGAGCCATTTGTCAGGGCACACAAGACGACTTCCGCCTTTTGAGGCCGTTTTTTTGCCCTAGGGCCAAACCGGAAGTCACAATTCCCAAACTTCCATGTTCCCCGTAGATCTGTTTTTGGCCTCCGGAGCCTTCAGGAGGCTTCCCTGAAGGCTCCGGAGGGCAAAAACTGGCGTTACGAGCAAACCGTAATAACCTTATTGTTATTAATTAATTAAATCTGTTATGGCCACCCATACTAAAATACAATTTTATTATTGCTAGACTGTTCTTTAATTGAATAAGAGTATGTTTTCATTCTGTATATAAATTCACTTATGACTGGGGACCAGCCAATTCATAAGCAGTCTTAGTATAATATGGGTGTGTGAGAAAGGAATTATTATTTTTCTAATTTTAGATCCCTTCCTTTTCCTTCCTTCTTGTCTCAGCCCTAGGCAGATTCACAAATAGACAAAACAGTATAACATCCTTTCTAAAAGACAAAAATACAACCATGATTGCATCATCCTGAATTTTCTCCTTGGAAGAAAAGGGATTAACTCTTCTCCGCCGTTCTTGTTCGGATTTGCTTACTGATGGTTGAGACACACCGCCTCCATCCTTTAACCTTTACTGGCGTGGAGTCTGTACCTTTTCTATAAAATGCACTTGATGAGAAGTTGGTGTAGCGCCCAGCCAGACGCGTGGAAAACAGCAGCTTCGCTACAATGGAATTAAGAGAAAACCGGGCAGAAACGCGAGACCCTCCAGCGCCGGAGAAGACAACCTCCACGCTCACCGCCAACCCTGCCAGCTCCTTTCTTTCCGCTCCCTCCCCTTCTCTAGGCTCCTCCCTCCTTCTCCTAAACGCAGAATCCTGACGTTTCTAGCCTTTCTGACCTACGCGGGGAGCCGTAGAACGGAGTCCTGGCCTTGGTAGTTGCCAACGACGAGCCTCTTTGGTTGTTAAGGTAATGAAAGCTTCGGCGGGGCGGAATGAGGGCCCGTTTACAGGGGGTTGTCCGGCCTCTACGAGAGGCGCAGTGGGAAATCGGGCTGGCGAGACGGAGATTGGGTCAACGAGAGGCGCGGAGCTTTGTCCCAAAAAGGAAGATGTCCGGTCCGCCCAGGGAAGGAGGATGCTGGGTGTCCCCAAGGCGGGGAATTCACTGCTTGTCTCTAAAACCATCTTTATTCCACACCCTTTTCCTTAGCAAATACATTTAAGTCTTAAAAAATACATCTCGCCAACCCAAGGCGTGGCGAGAAATGAAAAGCCAGGGGAACGGGTCTAAGAGTGGTCAGAGGGCTTCTGTTTTTACTCTTTAATATTGGTGCTCCTGCAGTGAATGGTAACACCCAAAAACATCAGCATGATAAGCAAGATTGTTCGGTCCACTGGGCGGTATTTAAAAGGTGCAGGCTTGCTGTAATAACTATAGCTCAGGATTTTTCTATGACTATATTTTATTTGCAGAGCAAACTTGTTTTTTTTTTCAGAGCCACCCAATTTCT
Source organism: Thamnophis elegans (assembly GCF_009769535.1). NCBI lineage: Eukaryota > Metazoa > Chordata > Lepidosauria > Squamata > Natricidae > Thamnophis > Thamnophis elegans. The sequence continues at coordinate 59,581,692 of NC_045542.1, forward strand.
GCAGATTGAGCATGAAAATGCATCCTTCAGGCTTTATGCAGATTCCATCTAGCAAATGATAACAAAACACTTGGGATTTTTTTTTAAGGCACATTTTTTAAGGGTGATGCTGAAAAAGCCAGACAAGAATATCCATAGGAAAGAATCAGCGCTCACTTAGGCTCATAGAAATCGCTATGCTGCAAATAAGGGTTGACTAGATTGGACCCTATTCAAACTAAGGCAGCAACCTAAATATGAGTTATAAATAAAACGTGGAATGGATTGTGAAAAGAAAATCAAGGGGCCAAAGAAACAGATGAGATGGATTTGGTAATATTTCTTGTTCAGTTTACTTTCTGAAGATGTATTTACTAAATCTTCATATTTATTTATATCCCGCCCTTGCCTTCAGGAGCTGGAGGTGATGTACATAATGCTCCTTCTTCCCCTATTTCCAAACAACAAACTTATGAGTTTGTGGGACCCAAAGACACCTAGTGAAAAGATTATATATGTATGTGGAAGTATATATGTATATCTCCACATACATACATATATACACACACAAATACATACATACAGACAGACAGACATACACACACTTGTACCAGTGTTTGTGTGTATACCTATGTGGGCAGCGTCAGCCCACACATTGCATTTAGCCTTTGTGATTACAATTTACCAGTAACATCTTTTTATTCTAGAGATAGTACTTTAATAAAGCTCATTGTACAAAATGTAGCTTGGCTCTGAAGAGGTATAGATTATATAATTAAAGTCCATTAGTGTAATATTTGTTCATTGATTGTTCAATCATAATATGAGAAATAAGGAAATTTGGCATACAGGGAGCCCTCAACTTACGACCACACAAAATCTATGTTGCTAAGTGGGAAATTTGTTAAGTGAGTTTTGACCCATTTTACGACTTTGCTTGGCACATTTGTTAAGTGAATCACTGCAGTTGTTATATTAGTAACATGGTTGTCAAGTGAATCTAGTTTCCCCAGCAACTTTGCTTTTCAGAAAGTTGCAAAAGCTGATCACATCACCCCGGGATACTAAAATTGTCATAAATGTGAGTCAGTTGTCAAGGATCCGAATGTAAATCATGTGACCGTGGGAATGCCGCAACAGTCAAAAGTGTGAAAAATGGTTATGTCACTTTTTTTAGTGTAACTTCGAATAGTCACAAGCAAACTGGTAAGTTGAGGACTATCTGTACTACCATATAGAAAAAAACACATAGAGAGATACATTTTTAATTAAGAGGTATATTCTCAAAAATACAATTGAGAGTTTAAGGCGCTTAGGTTACCCCACATAAATTACTAAATTTGATTTTTGATTTCAAATTTGTCAACAGCTTCTTGATTGTGATTTACATTTCATATTAGGTTATTGTATTGTTTTTATATTTTGTAAGTCACCCAAAGTTACTATTGTGAAATGGAAGGCTACATAAATTGAAACAAACAAACACACAAACAAATAAGTAAGTCTACAAAAATATAGCCCATCTATATTTTTACATAAATGACATACCGTATATACTCGAGTATAGGCCGACCCGAATATAAGCCGAGGCACCTAATTTTACCACAAAAAACTGGAAAAGTTATTGACTCGAGTATAAGCCTAGGGTAGGAAATGGATTCAATGGGGTTTAGGAAATCCCCCCACCTCACAGACTCCCTCTTTCTTTCTCTCTTCCCTCCTCTGGATTCAATGGGGTTTAGGAAATCTCCCACCCTCATACACTCCCTCTTTCTCTCTCTTCCCCCCCCACAAAAAGCAGGACGTAATAGAGCTGTTTCGAGTCCCGATCATTCGGGATCCATTCAGAATCCTCTCGCCGCCAAACTCTTAAAGCTTTATCAACTCTACAACAAACCCCTTTTTCTCCCCTCTTCTCCCCTCCTTTTCTTCTCTTTTTTTCCCTTTCTTTTCCTTTCTTTCCTTTTCCTTTCTTTTCTTTTCTTTCTCCCGCAGACACACGACCCAAATTTTTGCCGATTCTTAACTGCCATTGGGGGGAATGGAAAAAGTGGAAAAGGCAATATTCTATCCTATCTGGAATAACACGGGGGATTCTCAGTCATCCTGGAGCTCCCTGGACATCGCAGCAGCCCCAAGTGCGCGGGATCTCAGCGTTTTTCGCATCGGGGCGTGCTGCAAGAAGAGGGAGTGAGCTTAACATCTCAGCTTTGCTGCCCAGCGCTGGCAGAGGGGAATCCCGTCTCGGCCTCGGGTGGCTGCGGCAGAAGCAGCGAGCTTTCCCCGCTGCATAGGGATGTGGGGGAAGGGCTCGGGCGCGGGGAGGGGGAATCGGGCATCTGTCAAAACCCCGAATCCCGTCTCAGCCTCGGGTGGCTGCGGCAGAAGCAGCGAGCATGGGGGCGACACTTCACTGGGAGTGACCTCTCTTTCCCCGCTGCATAGGGATGTGGGGCTCGCCAGACCTCTCTTTCCCCACTGCATAGGGATGTGGGGCTCGGGCACCCAGTTTTCTCTCTCCCCTTCTTTCCTTCTCTCTCTCTGCTCTGGGAAAGGAGCAGCGCTCTGGCGAGCCCCGAGAGATTCCCCCGTTCTCTCTCTCTCTCTCTCTGTCTCTCTCTCTCTCTCTCCCCGTTCTCTCTCTCCCGGCCCTTCCAAGCCGAGGCGGCGGGGGCGGGAAGAGGAGTCCGAGGGGGAGGGAGGGTGGAAGGGGAGGCGGCTGCGGCGGCTGGGCGATGGCCAGCAGCGGCCGAAGCATGGGGAGGGAGAGCGAGATTTTGGCGAGGAGGCCGCGGGAAGGACCGAGGGAGGAGGAGAGGACGGGGCTGCTTGGGAACGGAGAGGCAGGAGAGCAAGGCGGCTGCCGGCCGTTTCACCTCGCGCGGAGAACTTCCACTCGTTCCCGGGGCTTGTGCCGGGCGGCACAAGCCCCGGGACCGAGTGGAAGTTCTCTGCGCGACTGAAATGGACGCCGCCGCAGGAGAGCCGCAGGGGAGGGCGGCGGGATGCTACCACGCCTTGCGGACTCGCGGCGTGGTCGCTGGGAACCGCGCAGCACAGGTGCGGTGCGCGCTGCGCGGCAAACTGACACAGAGGGAGGGGAAACTCACAGGGGCGCCGGGCCATTCACGAGCGTCACCCAGCGGCATGGCCCCGCCCCTTTTTCTCCTCCATTTCGGGCAAATTTTTCACTGACTCGAGTATAAGCCGAGGCGGCTTTTTTCAGCCCAAAAAGTGGGCTGAAAAATTCGGCTTATACTTGAGTATATACGGTAACTAAAATTCCATTGATATATTGGTGTACCTAGATACAGTTTGTATTCACAGCCAATGTATGGCTGTGAAAGTTGGACCATAAGAAAGGCAGAGTGCCCAAGAATTGAGGCCTTTGAACTATGGTGCTGGAGAAGACTCCTGTGAGTCTCTTGGATTGCAAGGCGATCAAACCAGTCAGTCTTAGAGGAGATCAACCCTGACTGCTCTTTAGAAGTCCAGATCCTGAAGATGAAACTCAAATACTTTGGCCACCTAATGCGAAGGAAGGACTCACTGGAGAAGAGCCTAATGCTGGGAATGATTGAGGGCAAAAGAAGAAGGGGACGACAGAGAATGAGGTGGCTGGATGGAGTCATCAAAGCAGTATGCATGAGCTTAAATGGACTCCAGAGGATGGTAGAGGACAGAAAGGCCTGCAGGAACATTTTCCATGGGGTTGCAGTGGGTTGGACACGACTTCACAATTAACAACAAATGTTATAGTTTGGATTAGTTGTATCTTATTGTGCTTTTAAATTGCAGAGCCACATGGGATCATTTGACACAGTGCAACAAATAAATAGCATCAATAGCTTTCTGATCCTGTTACAATATATCCATGGCCCTTTGCTTCAATCTCACTCATCTTTCCTTTTACTAAATAAACTTACCGTAATTTAACATTTCAGTTAATTTAATAGATGAGGCATTGTAATTTATCTGATTTCCATTTCTTTTCGGGGACATTCCATTCTCTCCCCCCCTCCCCCAATACTCTATTTATATCTATCTTTACTATCTATGAATTTCAATGGATCTTAATTATGTCAGTATCCATTCTTAATTCTTGTAAATATATTATGTAAATATAGGAAAACCAAGAAAAAGGTCTCATATTTCATTAAAACTCCAATTATTTGCTGTGGACATTCTTAATCTTTGGTTTTATTATGACCCTTTTCTAAATCTACTTTATGGATTAAAGCTGGACCCTCTGCTTTCAAATTAAAGCTGGACCCTTTGCAAAAAGATACCTTTCTCATAGTTAAAGCTTCTCTGAAATTTATTTATGCATAAAACCAGTGATAACTAGATATTGCAGTTAGCACTCTTATAGCTCCGTAATGTGGAAACTTAGGAAAAGAGATGGGAGGGGAAATTGTCACATATTTTAAGTTTTCTTTGTATGTTACTGTTAATTGTCTTTATTTTGAAGATAGAATAGTTATAGTGCAGTTCAGATAAAAAAGTTTTAGATATCACTGAAATGGAGTGAGGTCTAATGGGGGGAAATGAATTTGCTTAATGACTTTGTGATTCACTTAACCACATTGATTCAGTTAATGACTATGGCAAAGAAGATGGTAAAATTGGGCACAACTCATTTACCAACTGTTTTGCTTTATAACATAAGGTCCAGTTCCAATTGTGATAATAAGGATTACCTGCACTTCTGTTATAGATTTTTATTATTGAAAGAAATTAATATGGTAGTTCTAACTCTAACTTTAATGTTAATTTGCTTTCATTTTGCTAGAAAATAATTTATCAGAAAGATGGTTTTAAATGAGATGAACAATGATGGGCACGATGAAGAGGACAAATGCTTGGAGCCTGATGTCATTGCGAAAGGAAACATACTTGAAAGTTTTATAGAGAGTCAAGAAACGAAAGAGTTGATTAATCATCTTAGATTGGTATACGAAGACTTGAAACTGCAAGAACAAGTTCTTGAAAAGTTTAAAGGTAAAAGATAATATTTTAAAATAAAAGTTAGAAACATAAAAATCAATGTTGATCAGGATCTTTATTAGAAATATGTTTATGCATTTGTATAAATCATTGAAAATGTTATTTGCATTGTTTAGCAAGTGTAGTATATTATAAGAGTAACCAGTTAAGACTATTAATCTCCCTTTATTTACTAACTTAATAGGACTACAATCCTAAATATTTTTTCTAGTTCATCAATAAAGTAGAACTTAAATGTGAATATAAAATTCTGTTAATCTCAGCCTGGTAACTTTTTCTACTAAAATGAATTTTAAATTTTATTAGGAAGGGTAATGACTTAATTGGGATTTACAGAGGAGCACATTGTTCCGAAACCTCTTCCTCACCTTTTTAATTTTATTTATTTTATTCTTGTTTGTAACTGTTATAATAATGTTTGTATATAGCTTTTTTGTTTTTATGTCTATTTGTATACTGCCCAGAATCAGTGAGATGAATAGATGGATGATTTTTTTTAAAAGAGTGAATTATTTTAATGTTGGATACAAAGCAGTATTGCAGAAGATTTCTGATAGTTACAAGAGTATTATTGTTTTCTTGTATGCTATTTTGGGCTTAGTTTAAGTTTCTAATCTTCCTTTATTTAGCCTCTGTTAGGTAATTATTTGCAAAAGTGTTCTTAAACTATTGCATTTAATAGCTGAATTGATGGATTGCCAAGAGTTTTAATAATAAAGGTAACACTTAAGATCCTAGTTTATTAAATATGTAGTCCCATAATGATATCCTAAATTATTCTGAAAATTGTTTGACCCCATTGGAACAGATATTTGAGAGCTATTGAGTGAGGGGCTGTAGAGAAATTGGGAAAGTAGTAAATCCCTGCTCTATAAAATTTATTCAATTAACAGCACAATAATGAAGACCTTAGCCTTTGCTTTTATGCTAACTTTGTTCTTTCGTAATCTTTACATGGTATCATAGTAAATCTTACTAATATTATAATACAAGTAGTTTAACAAATTTTCATTCAGCAAGTCATGACAGTGCTGAAAAAGAAGATTTATAACTGATCCTTGAACTTATGGCCATTTCAGCTTCCCTCCAATCATGTGATAGCAATTTGGGACATTAGCAACCAATGCATTTTTGTACGGTTGCAGTGTCCCATGGTCATTTGTTCACCATTTACATCAGAAGCCAGCTTCTGATAAACCAAGTTAGTGGGAAAATGGCAGGAAGTTGGAAGTCACAGTCATGTAACGCTGTAGTTAATGTCTATGGATGATTCACTTAATGACTGCAGCCGGAACTGATGTCATAAGTCAGGCACTGAAACATGATGTTTCACTTTAGGATCATATTGCTTTGCGATAGATTTGTCAATCTAATACATCACTAACTTAATTAGAATGAAGATTTGTATCCTGGTCATTATATTCCTCCAGGTGATAAATATGATTTAGGAATAACCCAGGGTTGTAGACTTCACCAAGTCTTTGCTATTTTAAGGCTTGAGTTATATGTTCAATGTTGATTTTATGCTGCTGGTTTATTTTTGTTTTTAATCCTGTATTAGCCACCCACAGTTGCAGTTTGCAAGTTGGGTAGCCATATTTATTTATTTATTTCCCACCTTTATTATTTTTACAAATAACTAAAGGCAGCAAACTTATCCAACATACCTTCCTCCTTTCCTCCACAACAACAACCATGCAAAGTGAGTTGGACGGAAAGAGAGTGAACGGTCCAAAGCCACCCAGCTGGCTTTCATAACTAAGATTAGACTAGAACTCATGGTCTCCCAGTTTCTAACCTGGTGCCTTAACCTAAATACATTATATATGATAGTTAAAAGCATATTTTGTTTAGCTTGCTTATTCAGTATGGTTAGTCAATTGTTTAATTTATCTTGGATTGCCATCTAGTGATGATTTGTCATATTACAATAATTGCTGTAATAGTACACTATATACAATCTTAATTTTCCTGAAGTTTTCAGAATAGAGAAATACAGAAGTTACCTTATGGCCCTGCGTATTACTTCTTTGGGGTGAATTTCTCTATTTTTATGCAGCGCATATCCAGTGTAGTGTTTTCAGTTTCACTGAATACCAGGAGGTAGGCAGTATGTCTGACAAATTCCAAACAGAAGTGGTCACATAGTACCAGCTGGCTTTGAACAAGCAAAGTCAAAGGGGGAAGCTGTATTTGCTTAATGACGATGTTATTCCCTTAACTGCAGTGGTTTGCTTAACAACCATGAAAGTTATAAAATTAGGCAGGACTCATTTGACAACCTGCCTTGTTTAGCAATGGAAATTTTGATCCCAATTGTGATTGTAAGTCAAGGACTACCTGCACTTTAAAAAGTCACAGCAGGGTTACTTAGTTCAAAATCTTAGGGAAGACTTTTCTTAACACCAAAGCATTGATGTGTCATTTTCATGTTAGAAAACTGCTTGATAACTGGGTATGGTTTTTTGTTTGTTTTCAGTTATAATGAATAAATACCAGGAGCAGCCTCATCTTTTGGACCCTCATTTAGGTAAATATCGAGATTCTGTAATTTTTTGATAAAATCATCCTTTTTATTAGGATGGATGATACTGATTTTTCTTTTTCTTCTTAATGGTAGAAGATTTTTTTCTAATCCAGTGTTTGGGACTTCTCTGTCTAGAATACACTGCCTCTGAAAGCAGCTTTACTGAAAGAAATTGATCCACCTCCAGTTTCATATCATTAACTTGATTACTGTAACGCGCTTTACTTGGGGCTGCCCCTGAAGAGTGTTCGGAGACTACAATTGGTCCAGTATGCGGCCGCGCGAGCGATATTGGGTGTACCTAGGTACACCCATGTTACACCTATCCTCCGCGAGCTGCACTGGCTTCCCACCGGTCTCCGAACGCGCTTCAAGGTGCTGTCGTTACCTTTAAAGCCCTACATGGCTTGGGACCTGGATACCTATGGGACCGCCTCCTGCCACACACCTCCCAACGACCTGTAAGATCGCACAGATTGGGGCTCCTTCGGGTACCGTTGACCAGACAATGCCGGTTGGCGACTACCCGGGGGAGGTCTTTCTCTGTAGCTGCTCCGGCCCTGTGGAACGATCTTCCCGCAGAGATCCGGACCCTTCCCACTCTCCCGGCCTTCCGTAAAGCCATTAAAACCTGGCTGTTCCGGCAGGCCTGGGGCTGTTGACCCCAAAATATGGTCCAGCCCAACTCAGAATGGAGTGCATGATGTGTTTTTTAAATCTATCTTTTCTTTCTTCTTCTTTTTGATTTACTGTATTGTTAGCTGCCCGGAGTCCCACGGGATTGGGCGGCATACAAATGTTATTAAACTTCAAACTTAACAGAAATTAAGACAAGAATGAGTCCAAGCATGGGTTAAATACAGCCAATTTGCCCAGGACTGAATTGAAACTTTAAGCTACGCCTCTGCTGCTGACCATCCTCAGTTTTTTTCAATTCAGTCAGCCCAGTGGAAGTGCTTCAGGTTTCTCTTCATTCCTAACAGATTGCTTGGACTCTCCATTTTAATAAAGGAATTTTTCCTTGCCTTCATTGTGAGCAGGCTGGGTGAGCAAAATTTCTCAGTTTTTCCTTAATTGGACAAAATCACCTTTCTCAGCCTCCCCGGTGTCCTGGGTTCACCCGGGCACCGCGAAACTGCAGGCAGCTGTTGAGGGAGGCACGTGGGTTGGAGTGCCGACGCCAGCGCGATCGCTGCCTCCCCGCTGTGATCAGGCTCCCTGCTGAGGTCTCCGCTGCTGCCAACCGTATTTGTTTAAGGAGCTGGCAATCGGCATGTTGCTTCAGGGCTCCCAGAGAGTTCTGGTGGCAATTTTGGGTGGCCAATTTGAAGAGGTTGAAAGTTCTGGCTGCCATTTTGTTTCCTGCTTTCAGTTTCCCGCAGTTCTAGCTGCAGCTGCCTGGTCGCCTAGTTCTGCAGGTCGCCGTGTGGAGCCTTTTTGTCTGGTTTGCCGGCGGCTTGGTTCATTTTCCTCTACTTGTCAGCAACTGAGGTGGCGGTATAGGAGGGCGTGGCTCCCCTGGGTCATTATGCAACATCTGTTGACCTCCGTGGTGCTGGGAGCAGTTGGAGCTCGCAGCAGAAGGCTTCACTTTTATCTACCTTGGCTGGCCTTGCTTCCTATTGCCTCCAGTGTCTCTTTTCTGAGCGCTTTGGCAACTATCTCTTACCATGAAGGTGGTGAGTGGGGTTTCCCTGCCTTAGCAGTTAATTCTCAACATTCCAGCCATGGCAGACTGGGTCCCTGAGGGTTCAGTGCAGCCAGGGCTTTCCACCAAGGTATATTCCAGACAAGCTGGCAAGGCAGCCTAGGTGGCCATCAAGCCCTACTCCAGGCAGGGGTCTAAGCAGGGCTCCGGCCCAGATAAGGATGCCCTCCTTATCTGCCCTCCACTGGCAGAAGATCTTAGAGAAGCAGTTTTCCAAGGCCCAACAACAGGCCCAGGCCTCCAAGCCGGTCTCTCCTAGGGAACCCTCTCCAGAGGCCCAGCCCAGGCATGAGCTTGTCATATCTGAGAGTGAGGAGGAGGGGGAGTAGTTTTCTCCCACTGCTTCCTTTGCCATGGTGGGTTCCCCAGGACCCTCAATGGCTGACCAGGCTGATCTCTTTGCATGTCCCTTAGATCTTGAGGAAGAATCAGTTCATGTGGGCCCTCTGGTACCCCAGCAGCTGGTCATCCAACCCCATCCAATGATTGGAGATCAAGATGTCATAACCAGGGCCATTTCCCAGAGCATAGAGGCAGGCATGCTGCAGCGGGCCAAGCTCCCACGCATGTCCCGCCCTCTCCCAACCCAGGATCCCCCTCAGGAGGCACCCTTGGCCCATCAATCTCAGTCTCTCCATTCCTCTCTGGCCAGCGAGGACTCGGACTGGGAAGAAGACATTCTCTCCACATCGGAGCCTGAATTCTCGGCGGATTAAGGGGCTGTGTCTGAAAAACCCACCTTTACGAGGTTATTTAAGCAGGTCCATTTCAAGACTATCTTGAACAAGGCTAAGGCCCCCAGCTCAGGCAGCTCCTGATCCTGCAGACCTTTCCGAAGGGCTCTTCAAGGAGCAGGTGCCAGCACAAGAAATTGCTCCTGTCACAAAATTATTCCTTAATGTGGTGCAAAAGCAATGGGCACAGCCAGGTTCCCTTGCCATCCCTAGTGCTAATGATAAGAAGTTGTACACAGTAGATGCAAGTCTGAAGGACTTGCTGAAATTGCCCCCAGTGGACCCACCAGTGGCGCTCACTTCCTCCTCAGTGCTCCCATCTGGTATCCTAGAGGGACTCAAGGCAGAGGACAAGAGAGCAGAGAACGCCTGCCATAAGACTCATCAGGCAGCGGCTTGGGAGATTAAAACATCTGCCTCTGCGTCCTTCCTTTCTAGAGCCTCCCTACTCTAGCTGAGACAATTACTCACCAAGATTCCGGCCAGGGATACCAAATTGAGACAGGATGTCAATAAAATCATTGCAGCAACAGAGTACACTGCGGATGCCACCCTGAACGCTGCTAAGTTTGCGTCCAGGGCCCTGGTCTGCAATGTAACCACCTGATGCCTCTTGTGGCTCAGACACTGGACTGTGGACATGCGGTCCAAGTGGAAGCTTGCTTCTGCCCTGTTTAAAGGGGCCACGCTTTTTGGGGAGGCCCTGGATCCGGTCCTTATTGAGAATAAGGACAAAAAGAAGGTCATGCCCTCGGTCGTTAAGAAATCTGACTAAAAGGGTTCCAATTCCTACAGGAGGCAGTCCTTTTGGAACACGGAGCCTTTCACCAGCTCCGGGTCCTTCCATCGCTCCTACCCACAGAACATGGATAAGTCCCAGGACCGTCTGCTCTTTTGTGACAGGGGTCGCCAGCAGAACTTTTCTAAACACCCTTTCCAAGGGGGGTATGGCTCTAGGCCCTTCAGGCGATATAAGTGACCACCAACAGACTGCTCCCATAGGAGGGCATCTTCAACTGTTCCACACCCAATGGGAGCAGATCACGTCGGACCAGTCCACCAGCTCCGGGTCCTTACATCGCCCCTACCCAAACGATTCGCATAGGTCTGACCCTAGAGTTCCTCTCCCCACTCTTCATCACTTCATTCGATGCCCTACCCCTTCATGTCTGGTCAAGACGGCTCTCATGGAACAGGAAACCCTTCATCTCAGGAACATCAGGGCCATAGAACTGGTTCCACCAGGTCAGGAGGGGACAGGCTTTTGTTCCATCCTATTCCTAGTTCCAAAGAATTCCAGGGGGTGGAGGGGAATCCTAGATTTAAAAAAGCTAAACCACCATATAGCTTACAGGAGGTTCAAGATGCAGTCCCTTCAGTCAATCCTGGGCTGCATCAGGCCAGGGGATCCACTAACATCCATAGATCTCAAAGAGGCCTGCCTCCATGTCCCTATTCGCAAGACCACAAGTTCCTGAGATTCTTTTATGCAGGCAGCTACTACCAGTATACAGGGCCTTGCCGTTCAGCCTGTCATTGGTCCCCAGAACGTTTACAAAAATCCTTGCAGTGGTGGCAGCCTTCTTCAGATCCCATCTAGTGCTACTCCACTGCTATCTGGATGCTCATACAATCGTCATCATGCCAATAAGTGACGTAAAACCTGAGTTACACAATGAGAATCGTTCAAGACCACGGGTTCTCAATGAACTGGGAAAAAAGCCATCTAGAGCCGACAACCAGGCTGCAGCACCTAGGCACCATCATCGACACCGTGAGTTGTCAGGTTTTCCTGTCACCAGAATGGGTGGCGAGCCTCAAGGAACGGGTTCTGCAGGTGCAGCAGTCCTCTCACGCCAATATTGTGCAGTTATCCAACTCTTAGGGAAGATGATCTCCTGCCTTTCCATCATGCCTTGGGCGAGGCTTCATTCTTGACCCCTACAGTGGCTCCTTCTGCCCTACCAGAGGGCCAACGAGAGCAACTCTTAGGCGATGGTGCAGGTCTCAACGAAGATACGTCACTCCCTCAAGTGGTGGCTGTCTCCCGCCCTGGCGAAAGGTACTCCCTTCATCTCACCATCACAATGGATGTCAGCCTCTTCGGCTGGGGAGCCCACCTACACAGATTGCACAAGGCAGGCGGTCAACTCCCGAGACAACACACAGCATCAATTGGCTGGAGTTGAGAGCGGTGAGGCTCACTCTCCTTCACTTCCTCAATGACATCCAAGGTCATCATGTGATGGTGCTTATAGACAATGTGGCGACAAAGGCGCACATAAACCGCCAGGGGGGCACACAATCCAAATCACTGATTGCAGAGGCTGACTCCCTGGGAAGATGGGTGGAGAAACACTTGATCTCAATACAGGCGGAGTACATTTCTGGGGTCAACAACATCCAAGCGGATTGACTGAGCAGGTCTACGGTCGGCCACTCGGAATGGCGTCTACATCCGGACCTGTTCTACCAACTATCTCAGAGGTTCGGCCGACCACTACTCAACCTATTCCCCACCCTGGAGAACACACACCTTCCCAGGTTGTTTGCCAGGTTCCACACCCCGCAAGCCGAAGGGGTCAACACTCTTCACTGCCCGTGGCCATCAGGACTTCTATATGTGTTCCCACCATTGCCTCTCCTCCCCAGGGTGACCAGGAAGATCCTGTTGGAAGGAGCGGAGGTCCTGCTTGTAGCCCTGTTCTAGCCCAGAAGAACCTGGTTCGCCGACCTGGTGAGTCTCTCTGTCAATCCCCCATGACGGATTCCCCAACACGAGGTCTCTCTCAGCCAGAGGCCACTGCAACATCCAGAGCGCCAATGGCTACGGCTGGCTGTCTGGCACTTGAGAGGGACCTCCTGAGCAGGGGCAGACTCCACCAAGGTCATCCACACCATTCAGGCGTCCAGACGGCCCTCCTTGACCAAGATATACAATGCCACTTGGAGATCTTTTGACACCTGTTGTACAACTCATAGTGTGACGGCAACCTCGGCTACGATTCCACAGATATTGGACTACTTGCAAGATGGACTAGATCAGGGCCTAATACACTCAGGTGTCAGGTGGCTGCGTTATCCACAATTCTTGCTCCGGATGAACATTCGTCTCTTGGTTGCTACCCCACTATTCGTAGTTTCCTGTGGGTGCGACCAACCTGAGGCCCCCCGGTTGTCCACAGGTACCTGTCATGGGACTTCAATGTTGTGTTACGGGCCCTGATTGGCCCACCATTTGAGCCGCTTTGATCTGCCAGACTTAAACATTTGACTTTCAAAACCGCCTTCTTGATTGCCATCACTTCTGTGCGGTGTATTTCGGAGTTGGCAGCCCTGTCGGTTCAGGAGGACCTGTGCTTGATACAACCAGACAGGGTGATCCTCTGACTGGACCTGACATTTATTCCCAAAATCAACTCCTGGTTCCATCGGGCCCAGGAGATCATTCTTCAGGATTTTTGCCCACATCCCAAAAATACTAAGGAGAAAAGATGGCACATACTTGATGTTCGTAGAATGCTTCATAAATACATCAAGCGCACAGCATTTTGAATCGCTTTTTGTTTCTTTTCAACCTGCATCCCAAGGTCGGAAAGTTTCCTCGTCTACCATCGGACGTTGGTTACGGGCATGCATTACTCTCGCCCACGTTCTCCAGTCCAAACTGGTGCCTTGCCATATCACTGCACATTCTACAAGGAGCGTCGCTACCATGGCGGGCTGGGCCACCCAGGCACCGATAGAGGAGATTTGCAGGGTGGCCATTTGGACTTCCTTGTCTCCGTTCATTCGTAACTATAAACTGGACAAATTTGCTTCTGCGGAGGGGGCTTTTGGGAGATGAGTCCTTCAGGGCATTCATACCAGCGGAGAGACCCTGAACTCGACAGTTTCTTGCCCTAGTGACATTTAGCTTGGGTATGTCCCATGCTTGGACTCTCCAAGCAGCGCCCAGGAAAATGACCATTGTCTTACCTGAAGGGTTGTTTTCTGGGCGCTGCGAAGGAGAGTCCAACCCCATCCTGGGGTCTAACTCTGCTATTCTGTGCAGACCTTTTGGACTGACCATATGGATATAGTTGCAGACTTGTTTTTTGGAATGGTTCTTTGGATTTGTTATCGGAATTTTCAGCGCACAACAGTTCCACGCCTTCATTGAAAAAAACTGATAATGGTCAGCACCAGAGGCATGGCTTAAAGTTTCAATTCAGTCCTGGGCAGATTGGCTGTATTTAACCCATGCTTGGACTCTCCTTTGCAACGCGCAGAAAACGACCCTTCAGGTAAACCAATGGTCATTCTCTTCAAACTTGGCTCTGGCTCTTCCCTTTGGGTGGTAGGGAATAAATCCAATCTCTCCCTCTACTATGTGTCAACATTTCATATATCTGAAGAAAGCCACTGTGTCAGATAGAAACAACAACATGTGATTTCCATGAAACAAATTAGGTAATCCATTCTGATACTTATTTGTGAGTCTGTTTAGCGGGAGACAAAAAAGTCAAGTAACTTTTCTTTTATCACCTTACCTATTTCCCTATGTTTTCTCTAGAGTGGATGTTGAATTTGTTGCTAAATATTATCCGACATGAAGCATCTCCTCCTCTTCTAATTCATCTAGCCTTTCAGTTTCTCTACATTATTTCAAAGGTAAAATAATTTTTTAATATAATAGTAATATGGATTTACTGCTATATTCTCAAATTAGATAAAAGTGGGACAGTCATTCATAATATAGTTATTGTCAAATGAGCGGTTTAGACTTCTGAGTCTACTTTTGCAGTGGTTTGTGGAGAGGATATAATCATAAAGGACTAAGCTTTATAGAATTGCTCTTTCATAGTTTGCAACTGAAAAGTTAGTAGTCCTTAAATAAACTCCACAGAGCCTAAAAACTCCCTCTTTTTATTAGATCCTTACATATAAGCAGTTTAACTGTAATCACTTTATATTTCTACTATTATTATTGATACTTTGTGACTTTTATCATTGTATTGATTACATAAATATTAACTGTTTGCCTATTGTATTGCAAATGCATAACTTGAAAGCTTCCTTGAGCTTGAGAACCGGTGCGATGTCAAATATTAATTAAACAATTGAATTCATTTTTACATTTCCATAAAGGGAGATGAATCATTATAATGCAAATGCTTTTGTTCACCTAGGTACGAGGATATAAAACCTTATTGCGATTATTTCCTCATGAAGTAGCAGATGTACAGCCTGTTCTAGATATGCTTGTAGCTCAGAATCCAAAAGAATATGAGGTATGCTATCATTCCATTATAGCTGTCACTGTCCCCATTGAAAGCAGACTGCTGAAGCATTAGCAAGCTTTGGTTTTACTGTCAATATTACTACAGAGATTATAATGAATGAACTGCTTTATACATTCATTTATGTAGCCATCCATTTTTTAGAGGGGAGAGATGTTTTCAGTTGTGGTGTTAGTTTCTGTTAGAATGTCTTGTCTTTATCTCCCAGCCATTTAAATGGCTGAATTTTGACATTTTGTATGCTTGCATGTGTATAGAGATTTAAAGAATATTTTGTCCTTGCTATGTATTGATCAAGGGACATGGTGGCTCAGTGGCTAAGACACTGAGCTTGTCAATCAGAAAGATCGGCACTTCAGCGGTTCGAATCCCTAGCACCGCATAACGGAGTGAGCTCCTGTTACTTGTCCCAACTTCTGCCAACCTAGCAGTTTGAAAGCATGTAAAAATGCAAGTAGAAAAATAGGAACCACCTTTGGTGGGAAAGGTAACAGCATTCCGTGTGCCTTTGGCGTTTAGTCATGCCGGCTACATGACCATGGAGACATCTTCAGGCAGTGCTGGCTCTTTGGCTTTGAAACGGAGATGAGCATCGTTATGTATTGATCTTTAAAATATTTTATGTACTTATCTTTGTACCTATCCTGTCCTTTCTTTGCACCTTTTGTTGAGAACTATTGTTAGATTTGTATTAGTGCAATTGATGTATCAGAGTATATCTTTGCTTTCATTTATATTGCTTGAATACAAGCCTATTCTATTTGCATATTATGATGCCTTTCCAATGGTGCAACCTTACCAGAAGGCAAATACAATATTAGGATGATGAGACACAATCTGCCCCACTCACAAGCTAAGTTTAGATTCAATAATTGTTACTAGGTAACATGCTATCTAGGTTGGCTTTGATGAATGCTGATTATTTTGCTTAAAAGCATACAGTTGTCACAATATTTTTTTGTTTTTGAGTTGTAGTTTGAAAATTACCAGCTATTAACTTTTAACTTGATAAAATTTAACAGAATGGCAAAAGTGCTTTATCTACTAATGGATCTATGCGAGAGATAAACAAAATAGATCAAATACAAAATATCTTGAGCTTTGAACAGTTTGTATCAAGCTATTCCAAGTGATTGAAACGTTTTGCATTCAAAGTATCTTTTCAAAACGCTAGTGTTTATGTTTATATTTTCTTTGGGTTCAACACAATCCATATCCTAATAGAACCAAATATACCTCCCTTTTTCTCATATTTGTCTTAATTTATTATCTAGATAATTTTCTATCGCGATTTTGCAAGTAGAAATAGTTTTTACACTGTACACTGGAAGTTTTCTGAGAGCATTCACTATGTATTTTATTCTTTTTCTGTCTTGCTAGACCTGGGAGACTCGTTACATGCTCTTGTTGTGGTTATCTGTAACATGTTTGATCCCATTTGATTTGGCACGGCTAGATGGAAATATCTCTTCTGTAGAAGGATGCCCTCGTGTATCAACAATGGATCGAATTCTGGCAGTAGCAAAAGTAGGTATAATTGCATAAAATCATGATTTATAGAATGGTTTCTTTCACTTTAAAAACGTGATTGTAACTTAAACATAGTTTTTTTCCTGCTTAATCCTGTTACACAAATTATCATAATAATCATTCAAACTTATTGTATACTGATGGGGGAGGGAAATCTCATTTATAGAATCAGCTTTGATAACGAAGGTGTCGTTTATTTTGATATTGCATACTTTATTTTCTAATTCATGATCCTTTACTAACACTGTAGAGTGTTGCAGAGTTTAAAACAAGTATTTTGTTTAGAAACATGCATTTTCTGATTCTATGCATATAAATGTTGAAAAAGAAAATGCAGTGGGCAATTAAAATAAACTGTTCCTAAAGCAATTTTGAAGACAGTTTTGTTTACAAGTGCCTATCCTCCACATCTTTGAATTTTGCAGACTTTTTGGCAGTTTATTTATATGCTAGCTTAACATTCTATATAGGAATGTAGTTTTTAAAATTATCCTTCTCAAATTTCAACTTTTCATCCATCTTGATTTCCGTACACACACACACACACACACACACACACACACACACACACACACACTGAATTTTGTTTATATAATTTACTTTGTATGATCAATTTTAATATAATAAAATGCAATTCAAATCTCTTCTTATTTTTAGTCATACCTTGTTGTAAGTGATAAGTCTCGTGATGCAGCTGCAGTCCTGGTCTCAAAGTAAGTTTCTTATGCTGATAGAGAAAAATGTGAAACTTAAAAAAAAAAACATTATCAATAAGGCTAGACTTATTTGTTAAAATACATTTGCAACATGAATACATAAGCACTTACCATATTTTTTGGAGTATAAGACACTATGGAGTATAAGACACACATTAGTTTTGGGGGAGAAAAACAAGAAAAAAAATTCTGCATCTGCATACCTGCATCCATCGGTATTCACCTGGCTAGTGTCCTTGCAGCAAACAGCAAACAGCCTGGTCAGCTTCAGCATGCTGTTGCCATCGCCAATTCCTGCTGCTTGGAGTGGTCCAGAAATGCAACGTGTGGAGGCAAAAAATGAGGCATACGGAGGCCAAAAACATGGCGCGTGGAGACCAAAAATGCAACACGCAGAGGCGGCTATCTGCGGTGATGTGCTGTGGGTATCCCCGCAGCCTGGAATGGGTCTAAAATTGGAGTTGCGGAGGCCAAAAACGTGATGCACAGAGGCAAAAAATAGCCAAAGGGTGGGGGCCAGCAGATGGGTGGGCAACATTCGCTGGTATTATATGCTGAAAAATATAGTAAGTCAATATACACAATAGCAGCAAGAGAATTAGCTTCAGGGCAAAAAGTAAGTTTATTAATAATGCCAACTCCTGTTTTCTTCATTAAGATAATCCTTGACTTAAGATCATCCCTTTAGCCACTGGTCAAGTTATGATCCCAGAAAGGGGATTGAAGTTCCGATGGCCAGGTTTTTTTCATGGTCATTTGACTGAACTTTGGGTGCTTGGCAGAATAGCCACCTTTATGGCCATTTGCAGCATCTGGGATATATGTGATCATGTTTTATGAAGGTTTTGCCAAAAACCAGCGGTTTCTTCGGATTTTCGGCAAAACCATGCTCATGCAGAATCATTGATTCGCTTAATGATCACCACATTTGCTTAATGACCGCCATAAAAAAGATTGTAAAATTTGTTGACATACAATCATAATGGTCAGACTCTATTATAGTCGTATGTCGAAGAAGGGATATAAAGAAGGGGTAAGCCTTCAGAATTCTCTCAGGGCCAAAGTTGCGTAAAAGTATTTTTATATGCGACCCCTGCCAATAGCAATGACAATATGGCAAATTTGTCAGTGACAGTATGTTGTGTAGGCCGGTGTGCCTCTGTGTGTAAATGCTATTTATATGTTTAACGAAGGATGGGGAAATCAGGTTGTAGTCACCAAGTTTGGGTAACAAAACATGTAGAAATATGGAGCCCTCAGACTTGTTTCTTTTTCTTAGTGAAGGTGGTAGACATAGTTTCTTGGAGTCACTCTGCTTCCAAGAAAGATTACTATGAGGTTTTCTTAGTCTCCACCTGTGCTGTCGGAGGGTAGAATGGGAGAAAATCCTGCCAGCCATGATGGCTACCATTTTAAGCTTTGTTATAAGTAAGAGAGCCTAAGAAAGATAACTTAAATCCTTAACATTGTCATTTTTCTTAATGTTTTCTGATTAACTCCCACAATTGCATGGCTTTCGGAGACAACTAAGTGTAATCAGATCACATATGACTGATTCTTCATCTCCTCTTCCCCATCCCCATCCCACAAATATTGGTTTATTTGAGCATCCTTGGAGTATATTGATACCTCCCCCACCCCTTTTAGTGATATTGTCCTGGCTGCAGTCTTTAAAGTGCTGCACTATTACTATAAGAAATAAGTGTACATGTAAAAGACATTCAAATATTTCAGTACCATGGAAAATTAATCAGTTATTCCAAATTAAATACAGTACTTTTCATAACTGTGGTAAAAAGAGAGATGCATTAGCTGGGTTATTAGAAATTTCTATCAAATCATCTGTCTTAATAGGATTCTTTTTATGTTAATAAGAGTCAGTAAATACTGTAAAGCATCATCATCATAACCATCCATCAAGTTGGTGTTGACTTTTAGTAATGACAGATTTCCTCCATGATGACCTGTTCCTAATCAGGTATTTCAGATCTTCTAACCGTGGACCTCTTACCACTGTAATTGAGACCTTTTTTTGCTGGTCATAATCTTCTTTCCAGCATTAGAACCATCTCTAGAGAGCTTGGTCTTGCATAATGTGTCCAAATGGGATAATTTGAGACTGCAATAAAAGATAGATCAGTAAACAAATCAAATGCATTTCTCTGTTGTATTAAGAGTATGCAGAACAATTAAAAGTTTTGACATAACGTCAACATCTATATAAATAAAAATAATGGTTATTTGTTCAAAATCGCTAATCTCCGAAAGTTCTTCACCGATTGCTTTGAAATTTTGACACAACATTGCATTTGAATATGTGAATGTATATTATATAGATGCCATACCTGTGACAGGTAAAAACGTGATTTTTTGTAAAAACATGCTTTTTTGAAAACCAGCACCATCTGGTGGACGTAAAAGCAACACACGCTATACTAAATATTTCATGAATCCATTTCAATGTTTCCAGCACCATCTGGTGGACGTAAAAGCAACACATGCTATACTAAATATTTCATGATTCCATTTCAATGTTTCCGATTGCATTGTTATATTGAATTTTCATAGATTTTGATTTATTTTCATTTTGATTTAATTATTTTGTGTGACATTGTGTTGGAATTGAGCTGTGTTGTTTACCATAGTGTTCATTTAGTGAGTATAGTATATTCAGAACAGTTTGGCCTCTCTCCAGCTTCGTCCTGACGGTCCCTTTATATGTGTGGCTGGGCTATGGACACACCCTTTCCCCTTTCCGCTCCTCCTCTGACGAGTTTCTGCCATTTCTGCCAAACGGAACTGAAGCCCTTCGGCCTCCCCCTCCCCTCTCTCCTCTCCCTTCCCACCGGGACTTTGCTGTCTGCAGCAGGGTGCCACCTGTGCCATCTCTCGGCTGCCTCCCCCCGCCCTTAAGCTGGCCTATCCCCGGCCAACCCAGCAGAGCTCGAGAGGAGGCGGAGGCGGAGCGTCTCCTCAGCCCGGCCGGCCCATGCGCGCTCTCCACACACACCCTCACAGTGAGCCAGCTATGGCCTCGCCAAGGCGGCTCCGATCTCCGGCCTGAGGTGCAGCGGGGCTGGGGCAGCCCCTAGGTGCCCCGTGAGGTGGCACACCGAGGACTTCTCCTCTGAGATCCTGGACGTTTCACTCTCCCGGGCCAACGACTTGGGGGAGCCCGAGCGCAGCTCCTCCGAGGAGATGCTCAATAACTTCCACGAGGCCGACAGCCCTGGCGCCGTCTCCCCCAACCAGCCTCGCCCGGCCCAGCAGCCCCGAGTCCTGACCAATGGCAGCACCCACCTGCCGCCCCACTACACCCAGACTGGGCCATAGCAACGCGTGGCCGGGTACAGCTAGTTTGTTAAATAATTTCAGTAGCTCAACTCTTCCTCTTCCCTCCACACTATTTGTTTCAAATTAGCAACAAAATTACCTGATGTGGGTTGTTGTTTGCTTTTTCTTTAGCTAATTATTTTTTGCAATCCATGTTTATTGTTTGTCACCCAGAGTTGTTATAAATCAAGTGGCCTTACAAATAAATAGATTTATAAATTATTTTAATAATGCTTTATAACTACATCTAATAATGCTTTTTTTAAAAAATTACATTGGCGAAATTCCTCAGAAGTTACAGCTTAGTTCTATATATTAAAATGTGGTTTTAAAAACATTTTATGTAGAATTTCACAGAATATGAACATATAATCTAGGGTCACATTGTTTGAAAATTGTTCAAAAGTCTTTGGATCTTAATTACAGCAATTACACTATATCTCTGCTTTTCATTAAAGCATCCAATTTTTTCTAAGTTTCTGTGCAAGGTTGGAAAACATGTGTATATCTTAATGAATAAGTGAGAACTGTTATACTTAATGAGATTTGAAGCAAATCTTCCAAATCAGTTTAAAAATAATTTCTGTTAAAGTTTACAATGATAAAAAATAAAAATGAATAGAGACTACAAAAAATAAAATTGAAAAGGAAAAATGGAAAGAGCAGAAAAAGAAATAAAATATAAACAAAAAACAAAAAAGAAGTAACTTCCCTCTTCATTATGACAAGTACAAATAATTTTAGTAACATCACCTTTTCTTAAAATATAACAAATGTTTTTTTCTTCCCATATCTGATTTCTTTACATCTTCTCTTGGTCTCCTCTCAGAATATCCTTCAAAATTTTAACAGATCTCTTTGTAAATCTAGTAAAAAAAATTATCGAAAATTTTCTGTTTTAATACTTAATTTCTCTTTTTCAAATATCAAGACCTCATCCAGTTTCATTTGTATATTCAGTATACCCTCCATACATTTCTATATCATTCTTGTAACTTATCATGTTTAAATGCATATTAAAAATAATCTATTATCTGGTATAGCTTGTTCTTCTTTTGTTAGAACATTTGCATATTCTTAAAATTAATTTCCAACTCTATTGTTCACAAGTCTCCACAAAGATCCACTGTTAAGTATTTGCTCCATTTATTCTAGTGTGTCAAATCTGATTATCCTACTTCATTAATTGTCATCTTTAATTTCTTCTACTTCCCTCTAGTGTGCAACATTCACAGTCCTATATTATCATGGTTTTCCAAAACAACTGCAATTTTCCTTGAGAAAATTTCTTATAATTAATTTTATATTCTTATTTCAAATCCGTCTGGCCCTTTAATCCATTTAGAACCTTCCAACATCAACACTCTGTACATCTTTTTTGCTTTTTATTTCAAAAAGTAATATTTTTCTAAATCCTTAAATTTGCATTCAAAATATATTTCACAAAGGATTATTTCAAAAGTAGTAAAAAGTAATTCCAAAGGTAATTAAGAAATGGGACTTGATTGAGCTGTATTACAACTGTGAGCTTGGGTGGAATATTCTCTCAATTCCCAGTTGTTCAACTCACAAATAACCGAAAAACCTCAGTTCTTGTAGTCTAAGCAGGAGCAGCTGTCCAGGGTACATGTGGGCAATCTCACAATCTCTTCTTTTTCTGGAGAGATTTCCACCATCCAGGATCCAGCATCAGCCACTGATATATTCCATAAACACTGCCCTGCTTTGGCAGAGACATTTGAGATGCCATGGTCTCACAGGAAGTGTCTTCCATTGTCATTTTTGAAATGCGCACAATTTATGTTAAGTGCAAAGGCATATTGCAATGCTTTTAGTGATATCTAGTGGGAACTTCAAGACATTTGTGCAAATAACTTTATATATTGCTTTGGATCTACTGGAATTATTGCAAATCTACTGAAAATATATTTGATAAAACAATACAGCATAATTGAAGCCCATAATCCACATTAATGTTGCTTTTGTTAAAAAAATACCCCAGAAATCAGACTTTTCATCCAAGTTTCCTATACCATTCATTTGGAAGAATCACATTTAAAATTTATCTTTTGTTCCTGGGGTTTATTTATTTATTTTACATTATCTTTATATCCGACTTTTCATAGAGGATCCCAAGATACATAGTATCCCCCCCTCCATCCTTGCCCATTTTTCCCTATAATGTAACCATTTGAGGTAGATTGAACTGAAAGAGAATAATTGGCTTAAAGTCAATTAAGTGAGCTTTTGTAGTTATGAATAAATTAGAATGTTGGTCTACTTGGGGACAGACCAATACCATAACAATATTGGCTTTCTAATAAAGATCAATTTGCATACAATATAAGTATAGTTCAGGTTTGAATCTGCTTAACTTCCAGGATCAGGTAATTTCCAAATTTCCTTAGCAATCCTTGAACTGGAAAAAAGCAGAGTCAGCCTTCCTCATTTTGCTGCTAGCTTTTATATAATGTCACACTAGATGGCATTATATAAAAGCTAGGTCCATGCAAACTTAGCTAATTAGAAAAAAACAACAACCTCAGGGTTGGACATTAATATTTGAATGGGAAATCATCAGGACATTTCTGAACTGTAAGCTAATTGGGAAAGGTAAAAGAAATCCAAAAAGCAAAAAACAGGAAGAAGGTAATTACAAATAACTTCCATATTGTCCCAAAGGTGCTTTTTCAGGAGGCAACTGGACTTTCTTGTTTTTTTCTTTTGAAGACGTTTTGCTTCTCATCCAAGAAGCTTCTTCAGTTCCGACAGGATAGTGGGGAATGGAAGGATTCGTTGAAGCACTTGGAAGTGTATCTGTGTCCTCAGGGTCATCTGAGTCCTGTAGTCTGCATTTTTTTCTCTGGAAATCCATTCCTACTCCCACACCATTCAAAGGGTTCAATAACCATTCAATAAATTCCATATTCCTACCAAGAAAACTATATGAATGTGTCCATAGAATCACTCTGCATTGAGATCAGCTTGAGGAAGATTTATCTTCCCTACTAATAGGAAAAAAAGATTTGGAGAAAGTTACTTCTTTTCTGAAAATTGTGTTATGGGAACATGGGAAATATATATTTTAAAGCCTATTTTCAAAAAAATGATAGAAATTGAATTTCTATTTTCCTTTCCTCCACCATTTCAAGATGATTTGATGTGTACTGTGACAATTCATATTTCTGCATTATGACCTTCTTTAGAAAAGATAGAGTTAAAGAACTGACATTGGAATGTTTCCAATTGAAATATGTTGGAAAGCATCCATTGGACAATTGCCTTCAGGAAAAAAAAACCAGTTTGGCTAATAGGAAAAATTTGTTACCAGTTGAATTGCTCTGAATAGGTAACTTGCAACGTGTGTACTTTTTCTTTGTATGTAGGTTTATTACCCGCCCTGATGTCAGACAAAAAAGAATGGCAGACTTCCTGGATTGGACCCTTTCAACATTATCTAAATCCTCTTTTCAGACCATTGAGGGGACTTTTGTAATGGATGGCATGCTTCAAGCCCTGGTAAACAATTGTTTTCAAAGATAATCCCATTTTTTCTTTTTTAAATGCTATTTTTAACTGTGGCAACTCCCTTAATTGTTGGAAGTATTTCCAAATTATATGTGGCTGCCAGGACACAGAACAAAATTCCTCTGCTACTCTTAGTTGTATCGGAGAAGGCGTCAGTGTATCTGGCAAGGGAAATCTGCAAAGGTCTTACCGTGTAAATGATGAAAAGTACTGGAGCTCTTTGGGCCCATATGTGTCAGACATAAACCATCAGATCCACACTCAAAAAGAGTTCAATTAGCTATTTATAGTATGTGCAAGCCTATAATACAGAAATCTTCTTAGACTGGTGGTTTGCTTCAAGGGCAGTCAGACCTCAACCTCTTATCCTTATGTAGGGATTCTAGACTAACTCCTCATTTGATCCCACTCGCTAGCTCGACCAGTCACTCTCCAGCAGTATAAGATGCAACGTCCCTAAAGAATATTTATTTTTGTTGCAAAAGTTAAACAAGACAAAGGATTGCACATATCAACTGACAAATAGATTTAGATAATAATCATTCATGGACATTATTACTTAGTCACTTATTTAGTTTTGAATGTGACACTATTTACAAACCAGCTGAAATAAAGAGTTAGACATCTCAATATAACATATAGTAGTACATTGATCACTAGTATGAGAATGATATGTATTCCTATGTACTCCCTCTTTCCTGCAATATGTAGCTTTCACACTTCTCATTTGGTTTATTCAACTACTAATCTATGATACCTGAACTGAAAAACTAGTTTATGTGCTACTTATTAACTTTAAGAAACTTTTGGTTTATTAATATATTTTATATATTGGCCTAAACTTGTGAAGTTTTTATGGCCAGCTGCCTATTACGTGTAGCCATCACATCCATTTTGTGTGTATTACAATGGATTCAGTGATGAAGAAGATGATTAAAAAACAATATTCTTCTATTCATCCTCTGCTTTGTTCATTATTAAAACCATTGACTTATTGAGTTCTTTTACAAATAAGAACAAACTACAGCCATTAAATAGCTACTGAAAGAGGTATTAGAGTAGGGGGCTTTGTCTGCTTATGATGTGCTAGTATGTTGGGGCATATCTCAACAGGTTGGGTCTCAGATTGAAGTACACATGTTTATTTTCTAAACTCAAGGGTAGAAAATAAAAACAAAATCTTACTTGCTCTATCTTCAACTATAGAAATCTTATGTGATTATGTGAAACTGTAGTATTAGTGAAACTAATTTTCCTATTAGTAGAAAGAAAACTCACGTAGGTGCTTTTCTTTGTTCTTTAAAAGAAGAAGAAAAAGAAACATGTTATATTTCATGTTGGCAAAGTTTTAAGAGTTAAAAGTTTTCCTCATCTACTTAACAAAGCCTGTTGCTGCTTGATGAAACTTGTAGGATGTATATTACTTTAATATTAGTCATATCTTTGTTCTATGTGGTTTTATTCCACCTGTTATTAGAGATGTTAAGTGAAACAGGTGAAAACTGAACAAGTTGAATCGAAACTTGAATGAGATGTAATTTTCTTGAAACTAGAGCCTTGCTCATAAAGATATTTCCCTTTACAGGAATGGCTCAAGTATTGAGCAATTTTATTGATTTGGTAGCTCATTTAACTAATTTTTCCTTTGGAAAAAAATGCTTTTTGAGGGTGTTCAATATTTTTTCCTTTCATGATTAAAGGTTATATTATAAGCAATGGACAGCTAGTATTGCAGTCAGTATTAGAAAAATATTTTCGAAGAAATAAACAACTTATAAATATAAATCAAATGAATTTTGATTACTATATTCAACTACCATTCATATAATTGTATAATTTTACAATAGTTATCTTCTGATAGATAACAGTGTTTGGCTTATTAGGCTAATTTTAAATGTAACTCAAAATTGTTTTAAATAGAATATTAATCAAGTTTTCCATTCTTAATGTCCCAATTTTTGTGGCTTTAAAATGTTAAATGGTAATAGAAACTAAAGTTTGCTTGATGTTTTGGCCATCCTTTTGGATCTTTCATGGTCTGTTCTTCTCAATTGCAAAAATATTGTGTTTGTGATCCCAGCATGTTTTGAACAAGTATAAATAACAGGAAATGGCTATTTTCAAGTATTTATTTTTCATTAGTTATAACATAGTCCAACCTTAGTCCAACCTTGGGATATCTGAGAAACAAACAGAAATTAGTGGTCTGCATTAAAATAATGTGAAAATAAATATTTAGAAATTTCTTTTTTAAAAAGAAAACAACAATTGTCCTCATCTGTCCATGAAGTTATTGAAATTTTAATGTAACTAGTAGATGGAATCCAAGTAGAAAAATAGGTACCACCTTTGGTGGGAAGGTAACAGAGTTCCGTGCGCCTTTGGCGTCTAGTCATGCTGGCCACATGACCACAGAGACATCTTTGGACAGCGCTGGCTCTTCGGTTTTGAAAAGGAGATGAGCACCGCCCCTTAGAGTCGGGAATGATTAGCAGATATGTTGCAAGGGGAACCTTTACCTTTAGTAGATGGGGAAAAAAATATTCCTCTCTCAAAAGTTCATATTTTTCCTCAAAGTATTTTTTTCCAGTACTATTTAGAATGTTTGTGGAATAAAGGTAATTGTTAGAGAATAAGAGGAAGGTGATATTGAAGCTGAAGAAAAAAATCATTTGTTTAAGTTTACCTTGTGTGTTGAAGTTCAGTAGTGGTTTTGATATCAGATCAGTTGAAAATATTTGAGATCTTAAACTATAGATTGCCAGATGTATAATGGCTTGACAATACTGGATGAAATATATAATTCTTTGCATGAAGTACATTTTGAATAATAAATGTCCTAGGCCAGATGTCACATAGTAATTTCACATTTCAAAGTTTAGCTGATCCTTAATGTTTGAAGTAAAAAATAGTTTTAACATATACTGTATGAAAGATGATTGAAATTTACAGTGAAACAGTTTACAAAAATGGAACTGGCTGTTATGTAAGAAATTGATCTTATTAAAATATATAATGGTCAAATGCAGTATAATGATATAATTTCATAATATCAATTTGCTGAGCTATTTAGGCAGTACTTTCATATCTAAGTGATTCATCCTTAGCTAAAATTTGTGAACTCTCAGAGATTGTTTATATTTCTTTCTGCTGTGGTTATGTGAGTTTTCTTTAATACCTTACGAGATGTATAACAGAGTTCAAGGTATTTGTGACCTTCCAAAGGTTAAGCTGAAATTCAAAATAGTTCCAGGGGGCTAGCAATTTGGAAATCTCTACTTTCCAATCCTGAAATTTAAAAAAAATCATTTTACTGAGTAACCATGCTTATTTGTATAGTTGATTACAGAAACTACCAGCTGGTTCTTACCTCATGGAATTAAACCACCAATGCATCAAATGAATACAAGATGTCCTATTTTGATCGTTACATGTTTTCTTAGGACAAGAGATTTGAGTATATAAACATCAGAATCACTCCATAAATATTTCTTCCTGAATTAGTTGTGGCAAGATTTTATTTTACTGTTCAATTTGTCTTTTAAGGCAAGCTGCTAAATACTGACAGTTCTTGTTGAAACATGCACTGTGCATTTCACAACAATGTTCTTCTGCACCTGTTGATAGGACACCTGTTGTGAAAGAATGTATTACTAACAGGTAGCACAACTTTTATCTCTTTCAAGTACAGGTTTCAAATATGTCATGTCTGCATTATAATTAAAAGGCAGCATTACTTGTGGAGTGTATGCTCTATATGTTTACTGGTGATGCCTGCCTTCATTAACTATATCAGTGATTCACAACTGCCTGGTGGGTGGGTGCTTATCATGAGACAGATTTTAAAAACACCAAGCCAAACTCCAGACTGCAGTAAGAGAGGAAAATGTTAAATTCTTACTTTATTATCTGCTCAGATTTTATTAATTAATAGCTCCCAGTCTATTATATATGCATCTTCATTGTATGAAAGTTAGAAGATGAGTTTTGATATTATGTATTCTGTGTAGTTTAGCCATGAGATTCTGATATAGATGCTTTGTTTACACACACACACACACACACACTTTCAAACCTACCGGTTATCTAATTGTAAGAAACATCTGATTTTGGTCTTTGGATTGATAGACTTGCTTTTAAACATGCCTCATATATTAATAAATGTTTTGCTAGCCCTGCAGGGTGTAGCACTCTAGCTTGCATGATAGGGATGTTCTCATCTAGCCTGGGGCATAGAAACTTAAGTTATGGTTAATTTATTTTAATAGAGATACACTATATAAATATGAGTAATAGGGCTAAAATAAAGCACCTTTGCTAGTAAGTAAGTAAAACAGCATATCTTCAGAACTATTTTTATTTGCGTCAAAGAAAGGCATTTTCTCTGCAAGCTTATTGTTTGGTAATAATTGTGTGCTCTTGTAGATTATGCCTCAGGTAAGAGATAGCCCTGCTATGCAGTTTTTTAGTCTTAAAGGCACATAAACAAATCTGTAGCTCTGAGTATTGAACATAACCTTTGCTAGCTTTTAACTCATTGTAAATATCTTGATTTCAAGCAGTGAGCTGAAATTTTGTTGCCTTTATTTACTTAAAATTAGGGAACATATCTGTCAATTAGGGAAGTGTAGAATAGGTTTCTAAGCTGCTCCCTTACTTGTGCCCTTTCAATTTGCCATTAAAACAGGAACCATGCATTTTTCCCTTTTTATTAGCAGTGCATTTCCATGCTATAATCACACTTCAGGTGTGATCCATTTTAGAGGGTTATTTTACACAGGATTAAATCTTTTTCATTCAAATTGATCTCTGTGAATTGATAAATTTCGGATGTGAGTGTTCATTTTAGTTAGGAATATAGGAATGTGTTATTTTGAGTCAGACAACAGATCCATCTAGTTTAATAATGCCTGCTCTGACTGAAAGCACTATCTCAGATATTTTACACGTAATAGCTTTCCTCTCTGTCTATAAATTGTATCAGCTTGTTCATAGAAATGCTCAGTAGATGTTTGTAGTATTTAATTCAATTTTATAGCATTTAATTTGGAAACGCTATTACAATGTAGCAGTTGGAAGATTGGATTAGAAGTGAAGACTGGTTTAAATTCCCATTCAATTATGAAGCTTACTGGATGATTTGGACCAATTACCAACTAACCCAGAATATGGAACTATAATGCTGTTTGTTTACCTTTTGGATTAGCTTTATTTGTAAACCAGATTATTACGGCTTGTTCAGCAAACATAGTTTAAAACAATTGTCTTATCTGTAAGAAATTCCCAGCCCAACCTGTGTCACAGAATTCTAGCAAACTTTGCTGGAAGAAAGAGCAAATAAAGTTGAGTGTCTGCTCTGAATGTCTAGTTCCATGATGGTGAACCTATAGCACACGTGCCAGAGGTGGCACATAGAGCCCTCTCAGTGGGCACATGCGCTGTCGCCAGCTGCTCTTCTGGTTCTCGGTCTTCGTGAGTGCCAGAGTGCCAGAAAACAGCCTGAAAATGGCCCTAAAACTGGCCAAAAAATCAGGCCTCAAAAACAGCCTGGAAAATGGCCAAAAACAGGCATGTGCGTGCTGGACAACTGGTCTTCGGGAACTCCAGCACACGCACACAGGCATGCACGTTCCAGTTTGCACACTCGGTGTCGAAAAGGTTCTCCATCACTGGTCTAGTAGAAAGACAGAATGTAACTACAAAACATAAATATATTTAGGTAAACAATTAGAATTGCAATTTAGCTTCTGTAGGCTATGAACTTGAGGGAGATACTAGAAGGGGATTTTCTCACCCCTTCCATTCTTTTTGCCACCTTTAGCTGCTATGGAAGGTAGTGCCCCTTCAGTCAAAGTAGTGGAAGTTTGGAAGAAGCAGAGAGAAGAAACAATCTGAACTGAAAAAAGGTCCCTTGTGTTAAAGGTCCCTCTTAGTTAAAGTATTTTTGTTTTGTTTGTTTTTGACCATCCTAACCGAATCCCTTTCCTAGCTTGTGCCATATATTTTGTCTACATTTCTTGGGCAAAGTTCTGGTCAGCAGGAAGATCCTAGGATGATTTTGTATGTGTTTACTTGCTTTCTCAATTTTGACTTTTTTATCCTCTCCTCTTTCTAACACATTCTGTATCTCAACCAGAGTTTCCAGATTATATGAGAATACAAAATACTTTGTTGACAGTGAAACATCCTCAGAATGCTAATGTTACCAGATTAAATGAAGCATTTAAATGTTTCTTTTCCAAAACAGCATGGACTTAATTTTTTTTTGAGGCAGAGGACTTTCATATTAGTTTACCACTTGATCCTTTCTTGTTGTTTAGTTGTGCTTCTGTTAAAGTAAAGTAAGGTGAACAAATAATCCTAGGAACAATGACATGTCGACTTGACCTCTTAGAGCTGCTGAAGAGTAATTATTATGGCGTTTTCAATCCTCCCTTAAGGTTGGGCATATCTGTTGCTCATAGTTTATTGGAGCCAAAGGGTAACTACAGATTCTCATCTCTGTGGCGGTAAGATGTGCCTGCTGCCAAGTAATCATGCCACTTTTAATAGTGATGATTTGTATAGCTTGGGGAAGATGTCCCAGAGGTAATGCTGATTCTTACATCTTACAAAGACAAAGTCTACGTGGGTTATGCAGACAATTAGGAGGTGTGTCAGGTTTTTCCCTGATTACTAAGAAACTAGTTTTTGTTTGTATCTTGCATCATGTTATTACAAAAGCAACAAAACCAGATCTGATATTTTCTATTGCTAGGGTACGCCAATGGTTTTCTCTAATTTGTAGGTACTATAATTATTTAAAGGAGAGGTAGCTGGATTCTTCTCAACATGTTGGTTAGGGTAACATGTCCCCACAAATGCGAAAGAAATGTGATGTAACTTAGAAATGCCCAAGGCATACAACTGGAACTTTAATGTTTTTAACATGAAGTTCTGTGGATGTTAAAGGTTCTAAACAAGAGTCAAAATCAACCTATTGATTTTCTAATTAATAGTTTTCTTCTGTTTAAGCCTTATACTTTTTTTCATGTTAGTTGTTGTAAAAGAAATTTTTTAAAGAGATACCTTTAAATCACCTCCAGAAACAAGCCACAAATACTTCCTAATAATTTCTGTACAATATTATTTATTCTCTCTATATAATATTTATTTATCATTTATATGGTATTTATTAAATCATTTAGCTGTTATAAAATTAGACACATTTACTTGAGCATATTTCTCAAAGAATAATCCTTGAATTTAAGGTAATCCTTGAATTAGGACCAGTTGTTCAGCAACTTTTTGAAGCTAGGGCAGTGAAACATGTGCCTGTTTCCTGAAGTTATGGCTGTTGCAACACCCTCATGATCTCAGGATTTGAATACTTGGCAATCTCCCCACACTTATGACCTCAGGGTGCTTCAACTCCCCCTCGACTATTTCCCTTCATCCCTGCCCTTCTGGCTCCCATGCTGACACTCCTCAGCAGCGGAACTGGGACTGATGTAGACCCTTCAGCAGTCTCTGCTGGCTGCCATTGCCCGTTGGCCTGTACTTCAGCACCAGTGCTGCTGCTGCTGAGAGGTGCTGCCTCAGGTCCCACAGAGCAGCCAGCCGCCACAGCAGGAAGCCCTGCTACCCTGTGCACCACAGATCCTATGGTGCACAGCTGAACTTAGTAACCTTACTCATATTGTGATGAGATATATTTGGCCTGGTCACATGTTAGGCAAATCTATGCCAAGAGAGATTTTAGTAGATTTAATGTGGATTTCCATGGTTGATGTACTTTTTTGTCTACTGCACTCCCATTGTATTTAACTCTCTTTCAGCAAATGTAATTTAAATAAAGATTAAATAGGTTGGCATAGGGTTTGTTTGTTTGTTTTTTGAGGGGTATGTGTGTGGTGTCTTCCTCTGCAGGGCAGTTTGAAAAATGTTTGAGTAAGTTTCCCAACTAACAATACAAGCTATAAATCCACAATTTTTCAAAGTAAAATGTTTAGATCGAGTTATTGAAAAACATAGTTAACTTTTCATAAAGCATCCTGGGTAGCTACCATAACTTGAAGCAATAAAATTATACTAAACATAAAAATAAGGAACGGCAGATTTTATTAAAAAGCAGATAACTCCAATACGTTACTCAAATAATTGAATAATTTCTCCAGAACACCTGTACAGCTATAATACATAAAAATGAAAAAAGCCAATAGATAGATATAAAATTTAAATTTAAAAACAGTTTTCTTACATTCAGGTGTTTATGTATAATTACATTATAATAGTATTTCAAATAAGGCATAGTAAGCATTTTATGCTGGTTTCACTCTGTCTTTTTAATCTCTTCTCACTAATTGTATAACAAAATTCTTGTCTGGAAGACATTAATTGCAAACCACTTCTGTATTGCTGCCAAGAAAAGTGCATGGGCTTGTAGTTTTTAGGAGTATTCATTAGATAGATAGATAGATAGATAGATAGATAGATAGATAGATAGATAGATAGATAGATAGAGAGATAGAGAGATAGAGAGATAGAGATAGAGATAGAGATAGAGATAGAGATAGATACATTTTTTCACTTGAAAAGATAAAAGCTAATAAAAATTTTAAAAAACAAAAAACAAAATGCAAAAGAATAAAAAGAAAAATACAAAGAAAGACAAAATAAGAATATAATAAATAAAAAGAAAAGAAATATTAAAGAAATGATTTCCCCCTTCATCAGAACAAGTATAAACTATTTTAGTTAACTTATCATTTTCTCTTAACGCAACGAATTATCTCTTCTTCCCTTAACTATAAACAAAATTTTAAAGCTTCATTTTTGCTCAGCAAAAATCCGCAAAGGGTTACCAGGGATCTAGAACAGTCACTCTTCAGTTTGTTATTTGTATATCTCTTTTAATTATTAAATCATCAGCTGATTTCACTGGTATATCCAGTGTATTATCCTTTTCCATAGCATTCTTCTAACTTATCATTTCAAAATCCACATTCAAATCAGTTTCAGTCTTTTATGATAGAACTTGTTCCTGTTCCATAACATCATTTATATACAGTCTATCTTTAATGGTAGACATTCTTGAAATTAACTTCTGAGTTCATTGTTCACAATTATTGTTCAGTATGTTCAATATTAAAATATTTTGCTCCATTCTGTGTTAGCCAGTTGAATTTAAGGGTTCTCCTTTAATTGCAATCTTTGGTTTGGTTCTTTTTGATTTTCTTTAGTGTCCAGTCTTCAGAATGCACTCCTACCATTTCCCCCAGAAAACAACGGTAGATTCTCTTTGGAAATATTCTTAAAATTAATTTTAAAATCTTATTTCTAGTTCATCTGGATTAGCCACCTTGCTTGCAACCTTTATAGAGACTTTTAAAGAACACAAACCTCACTTTCTAACCAGTTTCAGAAATTGCTCATTAACTACTTCTGTTAGACACTTTCATAATGACAAGTTTGAAAACATCAGTGAATT
Organism: Thamnophis elegans; assembly: GCF_009769535.1. Lineage (NCBI taxonomy): Eukaryota > Metazoa > Chordata > Lepidosauria > Squamata > Natricidae > Thamnophis > Thamnophis elegans. The sequence goes on from NC_045542.1 coordinate 59,615,505, forward strand.
TTTCTTCAATCCTGAACATTTTAATCATAAGCTTAAGAATTTAAAGAATCTGAAATAAACAGCTAAAAGCTAAATAATATTTTTATCTTAGAAAGAAAGATTTTGATCTTAGAAAGTCTAGATAAAATTAAGCATTGAAACTTTTACAATAGGATTTGAAATGGATTATAATGTTCAAACTGTTTTTCATGAAAAATATCATATTTTCATTTTTACTAGACACAATGTAGGTAAGCAATTTCATGATTTTAAAAACTGGTCTCTAGAGGGGACTAAAGATTTTAGAAAGGATATGCAGACTTGTAATATGATGCAAAATGTTATGAAGATAAAAATAGGGAATGATACTTTTAAAGAAAGGAATCAGGTAGTAGTGACCACAATGTCAAAAATATCAGTAATAACGTCTGCTCAATAGCATCTTTTGAACATAGATTATGTCCAAAGAGTACTGTTGAAGAAATGGGAAATGTAGAACAAATTTTACCTGATAAGATCGAGATAATATCAAAAGTGGCGTTACAACTAACAGACCAAGATAATAATTTAGAAAAGGATGTTTCAACAGACTGACCTAGATAACTTTTCCTATTGGATTTTCAAAGGAAGCTTGTTAAAGCCTTGGCAAATTCTGGGTGATGGGACCAAGAAGAAATGAAGCTAAATTAAATCCTACAATATTTTAATGAACTAAAGGTTATGACTGCTAGGACTGAAAGGAAAGAATATAAAGTTGGTTTATTTGATTATGATTAAAACAAGATATATTGTTACTCCAGGTCCTTTATTGACTTTATGCTGAAACCAGGATTATGTTTTATTAATTATTTTATAAATAAAAGATGGAATATTAGGTGAATTGATAAAATGTTTGTAACTTTCAGGAGAGTGAAGAGTTGCTAAATTTATTTATACCTGTGATGACAATGGGAAGTTGTATATATATTTCTTACGTCTTTCTTGATTGTATTCCTTGTACTTCTGTTTTTCTTTGTACTCTTTATTCTGTATTTTCTTTCTTTAAATTTAGTTTGATTTTACTGTTGATTTGATTAGAGTTTACTCTTATAACTAATATATACTGTGTGTGTATGTGTGTGTGTATTTTGAGTTGAACTTCTCCAGTGTTAACAGTGAATAATCAAGGTTTGTTAAATCAAAGTTTATCAAAAAGTCATAAACTGCTCCTAATCCTCAGTGTTCTCCATGCTTCGTAATGTTCTGTTCATTCATGCTACATTTAAGATCATGAAATGCCGTTCATTAAGAATTAAAACAAAGCAGGTGCATAGCCTCAGGGAGTTTTTGTTGCATTTACACCATAACTGACATTACTTAAATCCATAAATAGCTGTTAACATATGTGGAAATATTTTTGGGGTTGGGCTATGCTTCTTTAACTTTAACTCCTGGCCATATTTCTCTGAAAGTGTTTCTTTCTATTAGAGTGATGAAACATAGGGTTCAGATAAAGTATTTAGTTTAGTGTCTGGATGAATGTTTAGACAATTCTAAACATTTAATTATTTCAAGCCCTATTTTAAATATTTTCATTGAGTGAAATGAAAAATTATTAGAAAAGGTATGTTGTATGCCCTATGTTTTTGTTGTCATGGTTTAATTCATACAATGAGTTAGTGAATGGCATATTTACAGATAGCAAATCTGTTATCAAGACAATTCCATCTCCCAATAAATACCTATGAATTGGGAGGAAGGTATCTTAAATTTGCTGAATAGAAGACTGGTGTTGAAACAAAGAAATGGGGCTGGAGGTTCAAATTATTGCAAACATGTGTTCCTTAAGTTTAATTTAGGACGGTCTCTTGCTTCCTGAATTTAGGGGTTACATCCATTCCTTTCTTTGTGCAGGTACCCTTTTTCTTAACTTTATCTCCATCTTGTTTTATCATTAATAAGTAGGTTTCCTTTGTAGAATATAGGGTGATGATCACTAACTTGGTTTTAAAAGAAATTGAGTAAATTCATGGACAATAGATGTATTCTGTTACCTCCAGGTTTTAGAAACAATCCTTCAAGTGGTATATGTAAACATCCAGAGACATGTTGAACTAGAATGAGCCTGGAGCCAATTTAGCAGGCTTTTTTTTGTCTTACGTTTTTATGTTTTTCTTACTTGTTAGAAGAGGGGATACATATGACTGCATGTAATTATGTTCTGTTTCTCTCTGGTTTAGAGAATGGTTAGTATAGGGAGATTAATTAGCATTTTTGGTGGACATCTTTTTTTTATAGGCAGTCACTTTTAATAAATATAAATGAAGTTATTAAAAAGTTCATTTTTTGTCCTGCCCTGTCCTTTTAGGTAGTGTGACTTCTGCCAAGTATATATTTATGGGAAGGAGGAATCTTCAGGATTAATTTCAGTTGGAATTAGTAGTCCTAGGCTAACAAGGTGTGAAGTGAAACATTATTTGTGTTTATCATTTTTTTTTTTTTTTTTTTTTGCTATAGGAATAGGAATAAGTTTATTTATAGGCCGCCCTTTTCCCTGAGGGGACTCAGGGCGGCTAACAACTTATAGGGAGGGGATACAAACAGTAACATATAACATAACACATAATTAAAAATAAACAACATTCATTCAACATTCGGGTGGGGGCGAATCAAATCTTTACCCCCAGGCCTGGCGGGATAGCCAGCTCTTGAGGGCTGCGCAGAAGGTCTGAAGGGTGGTTTTGAGATTTGAGATTTTATTGACATTTGTAGGCCGCCCTTTTCCCTGAGGGGACTCAGGGCGGCTCACATAAAATCAGGGAAGGGGAAATGCAGACAATAACAAAGACACATATAATAAAAACAGTAACCAACATGCATTCATCATTCGGGAGGGGCAACTATCTTCATCCCCAGGCCTGACGGGCTAGCCAGTTCTTCAAGGCTATGCGGAAGGCCTGGACGGTGGTGAGGGTACGAATCTCCACGGGGAGTTCGTTCCAAAGGGTCGGGGCGACTACTGAGAAGGCCCTCCTCCTTGTAGTTGCCAGCCAACACTGGCTGGCCGATGGAATACACTGGCCGATGGTGAGGGTACGAATCTCCACGGGGAGATCATTCCAGAGGGTCGGAGCTGCTACTGAAAAGGCTCTCCTCCGCGTAGTGGCCAGCCGGCACTGGCTGGCAGATGGCACTCGGAGGAGGCCTAATCTATGAGATCTAATCGGTCTCGAGGAGGTAATTGGCAGGAGGCGGTCTCTCAAGTACCCAGATCCACTACCATGAAGGGCTTTATAGGTGGTAAGAAGCACCTTGAAGCGCACACGGAGATCAAGAGGTAGCCAGCGCAGCTCGCGGAGGATAGGTGTTATGTGGGTGAACTGAGGTGCACCCACAATCACTCGCGCGGCCGCATTCTGGACTAGCTGAAGTCGCCGGATGCTCTTCAAGGGCAGCCCCATGTAGAGCACGTTGCAGTATTCCAGCCTAGAGGTCACGAGGGCACGAGTGACTGTTGTGAGGGCCTCCCGATTCAGGTAGGGTCGCAACTGGCGCACCAGGCGAACCTGGGCAAATGCCCCCCTGGTCACAGCCGACAGGTGGTAATCAAAGGTCAGCTGTGGGTCCAGGAGGACTCCCAAGTTGCGAACCCTGTCTGAGGGGTGTAAAATTTGGCCCCCCAGCCTGAGCGATGGAACGCTAACCAAATTATTGGGAGGGAAACACAACAGCCACTCGGTCTTTTCCGGGTTGAGTACAAGCTTGTTAGCCCTCATCCAGTCCCTGACGGCCTCAAGACCCTGGCTCATCACGTCCACCGCTTCATTGAGTTGGCACGGGGCGGACAGATACAGCTGCGTATCGTCCGCATATTGATGGTATCTTATCCCGTGCCTCCGAATGATCTCACCCAGCGGTTTCATGTAGATGTTAAATAGTACGGGGGACAGGACCGACCCCTGCGGCACCCCATATGTTAGGGGCCTCTTGGTCGATCTCTGTCCCCCAACCAACACCGACTGCGACCTGTCCGAGAGGTAGGAGGAGAACCACTGCAAAACAGTGCCTCCCACCCCCACCTCCCGCAGTCGTCGCAGAAGGATACCATGGTCGATGGTATCGAAAGCCGCCGAGAGGTCAAGAAGAACCAAGATGGAGGCGTGGCCTCCATCCCTGGCTCCAGAGATCATCGGTCAATGCGACCAAAGCGGTTTCTGTGCTGTAACCAGGTCTGAAGCTGGACTGGAAGGGGTCCAGGTAATCGGCTTCCTCCAAGGACCGCTGAAGCTGGTAGGCCACCACCTTCTCAACAACCTTCCCAATAAAGGGGAGGTTGGAGACTGGACGGTAGTTGTTAAGTACGGCTGGATCCAAAGATGGTTTCTTCAGGAGGGGTCTCACCACCGCCGTTTTAAGTGCGGTGGGGAAGTGCCCCTCCTGAAGCGAGGCGGTATTGACCGCTTGGATCCAGCTCCGTGTCACCTCCCTGCTGTTAGCAACCAGCCAGGAGGGACACGGGTCCAGTACACAGGTGGAGGCACTCACAGCCCTCATGGCCTTGTCCACGTCCCCGAGGGTAACATCCTGAAACTCAACCCAGCGATGGTCTACCAAGTCGTCCACTCGTGCCTCGGCTGGATCTGCAAAGGTGGAGTCCAAATCCGACCGAAACCGAGCAACTTTGTCCGCCAAGAACTGGGCATAGTCTTCAGCCCTACCCTGCAAGGGGTCCCCCGTATCCCTCTTATTTAAGAGGGAACGGGTTATCCTAAACAGGGCAGCTGGACGGGACTCGGCGGACGCAACCAAGGAGGCAATATATGCTCTTTTTGTTGCCCTAAGTGCCCTGATGTATTCCTTGGTGCAAGTTGTTAAAATTGCTCGGTTCGATTCGGATTTATCGGACCTCCACAGGTGCTCTAGGCGTCTCCTTCGGCATTTCCTCTCCCGGAGCTCCTCGGTAAACCAAGGAGGCCTCCGGGATCCACCACCTCGGAGTGGCCGTAGTGGCGCAATCCGGTCCAGGGACTCCGATGCTGCCGAGTGCCAGGCAGCAACCAGAGTCTCTACCGGATTGTGGGCGAGAGTATCAGGAATAACCCCAAGCTCCGTCTGGAACCTCAAGGGTCCATAAGTCGCCTGGGGCGGAACCACTTGGTCGGTTCCTCCTCCCTACAGTGGGGGTTTGGTCTCCGGAAGTCAAGCCTCAGTAGGCAGTGGTCTGACCACGACAGGGGTATGATCTCATTACCCCTCAGACCAAGATCACAAGTCCACTGCTCTGAGAGGAATACGAGGTCGAGCGTGTGACCCGCTGAGTGGGTTGGGCCCCGAATTACCTGGGTCAAGCCCATGGCTGTCATGGAAGCCATGAACTCCCGCGCCCCATCAGAGTGTTCACCGAGCGTAGGCAAATTGAAGTCCCCCAGGACCATAAGCCTGGGGAACTCAACTGCCAGCTCGGCTACCGACTCGAGGAGCGAGGGGAGGGCTGCTGCAACGCAGTTGGGAGGCAGGTACGTTAACAGCAGGCCCACTTGACCCTTGAGGTCCAACTTCACCAGCAGGGACTCACACCCGACAAGCTCCGGAGCAGGGATCCTACGAGGAACTAAAGACTCCCGAATAACAATAGCCACACCGCCACCCCTTCCCTGAGCTCTCGGCTGATGAAGCACCTGAAATCCTTCTGGGCACATCTCTACGAGGGGGACTCCTCCCTCCGGGCCCAGCCAGGTTTCAGTAATACACGCCAGGTCTGCCCCCTCGTCTAAAATTAAGTCCCGGATGAGGGGAGCTTTGTGAACTACAGACCTGGCGTTTAGCGACAACAGCCGGAGACCAGGGTCCTTATTACTCGCGCCATCTGGTCTCGGAGTGGAACTCATAGGGCCGGAAGGAGGGATCTCTATAACGTAGCGAGCCCTCCTTCCCCGGTAATGGCCAGCCCTAAAGTCCCCGCCATATCTGCCCCTCCCCGTTACGACCGTAATGCTCCGACCCACTCCCGTGTCCGTGGTCCCCCCAGCCACACCTATAGCTCCCGCATTCCATGCCAGGCCCTCCGAATCAGACACACTCATTCGTTCACTCAACCAATCCCCACGTGATTGTTAAAAAACACAGAATACAGCAAAATAGGGCAATAAGAGTGGGCACATTCACACAATCATACGCATCTTCCAGACATATCCCAAACAAAGGAAGAAAGAAGACAAGAGAAGAAAAAGAATAGAAGAAAAGTTGCGCTAAAAATTAAAAATTAAGGTGCGAAGCCTGCCAAGGCTAAATAGTTCTTAATGTTCAAGATGGCTGAAGTCCAGCTATAACCCGGGCGGGGTTTATGGGGGAATAAGTTGAGTCCTCCTCTTAAAGGCCAGAAAAGTCCAAGATAGTTGGGAGCAAACAGGTGGCTTTTTCCATAAGTTGTGTTCCGGATAGAGCCCCCAGGACAACGATGGAAAATAATAGTAATCAAAGTGGATGTCAAAAGCAGCTGTACCAACAGGCCGAAAGGTCCAAGGTCCACAGTTGGAGGCGGCCAGGTGATGGAGTACCTCAATGGGGGAATGCCAGGTGTCCAGCAAGAGAACACCAGGGGAGAGTCAGATGGTAAAGATGACAAAATAAAGGGAGTAATCTCCATAGTCGTTAGAATGATATAAGGGAGGGGTAGGTACATGGGGGGGGGCGTAACAGCGGCACCAGGGCCTGCTAGACAGTCCCCTCTGTTGGTATCCAGGGTAGCTGCCCTCTCTCTGACACGACAGTTCCCACTTTAACTCCCAGTTCAATTCAGACCATAAAAGGACTATTAGGTCTCTCACCCAGTGAATCAAGATGTAAGTCACCGGCCTCGTTAACACTATCAGGCCCAAGTAAGCTTGTAAGAAGTCCAGGGGCTCCTTCAGGCTCCTCTCAGTTGTAAATAACAAAACCAAAAACTTGGAAAAGGCCAGGAAAAGGCTGGGATGTATCCAGATCGTCGCCAGCTGATAAAGTGATGGGGGGGGGGCCTCCGGGAGGAACGCAGCGGCAGCGGCGGTGGGCAAAACGAACGCAGCCAGCCGCCAGGTCTCCTCAGTACCACCCGAATTCAGCCACCCCCTCTCCGGCACCACTGTCCACCAAAAATCCAAGTTCGGGGCTTCTCCCGGTCGAGAGCTCTGCAGCAAAGTCAAAAGACGCTGGGCGCGTTGAAAACCGCCGGGGAGCAGCGCCGTCAGCGTGCCGCCATTTCCTCTATCATTAGAGAGTCGGAGGACTACCAGGGGCGATCGTACAGCCCGGGGGCCGTTCGGAGAGCCGCAACCCTCCGACAGCCACCCATTCATGACCCTCGAATCACCCTCTACCTTTAAGATTCCCTCTCGCATCTATTCTGACTAGGCTCGGTGATGTTTCCAATGTTTTTTCCGTCCACGTAGTCGGAGCGGGGAAGGGATAGCAGCCATTCGTAGTTCGCACATGCGCACTATCTAGGCTTCATTTACATGGAGACCATTTTAAATTTAAGTTTGTGTTCCTTTTAGGTAAATATACTAGATTGGAGATGTCTCAACAAGTACTTTGAAAAAAAGTGGAACATTTACTTGCAGCTTCTCATTTTTATGCTTGTTTAGTTACTGCAATCCTAGTTTCAATCAATTTAGACAGTGCAGAAGTATATACTGTTTCAAATATATATATATATATATATATATATATATATATATATATATATATATATATATATATATACACACATACATACATACATACATACATATACATACACACACACACACACACACACACACACATACATACATACATGCAAAATCTAAATAGATACCTTTCACCCTGGCTTGGCTGATAAGGAGTCGAGCTCTGTGGCTTAGTGGTTAACACATCTGCCTAAGATGCAATACAGCACAGGTTCGATTCCCAGTAAGGGTATGGCTAGCTGATGAGAGCTAAATAACTTGAAATAGATCTATACTAGTCTCCCTTTATTTATTTATCAGCACAAATACAACAAATGTAACAAAATGGCAACAGTAAAAATATTGGCTTTCTGTCTGGATGGTCTCTTGTGACGAGCCGAAGGTGATCTTCCTCCCATATTTGGGCATACCGGGGGTTGTAACTCTAAATAAATAAATATGTATGTATGTATGTATGTATGTATGTATGTATGTATGTATGTATGTATGTATATATATATATATATATATATATATATATATATATATATATATATATATATATATATATATATATATATATATATATATATATATATATATGCTTTTATATCCAAGGACTTATGTCTAAGAAATAATCTCAAAGATGATAAATCATTTTTTTTAAATACAGAGATTCTGAAGCTGGTTTTAAGTTGCCCTATGTCCTCATTGGATTTGGTTAAGCAGTTGTTAAATTGCACCAGTCTAGGGTTGCAAATAGTAGCAATAATTATTTTGAGTTGATGTATATTGTGCAAGATCCTTGGGTGTAACTACAAATGTGCAGGTTTGGGTGGACATCAGTTCTTGTGTTTCATAGCATAGTCATGAGATTTACACTTAATTATAGTTTAACTAGATAAAATAAGGGAAGATGGTTAAGTAATTCAAATAGGACAATGTGAATTCAGATTGCATCTTGCCCCTTAGGAGTACAAAATAAAATCTAAGGAATTATAATAATAATATAATCCCCCATTGAGGCATTACTTTGATGTGGTTGTGGGGCTTGGATGCTCTGAAGAAGACGAGATCTATGCCAATGATTCATCCATACTTGACAGATCTTATCAGGGGAGCCAGATGAAGAGTGTCTTTCCCATAAATAATATGGTGAGACATAACTTACAGAAACCTATACTTGTTGCTCAGTTCAACAAGGACAATGTACAAGGTGTTAGGAGTTCTTGGACATCTGGTGACATGTGAGCTATAGGACTTAGAACTGTTGGCTAAACAAATAGGGTAAGTAGCCTGCAAGGCTACTGAAGGACAAGTTACTTATCCATTGCAAATATAAAAAGTAAAAGCAAAGATATACTTATTTGCTATTATAAATCATGTTTAGTGAGAAGAGAATATCTGAAAAGAATACACTAGTTTTGGAAAGAACAGCCAGAATCAGAAATAATTGAACAAAGACTACAAGATCAGTTCTGATTTATAATATGAAATAAAGAGTATACCAAAGCAGAATTGGAAGAACTGCAAAGATCTACTCATGCCAAAGAGATCAAAGTCTTGCCAGAGGACTCCCAAACAAGAGCGATAATGCAGATGGAATTTGTAGCATAGAAATCACCATTGTTTTTGAACCATTTTTATTCCCAAACTAGGCACCCTCTCTTTTGCAGTCTCCTCACAAAGAGCAAAGCCTTCTAACGAGGAATTGAAACAAACTGAGCATCTAGAACAGCACAAAAACAACAGAGTAGGACTGCCTGCACTGAAGCTTGTTACAAAAAACGGCTAGCACATTTTAAAATATGCCAGTACTGTAATTTATCAAATATATGCACCAGCTTCATACAATAAATAAACCAACTGATGTACAGCACAGCTACAGTTATTATTGAAGATCTTGGATGCAAAATCAAAATTTTTTAAAAAATCCCAAATCAGTGAATTGCCAAAATGTTGGGAAATAAGGTTGGGACTTCTGGGGGAGGAGTCTGTCGCCGACGGGAGCTCAACGGAGCTCCTCTCAGAGTTCTGGTCTGTATATCTTATAAGATCTATAGATATCTCCCCTCTCTGGCAGAAAGGGGCAGGGAGAAGGTCAGTCGTTAGGATCTCTTTGTAATTCACAGCTTTTTTCTTCGCTGTGAATGGAGAAGAGGTTCAACAATAGCTGAGCTTTTACTCCAGCCAGTTCTTCTCAGCTGCTTTTTTTTTGCAGCGCTAGGCAGGTTGCCCCCCCCAGGACAAAGCTAAGCTATTTAAAAATTAATCCGGGTGGGGACCATTCCTGAGAAATCTCTTCTATTATTATTCAAAATAGCAGCTTCAACTTTGTAAAAGGCTTCTTTGTCTAGCTGCGTCACAAGATGGCGATCTTATAGCTTTTGCGTTTGATGTGACGTACTCAATCAGCCCTACTCTCTTGAAGACTTCTCCGTATCAACTGTTAAAAGATTACAAATAGTATCCCATTTAAAACTGAGGGGAGCAGAGACTTTGACTGTTGGCTTGTTTGGTTGCTCGTTTTTTAATTTTTTTAATTTTTTTGGAATGGCTCCCAAATCGAAGCAGAAGCGCTTCCTTAATAACACATCTCAAGAAATTGCTATAAAGTCGCTGCCCTTGCCTCCTACGCCCTCTACTGGAGATTTGTTAACGCAAGAATTTCTTTTCAAAGCCCTTAATAATTTCAGACAGGGCACTTCCTGGGAGGAGCCTACTGGTGGAGGCTGCAAAAAATCAGCTGCCTCCGAATTCCTGGCTACGTACCTGTTTAGAGGATCTTCCATCTGACGTCTTATCAGGTTTTCTTATCCTTCAGGCAAGAAGGAAAGAAGAAACTGTTTTGCTGGCAAATGCTCTTCGATTTTTGCAGCTTTTGTGCTTGCAAGGAAAGGGGGGCTAGCCCAAGGCAGAACGGCTGTCCGTGCTGGGAACTTCAAACTGCCTTGTGCAGGACAAAGTAGGTCTCTCCCACTCTGCTCAAAGTTTTGTTTGATTTATTCTTATCACGAGCTGAATCCGTTTACTGCGTGGACAATAATTGTTTATCAACATTTTAGCTTCTTTTCTTTTTCTCCTCCGAAAAATTATTTACTCAGAGGCTTCTAAAATGGCGCCGAGCAGGCTGGTTTCTCCGGTAATAACGAACACTTTTTACTAATCCTTACAAGAATTCAAAACAAAAGAGATTGCTTATCATTTGTTTTTGGTTTCACAACAGAAGAATTTTACTCCTTCATTAACCTTGCTTATTTGGAAGTTAAATGGTGATGAATCTGCTGAATGGTCTTGTTACAATGTTTACTCACTGAAAGTTTTGCCAAGCCTTAAACTTCAAAATAAAAGCCTCTTTACTTAAAGCTGTATATTCAGGCAATAGAGTTTTATTAACTGCAGGCAGATAAATTTTGAAATGGCCTCAAAACCAAATATTAACTTGAAGTCGTCACCCTCTACTTCCAGGGGCACATCCTCAGTGCCTGGCACAAAGCTGCAGCCTCCGCTTCCTACACCCCCTGCTGGGGATGTGTTAACGAAAGAATTTTTCCTGAGTAATCTAAGCGAGGCTCTTAACGCACAGACAATTAAAATGGAAGATAAGTTTAGAGATAATAGAGAGCTGGTAAAGCAGGAGAGAAAAGAGGAAATAAAAGAAATGAAAGAAGAAATTAAAAGTGAAATAAAAGGACTTAAACAGGAGCTGTATGAGAAATTTGATGCTAAGGTTGATAAAATTAGAGACGACATGCTGAGTCTTGTAACTGTATTAACAGAACATATTTCTGGAGTGGAAGATACTCTAGAGGTTCTTAATGATGCCAATGCTAATTTGACATTGAAAACAGAGGTGGTGGAACAAAAAGTGGAAAATGCTGAAAAAGAAATTATTATGATACAGTACCGACAAATGGAGTTCGCATTAAGAGTAAGGGGGCTGCGTGAGGAGAAACAGGAGAACCTGAAACAGATCCTATCGGAAGCTTTTGACCGCCTGATGGGAAGACCAGGGACCAATCAAGTCTGGCAAATTGACAAAGCTTACCGCGTTAACTCCTGGCTGGCAAAGCAGAAGCAGCTTCCTCGAGACATCGTTATATATTTTACTACAAGAGAGTTTAGAAATATGGTACTGCAAGCATCTTACAATACTAAGCTTCAAATTGGCGGTCAAGACCTGGCTGTTTTGAAAGAGATACCACCTCAAATGTTAAGAGCCAGGAGAGACTACGCTTTTTTGGTCGAAGAACTCAGAAATCGCCAGATACAGTATAGATGGGATGCACCATTTGGCATCATATTTACATTTGATAAGCAAAGGTACCGCCTCAACTCTGTATGGAAAGCCCGAGATTTTATTATAATATATTGAAGGCCGGACACCCTGCACCATCTGGACCTAGAGAAAGACCACAAGAAGGACAGGATAGACAGCAAACTACACAACCACCAGACAAGATGGAGCATCTCTCTTCTCTAGAAGTGCAAGGTGCTATGGAACCAAGACCTAGCCGCATGACTACTAGACGTATGGAGAAACAAGCTAAAAAGCAACAGCATCAACAATCATCGGCCATCGATCAAGGATCTACAACAACAAATCTGGAAGTAATGGGAGGAGCTAGACCTAAGGTTAAACAGGCCGTGCAGGAAGCTCTAAAAATGCTTCAACCAACCAAAGATGACAACTAAGATTTTAACATGGAATGTCAACGGACTGAACTCTCCACAGAAGAGGAAGAAAATATTTCATTATCTCAAACAGTTTAAGAACGATGTAATTTGTTTGCAAGAAACTCATATCAAGTCAACTGATCAAAAATATTTGATCAACTCAAAACTTGGTCAACATTTTGCAGCTTCTGCTATGGAAAAGAAGAATGGTATAGTTGTATACTTAAGAAAAGATATGAAAGCTGAATTAATAGAAGCAGATCCCTTCGGAAGATATATTGCTTTAGACTTAATCTTAGAAGGGAAAAAGACATTACTTTTGGGAATTTATGCTCCCAATCAACAGCAAGATAGATTCTATAGAAATCTTCATGCTAAACTAGTACAGTGGGACTATAGTTCCTGTATACTATTGGGTGACTGGAATGGAGTGATAGACACTAAGAGAGATAAGAAGATTTCCCGCCTAAATACCAAGATGCGAGCAAAGTTACCCAAATCTTTCTTTGACATTATGGATGATTTTGAATTGAGAGATATTTGGCGAGAAAGAAATGCAGAGGAATGTGACTTCACTTTCTTCTCGGACAGGCATCAATCCCTCTCAAGGATTGATTTTATCCTAACCACTAATGATTTGCTTTCTAGGGTCAAGAAAACAAAGATTGCAGCTAGGGTCCTTTCGGACCATAACCCAGTTTGGATGGAGTTGGGAAGGGTAGTGCAGGCAAGAAGGTCTTGGAGATTGAATGAAAACTTATTTAGATATGAAAAGTATATTAATGATTGTAAAAAATTACTATCTGAATATTTTGTTTTGAATATGAATAAGGGTACATCTATGGAATTTGTATGGGACGCAAGCAAAGCGTACATGAGAGGAGTTTTGATGAATATAAATAAAACACATAGAAATAAGCAAGGGTTAAAACGAACAGAACTGGAAGAGGAAATTAAGAGAAAAGAGCTGGAGTTAACAATGAACCCAGACGATACAAAGGTTAAGGAAGCTATTAACATATTAAAATCTCAATTTGACATGTTGATCTCTGACCAGGTGGCTACTAATCTATTATATGCAAAACACAATACTTTTTGTAATGCAAACAAACCTGGCAGATGGTTAGCTTATCAGATTAGGAAAAAAAGGAAAACTCGAAATATATCTAAACTGATTTACAGAGGGAAGGAGGTGTTTCAACAGGAAGAGATTCAAAAGGCTTTCTGGGAATTTTTTACAGAACTGTATAAAGGGGATAAAATTAATGGTTTAGACATAGACAAATATTTAGACAAAGAGAAAATACCTTCAGTTAGAGAAGAACACAGGCAAAAATTGAATCAACCAATAACCTCGGGGGAAATCCTGCAGGTAATTAAGCAATTAAAGTCAGGGAAAGCACCAGGTACAGATGGCTTGACAGCGGTTTACTATAAAAACTTACAGTTAGAAATGGTAGAACCTCTTAGAGAATTATTTAATATGATTCAAACGGAAGGTAAAGTCCCTCCATCTTGGAAGACAGCGTTTATATCTTTGATACCCAAAGAAGATCAAGATACTACTCAACCCAAAAATTATAGACCTATTTCATTACTGAATGTAGATTATAAAATTTTTACTAAAATATTAGCAAATAGGTTAATGTTGGTCACTCAACAATTGATACATACGGACCAAACAGGTTTTATACAAGGGAGACAGATGAAAAGTAATGTTAGATTAATTATTAATGCATTAGAATATTTGGGAAAGAACAATCAGATCCCTGCTGCGTTTATATTTTTGGATGCTGAGAAGGCCTTTGATCGAGTTAACTGGCAATTTCTGTTGAAGATACTGCAAAAAGTGCAGATAGGAGATAATTTTTTACAGTCAATTAAAGCAATATACCAACAGCAAACAGCACAAATCATAGTCAATGGAAGTCTAACAGACTCTTTTCAAATTGGAAAAGGTACAAGACAGGGCTGTCCTTTGTCCCCATTATTGTTTATTATAACTTTGGAAGTATTGTTGAATAAAATACGGGGCTTGGATGGTTTAAAAGGGATCAACATTAGGCAGCAAGAATATAGAGTCCGCGGTAAAGTGTCAGGCTTTAAAATAAACTTAGGAAAAACCAAAATATTAGCTATAAATATGAATATTAAACAAAAGGAAGAATTAGGAGTGATGCTAGGATGTGAGGTAGTTAAAAAAGTCAAATATCTTGGAGTTAACATTTTAACTTCAAATGGGAAATTATATAAGCATAATTATGAACCACTTTGGCATAGCATACAGACAGAGATGAAAAAATGGGAGAAATTGCACTTATCTTTGCTGGGTAGGATAGCGGCAGTGAAAATGAACATTTTACCAAAATTTTTATTTCTCTTCCAAATGTTACCTATACTTAAAAAAGATGCGAACCTTTTAGAATGGCAGAAGGGTATCAACAAATTTGTGTGGGCAGGAAAGAAGCCGAGGGTAAAGATGAAAATAATGCAAGATGTACGTGAGAGAGGAGGATTGAAACTACCTAATTTAAAACTATATTATGATGCAGTGGCATTATCTGTAATTAGTGATTGGATTCACTTAACCAATGATAGAATATTGAACATTGAGGGACACGATCTGGTATTTGGTTGGCATGCTTACCTGTTATTCAACAAAAAATTGGATAAGAACTTTAAAAGTCATATTTTAAGAAATGCTTTATTGCGGGTCTGGAAGAAATATCAATATAAATTAAATGACAAGATACCCATGTGGGCAATTCCTAGACACGCAATTGAAAATATGAATACAGCACAAAAACATGACAGAACTACCTACAGACAGCTTCTTACCTCGGAAAGGGGGGTATTACAATTAAAATCTTTAGAGGTATTAAAAGAGGAGAAGGTAGTTCAAACATGGTTCCAGTATGGGCAATTACAGGCTAGGTGGAAAATAGATCAAAAAATTGGTTTTATTCAAGTTGAGGATAATCTGTTTAAACAAATAAGAGATCAAAGCTTAATGCATATAAAGAGGATATATAATGTATTAATACAGATGGATTCGGAAACAGAATTAGTTAAAGATTGTATGATAAAATGGGCTCAAAATATTGAGGAACCAATAATGTTGGATACATGGGAAAGAATCTGGGTAAGAAATGTGAAATTTACACAAGCTCAAAATCTGAGAGAAAATTTTTACAAGATGCTCTATAGATGGCATTTAGATCCTAAAAAGTTGGCTTCTATGTATCCGAATGTACAGCCTAAATGTTGGAGGTGTGGTTCTCTCGATGCTACATACTATCATATATGGTGGACCTGCCAAAAGGTTAAGGCATTTTGGATAAAAATATGGTGGGTCATGCAAAATGTTTTTAAAAGAAGGATAAAGTTTAGTCCTCAGTTATTTTTACTAGGTATATGTACTGACTTTACAGTGGTAGAGACCAATTTGATTCTGCACCTGATAACTGCAGCAAGACTGTTGGTGGCGCAATATTGGAAGAAGGAAGACTTGCCTACAATCCAAGAATGGACATTGAAAGTAACAAACTTAGCTGAAATGGCTAAAATATCGGCATATCTCAAAGATCATTCAAATGAGAGATATAAACGAGACTGGAAAAAATGGATTGACTATATACAAAATAAATACGGGACTAAGAAATTCCAGTTAGCCTATGCTTAAGATCAGAAATGATTTAAACTGTTAAAAGTCAGTTCAGTAAGAAGAAGCTAAGGTCAATCTAGAATGTCATTAATTTCTTTATTTCTTTTTTCTCAATAGATTTTAGACTGTGTTAGTTAAAAATCTATACCGTGTACGGGTTCTGGGAAGTCGGGGGGGGGAAGGAGGAGGGGGGGTGGGGGGGTGGAGGGAGGGAGGGGTACACACAACAAAAAAATTGTACTTCAATGTCTTAATGATTGACAAATGATGACATATTTGGGTTTTTTTTAAAGAAAAAATAAAAAAGTTCTGTTTTAAAAATAATTTCAGACAGGAAATCAATCAACTTATATCAGATTCATATGATAAATTTGATGCTAAAATTGCTCAAACAAAGGAGGATATGATCGGAATTATGACAGTTATGACAGACTATATTGCCGGAATGGAGGATAAATTGGAACTTTTGGAAGAAACCAACTCTAATTTGACATCCAAAATCCAAACGTTACAACAGGAAATTGAAAATGCTCAAAAACAACTTGTCATGATAAATTATAATAAGACTGCGTTTGCAATAAGAGTTAGAGGACTGCGTGAAAAGGAACAGGAGAATTTGAAACAGATCTTCTTTGAGGCTCTTAGCCGTTCGGTGGGAAGTCCGGGACTTAACTTTGATTGGCAGATTCAAAAAATTTACCGCCAGAACTCGTGTGTAGCAAAACAGCGACAGCTTCCGAGGGATATAATTATATATTTCACCACAAGGGAATCCAGAAATGTGATAATACAGAAGCTCTACAATAAGAGGCTGAGAATTGATGGACAAGACTTGATTGTTTTTAAAGAAATACCATCTCAAATATTAAGAGCAAGGAGAGACTACACTTTCTTAACTGAAGAACTCAGAAATTCTCAGATATCATACAAATGGGAAGCCCCAGCTGGCATTACAGTTACATTTGAGAATCAAAAACATCGTCTTAATTCTGTTTGTGAAGCCCGAGATTTTTATTACAAGATTCTGAAGGCGGGACTTCCTGATTCATCCGGACCTGGAGAGAGACAAGGAGAAGGAGAAGACAAGCAGCGGGACACGTGGCTACAAGGCGGAGGGCGTTGCCTTCCTCTTCCGGAAGGGCAGAAGAGTAAAGAATAAAGATTCAGCGATGCTTTTAAAATACTTTTCAAATTCTTAGTTCGAATAAAATTTCATGATTTCTGTCTGGTATAAAATGGCAAAGTTGTATATCGATGATGAGACATGGAGGCTGAAAGAAGCGCTGCTGATTTTGGACATATAAGATTTGTTTGAACTCTAATTTAAATTGCACATGAATTATTTTTCCAGATGAGGAGAGCGAAGATCGTGATTTTCTTGAGTTGTGGTTTGGGACGAACGGAGTTGGGAGGTGCGGGGGAGATGGAAGGGTAGCGAAAGTTCAATTAGATTACTCGGGGTCAGAATGTAAGCTGATGTTTGTATGAATTGCTATTTGAATATAAGGTTAAGAAAGATTAGTCGGAGAGTCTCCAGGAAGGTGGAGTAAATATGAGAGGAGCAATGGATGTGGATAAAATATATATGTGGACACGGGTAAAGGCAGGGTGGAAGGTATAAAATTTATATGTGGATGTGGGTAAGGGCAGGATGGGAGGTGTTGGAAATGAAAAATGAAAGAAGTACTTGAGTTTAATGGCTTTATAGAAAGGTTTGGATATTTGGATAAAAAAGAGATAAATTAAAGGTTTGAATATATAGATAAAGTAATGAGGCCCTTAGTTGGAGAATTCCATTTGACTAACTTACCTGGTTCCAATATAGTTTGAAATCCTGCAAGTAATAAAATAACTGAAATTAGGAATGAGGTACATTGTTTAAGATTTAAAGATGATGGGAAGCTGTGTTAATGTAGTGGGTTTATTGATTTTTCCTGTTTTTCCTTTTTTGTGTGTGCGTCTTGTTTTTCTTTTTCTTTTTTTATTTTTTACTATTTCTCTTTTTTTTGTTTTTCCTTTATCTTTTATCTTTTAACTTTAAAGTTAGTTGGTTTTAATATACCCCAGTGCTTGATAAAGAATTATGCCGGGTATGGGACCTGGGAAGTTGTAAGGGGGTTAGGGAGGGGGGGTCTATCGGGGGGAGGGTGGAGGGTGGAAATACAGTTTCAATTCTCAGAACAATAAGAATGCACTTGTATACTGTTGCTCTCTTTTCTTTTTTTTTCTTTTTCTCTTTTATTTTCTCTTTTTTTATTTTTCTTAATTTTAGTGTAAAATATAAACTGAATAGATTAATTGTAGAGCAATAGCAGTAGACTTATATACCGCTTCATAGGCCTTTCAGGTCTCTCTAAGCGGTTTACAGAGAGTCAGCATATTGCCCCCAACAATCTGGGTCCTCATTTTACCCACCTCGGAAGGATGGAAGGCTGAGTCAACCCTGAGCCGGTGAGATTTGAACCGCTGACCTGCTGATCTAGCAGTAGCCTGCAGTGCTGCATTTAACCACTGAGTGTTTGGTGTAGAGATACACCAAAGTGAGGAGTAGAGGGAAAGAAGAGGGAGAAGTAAAGAGGGAGTGAGAGGGGAATGTAAGGAGGGTGAGATGGAGGGAAGGGGAGATGTCTGAGGGGGAAGGGAAGTAGAAGAGGGGAATGTTGGAGGGGAGAAATGAAAGTTGGAGGGGGAGAAGAAAGGGTGTATGGGGGATTGAAGTATTATGTTGGTTTTTTATGGTTGATTTTTTTTGTTATGCACAGTATATAAGTGATTGTATAAAATGAAAATGAAAATGAAATAAAACAGTTTAAACAGGTTGGGAAATAAGATCAGTATGTTAAGATCAGATGCAAGCTATCCTGTTTCTGCTAAAATAAGCCCTCCCCTGAAAATAAGCCCTTCCCGAAAATATTGCAAAAGAGCAGCATCCATGAAGTGACCACAATTGCCTCTTCTTGCACCTCAAAAATAATAAGACCTCCCCAAAAATAAGGCCAAGCACTTATTTTGGGGGTTGAAAGAAATTAAGACCATGTCTTATTTTTGGGGAAACACGGTAGCCAGAAGAGATAAAAGAAGCTGAAGAACAAAAAGATCAAAACATACCTGACTAAGAAATATCATCTACAGACAAGGAAAATCAAGGAAGCACGGGAAAAAATAAAACTGCAAATAAGGCTGAACCTCCAATTTCAGCTGAATCAGAAAAATTTCTACCAGTCCATCAATGAAGAGATTAGAATGAATCAGTTAACATCTGACAAAGAAACAGTGCTGTTCTAGGTGCAGCTATGGGATAAACCAAAGAAATACAACAAAAATGCAGCTTGGATAATGGAGGTGGACAAGAATAAAAAAGAAACTAAAATGACAGAACTTGTAATCAACAGTAAAAAATAAGGTGGAGAAAAGGGCAGGTAAGATTAAGAACTGGTCAGCATTAAGTGAATAGGAACTGTGTGATTTTTGATTGAAATATCTGACTGGCATGCATCCATTCATTGCCAAGCAGTGTAACATCATACGACAAGAAGGTGAAATTTAAGATTGGTTAATCTTAACTGGCAAAACCTACCTGATAACGAAAGATCCGCCAAAAGGAGTGGCATGAGGCAAATACAAGCCAATTATCCATGCCTCTCGGGTGAATGGGCCTATCACGCGTGCAATGGCAGATTGATTAACATTGTATAAAGGCAGGTATCTCTTTAACTTTTACACTCTGACGATGTTAGCAGTGGCTAACGAAAACTTAGTGAGCAATATATTTTAAAGTTCCGGAGATCACAATGTCTGTTTTTTTTATAACTACACCTGGAACTCGCATTTTTAGGACAAATCACTGTGTGTGTGTGTGTGTGTGTGTGTGTGTGTGTGTGTGCGCGCGCGTGCGTGCATGCGGAAGCACACTCGGAGAGAGACAAACCACTCTCACAAAGACTCTCTTATATAGACAGCCTCTTAAAGTGATAACCCTGCTGACTCATTCTTATTGCATCATCTCGGTTTAAAGCCTTACAGCAGCTAATCAGCTATTAAATCATCATTACCTTAACATACTCTATGTCACATGATTGGATAATCAAGTGCCTACAAATAACAGGAATTAATAGAAACATCCGAAGCTTTCTGCAAAGACCAGTGACACAATGGAAACTACAGTTGCTGGTCAGTGGTAAGAGACTGGGAGAGGTTAACTTCAAGATGGGGAACTCTCAAGGAAACTCAGTATTACTACTACCCTTAGTCATTACATTGATTTCTCTGTCAGCAATACTGAACAAGACATCCATGGCTCTCGAATGCCAGAAACATATGCCAGGTTATGTATGCCAGGATATCTCCTTTAAATGGATGGTCTGAAGCTGTATGGAAAAATACAATTGACATTACTGCTCAATACTGTGCAAATATATAGCCAAGTTATTGCAATGGTGTTTGGGGTGGATAAATGTGCTCTCATTAAAATTAATTGGGGGGGGGGGATAGCCAAAACTGAGGAAATCAAGATGCCCTAAGGAAATAACATCAAGAGTTTAGAAGAAAATCACTACAAATCCCTAGCCATCCTTCCAGGCTGACAAAAACGAAGCAGTCAAGAAGATCATTACAGGTAGTCCTCAATGTATGACCTTTTGTTCAGCAACAGTTCAGAGTTACAACGGTGCTGGGACTAATGACCAATGGCGAAAGTTACACTACTGCAGCCCCCCCCCCCCCAGTCATGTGATTGTATGATCTGGGCATTTGAACTTACAACAAATGTACAGTGATCATGTACCAATTAGTGGCAGTCTTCCCAGCTGGCTTCCCCAAAAAGAAGCCGGCAGAGTTCTTGACAATTGCTATCCCTTCTCCCTTCTCTCTTGGGTGGTACAGAACCTAAAAGCTGGGTGGGCACATTTCCCAGTGGGGACAGTAGACCCAATCAGATCTTGGTATGTCATACCAGCTTGGCTCCCTCTTCCAGGATATGATCCTGGATGAGATTAGCTTTATTACGTACAATCCTGGCATTCATAAGATACAGCTGAAGTCCAGGGCCATCAGGGATATAATTGCTGGGCCAGAGTGGAATCTCTTTCAAGGACTTAGCCCAATGTCCCCATGTGAGGTTCCCTTGGATTTCTGATCTCTCACAGGGAGATAAGGTAGAGATGACCCTGCTTTTCCCCTCAGCTTCCCCACACCAACCCTCTCAGATATGTTTCCTTTCCAGGCCTTGCAGGCATATCCACCCTCTCTCTTGACAATTCTTCTATAACTCATTCTAACTCACTAAGAACTCAAATCATCCCTAACTCCACTTGCCTCAAAGTACTTGGCAGTCCAAGCCCCGGTGGTAAAAGAAGACAAAAGAAAGGAAAAAAACAAACCTAAAAGTTCTTCCCAGTCCCTCTTTAACCCCCTGAGCAGAGCTGGCACCTGAATTATGATGCAGGCTAAAGGACCCAGGGCAGCCAGATCCACAAGACCAACATCTGGTGACAGTGATGGTGGTTGTCCACCAAGTCTGTAAAGAAGATATAGAATGTTAAGATCCCATTCATTGTTTTCTTTGAACATTGGTATCCTATTGTAAAGTAGCTTGCATTCCATTTTGAAGTTTTCTATCATGTATAATGTATTCTCTTTCTTTTTTATTTTATGAATTAGAACATAGGGGTTTCTTGTTCTCTCATCCTAGAGTAGCTTTACTGATAACTGTTGAACATTAAGATATTTTTCAGAGTATAAGATGCACCTTTTTCCTCCAAAAAAGAAGGTGAAAATCTGGGTGTGTCTTATACACTGAATGCAGCATTTTTGGCCTCCCGAAACCCCGCCCCTTCACAAAAAAGGTTTGGGAGGCATGCAAAGTGTTTCTGGGGGCTGTGGAGGGCACAAATGAGTGAAAAATGGTCTTTTTTTGCTTGTTCCCACCACCCGCCCCTAGGAGCACTCTACAAGCCTCCCAAGGCTTAGGCATGCCCTGTTTTTGTGCAAAAAACTGACCCATTTTCATGAAAATTGGCCTTTTTTTTGGCTCATTTTTGCCCCCCCCCCAGCCTCTAGGAGCATTTTGCAGGCCTCTCAAACTCTCTGCATGCTCCGTTTTTCGCAAAAAAACGAGGCATGCAGAGGTTTTGGGAGGCTGCAGAGTGCAAAAACTTTTTTAAAATTTTACCTCTTCAAAATCTTGGTGCGTCTTATTCTCCAGTGCGTTTTATAGTCCCAAAAATGGGACTATAGTTATGCCCAACCTCATGCTGTTTCCTATGTTCACCTTTTTATATGGAAGAGGTGAATTGCAAAGTCATGCAAATCCAGTAGAATTCTAAATTCAGTACTAATAGGGAGACATTAAACTAAGTAATAAATAATAAATAAGAATTTGAATAAACATTCAATTTCAGATATGGTGGATTCATATCATATATTGAAGAAGAGGTAATCCAATAGTAAATTGGCTAGGAGGATCTCATCATATGGCCTGGTACCGTAGTAGTATATTCATTTTCACAGTAAGTAGGTGAGAGTAGTTAGGTAGGTAGGTAGATAAAGGGATATATAGAGAGAGAAATAGAGAGAGATAGAGAAATACAGTAGGTAGGGAGAGAGAGAGAGTGTGTAGGTAGGTAGGTAGAGGGATAGAGAGAGAAATACAATAGATAGTAGGTAGGGAGAGAGAGAGAGAGTAGGTAAGTAGGTAGGTAGGGAGAGGGAGAGAGAGATAAATACAGTAGGTAGGGAGGGAGAAAGAGAGAGAGTAGGTAGGTCAGTAGATGTTTCCAGGTGTATTTATCCATGCTGGAGAAGGAAATCGCTGACAATCTGCAAAACCTCAGACTTTGTTTCTGCTGGCACAGCACGTGATCAATGTAATTCTCATCAATCAGTTAAAGAACTTTCCAAAAGGAAAAAAAAGTTTTTGCATTCTGCAAAGCTCCCCAAAACAGCCTGTTTTTTTGTGAAAACGGGCCCGTTTTCCCTCCCAAAAAGGCATGAATAGCCTGGGGGGGGGCCTTGCAGAGTGCTCCTGGGAGGGGTGGTAGGGGGGGCCATAAAGGAGCAAAAAATGGCATATTTTTCATGAAAACGGGCCCATTTTTTGTAAAAACAAATTGCATGCATAGCCTTAGGAGGCTTATAGAGTGTTCCTGGGGGCTGGCGGGGGGGGGAGCAAAATTGACCCAAAAAAAGGCCTGTTTTTTGCTCATTTCTGTCCTCCCCAGCCCCCAGGAGCTTTCTGAAAGCCTCCATAAGGCTATGCACGGCCATTTTGGTGAAGTGGGGCTTCGGGAGGCAAAAAATGCTGTATTCAGTGTATAAAATGCACCCAGGTTTTCACCCTCTTTTTTGAGGAAAAAAGGTGCGTCTTATACTCCGAAAAATACAGTACCTACAATTTTCTCATCTTAAATTTTATTTTATTATTTCAATGTATGTTCCTGATTTCAGTTTATAATTATATCCAGTACACCCCAAATCACTGTTTCTGGCTCTCAAGTTTTAAACTTTAAACAAAGAAACCTTTGCTTTCTATATTGTGCAAGTTTTTGCATTTGAGGTTATAACTATTCTTGGTTGATATAACCATCTTTAAATATCAGCCTGACACCTTATTTAGCCTTCCAGAAGCTTAATGTGATCATACACAGATGTTAAAGTTATGTATTCTTGTTAAGAATAATGTAATATGACAAGATATGAGAAAATCTTGTATCATTACTTCTTGATGCTAATATTTAAAAAAATAGTTAATATTTGTATTTCATTTATTCACTAACATATTTTTCTTTTCTTAGGCACAACTTTTCAAACATGGCAAAAGGGAAGATTGTTTGCCATATGGTAAGACTCTTCATGGTATCATAAGCATAAAGAGCAAAACATGAATACGATACAAATTTTTTGTAATTACAGTTTGAAGCCTTTATACTTCTCCTGATTCGCCTGTTTAAAATAAGTGACTGGAATCCTGAGAACCACAGTTAGAATTAAGCTTATGCAAGGGAGATTTCTTGTCTCCCTTTTCCCTCTGTATCTTCAAAACTTTCTGTGGAAAGTAGAACATCTTAAATAGTATGGCATGCAGTGCAAAAGGAATTAAGTAATATTCGGTAGAGGTATATGGTACAAGGTGCCAATCAGGGACTGTATTTACCAGTCAGTTGTTCTCTCCTAAACTTCTAGAAGGTTACTGTAATCATCTGAAAATAATGTGCACATTAGTACAGGATGTCTAAGGCAGAGCACATTTAGAGATCAAATTTGAGAACTCAGTCTGGTAGAAAGACAAGTATGGAGCATATATATATATATATATATATATATATATATGTATGTATGTATGTATGTATGTATGTATGCATGCATGCATGCATGCACGCACGCACGCACGCACGCACGCACGCACGCACGCACGCACATATGAGGGTAGAACAAGAAGCAATGTGTAGAAGCTAATCAAGGAGAGAAGCAACCTAGAACTAAGGAGAAATTTCCTGACAGAAGAATTAATCAGTGGAACAACTTGCCTTCAGAAGTTGTGAATGTTCCAACTCTGGAAGTTTTTAAGAAGATGTTGGATAATCATTGGTCTGAAGTGTTGTAGGGTTTCCTGCCTAGGCAAGAGATTGGATTATAAGACCTCAAAGGTCCCTTCCAACTCTGTTATTCTGTTCTATACTTAACTTCAGTGCAGTGTAAAATATCTTACGTGTCAGAACTATTTTTCCCCTAACAAAAAATATATTGATTGTAAAAGCTGAGTGTATGTTTCATAGTCTTCTGCTGAAAATATTTTAATACGTGTTTCATATGCATTATACAGTGGACAAAAGTGGATATATTTATTGATAGAGAAATGTATTTATTATAGCTTCTACTGTTCTTGAATGTCTTGATAACTGCAAGCTCTTTGAAAGTAACCAAACGATTCTTCGCAAGTTGGGAGTGAAACTTGTTCAACGACTTGGTCTGACATTTCTTAAGCCAAAGGTGGCAAAGTGGAGGTTTGTTCTTTTCATAATCATGTTTTTACTTGCCTTCTTTCCTTTTATTAGGCTAATCTGAGTTGTAAGATCTATCATTAATAGAAGTAGATAAGTAAGAAATCATCTCTCACTCATTTGATGACAAGAAGTTCTGGTTTAGCAATATTTGTGTAGGAATTTTGGCATTCCATAGGTATAAGCAACTTCTTCTTCTATAATTTTAATTTACATTATTACTTTACATTTTCTAGAGTTTGTTTTACAGTTAAATGGTCCTTTCAAAGTTAAATTTAGGACTATGGAGAAAAACAAATCCTAGCAGGGGTATTGTTTTAAAAGGTTTAAAAGTTGTGATGCCTCTTCTTTTTCTTCTATCATGTTTATCCTTTGCCTCCTTGAAAGTACCAGTACTGAAAAACATAATTAGGTTGTTAAAAAATTTCCTCCCACTAAAATACACATTATAACACTAGGAGTAGCAAGAATAAAGGGCATGTAGGTGTGGGTGAAGCTGACGGGTCTGTAAATCAGCAAGAAACGCAGTAGCCAGAAAAGATGGTTTGCCTCCACTATCCTGCCCCTTGGCTCCACAGCCCTGGGAGCTCAGTTTGGTCCTGGGGATTTGGTGCTTATCTGTCAGTTTTTTGGGACCATACAAAAACAGTCAATTTTTATTGACTCCTGGCTGAAAGAATGAACAATTACTTCAAACTAATATGGATTATGTTACTAAAACCATTAAACATTAGACAGTTTGCTCATGCAATAATTAAAGAAAAATGTATTTCTTAAGTTATAAACTATGTCCACAAAGCTTGAGCTTAGATTGCACATTTTATACATTTAAATATATTCATATTTAAATATAAATATTTACATTCTATTTAATTAATACATAATTTACAGGTATTTTATTGGTGAAATTGCCTCTAGATCAGAGGTGTCAAACTCAAGGCGCGGGGGCCAGATCCAGCCCACTGGGTGCTTAGCAATAGCAATAGCAGTTAGACTAATATACCGCTTCATAGGGCTTTCAGCCCTCTCTCAGCAGTTTTACAAAGTCAGCATATCACCCCCACAGTCTGAGTCCTCATTTCACCCACCTCGGAAGGATGGAAGGCTGAGTCAACCTTGAGCCGGTGAGATTAGAACTGCTGAACTGCAGATAACAGTCAGCTGAAGTGGCTTGCAGTACTGCACCCTAACCACTGCACCACCTCAGCTCTTAGATCTAACCTGCAGGGCCAACCTGGAAACAGCCAAGGACTGGCCCACAGGGCTTCTGCCAGTGAAAATGGATCTTGGGAGGGCCGCATACAGCTCTCCTGAGGTCAGCTTTTGCTGGCAGGAGGCCGTCACAGCTGAAAATGGAGCTTGGGAGCCCATTTTTGCTGTCAGAGCACTTAGGCCACCACAAGCACCCCCAACATGTATGATATCAAGCTGGCCACTCCCACCCTGGCCATGCCCTCATCAGCCCTGAGGTCAAACACAATCCTGATGTGGCCCTCATTGAAATTGAGTTTGACACCCCTGCTCTAGATAATGCTGTGTGACATGTTAATAGCAAAATGTCAGCACAAATTTTTCTCACAAATTATTTCACCAGTGACAGAATATTTTACATTTATTTTTAAAATCTAGTTCATGGGTATTTTGAAGATAACGTCCTTGCTCACTGCTAAAAATATAACCATTGTGAAACTACCTTTCCAGATATCAACGGGGATTCCGATCTTTAGCTGCAAATCTACAATTTTCTAGTGGAGGTCTCATTCCGCAGAAGATAGAAAATGTAACAGTTAACACAGGAGAGGAGGAGGAAGAGGAGGAATATGACATTCCAGGAGAGGTTGAAAATGTTATAGGTACGTATGTTTGATCAAAACAATGTAAGATCTGATATCCTGACCAATGTGGTTTATGAATCTGATTTATTGATTTATATGCAATTCCTTATGTTATCTGGTAGGAAACTATATAAATAGTGTTACGTTATCTTTGTTTCATAGTTTAAAAAATATTTCTGGGCATCATACTTTCGATTCTTCCTCTTAGTTTTCATGGTTAAGGTGAGACTAGAACTCAGAGTCTCCCACTTTCCAGCTGGTGCCTTAACCACTAGACCAAACTGACTCTATGTTATTGAAGTTATTATTATTAATTTGATTTGTATCTAAATTAAAGGTACTTGTAGCTTTAATAATATTTTGTGCATGCTATTGTACTGATGTTATTTGCGCTTTTTGGTTATTGTTCTTGACATTGTTTTGAATTATGAGTCCCTCCCTTTCGTGCTCTATTTTGACTTTTCCCACATGGTTAATTTGATCTTCTTTTTAAAGAAGTGTTTAGACTTCTTTGACAGATCCACTAAAACAAAACAAACAAACAAACATGATTTTTGGGTACAAAATCATGTTTAGGAACAAATCACTATCCTCATCACTCCAGTAAGATTTGGAGATGTATCCTAATAAAGCTAGAAGTGATGAATTGGCAAGAGAAAGACAATGTTTGATTGCCTTGAATTCATGTTATGATTTTAAAAACATTTTTTCACAGAACAATTGTTGATTGGATTAAAAGACAAAGATACTATTGTGAGATGGTCTGCAGCAAAAGGGTATGTGTTCTTGAGTTAAATTGATTTACACAATTTAATCTGTAAATTTTGGTAACTAGAATGATATGGAACACAGTGCTATTAAATGTTCTGTTTAATAAAGCAAAAGACAAGCCCTTGCTTATGGATTCATTTGATCTTTGTTGCAATATTTACTTTTTCATGTTTGGATTATATTCTAAATTATGACATCTTTTCCTATGCTTCATTTATTATTATTTACTATTTCCTATTTTAAAAATACTGAGACCATTTTCAGTAGTTATATTTATAGCCATAGCCAATTTCATTAGTAATAAAAACATAGTAATAAATAAACAAATAAATTCATGTCTGGGAAGCAATTACATTGAGATGCACATTCTTTATTGTAATTTGTTTGATTGCTGTGAGCTGCCCATAATGGTTGAGTATAGGATGATTTACAAGCTTAAAATTTAAATTATTATTATGAGCCTTTGTTTAGTGTTGAATAACAATATATATTTAAATGAAAAAGAACTGTATTTATACATGCTTTTTCTTCATTTGGTGAAAAAGATTTCCAAAGCAATAAAAAATACATATCTAAAAAACATTTCTTCATATTCTTTCTGAATCCAGAAATAGAATAAGAACACTTATGACATCAAATAATTTAAGGATTTACTGGGGCCTGATATGTGTCTTGCCTTCTTCTTATAAATGGATCAGAGAGCATAGCATAAGAACATACCCAAAATGTATTTATAGGAATTTGATCTGGTAAATGTTACAGGTGATCTACTTTGGCATGCCTGTGCTATAGAGAATGCAGATACAAAATCGGAACTATTTAATCTTCAGTTGAAATTAAATTTGTAGGATCAATATATATTACAGAATTATAGATTTGAATTTCAAAATTGCAAAGCTCAGATTTCAGGATCATAGCTATCTTTATGAAAAACATGGCAAACATAAACTGTTGAAAGTCTTAATGAAGTGCTATTGTTTTTTTCAGGATTGGCAGGTTGACTGGAAGGCTGCCAAAAGAGTTAGCTGATGATGTTGTTGGGTCTGTATTAGACTGCTTCAGGTAATACCTTACATTTAGCTTTTTTCAGAAATGAAATTTTATACATAAAACATTTCTCAAGCAGAAGCATAGAAGTTAGATTCCAAAATGGAAATATATTTTTAAAAGTTCAACTCATTGTATCGTAGTATCTAATTACCGTATTTTCACCCATATAACCCGCCCACGCAAATAACCCGCCCACGCATATAACCCGCGGGTTTTCCAGATCGTGTAAAATATCTTCCGTATACCCCGCCCACGCATATAACCCGCCCACGCATATAACCCGCGACGAGTAAGAGAGAAGGAAAACAGCTGAGATGGGGGGGGAAGAAACGGAGAAACAAGCCTGCGCAAGCTGGGGAAGAGGAAAGGAACGGAGGAGAAGGAAACAGCTGAGATCGGGGTGGGGGAAGAAACGGAGAAACAAGCCTGCGCAAGCTGGGGAAGAGGAAAGGAACGGAGGAGAAGGAAACAGCTGAGATCGGGGTGGGGGAAGAAACGGAGAAACAAGCCTGTGCAAGCCTCCGATCGTGTAAAATATCTTCCGTATACCCCGCCCACGCATATAACCCGCAGGGGGCGCTGTGCATGTAAAAACCGCATATAACCCGCGGGTTATATGGGTGAAAATACGGTAAATGATTTGGTTTGATGCCTATATACCGATGTAAGAAAGGGTCTATAATTTTAGTCTTTTATCTAACAAAATGCTATTATAGAATGAGGAAATATGCAAAATAAAGATGAATGGTATCTCCAAATTTAGATTTGAAGAGTTATGCTCCACAGGGTTAGCAAATTATGTTATAAAGAAAACAATTCTCCAAATTGTTGCCCATTTGATGCTTGAAAGTCTTCATTTCCCTTTTCTCACAATCTAAATGTTTTTGTTTTTGACAAACAGCACAGACAACAATTCATAGCTAGAAATGAGATATAGATTTCATCTTCAAATGCTCTGCAATTCTTATCACCATTCTCTGTACCTGGAAAATCCACAATTCTTGATAGGTAACCTGTTGTTCCTTAATTGAGAAACAGGTTGATGTACTGAACACACCAAAATATTAAATCATGTTTACATGTTGGTTTAATATCTTGGTTTATTCAAAAACTGATACTTATTTTTAGTATGCTTTTGATTTGAACCTTATTTTTTCCTGTTAAAATTGGTTATAATGTTTCAGATTACAATCTCAATCTGGTTTTTTTTTGAGGACTAAGAGGTTTCAGATTTTTATAGTGTCAGTTTTCTATAGGGATTTAGTTCTCAAACTTTGCGCTACTATGCCAGGACACCTTAGGAAATTCACATGGATGCTGCAGGATTGCAAATTACTAGTTTGAGCTAGTTCATGGTTTAGACCTAGGGTTGTGAAAAAATTGTCAAGACATTAAGAGCACCATGAAGTGCCAAAGTTTGGGAATCTTTGCTATTGGGCATAGAAAGATAATTGTTTTAATATTTTTTTAAAAAAAACTAATGCACACCAATGCAACGTGCAAAAAAGGGGAAAAGTGCAGTTTCACATTGGGATTTTTGTTAGATTGATTTTAAAGAAAATTTTATTTGATTTTATGTTTTGCCGCACAATTACATGGCATCATGTAAGATACTTCTTTGGCATACACTTTAAAATCAGAATTATTTATTTTATTTATTTTAGAAAATTGATATTGCCATTTACTTGCTCATGGTGATTCAAGGTGGCTTACACTGATATAAAAACCATATAAAAGAAATAAAAAATAATAACAAAATAAATAAAATAATAACTCCCTCCCATCCTGGTGACAACACACAAACCATTTAATGGACTCCATCCCGCTCTGGGTTCCTCAGGCCCACTGATCATCTTCAGTACCTTCCAAAAGAGTGTTAGAATGGGGGACAGTCTAATGTCTGGAGGAATAATGTTCAGAGAGAGGGAGCCACCATAGAGAAAGCCTTTCTTCTGGGTCCCGCCAGATGTATCTGCCATGGGGATGGGGTCCACAACATTCCTTGCCTCTCCACTCTAGTGGGCCGGGTACATGTGGCTGTAAGAGATGATTCCTCAGATTATCTGCTTCCAAGCCATGAAGGGCTTTAAAGGTGCAACCAGCACCCTGAATTGCACCTGGAAGCAAATCGGCAATCAATGCAGTTCCCACAGGAGAGGTGATACATGTGCACACCGAGGTCTGCACAAAACCATGCAGGCTGCTGCATTTTGCACCAACTGAAGTTTTCAGATGCTCTTCAGGGGCAACCCCATGTAGAGCACGTTGCAATAGTCAAGAAAAATTAAGAAAAATAATCTTAAAATCCTGTTTTCTAAAACTGCAGTTTTCAGGAAACTGATAATACGTGGCATGGTGGATGTTTGGCACTGGCTGAATTAGGAAGAAGAGGCTTGTTACTACCTTCCCGGCTATCAGATGGTAAGTGTTTTCTAAATTGAGCTGAACCAAAAATAAAGCCCCTCAAAATAAAGTTAGATTTTGATTTGGTAGAATTATATGTTAATAATCTGAACCAGCTTTTGGCTAAGACTGGGTAGGTAGTAATCTAGCTTTCCAAAGGTTAGGGGGTGCCATTGTTATGCAAAACATCTCATTAGGGGGAGGTGTTACCATCAGTCACTGTAGTCTATAGCACCATATGTAGTTGTTTGTATTTTCAGAGTCTGAGGGAAATTTATATCCTGGCCACCTGGATGTTCCTTTCTTATTATTTAAGATAATAAGAGCACTAATTGTCTCCTTTAGTAAAAGTTGTCAGTTACCATCATTAAATAAGAACTACCTGTACAATCTTCATTAATCACTTATCATACATGGGCCAGGTCTTCTAAAGACTTGACATTTTAATGGCTGTGGATAATGGTCACACTATTTATACATTCCAATTATACCCCATGTAAATACAGTGATTCTTGAACAAGGTGACTTTTCTTCAATTCTGATCAAAAGAAAAATGTGTTGCTATGATTTACATTTTCCAGGACTTCTTTGAATTTTGTAATTTTGATGATAAAAATATAACAAGAAAGAAAGATGTATTTTAGGATGAAATATACTAGAATGCATATACTTCAGTAAATTACACAGAAAGGTATATTTTACTGGAAAATATTCACCATATGTACATAAATAACATTTAAATACAGCTCTTAGGATACGTATTTGATTTTTGTGCATTTTTTTAAAAAATTGGTTTTACACTAGAAATGAAATATATACCAAACAAATACAACATTGGCATGAATCAGAAATAGAATGATCTAATTTTCTCCAGCTAAACATTGTTACAAACTGATACTTAAAAAGATACATTACGTTGTAACTTTTTGAGGAATATTCATGATAAAGAGTTATCTGTAGCCTTTGCAAGCTGTTTTTGCTACAGTATAAATAATATTGTAAAAAGAGGAAAAATTACAGTAACACGTGAAATGGTAAATCATTA
This sequence comes from Thamnophis elegans, assembly GCF_009769535.1. Classification (NCBI taxonomy): domain Eukaryota; kingdom Metazoa; phylum Chordata; class Lepidosauria; order Squamata; family Natricidae; genus Thamnophis; species Thamnophis elegans. The sequence goes on from NC_045542.1 coordinate 59,647,589, forward strand.
CTAAGAAGTCTATGAAACATTCACTGATACCTATAGTATACAATCTCTTTAGTGCTACAAACTCATACGGATGCAAAATATAGAATTCACAACATAGGGTTCCTTCTAATATGGGTTGAAATAAATAATTTCTTGATTCGCATTTCTCTCAGTATTTGGGACCTGAAGTTGCAGTTTATCCAACATGTAAGCATTTGTGTTGGGTCTCTACTTTGTTTAAGTCCTACATTTTAATTAATTCAATTAATTTAGGACTTAAAATTTGGACCATAACATTTTTATATTGGGCCATTCAACTTGAGAAAAACACAATACCAAAACTGTAATTTAGAAAGGTTTAATATGAGTGCTCTAATATTTTATCAATGAAAATTCAATAACACTAAGCTTAAGCAATTGGAAATTTTCATTCTTAAAATATTGATAAAACAACAAAAATACACTGGACAATAAAAAACATAAAACAAAAAGATTTGAAAATGAAGTTAGTTAGAACTACATAAAACACTCTAATATCCAGAATGTGCTTCTAACAGCTCATTTTTGGAATAAGTTGTTTTCCCAATAGTGCATTTATGAAACATGTTTGTAGAATAGTGCATTTAAGAAATTATCATTTAGCTTCAGTCTTACATTTAAATGTTCAATTACTTTAAAATGTATATACAAGACATTTTAATATTTACATAGTTCAATTGAACAGAATAAATGAATCTGCAAAGTAAAAATAAAATTTTGGTACTGAAAAAAATGTTTAGTATTTTTGTTGGATAGTGTACATATGAACTCTACTTGGTGGAACAATATTATGCTATCCTTGTTCTCTTTCTCAAAGTGAACACTCGACTGCATTCATTTATTCTTACTTTTTTGGTTCCTTGTTGTACTTTTGTTGCTTCTCTGTGATTGGTCCTTTTTTGTCCTTTTGCTTTCTTACAATGATCGTTCTGGGTTTCGGATGGTTCAGCGATGGACTCGGCATATTGAGAATTGATCTCTTGCTTTTTTTTCTCTGCGCTCTCTTTTTGGACTGTATTTGGACTGTAGGAAGCTAATTGACACAGGGCAACAGCTGCAGTTTGTTTCTGCTCATCACAACTCTCAATTGTCCTTGGTTCCTCCACTTCTTTTATAGGCATCACAGTAAGAGGCTTACTGAAGGAACCTTTATCTGTTTGATTCTTTGGGTTACATATTTCTGTCCCCAAATCTTTATTTTCAGCTTTTTGAAGATTATAATCTTTAGTTTCATATAATGAGTTCTGAAAACATACATTTATATGATAGTTGTCCTTCACTGAAAGGTTCAAAGGCATTTCCTGCAGTTCCATGCAGGTCTGGTTTTCTGTTGGGAAAGTGCTTGTATACGTATGTGCATCGACTAAGTTTGCATCTGGCTTCTTGGAAAGATTAAGCGGTGAATCATCTGAATCATCTTCGGAACTGGACAAAGGATCCTCATTACTATCATTTCCATGCTGTACATTTTCCTTTTCATTAGCGATGTCACTACTGAGAAGAAAAATGGAAAATGTTATTGTGTAATTTGGCAAAATACTTAAATGGGGTAGATATCTTGAATTAGAAATGAAACAAATTACTTGTATATAAGCTATTAGAAAAATTATATTGTTGTTACATACAGACACACTCCCCATTGTTATGTATGCATTTGTTTATGTGGTTAATATTTTTGCACACATGGCATAGTTTTAAATCTCAGGTGTCGTGAGCAGTTCATACATTTTGGCTTATTTTAGCGAGAAGTTAAGATGATTACATAAAAAAATTATGAAGTCAATCAGTGCATTGTATATACTGTGAAATATATATTTCATTTTGATTAAGTACTATAGTTTATAAATAGGCATCTGAATGTAGCAAGGGTTTTACAATAATTCTGTTAAAAATAAGGCCTATTGTATAAGGATTATTGGAAGTGAGACATTAAAAGCACAGAATGGGAAGAGGCCATTTAGGCCATTGTTATATTCTGCCTATTGTAAAAAAAAAATATGCAGGGGTTTCCCTGAGACCTAAAAGTTATTTCAAATGTTCCTACAGAATAAAAAGTTTTTAAAAGGCTGATCTAAAATCTTTTTCATGAAATGAAATATTCAGTGATTAATCCTAATTGTATTGCTATTTTAATCAAAATGTTTTGTTATTCCATAGATTTTTCTGGTGTTCATTTATATTGACTGGGTTTGCATCATATTACTACCTTTATATAATTTTGTTCTCATACACTGCCTTGGGTAAAAAATGGTGAATAAGTATAATATAAATACAGTAAATGGCATTGTATGTATAAATAACTGTATAAATGACAACATTTAAATTAGCAATACTGTGTATGCTTAAATATTTCATTCACTATTTGCATGATGCTTATATGTGCATAAATATGCATTAGGTTAGGTTATAAAGTAAAGAATAAAATAAAAACAAAAAAGGAGTTTATAATTTTGTACTCTGGTTGGCATGTTTATTTAGTACAACAATATTTTTACTATAATTCCTATCTTTCATGTGTTATCTTGTTATTTACCATGCATACCATTCCCTTATTTAATTTAATTTAGGATAATAAGACAATAAGTATAGAATAAATTAGACCAAGACATTTCTTTGAAAGGCAAAAGTACAAGTCCCTTGACTGTATTCTTCCCCATTATCCCTCCAAAACCCCTGCTGTCCTATCTGTTTTTTCATGAGATAGAGAGAAGAGAAATGTCTTTTCTCATTCAGCACTCAGAACTGCAAGTTATTAGTCCAGAGCCAAGCAAAAAAGAGGTAATGATGAACAAGAAGAAAAAAAAAGTTCGAATTAGGATAGCCTTGCTCATTGGTATGTAGCCCTTGTAAGAATATTCCCCCCTCTTTTAAAATAAACTTTCCCACCCAACTATATATAGTTGCAGCCCATGTATTTCCTAGTTGCCGTGTGTTTTCCAGTTTGACAAGTAATGAAATATGTCCTAGGAGGCCCTATGTAATGTATCTTGAGGGCATGTTTGCTTAGCAGGAAAAAAAGTTTTAAAAGGGAATTTGACATTTTACCTTTTAGGAGAATTTCCTTTGTCTTCCTTTGATACAGGCGGGGGAGATTGATCTGTACTTTTCCTCACGGGTCTGAATGCTGTAAAACTTTCTTCATGTTGATCACATTTGTTAATAACTGAAGATGACTTATTAGAAAGATCAAATAGGCCTTCACAACCATGGCTAGTTTGAGTGAAGTTTGTTGGGCTGGGTCTTCCTGGGGATCCAGTTGCTGCACTTCCAGCACGAGGGCTCATTTTGGCATTTTCTCTTTCATTTTGATCTTCTTTAGAATGACCCTTGTTATGCAGCATAGGGGTTTCCTTTTCATAGTCATCTGTTTTTTTATGAGAATTTTGTGATAATAACCTGGCTGGACTTGAAGAATGCGGATATAGCAAGGTTGTTTCCTCCATCAAATGAGAATTTGTGTCTCTGTTAATATCTGCAATGTGTGGCAGCCTATAAAATGCTGATTCTGTTGGTCTACAAAATCCATATGGCACTGAAAGATTTGGACGATATGGCTGGAATAAGCGGTAGTGCTCGTATGTTGCTGGATTGATTGGTTTAGGAAGTGGTCCTGGATGAGGAAGAAAATGTCTTTGATCTTGAGAGCTGTAGACAGACAACACTGAACTTTCACACTCATGAGAGTTTCCTGAGAGGAAATAAGGTGCATAGATAGCTAATCCATGTTCATAAAGTGAAGGTGAATATTCTGGAATCATGGGTTGTACATAAGATGGAATGGAAGCGAAACCTTTTGCAGGTGTAATTTTATGAGTAAACTCTGGACTAATAATTGTACCATCTGTTTTCCATAGATTGTTTGGAGCATGAAAGGCTGACTTTGTTGGAAAGGGTGAGCCTTTATTTGAATCGGAAAGAGAACTTAATTGAGACATATCATTATTGTCTTTATTGTGCCGATGCTCTCCCACTGGAACAAATGCAGAAGGCCTTACGATGCCTTCAAGAGCAGACTGCACATTGATTGTACTTTCTTCCTCATTACAAAGAAGAGTTAGTTCCTTTTCAGTGGGTGGTTTTGGTCCATGCACTGATATATTTGTCACTTGATTTTGAATTTCCATATTTTCCTTGGAGTCATCTTTGACAAATGCATATTGAGGTTTAGAATCAAAATTTGAGAGGACCTTGGAAGAAGTTGGTTTGGCTGCAGTGTCTACCTGAGTGATTTGCTTAGTCTCCAAAGAATTTGACTTTGAACATTTGACAACACGATCTTGTTCTGTCACCAGCGTAATGGAGTTTTTGCAAAGCCCATACTTCATATGGTTAAAAAGATGTGATTTTTCATTGCAGGTAAAGGGGCACTGAAAGCACTTGAATTTAAATGGTTTTCCTGGAGGTCTGGGGATATAATGAGGTTTTTTTGGTTTGCGCTCTTTGAGAAGACTCATCTTCTAGTCGGTTGTTACCTTTAGGATTGTCCTTATGGCAATTCGTTAACAGAGCTTTAGTTCATTTAAAATTAATTTGTGCTTTTTAATGTTTCTTCCAGCTCAAAGAAAGACTTTCCAAAAGATTTGATATGAAGGCAGTTTTGGAAATGTCAGGAAAGAATGGCGTTTGCAAACAGGAAACTGTAATACAAAAAATAGTGTTAGAAAGATTAAAGTCCTTTTTATAAGGATCAAGGATATGCACATCTCTGTCTTCTGGGCTGAGACATTCTGTCATTTATTTATTTAGAATATATTCATTATGTAACTATCCCACCTTTTCTCCTAAACTGAAGCTGAATCTATAGCATTTCTACTTTGTTTTTCTCCACAGCAACAACTTGTCGGTTAGGTTGGTATGAAAGTCACTCATTGAGTTTCTATGGCTGAGAATGGGCTTGAACTTGAATCTCTCTGTTTCTAGTCTAAAATCTTAACTGCTACATTATCCTGACTCTGAATTTTCCATTGTTCTCCAAAATGTACCTGAAGACTATGGGTCATTTTCTGTTCTGGAAGATTTATATCTTGAAAATGGTATTTATGCTATGGCCAAATGTTTTGGGATACAAATGAAAATATTCATGAAACAGCTGAAACTGAACAAAACTGAACAACCGAGTGGAGAAATAGAATTTTTGGAGAAGGGTATAAATAGGTCATCAGAATGAAAATTATTCCCAGTATACTATCTTTGAGTAGAATGAAATTTAAATGTCAAGACAAAGGTGCTAGAACATGATGAATCATCCCATCACAGTGGTGCTACACTCTTATAGAAAACTCAGGTCTACAACATAGAATTGAGTCTTTATTTCTCCTTGCTGATATATCTTGCATTTATATTTTAGTGAGTTATCACCAGTTCTAAAATATCTTTCCTGGGCAAGACATAGTTCTCTCTAAAAGAGGAGATATAGTCATTTATATGTGAAATGATCATTCTGCCCTAGTATGAATACTGAATCTCTTTGACCTTTTTGCCACACATTTCTCACTGTAAAAGAGTTCTTCATTATTTGCTGTGGCTCTTGCCATCCTGAATAATTTGATGCCATACACAGACTTAACTGTATGGGTTTGCCCCTGAATCCAAATGAAGTATGAGAAAAGTGAAGCTAATTTAGAAGAATCTTAGCCTTTACAAACAAGATTGCCCTAAGGGGAAGCACGTAAGTCTGGAGTAGCACCCTAATTAACTGACCTGAGGTTCAGAGGTGTCTCCTACCTGAAATTCTAGTTGAATTAATTAAAGAGAACTCTTACAAACAGCACTGGAGGACTATCCACTCAGGATGTGATGGGATTAGATGAAAGCAGAGGGAGAGGGAGCTGTAGGTGGATGAGACTATGTGAAGAGAAGGCAGGTCCTGGTAACAAAAGTAGAAGCTTGAGTATAATCCAGTTGAGCCAGTTGGGGAAAGAGGAAGAGATTCCATGCTAGGGAGAAGTAGGGTGGAGTGGGATTGACTTCATCCTGGAGAGCTGACCCAGCTCTACTAGAGAGCAAACAAGCTTTTTAAGCAGCCTAAGCAAATATTTAAGGACCGGCTTGTATGCATAATTTGCAACATCCCACAGTGAGTCTGCTGTTAAGTTATGAAATGACATCTTGTTGCAGTTTCTTTGTTGGTTTCTAATTATGTTAGAACTCACTGTTGTGTAGCATGGCTAGTCTCTAAGGTATAAAAATATAAGAGTCCAGCATCCATTGATTTATAGAGGCATAATCTACTTGCTTTCTCTTGAAAATAAAACAAATGGATACTTTTAATACAGGCTGGTGATTTGCTCTGCAGATAAGTCAGACGGGCTTGTATTAACTTGTTCCATTATGTGTACTGATTCTGAAGGCGTGAGAATCTCTTAGAGTCATGTTCTCATGATTTTATAGATGTGTTATGGCAGAGATCTAAAAAGTGATGATTTCATCATGAACTGTAAGCACTATTATCAAAATGATGACTGTTGCAAAACCACATACTGTATCTGTTACCCGAAACTACAGTAATACAGGGAAGTGATGGCTTTACAATTTCCTGAAAACTTTTCTCCCATTAATGTTTAAACTACAAAGTAAAGTAAACACAGAGTATCTAATATTTTAAATGTAAAAATATTATACATGTGATTGTAAATTAAACTATACACTTTGTAATTCCTTAAAAACAAATATATGTCAATAAAACTTTATGTGGGTCTTCCTGGATTTTTAAATTCATACTTGTGAATAAAAATTCACACCATACTTTGCTTTAAATTTTACAATGTCACTTGACCTTTTCCTGTTACTTTTGAACTTAATATTTTTCTATTCATTATGAAAGATTGACCCATCATTTACAATATCAAAATGTATATCATTCTGAATGAATTTTGCTTCCCTTTAATTCATTACATACTGGTTTATTAGTGATATTTGTAGAATACCGTTCCATAAAAGATGAAAAAGTAATTTTTATTTTCTTCTGATACAGGTTAGAATGTAAAAGATGCTTAAGACAAATTTGGTGGGGCTTTTTCAGCTGCTATTTCCAAATTTGGAATATTTCAAGCAAGTGCCATTAAATATAGGTGCTATTTGAAAATCGTAAGCCCTAGTATGGGTGACTCGTTGGATCTCAGCTACAGAAATAGTATTGCAGCTTGGAAGATAATTAAATAGCAAGTGAATGTTAATATATTAGCTTTCTGACATAGTTGCTTGAATTAATTTCTATGTGCACGCTAATTTATTTGGACAATATTAACAGAAAATAAATACCCATCATAAAGCAGCAAAATAGTGCTTGAACAATGTAATTTTAAATTTAGATAATGCTGTATAATCTAAGTGAAAGATTTGGTGAGTTCAGCTTATACTTAAAGTACTCTTTGTGCTAGCTTTGTGTGAAGTAAGCTATGTATTTCAGCTGCTATTTCCAAATTTGGAATACTTCAAGCAAGTGCCATTAAATATAGGTGCTATTTGAAAATCGTAAGCCATTGTAGCCAAGTCAGGAGCTGATAACAAGTTTTCAGACTAACATATTTTATTAATGAAATAATTAGTATCTGATGATGTGAAATTACAATTCACAAAACTTATTCCTTTCAACAAAATGTATTAGTCTGAAAACGTGCTACCAGTTTCTGTCCAACCTTTGTACTAATTTATAAGCCTCTGTGCAAATAATACTTCAAGTTACTGTTGCCACAACAAACTGTCCCCAAGGTTTACAAAGCCAATAGCAGTTTGAATTTGTATTCTGAAATAAGAGTATACTGAAATACAATAAAAGGTTGCTCAGTATGCACCATTAATTCTTGAAGAACAAAAAAAAGCAAAAATAAGTAGTACATGTTTCCTTGCTAAAACTAAATTTTTATTAATTTATTGCAGAATTAAAGGAAACTTTGAATTTCTATGGATATTTATCATGTGTATGGAAACTTGCATCTCAGTTTCTAAGACATATCTTTCCAATAACAGATAACTTAATAATCAAACTTTTTTGAAATAATAATTTCAAATAGAGAAAGCACCGGGTACAAAATAATCTTTACAGCAAAAATCTATGTAAATAATAATATACGTATGCTGTTAAATTGATTTCGCTGCGAATAAATATAGAATTGCAGTCTTAAGTATTCCATAACATATTTGGAATGAACGTGGATGACTTTAACTATAGATTGGTACAGGCTTGTGATAAATATGAATTATGGTTGGTATATAAAAACATGAATTGCCATTCCTAGTTTTAAAAAAAGAAATATTACCTGAAGATATAATTAATAGAGTTAAAATGAAATTCCTACTTCTATTTTTGTGAAACAAAACAATCTAAACTGAAACAGTGCTAGTGCCAGGTAAGATACATGTGGACATACATTTTCTGATTCTAGCATTGTTTCTGGGTTATTCCGATTAAACTGGCGGTGGTCATGCCTGTGAAAGGATGAGCTTTTATAGATTTGGGAGTAAATTTGAAGTCTTGTTTGGCCTTAAATATATCTTTTTTTTAAACAAACAAATCTATATTAATTTTTATTAGCCTTTGTTATTATTACCTGTGTAAATATTTTGAATTCAGCACTGAAAAATAATCATAATACTTTCCCAATATACAGTATTTCATTTTTAAAAAACATTAAAAAGTGCTGTTTCAAAATATTCTTTAGAGTACATTTGTGAAATGATCTTGCTTAATATATCATAGCTATGGCTGGCTACGCAACCATTTTTAAGAAACATTATGCATATGGTCTGCTGCTGTTGCAGCATTCTTTTTGTGATATTGATCTACGTGATGAGTCTTTGTTGAGGTGGAGCATTTTAGAAGGGCATGCTATGATTAAAATATTGTGATGTGGCATTATTGCATAACTTAAAATCATGCCACTGTCACCTATCCAGCATTTTGCAAGAATGAGATTTCTGAATTTTATTCCAGATTTTCCAGTGATTAGGTACTCCACCCTTCTGGATTGCTAATGTTTAAAACTAAAATGAGTGATTTTATTAACAAAAATAAAAAAGCATGCTTGATGATGGATATAAAGTCATCATGAACTATAATGAAAAAAAGATTTTACATTTATAAATTCCAAGCACAAGAATTATTTGGTTCTACATTTTTAAAGCAACTTAAGTCCATTTTATACTAATCACAATAGGTGTTCATTCATTTATTTATTTTCCAAAGTAAATTAGCAATACAATATACTTTTATCTCACATATTTAATGCGCACGCACACACACACCTTAACAAAGTCTTAACTATGACTGTCATAGCAACTAATATTTTACTCATTTGAATACATCAGAAAACTTGGCTTCTTCATTTAAATATTTAAACAAGTAAGAATACTTCACTTGAATGTGTTAAATGAGGGAATTTTAAAAGTTGTATTTTACACTGAAAATTAATAAATTCATCTTAAAAACAGCTGTAACAGCACCCTAGCTTGGATATAATAATATAGTAAATAGACAAGGTTTTGTACAGGTTTAAATAACAAATTACACATTATATCATAAATCTGCTTTTAAGAATAATGCACCTGTACTGGAAAAACTGTCTTGCCAGAAAGGCAGAACATGCTAAGGAATACACTTAACTAACATACTTTAGTTAGATGCTCGTCTTTTCTTTTAAATCATTTTGTAAATTGTTCAGTGATTGAAAGTTAACTTACCTGCCAGTTCAGGAACTCAGATCCAACTTGTTCGGAACTATTAAACTGTTGCTGTCAGTGTTGAGAGAGAAGTACCTGTTCACTGCCTGATTAAGTGAAACTGAAGGAGGCTGTTTCAATGGGAGGGACTTAAAAGTGTAGGAGTTAAGCCCTGAGGGTGTAGAGATGCACCTGATATTACTTCAGCCTGAAGCTACAGTTCATGTGTTTCCCTCTATTGCTTTCATTTGATGTTGCCTCAGCATTCAAGCTATCGAGCAGAACTTTTGCCATGTCTGTTGCCTTCAACAAGCAGTATTTGTGCCACTCTCTGATGAACAGCCTCCTGTCAAGGGGAATGGAACATGACACAGGCACGGTTCTCAGTTTAAAATCATTTCTGAGTAACAGGGAGTTTATAACTTAAGACCAAATGATCGTTGCGGGCTGCAACCCAGGACATGACTTGGTTTGTACTTTCTTATCCTGGTCTTTCAGCAAGAATACTTGTATTCTGTAACCTACCTTCCACCTCCACCTCCCCCCTGTGTTTGTCCTCATGATAACTTCTGTCCAGAAACAGCAAGACTCTGTGCTGTAGAAACTTGCCAAAGCTTGTCAGCTGTTGGCAGCCATAGGATTGTAAGTGGAACCAAGTCATTTCAGCAGGACATGGATTAAGTTGAACGGTCACTAAGCATATTGTATGAGAATTGTATTATTATTACATGATTACTGTGTGTTATTGTGTGTGTGTGTGTGTATGAATAAACTGTTGTTTAGGCTTACTAGAAAGAAAAAAAACTCAATTTAGTGCCTGAGCATCCAATTTTACAGGAGGCTCATTTGTTGTCACAACCCATTTTTAATTGCACTCTGTATTCCCAGCACTTTTCTTCCTACAGAAATTTATTAAGGAGATAAAGATGGAATAGTTATAATAATAATAATAATAATAATAATAATAATAATAATAATAATAATAATATAGTTTGATTCTTAGAGCTAGGACTTAGTGCCAGAAAGCTGCTTGAGTGCATAGATTAATAATACAATTCTACTAAGCAGAGCAACAGGTGGAACATCAGGGACACTCTGAAGTATCTTTTTTCTAATTGATGGACGCCTCTCAGAGAACCTAGCAAGGAAGGAAGGAAGGAAGGATTGGTTTTTATTTTCAAATCTATGTGCAAACTGTAGATAGAATGGACTCTTTGATTCTGATCATCCCAAATAAGCACTGGTATATATGACATCTTGTCTAGTAATTACTGGAATTGTAGTCCATTATATCTGGAACATTATGGGAAAAGCTAGGCTAGAACCCAAAGTTAATACTAAATTTGAAAAGATATTGATTTATTTATACATACAAAATTATGTAGTTGTGCAACTCACAGTAATTTCAGATGTGTACAACATTAAATATCCACAATTAAAAAACCCACAATTTAAACTTTTCCCTATCCACAAGGGCAGAAACAAAACCAGGCATTTGATCAGCTTCCTTGATAGTTATGACCTGCAACTTCTGTTTTGGTGGGGCAGGTAGATGTAATTGGGGAGAGGTGATCCATCAGATAACCCCCATGTAAGGGCTTTACAGCTGATAACCAGCACCTAGAAGCAAATTGACAATTAATTCAGCTCCCTCAAAAGAAATATAGATTTGCACATGCATGCCACTATGTTTTGAGCCAACTGAAGCCTTTAGATCAGGGGTGTCAAACTTGCAGCATCATGCAGCATCTTGTGACGTATCATGACTTTTCCCCTTCGCTAAACCGGGCATGGATGTGACCAACACGTGACGTCTCTGGGCCGTGGGCCGGGAGTTTGACATCTTTGCTCTAGATGTTCTTTAAGGGCAGCCCATATAGAGTGCATTGCAGTAGTCCAAACTCTAATCTTAACCCAAATGGGAAGTGATCAGGGTGTGGTCCAGGAATTGTATGCTTTTAAATGTAAAAAGGAATCTGTTCCATATTTTCAAAAATATGTATTTCTTAACAGTATTTTTTACAATCCCCATATGATCCTTTAACATGAAAAGAGCTCTTCTAGTTGTGCTTTACAAAAATGGATGTGCTTAAGCAATTGTGCTTGGGTATGATTCAATAATATGATGGTAATTTTAATGCCCCTCTAATTGAAGATAATATTGTTTATTTGGCAATATTCTCTGTCTGGCCTCATAAGTTTCATGCCCTATGAAATTATCAGTGCAGTATTCAAGAAGTGATTTCTTGAACGTCTTGCCAATGATACAGTCTCCTTTTACTCCTTCCATTTTAAAGTGAAGACAAAATAGGTGGTATAATTTTTCTTTATTTACCTAGGGGATGCTTTCCAATATAACAGCCGCTAACTACAGTTTAGCTTTCTACACACCCAGTAGCAATTTTCCTCAAATTGTCCTTGGTTTGTTTTCTAATGAATATATCATTCAAACCTAGAGTGATGACTACTCTTCTTCAGAAGAAGATTAAAATGGAAATCATAAAGAAGCTTAAAGGAATCAAGATTCCTGCTCTGGCTTCTCTTGACCATAAATAATTACAGAAAATAAAAAAGCACATGAGTTTGCTTGTAGACCAACATATGGGGATGAGGAGAGAGCCACCAGGCCTATGCAAAACTATGTTAAACTGTGGTTAGCAGCAGTGCTTTGTAAATGTGTTTATTTTGCTTTCAAAAGAAAAGATCTACAAATAGTGATAAATCTAGTTTGCTTTTCAGATTGATACATAAATAGTAGTAAAAGTGCTGCAAGCCATTTCTTTCTTTCTTTTTAAGTTATTTATGTAGAGAAATCTGTTGAGATGCATACACAAGTCTTTGCCTCAACTTAGCATTTCCTTGTGTTTTCTTATAGATGAAACCCAGATAGCACATATTCTGTAATTTAAATTCCCTCTCAAAATACCTGTTTAGTTTTATGTAATGTAAACAATTCATGCAATCATAGAGAAGCACAACTACTAGGTTCTGCTGCTTTTCATCATCTAGCACCAAAGAAGTAACTGGTATTGTCTGCTGTATTTGAGTGGCATAATCAAATTAAATACATGCAGAACAGAGGCATTGTTAATCAGTAGAAAATCAGGCTTGGAGATTAAGATTCAACCTGTTCTGAAGGGCTTGCATGTCTCTTGTCAGATTTCCACCTAGGAGTGTTTCTTGATCTGGCATTACTTTAGGGTGGTGGTGGTTCCAGATAGCAGTGCTTACGCAATCATATTCCTAGTATCAACTACAACTCCATTTCAGGATCTATGCTATTGCAATATGGGGCTACCTTTAAGAGAAGCTGGAAAAAAAAATCAGTTGCTACTCAATACAGTAACTAGTTTATCAGTACACAGTACTGTGTTCACATCAGTTCTATACTGAAAGATCCATGGTGTTGTTAATGCCTTCGGTGTCACCTCATTATCCTGCCAGGCTATTACAGCCTAAAGGAGTAGCCCTTCTAAAGAAGCACATGTTTGCAGTAATCCAAATGTTATATTAGTGGAAAGGACTCTTCTACTTTGTCAGTGCCAGGATACGAAATGTATTTCCTTTGCCGCCTCTGCTTTAAGAATATGTTGAGATGAAAGGTTTAAATTCAGAGTTTTAACTTAAGAACATTTTGATTTTAATATTTTGTTTCATATTTGCAACTATTATATGTTCAAGCCTTATATGAATTTCTCTTATTTGATTTATTGTTATTTGATGTGGTATTCTTTTTTTTAAGGAGGGATGTGAATTCAGTACTTAATAGCAGAAATAATGATAGATGATTCAGATGTACCAGCTTCTGCCTACAAGAGATTTCACCATATCTAGCCTACAGCTTTCAAATCTATAATCACCTCAGCAATTTGCTGAAACTTGGTGTATGTACTACTTTAAAGTAAACAAACTTTTGTTTAAGATGCTGGACCTAATGATCCTTACTCATTTCTTTTTCTTTTTCTATTTATAAGGGAATGGACAGGGTATCTTAAGTAAACTCTCATGATATGGGCTCACCATAGGAGACAGGGAGGAGAAAAGGGAGAACAATTAGATTTGCTAGCAGGGGATTATGGTAAGAAGTTGTACTCAAGAATAGTGAAAGACAATTTAGCACGATATTATGCGAGTCAGAATATTGTTCTCCAAAATTACATATTTAAATAAAAATAAATGTTTAGTAATTTCTAAAGTTATTTCAGTCCTGGTATGTACATTTAGAGTTATATTTACTGTAAAAATAAACTCAAAGGACAGATTTAAAGGGCTGTCTGCTTTAGGTCTCCCTGAATCTCTCCCTCTCTATGCTCTGTACGCCAGAACAATCCCCTGCTGTTGCCAGTCTCTTGTGCCCATTCTGCTTGCTATGGTCATAACTAAAGCAGCAACTCCCTGTACTAGTGTTTTTTCTCTGCACAACCTGAATAGATGTGACAGATAAGCGTTGGAGGAAAGGTAAAACTGGGTCTTAACAAGCAATGAATGGCATTGTGGAGACTGCAGTGCAGTGAGATGCTGTCCTGCCACTTGGGCTTCCTACCGTTGCTTGTTGGTGGGAGGCAGTGGAAACTGGATGTTATTTGAGATTGTGAACACCATTTAGGGAGAGGTGATCAAGTTAACATGAATATTAAGATATTAAAATGTAATTTCTGTAAGGAGGAGGATTCTCATGCTGTTGGCCTTGTTCTCTCTCTGTGAGTGTTGTGCCTATCTGGAATGGAAGCAATTACTACAAATGTTATGTAGCATGGTTTTACAAAGAATAATAGTAATTTGACTTTCTTTGACAAGGGAAGCATGCGTTTCCATGAAGAAGAATTAAAAATTAAAACTGTATTCAAAATGAAATATACTATCTATAGTACCTACAGTTAGCACTAAAGAAGCAGCCTGATCAAACATGATAGTTGATTGGAAATGTACTTTATTTTTTAAAATTCTTCTTCAGAGAAACACATTCTTTCCTTGGCAGAGAAAGGTAAACTACTACTCTCTTTGCTCACTTTTAACTATTAAAACCTGTCCTCATTTTTGTGTAGTTGATATTACAATTATTTGTTTTGTGTTGTCATTTAATGATATCTTGTTTCAAGCCAGATTCTTAGTCCTGTTGTTATTCTCCAACAAATGGTTTGGAGGGTGGGGGGTAGACTTTTTCTTATTGCTACATATCCTTTTTCAAAAAAATTAGGCTTTCGGACATAGATCTTAGAAGCCTTGTAGCTTCTGAGGTTGCCACCCAAATACATAACATTTTCTATTTATTATGACTGAAAAAGGAACATGTATTTCAGATTAGATAATTTTATTTTAATGTATTTTTTAATGTTAAACCTTTCCTCAGATAGGTGGATGGTGATGGAAAACAGAATACAGGGAAGCTTGAGATCAAGCACTAGATCACACAGATGAGAAGGCACAAGATGAATGTAAATGTGAAAATATAGGTAAAAAGTTGAGTTTCAAGGCATAAATAGAAGATTGGAGAAGTTAGAAGCAGATGAAAGGTAAAAAGCAGGTTCTATTATCTGTTAGTGATATATGCATAAAATATCTCTTAAGGCAACCTGGGAATGCAGTTGGTATAAAATATAGCTATTGGGATGTTAGCATGTAGGACAAATATTGCAATATTGGATCAATTGTCCGACTAACCCTTCTGGATGGTGTTTGAGAAGGAAACAGCTCTATGGTGACAAAGGGGAGTAATGACGTATGCCATGTGCCAAAGGTGCTTTTTCAAGAGGCAACTAGATTTTCTTTGTTTTTCCTTGAAGACGTTTCACTTCTAACTCAAGAAGTATTCTTCAGTTCTGACTGAAGAAGCTTCTTGTGTGAGAAGTGAAGCATTTTCAAGGAAAAAAACAAAGAAAATCCAGTTGCCTCTTGAAAAAGCAGCTTTGGGACAACCATGACCTGAATGACTGAGAATCTCCATAGACATGAAGTATGCCATGTGACTGATTGACTGCTTTGCTGCTTTTGAAAAACAAATTCCACATGGGATGATATATTTAATTGTATGAGCCCCGTAGAAGTTATTTGTCCTAAATTCCATAATTTTAAAATAAATACTACTCCTGGTCAATAAGGTAATAATTAAGGGGATTGTCTTAGAAAGGTTGAAAATACTCTACTTTGGTTTTCTTTTTGAGACAGAACCAGAGGGTTGTTTTTTTTAAAAAAAATGTGGGAGAAATCCAGACATCTGGTTACACTGAAGCTTAGTGCTAAGACACATGATAGAAAGACAAGATATGTCAGACCCAGAAAATACCCTGGAAATGAACATTGAATAGCAAGGAAATGGGGAAATATGGTAGGATGGTTCAACTTGGATGTTGCAAAGAAAGAACAAGTTGCTGGTTGATCTGCCTTGCTTTCAGATTGTAGTCTAATAAAGGAAGTCAGGATGACACTAAAAATGATCTTTTAGGTGGCCAACCTAAAAGTTCTACTCTTCAATAGGTAAAACATCTGTTACCTGATTATTTAAGTTAGCCATTTTTTTTTGTGCTGACTTTTGTGCTGATTTCATGTGACAACTATAGATATGTCCTAATTGGTATCTGTCTTCATGCATGCTAGTGGGTGTTTGTTCAATCTGAAGTTCTGTTTGTGTGGAGCTTGTGATATAAAAGTTGCTGAGTTTTGTGTCAGGTATACAGTATATTATTTCCTTGTCAGCTTTAGATTTGTAGCTAATGCAAATCTTTGCAAAGACAGATAGTTGGTAAAATTGAGGAATTTTTGAAATAAACTAGGCTGAGCATATAGTTAGGTCTTTTTAAATGCAATAGTTGGTGCTTGCTTCTTTGCCTTTGCCAGTATTACTTTTCCATATAGGCAGTCCTCAACTTTATGAACGTTCATTTAACAACTTTTCAAAGTTACAACATGATTTAAGGTCCTTGTGCTTAACCACCATTGTAGCATGGTCCCCATGGTCACATGATCAAAATTCAAGTGCTTGGCAACCAGCATGTATTTATTGTGACAGTATCCCAGAATCTGATTGTCATGGAATTTGTTCTTTTTCTCTTTTAGTTTGTATCCATGTAAGCCAAACTGATAAATATTGGATTGACTAGTGTGTACACTTTAAAGGAAGAATTAGAGTAAATATGAAGGTAACTTAAAATAAGCCATGGACCTTTACTTTTCAAATATTGCTAATCTGAAGCAGGCTGGTAAAGAGACCAATGTATCCACTACTTGGAAATCAATAGATTCTGGAGAATCAAAAAGGTTTCTTTAAGAAAGTTAATCTGGTTTTTTTTATGTTTGTCAATCTGAAGAAAGCTAGGGAAGTGATGCTGGCCTCTGGGCATGATCCCAGGGCATCTAAGAGCTTATTAAAAGCCAGCCACTCCCTGGAAGTGGTAGCTTCTGGGCAGACCTGCTCAACTGGGCTGTAGCTGAAGTAGAACAAAATCTGCAGGTGCAATAGGTATTGTATTAAACTGGAGGCAATAGAATAAAATACCTGGATATGCAAGTTCAGGGAGCACAGCCTCGGAGACAGGATGCTTCTTGTTTTCTTCATTAATGGATATAACTGGTCCTGGAAAATTGACCTAGAAAAGCTGGTAGCTGTTTTCCACTCTTGAGGTGAACTAATTGTACTTTCATCCAGTATTGTATAATTGTTACATTTATATGGACCAATCACCTGATAGGTGACACCCTTCAAAAGAGGATGAGTGCAATAATCATATTGGAGGCGATATAATTCTAGGTTTTATGCAGTGTTGATTGTTATCATTGTTAACAACATTTTGTACAATGCAACTGGTATGAAATAATACTAGTGTGTCTTGGCATATCATTTGGAAAAAAAATCTGGCTAAAAATGCATAGGTTTCATAATATGCCTCTTAAAGCAGGCTATGTCTTCTGACATTCAATTCAATTTAGTGGGCAAAGGCATTGATAAAGTTTTAGTAATTATTGCTCCCATATTTAGATTTGTCTGTAGAATTCCAGTTTGTCAGATTTTTTTTTCATTACTAACAAATTATAGAGATTTAGAAATATACAGTGTCATTATATCGTGCCTAATAGAAAAGAGATAAGCGAGGTTGAGCAGAGTCGGTGTTCTCTGAGTCCCATCAATTAAGCAGTTTCATCTAATAGGATCGAGGAAACAGATCTTCTCTGTTGTAGCTTCTGGAATGCTATCTCCTCAGAAATCCAGATGAAGACTGGTTATTCTCCCAGACTTTGGGCTGGGTGATAGTTGTACCCCAGTTGGATTTTTTTCTGTGGAGTAGTGGTTAAGGTACCAGGCTAGAAACCAAGAAACTGAGTAATAGTCCTTCAATAGACACAGATATATATCAGGCTGCTCAATATTTTTTTTTAATTTAAGCCATCCAGAATCATTGGGAGTCGGACAGTCTCTAAATTTTAAATAAAGTCAATATTATTGCTTTCTTTCAGATAATGTAGCCAGGTTTTTACATATTTTTAGTTATTGTTCATACAGCACATCTCCATTTGCATATCTCATTTTAAATTACATTTGATGAAGTCACTGAGTTTTAATTGAAAGAGACTTTACATTTTAACATCCTGATAAATAGCAAACACTATTTGAAGACTAGCTATACTCCAAAGTTGTGAAGTTTTTACACAATCCCTTCCTGTGTGCTTTTCCAGTTCCGCTTGCACAATCATTGACTTACGTGTAACACCTTTTGAAGCACTCTTTTGTCCTCCTTAATGTCTTCTAATCTCCTACTTTGGTGGGATGTTACAAGTCTGAGCAAGTCTGCCAGTCTAGGCAATTTTGGGGGCAAAAATACATCAGTTTAATGCTTAATGTCTTAAACTTGTGATTCATAGGAAAATAAGAATTACTATATTCTGGATCACTTCTGTATATATTTAGGGATTCATGCTGTCAAGAGCTGGAATGTTAATCTACCATTGAACATAATTTAGCAGATGACGTGCTATGTGCTGTAGGGAAATAAAGACCAACTTTTTTATCTTAGCTTTTATTGTTTTCTTAAAAGAAAGTAGCCAATTAATCATTTGCTCTCCTCCTAATAGATCAACAAAATGCTCATAGCTTTCCTTGATAGGATAATACAGAGAGAACTTGCCTATAAAGTTGCTAAGAGTCGGACACGACTGAATGGTTAAAACTAACTATTGGAAAAGTACTCTGATCAAAATTGTATCAGATCCATTATTTTTCTTTTCTTTTCTTGTTCTTTCCTTCCCATTTTTGGAAGTTAAAATAGAACAGATAATACTATAGTGAAGTGGGCTCCATTTCCTTTCTTTACTAAAAGTATATTACAGTAATCATTCCAAAGTGTAAACCATGTTAGTTGATATAGAGCAGTTATGATTCTCTAATCCTGCAGATTTAAATAGTTCAGTGAACATTTAATCTGCATCTACAGCTAATCCTCAATTTATAACCATTTTTTCAGCAACCATTCAAAGTTACAACACCACTGAAAAAGGAACTTACAACTGGTCCTCGCACATATCACTGCTGCAGCATCCCCACGGTCACATGATCAAAACATAGGTGCTTGGCAACTGGCATATATTTACAGTGATTGCGATGTCTCAGGGTCATGTGATTGCTATTTGTTTCTTTCACATCCATCTTCCCACAAGCAGAGCCAATGGGGGAAGCCAGATTTGCTTAGTGATCATGTGATTCACTTAACTGCTGTGATTTGTTTTAACAACCATGGCAAAAAAAGTTGTAAAACTGGGTATGACTCATTGAACAACCACCTTGCTTCGTAATAGAAATTCTTATTCCAATTTCAGTCATTAAGTTGAGGATTACCTTTACTCTTTTTTGATAACTTTCTAGTTCTTAAATATATTGTCTCTCTACAAATATTCCTGTCATTCTGCAAAAACTTTCAATAGTTTCAATATAGCTTTTCTATCTTCCTTTAATTTCATTTGTCTATTAAATATCTTCTGTGAGTCCATCTTAGCTATACATTTTTTAGTGAATGCGCTAACTTTAAAAATATTTTTCTTTTTGTTTGTTTTATTTCTTTGTTAACATTTTCGATTGAAATAGTGAAGACACTTAACTTTTTCCCATAGTTCCTCAATTGTAATTTTCCTCACATTCTAAGCATTTTCAATTGATTCTTTACATTGATCTTAAGTTTGACTGTATGTCCCCCGGAATATATTTTGCTGGCACTTGTTTCTCCCTTTAGTTTTCTAAGTCTACTTTGTATATTTGCTTCCAATAATTCAGTATTTTCCATCATTTGTATCTAAAAATGTTTGAGAGACTGAATTGGACTTTTCTATTTATTGTTTATCATTATGGAGTCAATTTTTTTATGTCCATCCAGAGATATTATTTGTAAAGTGTATATTGCTTGAGGCAAATATTAGTAATAAATTAAGAATTCTTTTCACAAAACCTGATTAACTTCACCATATCAAATTCTTGGTTTGATTGCTGTCTTTCATTTCTTCATTTTTTGTATTCCAGTCACTCATTATAATAATGTTACTGATGTTACGACTTCACTTTTTGTATTTTTGTGTTAATAATGTTACTGATGTTGCATCTAACATCTTGTGCAATTCATCGTAAAAATCCTTGAATGTCTTCCTCCGTTTCAACTGTAGTAGGAGACATATACTGCTTAATTGGTTAGTTGAACAAATATTTAACTGCCTACATCTTTTTTGAGTATCACTGGCATTTCATTCCTTTATGTGAACTCATGTTCTGAGTAACAAACTATATAATCTTTCGAGTTAGAGTAAAGAATCATAGAGTTTGAGAGACTTTACAAATCATGTAGTTCAGCCCCTGTTCAATGTGGAAGTCTATGCTTGAAAACCTCTTGTGAAGATGAATTCTCCAGCTTATGAGAAACCTCTTCTCTACACTGACAACTTACATAATCAAGAAGTTTTTGCTGATGCCTAGCCTGAACCTGATTCATTTTCATTTTAATCCATTAGTTCTGCTCCTGCCCTCTAGAGCAATAGACAATAAGTCCATGCTTTTCCCCACTCTTTATATATTTGACCATCAAATTTATTACAGGCTAAATATATCCAGATACTTTAAACATTCTTCAGAATAATTGGTTCCCAGACCTTGGTAGTCCTCCTATGAACTTTTGTCACTGTCCTTCCTGAGTAGTGATGTCCAGAAATTGACATGGTATTCTAAATGGGCTAGTAAAATACTGTGTATAGGGCAATATATAATTTGGACTGTAAGCTGCTATAAATATACCCCCAAATAGCATTGTTTTTTTTAGCAGCTGCTTCAAACTGCTCACTCATGTTTAACTTATGGTTGACAAAGCCATCCAGTTCTGTTTTATGTGCATTACTGACAAGCCAGGGTTTTTCATCTTATTTTTGGTCTTAACAACTGCCCAGAACAGAGTATTCTTGCAATGAATAGGAACCAATTGCTATGGAGAAATATTCCTCATTTTAAATGTTTCCAAAAGTCTAATGAATACCAAATGGTTAATATATTGGATATAATAATTTGATCGAAATTATAAAACAGGCATGGTTTTTGAGTAGCAAAAGCAAATTTCATGTAGGGCAGACCTATGCGACTAAAAATTAGCCATGTTCTTAAGATCATGAAGATATAACAACTAGAGTCCTCCCTTGCCCAGTCCATGCTTCATGCTCCCATGCACACACTACAGCTTACCCCATTCTCCTGCTGAATAATTTCACAGGGCTTCCTAGCAGATATGTTCTTCCGCCCACCTTCCTTGTATTGCTTTAATCTCCAGATCTTTCCAAACAAATCCATGTACTGTATTTTTCGGAGTATAAAATGCACCGGAGTATAAGATGAATCAAGATTTTGAAAAGGCAATTTTTTAAAAAAAGTTTTTGCACTCTCAGGTTTTACAGACCTCCCAAAAATGGCCTGTTTTTCACGAAAACAGACCCAGTTTTTGTCAAAAAAAAAAAAAAAAAAAGTATGCATAGCCTTTTAGGTGGCTTATAGAGGGCTCCTGAGGGCTGGGAGGGGAAATTGAGCAAAAAAATGGCCCATTTTTCGCTCATTTCTGCCCTTTCCAGCCCCCTGGAGCACTCTGGAAGCCTCCTAAAGGCTATGCACAGCCATTTTGGTGAAGGGGGTGGGGTTTTGGGAGGCAAAAAAATGCTGTATTCAGTGTATAAGACGCACCCAGATTTTCAGCCTTTTAAAAGTAAAAAGGTGTGTCTTCTACTCCAAAAAATACAGTACCTTTAGTTGTCTCTTTGGGTTGTTGCTCTCTAATGACATTCTTGGATCACAAATCATCCCAAATTTTTCTCTCATTTCTCCATTACCATATCTAAATCTCTCTTTATAAAAGTCAGCAGAAATTAAGATTATCTGTTCCATCTCTTGTTTGCTGGATGACCAGTTTTGCTTCATGATCTGAAGCAATCTTGATCCCTAAGAATGTGCTTGGGTTCTGATGAGTCTTTTTTTCCCCAATCCGGAATATGTGGAATAAATTAATAGGACATTGGAGGCCTGCCCTTAGGTTTGAAGTGTTCATTGCCACCTGTTGTTTGTTTTAACGAAGAATATGAAATCATAGATCACTTCACAGATGCAAGAGAAGTTTGCAATTAGAATGGTATTGTCTAGCTCTGTTGCAAACCTTTCTTGGTATTGAATGCTGATTCTGATTAAACAAATGGTAAATTGAGAAACTCATGTCTACAAGCAAATTTCTTTTGCATACACAAAGCCAAGGAGGGGAAAAAACAATGACATCTATAAGTTTAGGATAACAATTCATTTGCCTGACAGTGTGATAAGTAGCATAATAAATAAATAAATAAATAAATAAATAAATAAATAAATAAATAAATAGTAGTTTCTGTACTATTTGATACAATACAATATTTTGTTTCTTGCAATGAATTAAACCGCACTATCATAAAAAACAAGTTTTCATTTTAATTGGTAATTACTACTGCCTAAGCACTAATATTGGTACTAGAAATGTTTAATCCTCACAAGAGGTAATATGGTACTTTTTAAAAAAACTGCCTCCGGGAACTTTTTCCATGTTCCTGCACAACCAGTTAAATTCATTTTTTTTAACCAATTTATTCAACATGCTGAAGAACTAGTTAAACTACATTTTTCAGGACAGTGTTACCGCTGTTATTTTTTTTTCCACAAAATGTAGAAGAGAATACCAAACTATTAGTTCTGCTGTGTTACTTTCCCATGAAGAGTAATCTGCGTGGGTGGATTTTTTTTTCTTTATGCATTTCTTTAATTGTAGGGTTAATGGGTAATTTCAGGTGACTAAAAAAGTTGAATTTTTTCCCCATTTCTTTTTTTACTGGATCTCTTTTTTTCTATTTTGTGGTAATACTGCATGTTTTTTCTAGTGCAAAAGATGGAGCTTTTAAGATAATTTACAACACTGTAATTACCATTCTGTTCTTATCCAGAGGAGCAATCAATAGCAAACCAGGAAATTTAGTCTGTCCATTCCTTTTCCTTTGGTTATTGTTGAATTTGCTGTTGGTGAGAAAGATTGGGAGAGACCAGTTAGAGGTTTTGGTGTCAATATAAGGAGGTTTATTAAATTCGAATTTATGTATTGTTTGGATTAATCAGTTTGAATGTCCTGTACAGATAATTTTTAATGGATTGTTGGCTAAAAATAAATAAAAATCATTAAATCAAATGAATAGCGTGCCACACACGGAAAAGTCATATTTTATGTTTTGCATATTAAACATGGAGATTTGGGGCTTCAAATCAAATTTAAAATTTCAGGGTGATGCAAGTGAAAGTGGCCAGCACTAAACCACTCTTTTATGACATGTGGAAGGGGAAGTAAAGTAAAATTAGTTCGAGAAAGCAAATAGGCCAGCAATGTGCTAGTTTACTTTGCTTTACGTTATTGTCATTGCAGCTTGTACAACAAAATTGAATGTGATCTTCAGTGTACAATGACAGTTCGTGTTGTAGTTGTTAAGGAATCATGTGTAGTCATTAAGCACAACATCAGGTGGTGGCTGGTTTCCTCATTGACTTGACTGATTGGAAGCTGGCAGTGAAGATCACAAGTCATAATGATGTGACTATGGGAAGCTGTGACCATTGTAACTGTGTACCAGCTGCCAAGTGCCCCAATCATGATCCTGTGACTGTGGAGACACTAGGACAGCCACAACTTCAAGAACTGGCCATAAGTCTTCTTGTTGAGCATTGTTGTAACTTTGAATGATTGCTGAACAAGAAGTCACTAAGTGAGGACTACCTGTATAGTCAAAAGCCCTTCCCTGTCTTTTATGGTTGACAAAGCATAACGATACCCCTGACAACAACAATCCGACCAACCACTGTAGTACTCTGGGGTCTCTGGCCTGCTGGCAAAATCATGTCTTCATATCTTCATGCTAGGGCCTGCTATTCAGGTGTAGACCTTGGGGGATACATAAGGAAGATCCCTGGAGGGACAGCTGAATCCAGTGAAGGATTCAGCATCTTCTTTTCTCAAATAGCAGAGTGTAGGCAGAAGTGCATCTTTTTTTCTGCCAGTTGGAGAGGAATGACATTCCACCCTCCTTCCCATCAGAAGATAGACTCCCCTCTCAGTCAGGTTAATCTGGATTGCTGAGGGTTGCTGTCTTTGCTACTTCCTGCTTCTACCCACCTTTCCCAAAGTTGTCATTCACTTATACCTGTCTAATGAGCATAGAACAAAGAGGCCTTCAAGGACACTGGTTGCAGTTGGCAGAGGAAAGATTTAGAAAGCTGTTGCAGGAAGGCAAGTGGGAATGCCTGTTTCCACTGCAACTGGCATTACCACAGCTCCAGTGGCAAGCCAATCGGCACCAACATGAGGTGTGACATCTGGTTATTGAACTAGGAGGGTAGCAGCCCCTCAGTTTATCTGCTTAGATACAGAGCTGTGTGTTGTATTATTTATAATATATTTTGTATTTCCTATATCTTAACTGCCCATCTTCCTTGCATTCCTTCCATTGCTCTGGACAGTGTATAATATCATCAATAAAATTAAACATTAAAATCAGAGTTTGGGATTAAATGTTTTAAAATAATAAAAAGATTAAAGTTTCAGAAAGTAAAAAATTCCAAGATGCGGATTAGCAGTTGTTAATACAGGCAGAGGGCAAGATTCCCATGGGGCCAGTGAGCCCCATCGTTGTGTGGACCTCTGTGACAAAGCCAGGTTTTGTGCCCTTTGTAGAAGGCCAAGAGATTGGAGGCTTTCCTCGCTACTGAGGGCAAGATGTTCCACAGTGCAGGGGTGGGGGCAGAGGAGGCCCTTTTCCTAGATTCCCCCCACTTGAAATTATTTGATTGACAGGCTCTGTAATATAGCTTCCCTGCCTGAACAGGTGGGACAGTCTAATGGGATATATTCCGTACAAAGCATATATAGTACCTGAATGAAATCCACAAGTTGTTTCAGACTGTTGCTCACATGCTGTGTGTGTTTGTATGGAACTAACTGAAATAGTACCTGGAGGGCAGTGAATGGAGGATTGTAACTTTGACGCTCTTGTGTTTAACATAATCAAATTAAATCCTTGTGGCCTTAAAAAGAGGGTAATCCAAAAATAAGAATGCTTGGCATCTATCTGATCCTTCAGAAGAACGTTCAGTAGAAATTGATTAGAACAGTCCTCCTTGTTGGATAGTAAAAAATACTGGAAGGAGAGATCTACACTTGATTGGCAGCAAGTGGTTGCTAATAAGTGCTGTTTGTCAACATTCTATTTTACAGAAATGGGCAAAGAAGAATAGTTTAAACAGTGTTTTTGGTGTTGATGGTATTATTTTGTTTATAACATGATTTAAACGCCTGTTTTCTTTTTAAAAAATCCTTATTTATATTGAGGTTCTTAGAATTATTTAATTTTGCATTACTTATTTTTTATTTAGCATAATACTCTAAAATATTTTTTCCTATTTGTGTTTAGGCATATTGTAATATTTCATCATTTAAAATAAGTTTATTAGTATTATATGCTTTTACACCAATTAAGAAATAGATGTCTCTTATTTCAGATTTGAAAGTTGTTGCGTATTACCAGATATTCTAAACAGTGCTACAGATATAATAGGGAAACCACAAGAATGCTAGGGCTTGATAAGATAGAACTATCAAAGCAGAAATATTAATACTAGCAATAGTAATAATTCATAAAATTCTCTTAGCTGTTAAGGTGCTTTGCATGTATTATGTTTTAAGTTGTCTTCCTTATTTCAAGTATTGAAACTGAAAAAAATACACGTCTTCAGTCTTTTAATTGTTAAACCACAGAATGAAAACAGGGGAAGTGGAACTCTTTTCAGGCTGTATTTATTATTAAGCATGTGCTGTGTGAAATGCATATATCTCTACCTTTTCCAACTTTAGTATTTACTCATCCAATGAGATTTGGATGGCAAATTATGGCCAAGTGAGGAATATGCAAAAATCTCAAAGTTCTCTTTCTCCTTCAGATTGTTGTTTCTATTGGCTACAGCAGTTGTTTAAATTGCAGTTCAATAAGCATAGTGTTTAAACTAGATGACCCCACTGGCAGATGCCAAGAGGAAGCCTTTTAGAGAAACCTGTACATTTGTAGACTTTGGCAGCATACCATTAAATCTGTGTGAAAGATTTAATTCACAAATGTCTTCAGCTGGAAAAAAAAAAGAGAAACTGCAGGATGGCTAATGAATTGCTGAAACTTTTTTTCCTAGTATAATGGAAAGGTTTTTAATTTTGGAGAATGTATTTATCTGATTCTCATTATCTATTTTGGAACTAAAATATGATCTCCCTTTATTTTCAATTGTTATGATAAAGAATCAGTTGACTCATCAAATGGGCAACTACTTTTATCTGTGGGGCCCCATTTTCTAGGACACCATTTGAAATATTTATTGTAATTATGCAAAAGGATAACAGAGTTCAAAAGAGCAGGCCCTAGTTAAGAAGGATGATCATGAAACAAATAGAATTTGTTTTCTGAACTTGGAGCAAAACATTTCTACTTCTACTGTTCTGTGGAATCCTTTTTAAGCTTTTTGTGTTCTAGGAGAATAAAATTCAAAATATTTTCATTATTCTGCCATAGGAATTAAGTTCATATTCAGTTCCTTATTTCCTCATTCTTCATCTTAGGGCAACCAAAATAGGTGAAATGGAAGTCTCTGCTTGATGTTTCATACCATGTAGCCTGCTGAAAGATTATTTGGTTATTTGATCAGACATTGAGCTTTAAAAATGTTTTTATATAATATTTATCTTGCCTGCAGACAAAAATGAGTACAGCAAGAAAGCAAAAATAGATCCAGTACAATGCATCTCATAAGCCACATGTTAACAGCAAACAGCTGATTGACAATTAGAGGCTTCTTCCTAATTCACGTGCACTGTATACAGTTTTCATATTTATATGCCTATGAAAAAAGAATAATAACAAAAGCAAAAAAAAATTCATTCAACTTCCTGAAAGTTGAATAGCATAACAGCATTATCTAAAGTGATTATCTACAATACTCACTTTTATAATTGGCAGTTTTCCTGAAAAATAAAGAACCAAATATATGGAACATATAGAAAATATCACATTTAGTTTATTACCCATACCTTCTGACTTGCTTGCTGTACAAGCTATAAAATAGCTTTAATTCACCAATAGATAGGAGCAATGTGTGCTTCACTAACTGTCATCCATGCACCTACCAGTGGTTCTATCCAGTGGTGGGTTCCTACTGGTTCAGACTGGTTCGCGCTGAACTGGTAGTAGTTTGGCAGACTGGGTTGCAGGAACTGGCAGCGACCCAGGCCTGCCACACCCCTGAACCCTATAGCCCGGCTGCTGGGAGGGAGTCTTTTGACTATTTGTAACCATCATCTACATCATTTGCAACCATCGAGGCCACCTGGGAATGCTGTGGCCGCCCGGGAATGCTGTAGCCTAACCGAGTGAGTTGTTGAGAACTTGTGGGCCACTACCATCTTGCAAACCTGTCGGGCCGCCTGTGGAGGGAGGCGGGCGGTGACCTCCCGACCACCGGGGCCGAAGACACCTGTTTGGAGCCTGGAAGATCAGGCTGAGACCGTCTGGCTGCCGTGGAAGCGGCTATCGGCGCCTATTTGGGGGGACCCGACCCCCCTAGGTTGTCTGATGCCTCCTCTGCTGCTGTGTTGTTGTGGGGTCAGACTAGGGACAGGGTAGGGTTAGTTAGAATTTAGGGTGGGGTTAGTGTTAAGTTATAGTTAGGTTAAGGTTAGGGTAGGGTGAGGATGGGGGTGGGGTTGCTAGCCTGATGGCCTGCCGACGGGCTGCTTCCACGGGTGGCATCACGGTACAGCCAGGAGTGGGGTTGTTCCCCCCTACCTTTTTGCCGTGGGGCTATCCCTGGCTCCCGGATGTTTCTTTGTCCCCGATGGGAGGGGGTGTTGCTGGCCGCCATCTCCTGCGGTTGGCCCTGCAGCTTTCGCGGTTGCAGCCTGCTGTATCTCAGACTTTCCCGACCTTACTCTGGACTATCGTTGGCTTATTGCTTTTATGCCCTTGCTATCATTCTGGACTTCGGACATTCAGCTTTGGGAGGCTTGGACATTATTTCTCTGGCCTCCTGGATTATGTAATTGCTCGGACTGCGCAGACCCATAATTTTTTATACACCTGTAATTTTTATTAATAATTTTTATATACAAAAATTGTATATTTAAACGTGTGGGGAGAGTATGGTGTGACTGGGATTGATTGAATGTTCCCACTTTTATTGTAATATTGTTGTTCTATTTTAACTTGTATTGTGGGGATTGATTGGTTGTATGCATGGGTATGTTAGGTGGGCTGGGAGTTTAGCCGGATCCTCCTGCACTGAGTGCTTTGGCAGAAGTGCTAGGGGGACCTGGGCTCGGTCCCAGCCCTTGGATGTGTGCGTCGAAGGGCCTGCCGATGAATTCGGCGGCTTGGGGAGAGGGTGGTGGGACCACAGATGCGGGAGTGGGCCGGAACATTGGGGTCATAATGGGGAGGGGCAGATATGGTGGGAACTTCAGGGCTAGCCATTACCGGGGAAGGAGGGTTCCCTATATCAGAGGTATCCCTCCTTCCGGCCCTGTGAGTTCCACTCCAAGGCCAGATGGTGTGAGTAGTCAGGACCCTGGTCTCAGGTTGCTGATGCTAAATGCCAGGTCTGTGGTTCACAAGGCTCCCCTCGTCCAGGACTTAATTATAGACGAGGGGGCAGACCTGGCATGTATTACTGAAACCTGGCTGGGCCCGGAGGGAGGCATCCCCCTCACAGAGATGTGCCCAGAGGGTTTTCAGGTGCTTCATCAACCGCGACCTCAGCAAAGGGGCGGGGGAGTGGCCATTGTTATCTGACAGTCCTTAGCTCCTCGTAGGATCCCTGCTCCGGAGCTTGTCGGGTGTGAGTCCTTGCTGGTGAAGATGGACCTTGCGGGTCAAGTGGGCTTGTTGTTAAAGGACCTGCCTCCCAACAGCGTGGCAACAGCCCTCCCCTTGCTCCTCGAGTCAATAGCCGAGCTGGCGGTCGAGTTCCCCAGACTTATGGTACTGGGGGACTTCAATTTGCCTTCGCTCAGTGAACGCTCTGATGGAGCACAGGAGTTCATGGCTTCCATGACAGCCATGGGCTTGACCCAAGTAATCCAGGGTCCGACTCACTCAGCGGGCCACACACTCGACCTCGTATTTCTCTCGGAGCAGTGGAGTTGTGATCTTGGTCTGAGGGGTAGTGAGATCTTGCCCCTGTCATGATCGGACCACTTCCTATTGAGGCTTGACTTTCGGAGACCAATCCCCCGCTGTAGGGAGGAGGAACTGATTAGGTGGTTCCACCCCAGGCGTCTTATGGATCCCCAGGGTTTCCAGACGGCGCTTGGCGTTATGCCTGATACTCTCGCCCGCAGTTCGGTGGAGATCTTAGTCACTACTTGGAACTCGGTAGCGTCTGAGGCTCTCCACCGAATTGCGCCTTTACGGCCGATCTGCAGCAGTGGATCCAGGAGGGCTCCTTGGTTTACCGAGGACCTCCGGGAGATGAAGTGCCAAAAGAGACGCCTAAAGCGCCGCTGGAGGGCCAGTAAATCCGAGTCAGACTGAGCACTCTTAAAAGCCTGCATCGGAGCATATCTATCGACATTACAGACAGCCAAGAACAACCACATTGCCGCTCTGATTGCGTCCGCTGAGTCCCGCCCTGCCGCCTTGTTTAGGGTGACCCGCTCCCTCTTAAACACGATGGTTGCGCAGAACCCTTTACAAGGTAGAGCAGAGGAATATGTCCAGTTCCTCGCGGACAAAGTTGCTCGGCTTCGGATGGACCTGGACTCCAATTGCGCAGAGCCAGCCGAGGTACCGGGGGAAGGTCTTGAACGACACCTCTGGACTGATTTTCAACCTGTTGCTCCTGATGAAGTGGACAAGGCCATGGGAGCGGTGAGTGCCTCCACATGTGTACTGGACCCGTTCCCCTCCTGGCTGGTCGCGAACAGCAGGGAGGTGACGCGGGGCTGGATCCAGGCGATGGTGAATGCCTCTCTTCGGGAGGGTTTCTTTCCATCGGCATTGAAGGTAGCGGTGGTGAGACCCCTCCTGAAGAAGCCATCACTGGACCCAGCCAGTTTGAACAACTACCATCCAGTCTCCAACTTCCCCTTTATTGGAAAGGTTGTTGAGAAAGTGGTGGCCTCGCAACTCCGGCGGTCCTTGGATGAAGCCGATTATCTAGACTCCTTTCAGGCCTGACTACAGCACGGAAACCGCTTTGGTCGCACTGACCGATGATCTCTGGAGAGCCAGGGATGGACGTCATTCCTCCATCCTAGTGCTCCTTGACCTCTCAGCGGCCTTCGATACCATCGACCATGGTATCCTTCTGCGACGGTTGCAAGAGGTGGGGGTGGGAGGCACCGTTTTTCGGTGGTTCTCCTCCTACCTCTCGGACAGGTCGCAGTCGGTGTTAGTTGGGGAGGAGAGGTCTACCCCTAGGCCCCTGAAATACGGGGTTCCTCAGGGTTCGGTCCTGTCCCCCCTGCTATTTAATATCTACATGAAGCCACTGGGTGAGATCATTCGACGGCACGGGATAAAACACCATCAATATGCGGATGATACACAGTTGTATCTGTATGCCACATGCCAACTCAGTGAAGCGGTTGACATGATGTGCCAGTGCCTGGAGGCTGTTAGGGTCTGGATGGGGGTTAACAAGCTTGTACTCAATCCAGACAAGACCGAGTGGCTGTTGTGTTTCCCTCCCAAAAACTTGGTCAATATTCCATCACTCAGGCTGGGGGGTGAAAATCTACGCCCCTCAGACAGGGCTCGCAACTTGGGGGTCCTCCTGGATCCACAGCTGACTGTAGAACACCATTTGTCGGCTGTGACCAGGGGGGGCATTTGCCCAGGTTCGCCTGGTGCACCAGTTGCGTCACTCATGCCCTCGTGACCTCAAGACTGGACTACTGCAATGCGCTCTACATGGGGCAGCCCTTGAAGAGTATTCGGAGACTTCAACTCGTCCAGAACGCAGCCGCGCGAGTGATTGTGGATGCACCTCGGTACACCCACGTTACACCTATCCTCCGTGAGCTGCACTGGTTACCGATCAGTCTCCGGATACGCTTCAAGGTGCTAGTCGTAACTTATAAAGCCCTTCATGGTATTGGATCTGGGTACTTGAGAGACCGCCTGCTGCCAATTACCTCCCACAGACCCATTAGATCTCACAGGGTTGGCCTCCTCCGGGTGCCATCTACCAGCCAATGCCACCTGGCTATTACCCGGGGGAGGGCCTTCTCTGTGGCAGCTCCGGCCCTCTGGAATGAACTCCCCGCAGGGATTCGGACCCTCACCTCTCTCCAGGCCTTCCGAAAAGCCGTCAAAACCTGGCTTTGCCGGCAGGCCTGGGGGTGATGAGTTCCCTCCCCTCTCGACATGTATGGTTGTGTGACTGTTGTCTACTTTTATTATTTGTATTTTGTCTTTTATGTTCCCCTTTTTTTCCCCCTTGAATTGTTCGCCGCCCTGAGTCCTCCCGGAGAAGGGCGGCATACAAATAATAAAATACAAATACAAGTACAAACCGGTTCTCCTGGCAACACTTGTTTTTTGCTTCTATGCATGCGCAGAACAATTTTTATTGCACTATGCATGCATGCACAGCGTGCATCAAATGCACATGAAATGTGTGTGTGCGGCGCGGCCACAAGCAAACCAGCAGTAATGACTGCCGGAATCCACCCCTGGTTTTATCAATGGAAAGTGTTTGTGATGAGCTGTGACGGTACAGTGATTAGAATGCAGTACTGCAAGCTAACTCTGCTCACAGCCAACAGTCCATCCTGGCCAACTTAAGGCTGACTCAGTCTTCCATTCTTCTGAGATGGGTAAATTGAGGACCCAGATTGTTGGGAACAATATGCTGACTCTGTAAACCTCTTACAGCTCTTACAGTGCTCTAAAGCACTGTAAAGTTGTATATAAGTCTTAAGTGCTATTGCTATTGCTAATGCAATGTACTTAGCATATTCTTCAAATCTCATGGATTGAAGAGGCAAAACAATTCAACAATGTAGGGTAAGCAATCAAAATTTCCATTCTTTTTTTCTTTTACTAGTGATAGCCTTAGGAAGTGTGTGTTTTCTTCTGAATCGTGATATAATAGACACTGATATTCTGTGAATAGAAAGGCTTGCAGTGCAAAGGAATCGCTCTCCTGAAGTCACCATTGGATCTTTAGAACATAAAATCTGCATACATCCAAAATTGAATAGTTGGTAAAAAGAGTTCAATACACTGTGCATTTTCACAAAATCAGGTTCTATGATTGTGTCCTCATATTTCTCCTTTTAAAACTTCCAGTCGTTCCTGTGATTTTGGAAGGACTAACTTACGATGAAAAACGGGGACCTTGCAGTGTTGGCTCCAATGTACGGGATTCTGCTTGCTATGTATGTTGGGCTTTTGCTCGTGCCTATGATCCTCTAGAACTGAAGCCTTTTGTTAACCAGATTGCAAGGTAAGTTTTTAAAATGAAATACCAATACCAATTTCTTTAAATAAAATATTTTTCAAGAAATGAAATAATACATCATATTAATGCTACTTAAAAGGTTAAATGTAGAGCTATCATTCTAAGATCTTATTTAAAATATATAAATATTTGCATTCGGGTTATATAAGAGAACATATCCAGTACAGATCTGTCTAACGTCTGGAGAACCTCTTGATTGTGTCACATTCAATGCATTCTTATTGGAAAACATACTCTGGAGATAAAACAAATGGCATCATAGTTACTTGCTTTACCTCTAGATTCTTGTTGGTATGGAGTAGTTCATGATACTATTTTTATTATCAGTTAATATATACTGTATACTGTAGATATATATAGTATATGCATATAAGTATACGTTGTAAGTATGTATACATATAGAAGTATGTACAGTATACATGCAAACTATATATCTCTGTAGGTTGTATGCAAAACATTGTTTTATATACATATTATATAACTATAGCTAACAAGTTTCATTATGTGCTTATGAAACTGAATGGAACTGTGCCCGTGGATTCTGTTACCTATGATAAAAGTTCTTTTACTAAAGTGACTATAGATGACTATCTTTTTGGTGTTTTTTTTAAATGTGGGAGCTCAGCAATAAACTGTATGTTGAGAATCAGGAACTTTTGGGTGCATGACGCATAGTTTCACCTCTATTAGTATACGTTGGTTTACAGCCAATAACAGTAATCATCTATCTTTTTTTCCCTTGTTTCTTAGTTCTAGCCTTAGGTGTGTCACTCATTCTGTCTGAGAAGAGCCATCTATTTAGCCACAAACACATTGTTGCTATCTTTTTACAGAATACCAGTTCACTCTTTGAACAAATCTTTGCAAAGGAAATTGCATTGATTTTGTGTTCAGTTTTAGTGCAAGTGATCTCAGATCTCATAATGTATTTCCCTTAGTTTGGCCTAAAGTAATACCTTCTAATGCCTATAGCCTATGCATACACTGATGGGTTTAACCATTTGCATGGCATGATGAATGGTCCCTTTGACCTAGTAGTTAAGCACATTCTGTGGACATATGCAATATAATAATAAAAAAATAGTAAAACAAATTGAATAATATTTTCAAGTAAATTTCAGAGCATAACATTGCCTAATTGTGATATGGAAAGCTTTGAAAGCAGAATTGAATGGGTTGTTATTAGTGAGTGTGGATAAGAAGGCTATAAGAAAAAGTGTATATTGGATGATTGTTACAGCTACAGTGGAATGTAGTAAAATATTTTTCAATAATAAATAAATAATAAATAAATAATAAATAAATAAATAAATAATAATAAATAATAAATAAATAATAATAAATAAATAATAATAAATAATAAATAATAAATAATAAATAATAAATAATAAATAATAAATAATAAATAATAAATAATAAATAATAAATAATAAATAAATAAATAATAAATAAATAAATAAATAAATAAATAAATAAATAAATAAATAAATAAATAAATAATAAATCTGCCAAATGAGAGCCAGTTTGGTATTCTGGGTAAGGCATCAGTCTCAAAACTCAGTGACCAAGAATTCTAGTCCATCTTATACACAAAGCCAGCTGGGTGACCTTGAGCCAGTCAATTTTTTTTCAGCCCCCCTATGAAGTTAAGCAATGGCAATCCACTTCTGGAAAACCTTACCAGGAAAACTGCAGGGACTTGTCCAGGCAAACTTCAAAAATTGGGCATGATTGAACGGAAGAAGAAAAAAACCCTTGCCAAATATTATAAAAATTTTATGGTTTATTGAAAAGCTTATTTGTGGAGGTTACAGTATAATGCTGAGTTTCTATAATTATTTAAAAAGACTCAAGATATTATTTACTTAAAAGTTCTATTTAGTTTAATTGTTGGATAATTTTGTTGCTTTGGCAATGGTTACAGAACTGACATATATAAATAATTAGAACTGAAGTTTACTCTTGAGAAGATGGGAAAACTCCTCCTTTATCTGTGCTTCAGAATTGGACTATATTTCAACTCAGAAAGATTTTGTCAAAGTGTGGGAGTGCAGGCAATTTAGTCTTCCCTGGAGTACTGCATGATGAGAAGAAAAGAGAGGTGTGGCTCTCATGTAAATGGAGCCACTTGGCCTTAGGGCAAGATTAGCCTGCAGAATCAGGAAATATGAATATTGCTCAGAGCTACATCTTGTGCTGTGATGAAATGCTGAGAATAATTTTACACGAATAAGTTTGTTGCCTGACGAGTTCATTCTCAAGAGCAATTTCTTTTACATATTAAGTGAATTTGCACTCCATACAGGTAGTCCTTGATTTATGATCACAAATTGAACTCAACTTTTTTCTTACCAAGCAAAGCATTTTTAAAGTGAGTGTTGCCCCATTTAGACCTTTTTTGCCACTGTTGTTAAAGAAATCACTGCAGTTAAGTGAATCACGCAGTCATTAAGCGAATTTGACTTCCCCATTCACTTCGCTTGTAGGAAGCTGGCTGGTCATAAGACCCTGGGACAGGACATCTGACATAAATACATGTCACTTGTCAAGCCCCCTGAATTTTGATCATGTGACCATGGGGATGTTGCAAAGTTGTAAGTGTGAAAACTAGAAACATAGAAAACTGGTGGCAAAAAAAGATCTAGTGGTCCATCAAGTCTGCCGTTTGAAGTTTTTTTTAAAGAAAATTGTTGGATGATGGATATGTGTTTATCCCAAGCATATTTAAACTCAGTTATTGGCCACCTCTGTTGGAAGTTGGTTTCAAGCTTCCACTACTCTTTCTCTGAAGTAATACTTTCTAATATTACTTTTGAACTTCCCTCCTGTAAGTTTGAGGTTATGCCCTCTGTGTTCTTGATTTTTGCTTAATATTGCCTTCTCGAACCTTATTCACATCCTTAAATGACCACAACGGGTTATAAGTAACTTTTTTCACTGCCATTCTAAATTTGAACCGTCACTAAACAAATGGGTGTAAGTCAAGGACTACCTGTGTCTCAGTTTTCCACATCAGCATGTTCAGATTTTTCAATTAAAGATATTTTCAAAATAGACTAATGAGCTCTTTCAAATTGCAGGCTTTTTTCTCTTAAACCAAGAGTCTGATAACACCTCTGGCATTGCTTCTGTCCCATTGATTCATTTCTGACTTTCTCTACTTGTACTTTTTTAGTCCATATCTAGTGCAATTTAGCAGTCTGGAGGAAACTTCTCAGTGGATTGCTGGGAAGCACTGTGAGGTGAGGGAACAGATCTTCCCTCAGTCAAATAAGTAGCCTCCAGAAGAATGTTGAAGGTCTGAATAGTGGCTAAGCAGAAAGCAAACGATATGGTAGCTTCCTTCTGAGGTGTTTATTCAGGATGCTGGAGGAGATAAGAAGCTTCCTTCTGAGGAGTTTATTCAGGATGCTGGAGGAGATAAAAGTTTCTTCATTCACAAGGTCTCTAACATCCTCCAGCTCCATGACATCGTCATAGAGGAGTGAAAGAGGATTCTAGTGGCGACTGTGAAGCTCTGGTGAATTCTATGCCCAAGAGGGTTAAGGCAGTACTAGAAAATAATGGTGATCACACAAAATATTAACATGTTGGGGCCCATTTGGACATTATCACTTAGGGGTATACTCACTTTTGTTGCCAGCAGTTTAGACATTAATGGTGGTGTGTTGTGTTATTTTGAGGGGACAGCACATTTACACTGCTGTACAGGCTGTATACTCACTGCTTTACATTGTAGCCAAGTGTCATTTCTTCAGTGTTGTCACATGAAAAGATATACTTAAATATTTACAAAATGTGAGGGGCTGTACTCACTTCTGTGATATACTGTATGTGTATGTGCATACACACTTACACACTCAGAGATTTTTTTCCTTTTCGTTTCTTTTTTCAGTGCCCTGATTATAGCTGCTATATTTGACCGTGATGTTAACTGCAGAAGAGCAGCCTCGGTAAGTTTAATTATAATCTATGGGACAGCATTGAGATGATTTTGCTCAGCAGTACCTTCTGTTGTTCAGTAGCTATTTCAAATATTTTACTTCCTAGGTTTACATAAAAACAGAACATTGAATCTCATGTCTCATTCTTCATATCCAAAGTGTATTGTCTTTGTTTCATTGTTTTTATAACAGGTCAATATGCCAATTGTATAAAGGAACAGCTAAGACTGAAAGAACAGAGTGATCTTTCTGTTATGTCACCACTGGATGATTTTGATTTCAGTTCAAGTTTTTAACATATATAGAAAATAATCCTTAAATCATTTTGCAAGTATCTTTTTACTGTCAATCTGTTGGTGGGACTACAGCAAACATAAGGATCAACATATTGTATTAGCCATTATTAACAGATTTGACGAGAAGGTGAAGAAAAACTTCATTTCTTTTGTCCCACATGTTCTGCTGGGAGGAATTTCTCTTTCTTCAGGCTTTGCTCTGCTTTCTGAGAAAATGAACAAGCTCAATTCAGTCCTGGATCTTGAACCAACCATTAAAGAAAAGGATCAGGTCTTCGATAGATACTACCATACTGTCAGATCCTCTGATCCTTACCTTCATATTAACACAAACACATTGCTGTTGTCCATTATATTATCAGATGCAAACTCTGAAATCTGAAAAAGCTAGTCAGTTTATCAGTCTTGATTATTTCATACCTGTCTTTTTTATATAATTATAGTTATTTACCAGTTTCTTTTGTGGTCACGTCATTGTTCATAGATGTTAGAAATCCTTATTTTCTATATCAATTCTTTCTTGGCTTAAAAAAAA
Organism: Thamnophis elegans; assembly: GCF_009769535.1. Taxonomy (NCBI): domain Eukaryota; kingdom Metazoa; phylum Chordata; class Lepidosauria; order Squamata; family Natricidae; genus Thamnophis; species Thamnophis elegans. Next base: position 59,685,101 of record NC_045542.1, read on the forward strand.
GCTTGATTTAGTTTTTTCATACCAGCTTGCACTTTACTTTTCATGTAAATTGGTTTAAGAAAAAAATTATATTATAATAATATATGTATGTCCTCTTGAAGAATAATATTTATTATGAAACATTGAGATATGTATTGTATTTGTATCTTTTTTATATCCTTTTCCTTCAGTTTTTCCATAATCTGAAGCAATTTCATAGTATTATTTATACACTCTGAAACAAATGTCACTCCATAGATGTCATATGTTCATATTCCAATAGATGTTTAGCTATTTAATATAAATATAAAATACAAATTAAATATTTCTTATAAAAATCTACAATACTGATTGTGAGTTAAATTAAGAATTAGTAATTTAAAAGTGCTATTATTTCAGTTTATGAGAATGAAAATTGTGTTTTTCCATGATATAACAAAAGATAGAAACAGAAATAAGTAGCCATTAGCATTTTGGATATTTACCAACAATTCAAGCTTAGACAGATGTAATATGACTCAACACCAAAAAGCAGAATTAATTAACTAGTTGCCTCTCTCACTCTTCCAACAAAGTCATAGTTTCATTCAAATTTAGTCTGCATATAGTTTTATATCTTCGTGAATTCATTTTTCTTTGAATTATTGTTTTCAGAAAATAAAACAGATGGATTTACATAATTTAAAACTTGTTAATTTAAATAGATGGACAAACTATATTGTGAAATTAAAAACATACTAAACTGCTCCAAGTTATATTCTCAATTCTCTTTTGATGTCTGTGGGAATTATGTGTAATTTTGGAAATAGGCTGAGTTATCATCTTTGCACTACATGGTAATGGTACAAAAAGAATCTTATCTGAAGGCAGTTCCTGCTAATTACTGAAATTTACTTCGATGTCAAACTAGTTGTATATCACTTATACTATACTATTGATCTAAAATAGAAAAACATAGTTACACTCTCCATAAACATCCATTTTTTATTTAGAAAATTCCTCTCCAGAGAAAATGAGAAACGTTTTATTATTTGATGTTTTAAAAGTAAATGCAAAAATATTTCACATTTAGCTATTAGCTGTATATTGAATGTGCAATGTTTGTATTTGTGTGTGCATCTGTATGTGTCTGTGTCTTTTTTGTGCATGTGTGTATAGAGAGAATCTGTAGGTATATATGTATATAAGGACATGTTTTCATGCAGCTTAGAGGAGCGTAGCAAACTCATTGAAATCAACTGGTTTAGTAATGAATAAATTGTTTCTATACTAAACAGCATATTTAAATATATTTGCCCAAAGAATTGAGTGTGAAATTGCATGAAGTAAATAGACAGCAAGGCTTTGTTAAATTTGAGTAGCTGCCTTGAAATTGTTTTAATCCTATACAGCTCTGTTCAAGTCATTGGATGCAACCCCTAAAAAGAAAAAAAATGCTTTTGTCTATGGAAAAAGGAAGACTGAAATTGCTCTATGGAAGTATTTTGGGGCATTTGGATCCCCATTATTAGCATGATTAACCTTCATATGGCAATACCATATTGCCCCTTTCTCCTTTCCTTCTTATATATACAATAACTACCTAGAATTTTAGTTTTGATGACAGATACAGATGTATAAAAGCACACTTATCTATACACATTCACACTTTTTATTTTAAAGAAAGAACCAGCAGAAAGATAGAATTTTCTAATGTTTCAATTTATAGTATATGAAATCATATTCACTTTGGAGCAATTTTTATTCAGGCTGTACCTTATTGATTCAGAAAAGTGCTTTTCTGAAAACTGATTAACCATTTAAGCTAAAAAATTACTTTTTTCATTCTTTTATTATTATGTGGGTTGCATTGGAATTGCCAGAAAAATCAAGCGCATTATTTTTATGGGGAACAGGAGATTTCTTCTAAATTTCATTGAAGCTGAGAGATTCATTGTTGTATCATAGAGTTCTTAAGTACTTCTCAAATGCATTGGTTGAATTTCTAGCACAACAAAATGCAGTATAATTATCATTTGTTTGGGGTCATAGTTAAAACGTTCCATGGCCAAAGTAATGGAAAAATCATATCAACCGGTTAAACTAAAGGGAAGTTGTATGTTAATATTGTCATGTTAAATTTGTATAAAATGATAGGTACAAAAAGATTTAAGCAACCATTTTTGCCAACTAAATATATATTTTGAGCTCTGAGAAACAGAGTTCTACTCTTCATTCTCCCCCATACTTGAATCTTACCATAATGTGGTTTTATCAGTCAAGCTCATTTATCTTCCTTTTCTCTCTCATGCAGTAGTGAAATATGATACTTGAGTTTTATTTTAAAAAATACAAAATGCTAATTGATTCAATGTTTAACTCTGAATGTTTTGCATTTCAAAACTTATTTATGGTCTGTAAATGAGTTATAAATTACGCCAAGCAAGTTAATGTTATAACTCATCTCATATAATTTATAAAAGAAATTTAGTTATATGAAACTGTTTAATGTAGAACACACTGCAGATTTAAAACTTTATGGAAGTTGTCTGGAAAATCTTTCTCAGTAGCTGTATTCTAAGGGCATTGTCTTTTCATTTCTACTGGAAGCCTTGTATCAGCAATGAAGGCCACTGTTCTGGGTGTGTCTGATTTTAATAAACACCCATTTCTAAACTGTTCGCACACAGCATATAAATTTAAAAGAGCATTAGCACATAACAACTGCCTAAGGGCATATTCAGCTAACAAAGTTGACTTTTCATTTTAAAATAAAGCCCATGGGTCATTTATATTGCTGCGTGTTTGTTTTGAATTCATGATCTGGTGTTTATCTGCAAGCAAACCTGACTCATTTTTTTTATGTTTGCTCTCTCTGTTCTTAGGCTGCCTTCCAGGAGAATGTTGGTAGACAGGTAAGGTAACTTAGGGGGTGGGTGGGAAACAAACCCTTTCATTTAATTTTTTTGTAAATTCACTGAACCATAAAATTAAGTGTAGGTGTTTTGTCACTTCTTGCAGTGAATAAGAGGTTTGGTGAATTTGGATAAATGATTTTGAAATCTAAAATTACCTTCCAGTCTTAAAAATGGTACTATGATGTTTCAGAAAATATAATTTCAGAATATTTTTCTGTGATTTCAGAATGTTTTTCTGTATTGAATTTGTATTGGACTGGAGCTTTTCAGAAATCGGCATGTTCAAATATTATTTATTACTCTCTTTGTCAGGTAACCCTATCGTTCTGTTAAGAATGATGTGTGGGTGAGTTCCTTTAAAGAGAGATTTTTCAGTTGATAAGAGATACATAAGCATTGTTTGCTGTAGAGATTTGTTTTTTTAAAAAAAAATATCATGCCTCGGCCAAATTTACTAAATTTGATTTGTAGTTTGCACTTATCATTGACAAGTGCATCCACCTCCCCTTGTGTTCCTAGTGTAAAAACAAGAAGTAGGAGTTGGTCCTGAATTTCAGTTTCTTTCAATTTTATGTCAACAAAACTCAAGTCATTTTTATTTTTCTAACAAAATAGAACCAATAGAAAAGGTGTTTACAGAATTTTCAAGTATGGTACCGGTACTATTTTCCTCTGAGTTTAAGATAATTTTGTTTCAGTAAGAGCTAACTTAAGCCTTCCTATGCATATTTGAAGCATTGGGTGTATATTACAGTTACCCAATACCATTTACCTATCTATAAAATTGTATTTATTGTATCTGATATGAAAATTTTATTTCTTGGTGCTTTAGCAGCCAGAAGCACCATGTTTTTAAGCAGAAGAAAACAGTTATTTTTACACTGAGAAGCATAATAGATTTTTTGTGGTACATTGAAGGTTGCACTCAAAAAATGAATGAAATATATATTACTTAATAAAAACATGTTACAGATTAATGTTACATTAATCTGTAACATGTTTTAGACATATTCAGCAGAAAGACATGAGAAGATGCATACTTTAAAAAAAATTGCACTGTCACTTAACATTTTATATTGAAATTAAACTATTCCAAACTATCCACGTATCAATATCTTTTTACATATAATTCAATATGTCTTAAATATATATATCATCCTTTACAGGTTCTATATGTCAGATTCTTTTTTACTTAACTCCTTATTTTTAATGTTCTGTTGCTTTAATATATGTCCTTCTCCCCCAAAAAAACTTTTATCAAAGGATCAGAAATTCCTTGTTTATATAAATCCGTGTCCCTCATGGTTAGTTACTAACTGCAGTGAGGTGACACGAGGCTGGATCCAGGCGGTTGTCACCGCCTCACTTCGGGAGGGGAACTTCCCCGCCGCACTGAAAGCGGCGGTGGTGAGACCCCTCCTGAAGAAGCCATCTTTGGATCCAGCTATCCTTAATAATTATCGTCCAGTCTCCAACCTCCCCTTTCTGGGGAAGGTTGTTGAGAAGGTGGTGGCCTTCCAGCTCCAGCGGTCCTTGGAGGAAGCAAACTATCTAGACCCCTTCCAGTCAGGCTTCAGACCCGGTTACAGCACAGAAACCGCTTTGGTCGCATTGACCGATGATCTCTGGAGGGCCAGAGATGGAGGACATTCCTCCATCCTGGTTCTCCTCGACCTCTCAGCGGCTTTCGATACCATCGACCATGGTATCCTTCTGCGACGACTGCGGGAGGTGGGAGTGGGAGGCGCCGTGTTGCGGTGGTTCTCCTCCTACCTCTCGGACAGGTCGCAGTCGGTGTTAGTGGGGGGGCAGAGATCGTCCCCTAGGCCCCTAACTTATGGGGTGCCTCAGGGCTCGGTCTTATCCCCCCTACTATTCAACATCTACATGAAACCGCTGGGTGAGATCATTCGCAGGCACGGGATTAGATACCATCAATATGCGGACGATACTCAACTGTATCTGTCCGCCCCGTGCCAACTCAATGAAGCGGCAGACGTGATGAACCGCGGCCTCGAGGCTGTTATGGACTGGATGAGGGTTAACAAGCTCGTGCTCAACCCAGAAAAGACCGAGTGGCTGTTGTGTTTCCCTCCCAGAGATTCGACCAATATTCCATCACTCAGGCTGGGGGGTCAAATTCTACACCCCTCAGAGAGGGTTCGCAACTTGGGAGTCCTCCTGGACTCACAGCTATCGTTTGACCACCATTTAATGGCTGTGACCAGGGGGGCATTCGCCCAGGTTCGCCTGGTGCGCCAGTTGCGACCCTACCTGAATCGGGAGGCTCTCACAACAGTCACCCGGGCCCTTGTGACCTCTAGGCTGGAATACTGCAACGTGCTCTACATGGGGCTGCCCTTGAAGAGCATCCGGCGACTTCAGCTAGTACAGAATGCGGCCGCGCGAGTGATTGTGGGTGCACCTCGGTTCACCCGCATAACACCTATCCTCCGCGAGCTGCGCTGGCTACCTGTCGATCTCCGGATGCGCTTCAAGGTGCTATTAGTCACCCATAAAGCCCTACATGGCAGTGGATCTGGATACTTGAGAGACCGCCTTCTGCCAATTACATCCCTGCGACCAATAAGATCACATAGATTAGGCCTCCTCCGTATACCATCGGCCAGCCAGTGTCGGCTGGCAACTACAAGGAGGAGGGCCTTCTCAGTAGTAGCCCCGACCCTTTGGAACGAGCTCCCCGTAGAGATTCGCACCCTCGCCACCGTCCAGGCCTTCCGCACAGCCTTGAAGAACTGGCTCGCCCGTCAGGCCTGGGGACAAGGATAATTCCCCTCCCGAATGATGAATGTATGTTGTTTATTATTTTATTATATGTCTTATCTTAATGTCTGTATCTCCCCTTCCCCTATTTTATGTGAGCCGCCCTGAGTCCCCTCAGGGAAAAGGGCGGCCTACAAATATTAATAAATCTCTAAATCTCTAAATCTCTAAATCACTCACCTCAATTTTTAAGCCTGCCATTTCAGCATCACATGGAATAATATTATTTGGCCTTTTCATTTTACCAATTGAGATCCAGTTTAGACAGAAACAACACACATTATTAAGCCAAAATTGTAATTAAGACCATGTAATCTTTCCAAAGAAGAACTATTGAATAATAATTCTTTATATAATTATAAATCCCAAATTGATAATATTTTGTTAAAAACTATATCCATGGTTAAATTGTATTGACCATGGTAATATATAGATACAATGGGAAAGTTCATATCATAGGAGTAAATATCCCTTCACCATTTTCTAATGAGGTTGAATGGCAACTCTTTTTAAACATTCTCAGATGTGTCCAATAAAACATGAAAGAAAACAAATGTTCCCTTTCTTGTCTTAAAATCATGAGAAATATACTTTTAAGTCTTTGAAACCTTTAAACCATTGATTGCTTAATATGGACATCCTAAGTCTGATCAAGGTTCTTTTAAATATATAACACCTATATTGATAATATATTTAGCTGTTTACCAAAAATACTGCTTAAAATAATCCTAAACAGATAACATCATTAACAATAATTCAGGAATTCTAGGAATTATCAAATGGCAGTATAAATCAAATCAAAAGTTTTAATTTATACTACCATTTCACAGTTCCTAGAATCTTAAATCTCCTTCTAAGCAATTTATTGATAACATTCTGCATTACAGTTTATTTCTAGACAGTTGCATTGCTAAATTTTGATATACAATAGTTTGCTGATTCCTCACTTAGAAATCCCACCATCAAACTACAGTTTTCCTTAATGTAGAAACCTTCTAAATCCATATTTATTTCTTCCTTCTTTTTAATCTGTGGAATATCAGAGTTAAAATTTTAATTTCTAAATTATCTCTGCTTCTCTGAAGTTTATCTTGTTGGTCTTTGGGGCTGCAGGGGAACATAAGAGCTTTTTGATGATTATTGAAGCAATTCCTTGAGTTTGGGCCTCTTAGAGAGTTCTGCATATCTATAATGGCAGCTACTTGGGCATTTGATCCATTTAGTTCCAACTAAACTTCCATAGGACTGGGATTTGAAGCTTTAATTGATAGAATTGGACTCTTGTGCACAGATACTTATATGAATGTTAAAAGCACTGCTCATCAGGAAATCTTCATATTGACAAGCCAACCTTGGTTTACTTTCTGCTGGTATATAGATTCTGTTTTGAATAGCATACTTTATTTGGCCAAGTGTGATTAGACACACAAGGAGTTTGACTCCGGTGCAGAAACTCTCAGTGTACATGCAAAGCAACAAAAGAATAATAATCATGATAAAGATACCAATAAGTGGTTGTAGTAGAGAGGATGAGAAGGATGATAATAATTCTATAGCCATACAACATGGGTGAATATATGCAGTTGTCAGAGTAACCAGTCGGAAATCATTCAGTTTATAGTTAGATAAATTATTCCTGGAAGAAAACGTCCCTTTTTATCAGTGAAGAACAAAAATAATTTAGTAGAATTTAACTGAGATACTCCATTACATTGCTGGATGACAAGATGCCATTGATTTACCAATATTCATAGTAATGTAGTTTGCATAATGTTAAGCAGAAACCCTTGTAGGACAATTAGGGAGAGGGAACAATAATAAGAATAGGACTATTTCAGAAAAATAGAAATAGAAGAAATTTGTTCCATTCTTTATCATCTGTCTGAAAATAAATCCCAGGGGGACATTTTTAACTATTCTTTGATTAATCTTTTGAGTTAATATTTTGGACCTTTCTGGATTCTGAAAGAAAAAGAAATGAACCCTGTTGGTTCAGAATTCCACTATTGAAACTTTTACAAATTTTCAGAAAGGAATAAAAACAGAGTAGTGATTGTATTAAAATGTTCATTCATTAAATTTGTATATACAATATATGTATATAGGTCTTTGGTTATTCGGGTTTTCTCCCGCGTAAAATTGGAAGTGTCTTGGCGACATTTCGACGAAGTCTCCTGGAAGCACGAAGCCTGAAGATGACGAAGGAGACTTCGTCGAAACGTCGCCAAGACACTTCCAATTTTACGCGGGAGAAAACCCGAATAACCAAAGACCTACATACTAACACCCGCGAAAATCTCAGAAAACATATATGTATATAGTTTAAACTAATACAGCAGCATGTGGATTTTTTTATAGATGATTAGATTAAAGGAGAATCAAGTTTTATTCCATTAGCATCTGATTATATTATAAATTCCCAAAATGCAATTTGTTGAATAAATCCATTATTGGAATATTCCATTGCATTACATATTATGCTGGTTTAAATGCAGTGCAACCTTATTTTGGGCACCTGTTCCTTGATGAATCATTCATTTAATATAGTTTTACTCTTTCAGCATATTGCCTAGAGTTGTTTTAATTAAAAATACACCCAAATTCTTCCCTCAAAGGATAGTTTCAGATTGATTCCTTTTAAATTGCTGTTTTCTGTATTATACTTGCTTTGTTGTTCACTGTACAGTGTCTTAATTTGCCAGTCTACAAATATTATAAATAAATAATTAAATATGCTTCCCTTCACACCAAAAAGCTAATGCATTATTTAAACAACGGAGAGTACAGTATGTGTTCCATGTAATGTACTTTCACACTTCCACCATTTTAAATATTGTCAGCCCTGCCCTCAGGACCACAAGTCTTATAGGCTTCAAGAAAATTACGTTCCTTCCTTTTCTCTATCAAAGAAAGCCTTTATTTGCAATGAAGTTGACATACTGAAAAAAAATATTATGTTGTATCTACGGCAGTAAAAAAAAAAGAGTTTAAGCTCTTTCCTGCCTAACATGAGCTTAGTCTTGATTATGCTGTCCTGAAGCAACCATTTATAATTGAAACCATAAATGCTTCAAACTGCAGCTTAACATAATTTAGACCAATTCTCATAATTAATATTCAGTGTGAAAAATGCACCAAAAGGAAAATAAAAAGATATAGACACAATGTAGGCGAAATACCCCCTTCTCAAAAGGACCCATGGTATTTTCTATAGCCCTTTAACATATATTTTTTCTGCGTATCTTCAGGCTGCTTAGTGACCTTCAGAATGAAGCATTGAATTGTAACTACCACTTTTACTTAACAATTGGACATGACTCACAAAGCAGTCTATGATACAGAGTTGATGTTAGAACCTGACTATTTACTTTGTACCTAACCATCTTCTTTTTTTAAAAATCAAGAAGGACGGAAACTTTAATTGCATCCTCACTGAAGTCTCCATGGTGACGAATTTAGAAATCTGGGTGGCTTGTACCCACATTTGGCTTTCTTTTTGTTTTTGATACCCGATACTTGTTCATGCTTGGTGTATTCAATCTTTGCTACCTTAGGGATTTGTTAACTTTTGTATTTAATGTTAGTCCTGACTCCTACCTGTTCTGAAATCCAAGCCACTCCTTTAGATGTCTCTGCACCCTGAGGTGGTTGTTACCACACCCTCCATTGACTATTTCTCACCGAGATGGCAAAATAGTCTGGTTCACCTGATGAGTGAATGAGAGTGTGTGTGTGTGTGTGTGAGAGAGAGAGAGAGAGAGAGGGAGAGAGGGAGAGAGGGAGGGAGAGGGAGGGAGGGACTGACTTAAAAGTCAGTTTAGCTTAGTTCTTTCTTTTATCAATACAATTTTCTAAATATTTTAGTTCCAGTTATTTGGCTGTTGCTTGGAGATATATCTTATGGTTTGATTATGATTGAATGTAAAGGTTTTTTCCTTAGCCAAATTGTCTTTTATAAATTACAATCTTTGCTTGGAACACCACCTTGTGCCTAGCCTCTTATCTTGCTCAAATGTTGGTATTAATTACATATGTAGGACATATGTCTTGAATATCAGTAACAACAAAAAGTTAGATTGGTTTTTCAAAGAGAGAAAAGGGAGTTTTAAACCCAAGAAGGAGTAGATTATAGGCTGTGGTGTGTCCCAAATAAAAGTGTGGCAAACGTGTAGGATGTTCAGTTCTGTATGTTGTCATGCCAACAGTTTTTATAAAGGCAAAATTACCTGTCTCATTATCAAGAAATGCTATGAGTAAACACCCTACTCTGACTTCATCTTTTTTTAAGTGGGTGGTATTTTCAACTTCTTAACCTGTAATGTTTGACATAATTGATGTAATTTCAAAATAATCATCAGAACATAAAAGCATAAGAATCCTCCTGGATCGAACCATAGGTCCATCTAATTCAGCATTCTGGATTAGAAAGTGTCTTAACTGGATGGATTTGAAAAGTTCATAAGTCTAGACCATGATTGTCAAACTCAAGGCCCATGGGCCGGAGCCGTCCCACAGGGTATTTAGATCTGGCCTACAGGGCCACCCTGAAAACAGCAAAGGACCAGCCACAGTGCCTCTGCCAGTGAAAATGGAGCTTGGGAGTGCCACCTGCGGCCCTCCCAGGGTCTGTTTTCGATCTCCTGAGCTCCATTTTTGCTGGCAGAGGGCTGCAGGAGGTTGTCATGACATGAGTGACATTGAGCAGGCCATGCCCACCCTGGCCAAGCCCATCCAGCCCCCCCCCCCCCAAGGTCAAACACAATTCGGATGTGGCCCTCTATGAAATAAAGTTTGACATCCCTGGTCTAAACTGTTAGAAAATAGTCTCTTTCCATTGTTGCTTCCAAGCAATCAGTAGTTAAGGCAGGTGGTTTATGATTAAAGAAGTATAAACAGCCATTAATTTTAGTAGCCATTGATAGCTTTATGGTCCATGGAGTCTCCTTTGAGAACCATAGTTCTAAAAATTATCTCTCAAATTGTTAGATCAAAGTAATTTTAATCCTTTTAACCACATTCTTTCACATTAATCTATTTGTGTAATATAACCAAAATACTTACTCATTTTATCATGCACTTTTCTTCTTTATTTTTTTAAATGTATTCAAAAAATTAATCCAAAATAATAAAAAAGTTAACAGAAACAAAACAAAACTAGCAAGATTATTTTTTTAAAAGCGAATTAAAAAGGACAAAGCAAAGTAATACAAAAAACATGTACTATTCACCCTAGTTGAACACGGACAAATCTGTTGCAACAATAATAGTTTCCTCTCTTCCAAAACAGGCCCAAAATTTATAAGCTTCTACATCTATTTGCAATCCAATTTACCTGTCATACATTACATATATGAAATAAAAAATAGTTAACAGGTTAAATAACAGCAAACTTAAAATTCAATGACCTCTGTTAACAGTGTTATTGTAATTTACTCAAAGTCTACAACAGTTTCTTATTTACCAGTCCATCCTTCATCAATTCCATTATCTCAGTATTGCTTGTATTTATATTCCTTTCAATCTTTGCTGACTGATCTATACTTTTCAAAAGCAATAGATCAGATTCCAATCCATCAAATTGGAAATCAAGTCCAATTTTTATTTCCTGCTTTTGGATATCGTCGAGAGTTTACACAACCATTGTTATATTTTCAAATAAAACCTGTAAGTTGGAGAAGATTCCTTTTTCAAATGCTTCCCAGAAAATTTCTTCTCCTTTCAGTGAGGTGGTAAATTTGAATGGTCACTAAATGCCAAGGACTTCTGTATTACCTTAGTTCCCCATTAACAATAATGTGTGTCTTTCAGGATTTTAATCAGAAAAGTCCACTTCAAATTATCAGATGCAACTTTAATGGGCAGTTAATGGGTAGTCAACTTTTAAAGGTGCTTTTATCATGGTGTATAATAAGATTCCTTACCAAACATTTGGGAACTGCACTATGGACAATTATCATTCAAATACATGGACATGTCCTTTGAAAAATGTGTTTGTTTCAGCTAATTTAAATCAGGATAATAGAATAATCATATTGTAGAGTGGTTTGCTATCTGCATTGGCAGACCAACTGGTCTGTTTCCAGATCCAATTCAAAGTGCAGTTTACACTTTGTAAAGCCCTCAATGGGACATCTGAAAGAATGATTATTTAGACATTTTAGAAATTATTTGTGGCTTGTGTTGTATATTTAGGCAGAGGGTTGTCCACCAAGCTTGCTGCTTGGATCCCGGAAATGTCCAGGAGCCAAGCATCAAACTCGGAGGACAAACCTCTGCCTAAAAAAAGAGGGATTATTTCCTTAGTCATTACCTGAGGCACTTTTTCATGGTCTTCTCATAGGTAAGGTTTTCCACAATGGTCATTCTGCGGACTATACCGTCCATGAAGGCTTACCTGTTACTTACTATAGTTTGGTATTTTTGGTGCCATATGAAGCCTATTTTATTTTTCCACGTAAAAAAGCAAAGTTGTTACTTAAGAATTTTAGTCTTTTGCTACAAGTTGTTTATTTGCTTTTTTTTTTTGCTTTATTTATTTGTGCTATTCTCCAGTGCTTCGTTTAATATAATTTTACATTGTTTTTCTATTGATAGAAAACTTCCTAACATTTATTGTAAACTTCTTTTCTGTAACTTAGCGCCATTATTCCATGCCTTGCCTTCGGAAATAAAGAATAAGGCTTGGCATTCTGGTATGTAACTTTTCAGGTGCTTAGATAATGTTACCATGTTTCTTGCCTTTTCTCAAGATTAAACACTCTTAGTTCACACAGTCTTTCTCTATAGGAGAGTTGAATCTGCTAATGCTCATTATCTTTTGGATCTACTTCAATTTGTCTGAACCCTCCTTGAAGTGTAGTGATATAAACAGATGAGTGGAGTCTGATCAGTGCAGGCCAGGATCAATGTTCCCTCTAATTTTTTTTCCGCGTGTGCAGAAAAGTATAGTGTTCGGGCAGCACATTTTCATGCCTGAGCACCTGAATTTTTTTTAGCCATAATTGCCATCAGAGCAGATGTTGGGAGGGGGGCAAGGAGGAAAAGGGTCCCCTCCCGCTCCCTCAGACCCCCAGGAAGGGAGGGAGGGGAGGGGAAGGGAAAGGAAAGAAAATGGGAAACACAAAAAGGAAAGGAAAAAGGAAAGGAAATAGAAAAGAAGGAAAATAAAAAGGAAAGGAAATTGGAAAGAAGGAAAGGGAAAAGGAAAGGAGAAAGGAAAGGAAAAGAGAAAGGAAATAGAAAAGAAGGAAAGGAAAAAGGAAAGGAAATGGGAAAGAAGAAAGGAAAGGAAAAGAGAAAGGAAAGGAAATGGAAAAGAAGGAAAGGAAAGGAGAAAGGAAAGGAAATAGAAAAGAAGGAAAGGAAAAAGGAAAGGAAATGGGAAAGAAGAAAGGAAAGAAAAAGAGAAAGGAAAAAGAAATGGAAATGGAAAAGAAGGAAAGGAAAAAGGAAAGGAGAAAGGAAAGGAAAAGAGAAAGGAAATAGAAAAGAAGGAAAGGAAATGGGAAAGAAGAAAGGAAAGGAAAAAGAAAAGGAAATGGAAAAGAAGGAAAGGAAAAAGGAAGGGGAAAGGAAAGGAAAAGAGAAAGGAAATAGAAAAGAAGGAAAGGAAATGGGAAAGAAGAAAGGAAAGGAAAAGAGAAAGGAAAGGAAAAGAGAAAGGAAATGGAAAAGAAGGAAAGGAAAAGGAAAAGAAGGAAAGGAAAGGAGAAATGAAAGGGAAAGAGAAAGGAAATGGAAAAGAAGGAAAGGAAAAGAGAAAGGAAAGGAAAGGAGAAAGAAAAGGAAATGGAAAGGAGAAAGAAAAGGAAATGGAAAAGAAGGAAAGGAAAAGAGAAAGGAAAGGAAAAGAGAAAGGAAAAAGGAAAGGAAAGGAGAAAGAAAAGGAAATGGAAAAGAAGGAAAGGCAAAGAGAAAGGAAAGGAAAAAGAAAGGAAGTTAGAAGAAGGACAGAAAGGAAAAGGAAAGAGTGGAAAGGATTGGTACTGCTCAAAAATCAAGTCTCAAGATCCTGTGGACCCCTTTGGCTCAGGCAGTCCAATCCCACACTGCTTCCCTCTTCCCAAAGCGAAGGGATCGCAGAAAAAATGCTGAGCCCAGAACGGGGCTTCAGATGAGGCAATGCCTGAGAAACCCCGGATGTGCAGAGAAACGCAGGCTACAACCAGTAAATCCCATTTTCCCAGGAACTGACGAAGCCCCAGAGGACCAATGGGAATCAGCGTTCCCTCTAAGCTGCGCGCGTGAGCGACCGCGCAGGTAACAAAGAAACACCGTGCACAAGTTTCAAAGTGCAGCGCAGTGTTTTTTAATGTCTTTAAATGTGACTGAAAATATCCCCTTCCCTCCCTTCTGAACTCTGATTTCTGATTGGTGAAATCAAGGAAGACTCTGCCCGAAGACCGATGACGCTGCAGAAGGGAGAATTCCCATTGGTCCTCTGGGGCTTCGTCAGTTCCTGAGAAAATGGGATTTGCTGGTTGTAGCCTGCGTTTCTCTGCACATTGAGGAAATTGTCCTCATATATACCACTACAAAGAAAAATATGCCCCATTGTATACTTGTATTTTTATTCATTTCCCCAAATTGAAGTGACTCTTCTTTGAAGAAATATTTCTTAGGTATATGTTACTACATATACTTGAGACACTGGGAACAGAAAGGTTTTGAAGAATCTTCAGATCACTGGTGAAGATTGCAGCCTAGAACATTAACATTTTATGCAAAATAGAAAAGCTTGTGAACTCTGCCAAGGAGGACATGAAGAGATTACAAATTGATATCCTAGGGATAAATGAGATATGTTGGAAAAGATCTGGTAACTTGATGCAATAATTGAAGGAATAATTTACTTTAGAATTGGTATTATATTAGAGGTCCAGTAATGATCCTGGGAAAATTCAAGGATAAATAATAATTTTATACCCAAATATTATAATAGTATAACTATCAAGATATCTTATCTGTATTAACATCCATATTTATGACTTTACAGCACATAAGAGAGCATGCCTCAGTTGGTAAAATGATGTGAAGTAATCATCTTAATAGACCATTTCAGTGGGAAAGATAATTATGAAGATGTGATAAATTAATATGGCCCATGTATTAGATGTGAACCTGGTAATACCTTGGTACAATTAGTGAATAAGAGCAATATATAGTTATCAATACTGGTATAATGAACAGCTAAGACTTTATATACTTGAAAATCATCTGCAAATGCACAAAAACATAAAAGATTTAAGGTGAAAAAGCTTCTAGGAACAGATAAAGATTCCAGTAATGGCTGAAATATGTTTGAAAATCAACAGAAATAAATGAAAATAGTAGATTGATATGAATAAATTATTATCATGGATTTTATTACTAAAATATAGGTATTAACAAAACTAACAAATATGATGCAAAGGAAAACTGGGAAATGATTAATAACACACACACACACACACACAGATTCTCAGATAAAAAGAAATAAAGAAGAAATGGATGACAAATGCAATTTTAGCGCTAACAGAAGAATGCCATAAAAGTAAAAACCTAAATAAGGAAAAATACAAATAAATGGATCAAAAGAGCAGGAAAGGAATTCAACCACAAGTTATGAGGGCACTAAAACAACTGAGTTATAACTGGCTGTCACACTTAAAACTGTCACACTATTCCTGTGGTCATGTGACTTTGATTCAGGAACTTGGCAACTTTTGTGCATTAATGTTGGTTACAGTATCTCATTTCCGACATTCCATTTGTGACATTCCCAGCTGACATCACCCAAGCAATTTGTGGTTGTAAATTGAGGACTACCTGTATGATTGAATAATGCATATGCTGTATTATGAATGCCATTTATAAATAATAAATTATGCAGCTGCATTAATAATAACCCAGTCATGACTGAAATGATTAGTGGAGATAGTTTACCCTATTTACAAATGTTACTCAAATTATGTCAACCGACTAAATTTTGTGGGATATATAGACAATTTAAAATAAATAAAATAAAATGTAGTAGTTATGTCAATGTAAATACTTGGGTTGTGTGATATGGGACCATATCATGAAAATAAGGAATAGAATTGAATGTGCAAGAGTAGCTTTTTTAAAAAAAATAAGCTTCTTTGTTTTTAGTAGTTAAATCTGAAACTTACATCTTTTGTATAAAGAAGATGCACAGACAATGATTCAAATTACAACAGAAAAATAGAAGTCAATCTCTCTCTCCCTCCCCCTTCTCCCATACTTGAGTCCAAAATGACACTGCAGTAATTCAAAATGGAAGGGAGTGGATGCTGTTTTGCAACATTTTAGAATCCAAAGTGTCTGTTTTGCTCTGAAGGATTTATTTGAGACACATAGTTGCTGTCATAAATACATTTTATACTTGGATCATTTAAAAATTATATTGAATGTGCCATATATGTAATAACTCTTACAGAAAAAACAAATTACACCATTAACATAGTTATTTATAACAAATTTATTTATAAATAAAACAGAAAGCAAGTTTTGATCATATGGATGCTAACAAGATGTTAGAGTTAAGATAAGGAATACAGTTTCCAATACAGGTAGTTTTTGACTTATAACAGTTCGTTTAGTGACTGTTCAAAGTTACAATGGCACTGAAAAAGTGATTTATGACTGTTTTTCAGAGTTACAACCTTTGTAGCAACCTTTGATCACATGATCAGAATTCAACCCCTTGACAGTTGGTTCAAATTTATAACGATTGCAGAGTCCCAAGGTTCATGTAATCCTCTTTTGTGACTTCTGACAAGCAAAGTCAATGGGGAAGCCAGATTCATTTAACAACTGCAGTGATTCACATAACAACTGTGGCAAGAAAGGTCATAAAATGGGACAAAACTCACGTAACAAATGTCTCCCTTAAAAATAGAAATGTTGGGCTCAATTCTGTAAGTCAAGGTCTATCTTTTCTAGAGGCAATGTATAATTTGTAATAAAGAGGAACACATACAATTAAATATGACTTCTTAATTGTTCTTGGTTTGGGATAACTTTTTCCCTTAGTTCTGATATTCACATTGTTTACCAAGTTATTACCTGAATATTTATTCTAATGGTGTGTTTGGTTGATTATAAAATAGAATTTGTTTTCTTTATGTGTTTCATACTATAAAATTGTTATTTTAATTTTTGGCTATGATTTTCTTAAAATTTGCACCTCAATGTGTATTTTTATTTACCTTCTTGGATAATTCTGTTTTTTATTTATAGTACTTTACATTTTTTCTATATTCATTTGTCTTATGGTTAATATTTATATTAATCTATATAATTTTGCTTTCAATATGAAGTTGAGATAACAAATTATATGCCATACAGATGGCTTTAATTGGAACAGTTTGTAAGCATTGTGAATAATAAATGGATCATACAGAATCTACTTTGGAAGACATTTTTTTTAGATAGTGCTCTTCAGGGACTGCAGAGATTTATAAAAAGTTCATAATTGTTTTCAAGTATTTCTAAATTCTATGTAAAATCAATAAAGATGTATAGCCAGTCCTTTCTACCCAAATTCATACATTTTACTGGTGCTTTTACCCCTTCCTTTCCCTGGTCTTGTTATGAGGGTTGAAGGAGACTTGCTCTCACTGAATGCAAATACTCATTTTATCTGGTCTGGAACTTGATAAAATGTAGTAGGTTATATTGTATTTTGGGGAAATACAAATATAAATATTAATATTTCTGTTCAAAATTTCCTCAGGAAAATGTAGGAGAAAGTGTGATATGGGGAGGTTTGACTCACCCTATGTTCTGTTTAAGTTTAGCTTTAAATGTTCATTAAAATGCCTTCTGATTTATTGAGATTTTAGTAAGAATTACTGAAAACTGAGTTAGACCGTGCTTACACCTATATTCATTGTCCTATTTTACAACTGTCATTTTGACTGCCTTTTTATTTATACCCAAGCAGTTGAAGAATACTGAATATGCTTCAGCATTTTGTCGTAGCAATTTTAATACTTGTCTTCTATCAACCAGTAATTTTTGGAAATTAAGTTGCAACAATTACTATCATTTTCATTCTGTGGTTGAATTTATAAAGCAGAATATATATATATATATTCCTATTTTTCTCTCCTAACTTTCATAGGGAACTTTTCCACATGGAATTGACATTGTGACTACAGCTGATTATTTTGCTGTTGGTAACAGAGCTAATTGTTTTCTCAATATAAGGTAAAAATACTATAAATTTAAAGCAAAGAGGAAACATGACACTACTGTTTTTTTAATTTATTTTCATACTTCTATCTGTAATTATATTAATAATACTGGGAGAAGATCAGCATGGTTCTACAATATTCTTTGTTGAATGAACTATGATATGCTGGCATTTTTATTTTTCTTAGAGCAATCTAATTACGAGAAATTTCAGAGCTCACAGAATTTGATTTAGAACAAAGACTAGGAAGCAGGATTTGATGGTAGTGAGATGATAAGGTTATCTATGGAATGGAATGGAATGGAATGGAATAGAATAGAATAGATCTGGAAGAGACCTTAGTGGTCTTCTAGTCCAGACCCCTGCTGAAACAGGAGAACCTATGCCATTTCAGATAAGTGACTGTCTAGTCTTTTCTTAAAAACCTACAATGATGGAGTGCCCACAATTTCTGAAGGCAAACTGTTCCACTGGTTAATTGTCCTCACTGTTTCTCCTTAATTTCAGGTTGCTTTTCTCTTTAGTTTTCAACCATTGTTTCTTGTCCTTCCCTCTGGTTAACATAGAAATTTGTGATAACCAAAGCCTGAGGATCCATTTAGTCTTAAGACACCAAAATGTCCTTTAAAACTCACTTCTCAAAGCAACACTTTGTTTTGGCAGTATTAATAAAAGAAGTGTTATTTGTGTGCATGTACCTTACATACGTCATGTGGAAACCCTTGGAATATCTATCTGCATTTCTAAGGAGATGTAGCGCTTGGAGAGCTGTAGTTTATATGGCACTTCACAGAACAGCCTTCCACATAGTTCTGTCCTTAACATCCTTAAGGTATTCAGACAGAAGTCAGATCTGCCTGTAAGATTCATTATGAGTATCTATCCTTATCTAGCTTTCCTCACTTTTTATATTGGGTTAAGATAGTATGCAGCTCTTAGGTTTAACTGTTTCCACAGTTTAATTTTTTTGGGAGAAAATACAATAATATTTCTGACTTAGGGAAGACATTCAAAACTCTAATATAATCTGAAACAATGTAGCCATACTCTTACCAATCCAGTCAGCCCAAAACCAAAATGTATCCTGATCATCAGTTTGAATTCTCAAACCTGTGAAACAAAATCCAAGTAGCCACTGGTTCATGTGAGTGAACTAATGGGAAGGTGAAAGGTACTGGTCAAAGATTTAAAAGCATCTGTTTGGTGGGAAGGCCCATGTCCAAGAAAGAAGGCGTCCAGGAAAGAAAATCTCTCTGTTCTGCCTAGGTGACACAATTCTTCATAAATTTAGTCTGACCTCCTGGCTTTGTGGAACAGTATATGAACTCCTACTTTAGGGAGAAAGTATCTTCATATATTGAAAAGTTGAAGTGTGCTTTCTTATTTCTGTTACTACATAGGTTCTAAGTTACAATATTTCTGATCCTTTAATCTGTAAGGATTAACACGTCTCCATGGTACTCCACCCTTCTTTCCTATACCTTCTTCCTACACATAGCCAGTTTCTCAACTCTTCTTTCCATGGCTCAAGAATAACAAGGCGATGCCAGTAGGGTGGAGACAGTTCTTTTTTTTTTAAACAGCTAGTTAAGAATGATGATAATTATGGGTCTTTTATTACCTGAAAGACTTTCCATCCTCTGAGAAAGGTGATGGTCAAAGATTTGATGGTAACCCTCATGATTCTTATGGAATATTGACTTACAGGCTTGCCTTTCTGAAGAAATGACAAATTATTTTAGAATTGCTTTTTAAAACTGCATTCAGTTTTAGTCGCCATGATGTAGAAAAGATGTGGAGACTCTAGAAAGAGTGCAGAGAAGAGCAACAAAGATGATTAGGGGACTGGAGACTAAAACATATGAAGAACGGTTGCAGGAACTGGGTATGTCTAGTTTAATGAAAAGAAGGACTAGGGGAGACATGATAGCAGGGTTCCAATATCTCAGGGGTTGCCACAAAGAAGAGGGAATCAAACTATTTTCCAAGGCACCTGAGGGTAGAACAAGAAGCAATGGGTGGAAACTAATCAAGGAGAGAAGCAACTTAGAACTGAGGAGAAATTTCCTGACAGTTAGAACAATTAATCAGTGGAACAACTTACCTCCAGAAGCTGTGAATGCCCCAACATTGAAAGTATTTAAGAACATGTTGGATAGCCATTTGTCTGAAACAGTATAGGGTTTCCTGCCTCGGCAGGGGGTTGGACTAGAAGGTCCCTTCCAACTCTGCTATTATATTGTATTGTAAATGATGCACAAGAAAGGATCTATCTTAGTGGTAGGGGTTTTTTTAATTTTTATTGAGGAATGTCTTGGCTTTATTTTTTTTTTACTCTGTTCTCTCCCAGTCCTTCTCAATTCAGTCCTTTGAAGGGAATAGAGAAATTTGGGACCTTTGCATTCTGATATTCCAAAGTGGGTGTTTTAACGATTTTAGAAGCAAGTCTGTTTTAACTGCTGCAATTCTAATGAATAACAATAAAGAAAAGATATTATAATAATTTATAACCTTACAATTATGCATTTTAAACTGGATTTGAATGCTCATAATAATTGCTCCTAAATATTTAATACTTCCTAGACAGTGTTTCATACCTTAACATCCTACAACTTGAAACTCTGCAAGTTCTTGAAGCTGTGTCGGGGATTTTGTTAATAGCAGAGAAATTATCCAACTTTGTTTTTAAACTTGCTACTGCATGGCATTTAGCTAATTAATTTGCAATTGAGATACATCTCTGCATTTTCAGAAAATATGAATTTGTAATCTGCAGTACGTGATTACAAAATGTTCTGTTTTCTATTATTTTGAAAATTATTGTTATAACCTATAGTAGAATTCAACAAAATTGTTTAGAGAGGACACTCTTGTGAAAAATATGGCTGTCTAATCTCTCTATTTGACCAGTAGATATAATCGATTTAATTATAGAGGTGAATTTGTGTTTTACTGTCTCTTATTGTGATAGCAGTATATTCTCTCGTGAATGACACGTTCTCCTTAAATATTGGAAGTTGCAAGTAGATGACTATTACCCTCCAGATCAATGCTTCTGAGTTTCCAGAGTTCAGTGTATGAAGCAAATGCAGCATCATATGGACTTTTTTTTATTCTAGTGAAAAAATATAGAAAAAAAGATTTCTTTTAAAATTAATGGTATAGAAATCTTTGACAGAACTATTAGGAAAACAATTTCTTTTCTGTAGATAGGAATATGGCCCCAACTTTACATGGAACAAATTTTGAGTTGTGTTTTTTATGTATTTCTTCAATCTCCTCAGTGTATATGTTGCTAGGTTTCCTGAGTATACACAGCCAATGATCGATCATCTGATTAGCATGAAGATCAACCACTGGGATAGGTATGTTTACTAGTGCTAGTTTGTAATAATCTGATCATAAAAAACAACCCTTTTCTAAAATGTGTTAGTGATGTATTTGTTTTATTTTTCTTTGATCTGGAAATTCACTTTTCTACAAATTGCTAAGACCAGTTCACTCATTTCTGAAGATTATGATGACATTCAAATCAATTTTGGTAATGAAATGGATTAATGCCAATATTTTCCTTTTTGAGATTGAATTAATAATGGTGAGCCCTTAGCTGATATGCTCACTATTATTTCATTTTTATTTTAGTTCCTATGCATCCTTATTGATTCCTGGGGGGTGCTTGGACTAATCTCTGCAGTCTTCTTGGAAGGCATTTTGGAAATAGTTTGCCATTGCCTCCTTCTTAGGGTCAACGAAGAGTCACTGGCCCAAATCACCCAGCTGGCTTTGGGCCTCAGACAGGGCTAGAATTCAGTCTTCTAATAGCCATCCTTGTGCTTAACCACTAAGCAAATGCAGTCAGCTAACTAGAGGAGGAGAAATAGAAAGGATGACACAAAGTGAACATTAGCTTACTCTCTGATAAATGAGTGACAACAGTATTATGAAAGTACATATAGAGTCAACATTTCAAATGTGCTCACCACTCCAAAAATGAACTCCTGGTTCATTCTGTTTTTTCCCCCCTGGAACACAGTGAATTGGACATTCTGAGGGTTTTTTTGGTTTCTGAAATAAGTATGCCAGAAAAGAAAGCAAGTAGCAATGTTACAGACCATAGCTTCTATGAAAAAAGTAGTGGATCTCTATTTTAGCAGTTTCAGCTTCATTGATAAGAAACTTTGGAAGCCAACAGTAGTATTTAATGAGTTTTTTCTAACTAACATTCTGTTTCCACATTTGTATTTTTATGTACTTGTACATGAGTGAGTGGCATAGAAATTGCAAAATAAATTACATATATATTGGTTCTCCTCTTTCTTCCTAAATTTTAGTGTTATTCGGGAGCTTTCAGCCAAAGCTCTGCATAATCTCACTCCATGGGCTCCTGAATATATAACCAGGGAAGGTGAGTACAATCACTCTTGCATTCAAAAGGGCCTAATGAGTGTAATAAGAAATCAACACTTAGTATTATATTGCACGCTTACAAACTATATAAGCACCTTGATCAAAATACTTACTTAGCTATATACTGTGTGTTTGTATGTGTGTGTGTGTGTGTGTGTGTGTGTGTGTGTGTGTGTGTGTTATTGATAAAATTTATAAATATGTAAAGCCATAGTTTTACACATAAAATTTGTATGCTTTATTCCAACTAACATTAGAAAGATGGTTATACTGTGTACATGCTGAAAATTGTTCCAAGGTCCACAAAGATAATTTTAAAAACTGCTAATATTGTACCCCCCTTTTATAAATTTGGGATGGGGTAACATCTGAAACACTGTGAACAGTTCTAATCATTGACCTTAAAAGACAATAACATAGCAGAGACATGATGCAGAAAATAATAACTAAAATGAATATAAGGAATGAAGCAAAGACTATGGTACTTGGTATTTGGAGGTGGGAGGGGAGGTTTGCTTAAAATAAAGATGGCTAGAGAAGTGTGAATTACCCCTTTCCATTTAGCCTATTGGAATTTGGAGTCATCAACTGAAGCTTACTGCAATAACAAGGAATATTGTGGAATATGATTCCACCAGATATGATGATAGTTAACAACTTAGATGGGTTTAAAAGCAGTCTGACGGAATTCAGGCAATCAAATAATATTAGTCTTGATGTCCCTGTATTGGTGGGAGATAGCTCTTGGCATCTTGTCCATTGTTGCAAGTTTCCTAAATGCACAAAATGCTACAATAGAACCTTTCCTAATCCAGAAGGCTTATTTTACATTCTTACGTCTACAAAGATTCTTATTCATCCAGGTCATGGTTGTCCCAAACGGGCTTTTTCCAAAAGGTAACTGGACTTTTGTTTTCCTTGAAGATGCATCACTTCTCATCCAAGAAGCTTCTTCAGTTCTGATTGAAAGGTGGACTGAAGAAGCTTCTCTAATGAGAAGTGAAGCATCTTCAAGGAAAACCAAAGTCCAATTGCCTTTTGAAGAAGGTACCTTTGGAACTTACATTCTTACGTTCGTAGTCTCTGAGGCTTCTTTGCCCTTTTGAAAACCCCACTAGTCTTCTATTTTCTAATCTACCATAAGAAAATATGTTCTCTCTATGTTCTCTGTATAGAAGAGATTGTTGTGTAATAATTTAACTTACCATTTTTTGTATTATGTGTCTTACAGTTTTACCAAAGCTGCTGCCTTTAGCAGTTGGTATAGATCTCCATACTCGTCATGGAGCAATTCTAGCATGTGCTGAGATCACCCATGCATTGAGTCTTCTAGCAGAAGAAAAGAAGAGGTAACAAGAACAATACTGTTTATTTAGATGCCCTTTTTTCCTTAACCCATTTCACCATATAAAATGATAGTTGCATAAAGTAAGAGTTTTTTAAGTATCATATAGTAATTCATATTTTCCTAGCTCCTATATAAATAAATTTTAAATCTACAACTCAACCGTAACTCATTCTGATTGTTTGATTACTGTTTATTACTTCCTATTATCAGGAATTTATTTTACTGTTAGTATCATCCATCAGATTTTGTAGTTTACCTTTGGAGATCAGAAAAGGGGTCACTAAAATTGTGATATAAGGTAAAGGTAAAGGTTCCTCTCACACATATGTGCTAGTCGTTCCCGACTCTATGGGGCTCATCTCTGTTTCAAAGCTGATGAACCAGCGCTATCCAAAGACGTCTCCATGGTGATGTGGCCAGCATGATTAAACGCTGAAGGCACACAGAACGCTGTTACTTTCCCACCAAAGGTGGTTCCTATTTTTCTACTTGCATTTTTTCCTTCCTTTGAACTGCTAGGTTGGCAGAAGCTGGGACAAGTAACGGGAGCTCACGCAGTTACGTGACAACCTTTCTGATCAACAAGCTCAGTGTCTTAGCCACTGAGCCACTGCGTCCCTTAAAAAATTGTCATGTAACACTATTTAAATTATCTTATTATTTTCCCCCTATTAGGTGCAATATAATATTTCATGAGTGCACTTGGTTTTTTAAAATTATTTTGAATTATTATTTCTCATATCCTGTTATTAAATGTGATCTTTTATTTAAGAGTTTACGTTCATCAGATACAAAAAAAGTAGTATTAATTTGAAGTACCAGTATATGCTTAGTGTACTTTGACAGTGAGTATATACCAGCATAGTTCAATTCTTTTTCTTTACTTCTGACTTCACTACTCATAGTGAAAAACCATGGAGATTTCTTCTTATCAGTTATTATAAAGGAATCAAGGCTTAGATATTCCAATAAATTGATAGATATAAGCTGCAAATCGTTATCTGCATTTTCCTCTACTTTATAGTAGTTACTAGAGAACATTTAATCACTTGTGAATTTTTTGGGGGGTATTATTTAAAACTTAAAGGATTAGAATTATGGATGGCTTTAGTATAAAACCTATTTTTTTTACCTAGGTAAGGCTAGGTGGATAGTTTTTTGCATTGAAAGGAATATGAGGATAGATGGAAGAAATTCATATTTCAGAATAGAAAGAGATTTTGAAAGAGGCAGCAACTCGCTTGAAATCATGCTTCATTTAGTTTAATCTGTTGGCCTTCCATTCTTCTTTGGGTATTGAATGAAGATGCCCCCGCCCCTATTCCATTGAGAAATATGGTGGGTTATTTGCATTATATAGAGTGTAAAATTATTAGAGAACTAGTTTTGTACAGTGACTAAGGACTCTGGGCTACATTCAAGGAAACTATGAATTCAAGTCCCACTTTGGGAATTGAAGCCAACCATGGCCATTTAACTCTGTGTCAGCCCTAGGGAGAAATCAAAAGAAAACCACTTACAAAAAGCTTGCCAAGAAAACTTTGGGGACTACAATACTCCAGTCACTGGGAATGAAGATTGATTTCCCAAAATATATAGCAAAAAAAAAAAAATCCTTGGCTTTATGTTCTCATTATTTATCCACATTTGTCACTGCAAAGATGTTGTATTCAGATTTTCAAAATCTACCTATGTAATTTTTTTGGGGGTAGGTGGGAGGTTGCCTGCCTGCCTGCCTGTCTGTCTAGCTGTCTGTCTCTCTCTTCCCCCCCCACCTCTCTCTTTGTATTTGTATTTGAGTGTGAACACTTGTCTTATATATAAGTATTAGAAAGGTATCAAACATGAAACTATCAAGCAATAATTTAGAATAAATTAACAGAAAAAAATGGCCATTGTCATAGCAATTAAAATTAAAAATACTGGAGAAGAAAATCTAACGTCTTGTGGTAAAAAAGGATATTGATAATACAGGTAGTCCTTGACTTATAACAGTTGGTTTAGTGACTCTTCAAAGTTACAGCATTGAAAAATGTGATTCATGATTGTTTTTCACAGTTACAACTTTTGCAGTATCCCCATGATCAAGTGATCAAAATTCAAATGCTTGGCAACTAGTTTACAGCACTAGTTGTTGTGTCCAAGGTCATGTGATCACCTTTTGCGACTTTCTGACAAGCAAAGTCAATGGAGAAGGCAGATTCACTTAGCAACTGGGTTATTAACTTATCAACTGCAGTGAACACTTAACAACTATGGCAAGTTAGGTCATAAAATGGGGCATAATTCACTTAACAAATGACTCACTTAACAACCAACATTTTGTGCTAAATTGTTGTGATAAATCGAGGACTACCTGTATTAATAGCCACAGAAATTTCACAATGTTTACATTTAATTAAGAATCAAATAGCAACTTAGAGAAGGGAAATGTTATGACTATTTAATGTCAAATAATACTGTATTGATTTAAAACACTTTTAAATCTTGTAGACATATTTCATTTTATTTGGATGAAAAAACTTTGGAAGGACTTAAGCAGATTCATCTGGAGGTTAGTATATATTATATCCACTGAAAAGCTATTTTGGTAGATGTATCTTTTAAATAGAAAAAAAAGAATATTTCTGTTTATTTCAATAATAAAAGCAATGTCTAAAGCAATGGACTTAATTGGAAGCCATGCTACATTTACTATAATATCATTATTAAACTGATAATTTGTCTCTTTTCTTTTGCCATGGCCCAGAGAAAGAGAAATTATTCTTGGGTGTTATTATTAAATCATTCAGCAATACATTTTTTTACCCTTTTCTCCAAATCAACACATAAACCACAGTTTGAAAAATACTGGGGGGAGGATGGAATGTAAATTCTTAATGTAAAATCTATTCATTCTTTTACAGCTTCGTCATCGTCAGTTGTATAGGTAAGATAATTAGTGTCAAATAGACTGTTGCATTTTTTAGAATGAACTCTTGAGGAATAAATAAACATGTTTCTGAAATGTGTAATCCCTTTTGTGTAAGAATGCATAGGTTTTATGTTTAAATTCCTACTTTTATGTTGATTCTGCATGAATATGTTAGAGAAGATTTGTTTTTTAATCAGGAATGGAGCAGGCTCATCTTAGAAGTCCATCTATGTTGCATACCTATTCTGTGAAATATGTGGAAAAGTGTTATAAGGATATGCATAGACTTTACAGTGTGAACTGTTTAAAAAGTAGACAACTATCAGGTCAAGACATTTTGTCACCCTAGACAAGGAAAAAAACATGTAATCAACACTATCAGCATTCACTGAAACACATAACATTGATTCATGAAATTACCAAGATGTTTTAGATAGTTGGGAAATTAAACTGATGTTCTCAGTCTGCAACATGTTGGCACAGTTTTCTTCTAGTACTTGCTCAAGCAAGAGAACATTCTTCCTTTTACCTACTATTACCCAGCACAGAATATAGATTGTATAAATGTACAATGTACATGCTGAATTCTGCTTGCTGGGTTTTTTTTTCTCCATCTAATCTAGGTTGCTGCTGCTTTTGTCTTATTTGCTAGTTTGTTACTACTACTAAGAAATTATTTTGTATGGAAGCCTGCTTTCCTGGGCAGCAACACATTACTTGGTGTGTAAAATACAGAACATGTCTCCCTTAAAAGGGATGCACTCTGAAGTTGCCTCCAAATATATACGGCTTATATTCAGGATAAAGAGAAAAGAAATGTTTGGCAGAATTGCAAAAGTAGCAAGTAGAGTCTGTTACAGTTTTTCAGGGTGGATTTGATTTAAATCAAGTCAATTTAAATCATGATTTAAATCACTAGTAAAAAGGCTTGATTTAAATCAACTCTATTTGAATCATAATTTTTAATCAGTAACTGTCATCTCTGTCCCACAGTAGCTCCTCCTCTGACCCGCTGTTGACTCACCGACAGTCCCAATATTACAGAATATACAGCCTCATGCTACATAACTAAGCTCCATTTCATGCTGAATAAATATCTTTAGATAAAGTTTTACTCCAAAAGCATTTTATTAAAATATATGTGATAAAAAAAAAATCTGATTTAATTTTTTTTAAAAAATCATTGATTTTTATCCACCTTGCAATTTTTCAACGTTATTGGGCTAGCTTTGGATGAAATTTACTAGCTTGCCCAGCTTGAGGTTATGGTTGTCCCAAATGTTTCTTCTTTTTCTGAGAGCAATAACTTTTAAATATGAATTATATGTAGCACAAAAGTTATTAGCTGTTCCATATTTATATAGCTCATTTAAATTTGTGTTACAGTTTTGCAAAATTACATTTGTTGGTTCATAAGGTAACTGATATTGAGTCCTTTAACAATAATAATGTGCTCTTCAAAATAATGTGACTCCAGAATTATTGACTTGTAGGTATTTACACATTTTCAAGATATAAATATATACATTTATACATTTGAATAATATATAAAAGAATAGTCTTTTCATCATTTTATAACAGGCAGCTTCTTTGCATTTATGGTAATAGAACAGCACTGCTAAACAAGTTAAACCAGTTTAATGGACTATAATAAAGGTAGAATGCCATGAAGATTCCCATCTGAGAAGCATTTTCTTGGAATTTTAATACAATAACATTAAACATGTGTCAGAAGTTAACAGCAATCAAATTTTTGTGGCTGCATTTACTGATTTCTGGAATGAGAATTTCTGTTTCAGAAATAAGAAATGCTTTCCCAGAGGAGCAAATAATTACATTAGCCTGTGCTTGATTTCTGTTTACTATGTTAATAAGTGACTCTGGCAAAAGCAATATATCATTTTAAAAAAGCATTAACCTTGGAAAGTGTAGAGCACAAGACAATTACATGATTTGTGAGATAAACTGAAGTAATATTTAATAAAATCCAGCAATAGTGAACTTGATTGACTAGTTGAGTTAATGTAAATGTATGCATTGAGTTCAATAAAATCCTGCTGCCAATGCAGAATGGTGTATTTCAGGCTATATTCCGTTTCCGCAAGGTAAAATAGTCAGGTGTCATACGGCTTCTAAATTGGGAACTCCACAAAGTTCCAGTCCCATATAGTTTATCCTGAATTCTAATATGCTACCAATTATAATAGCTTTGAAATAGCTGTGATAGGAAAAGAAGTGAAGAGGAATGTTGCATTTAGTAACTGGGAATTTTTGCCCTTTAATGTAAAGTGAGAACATCACAGTTTAGTCACTAAAATCATAATAGTGTGGAGGCCAAAGAGTAAGGTCTATACAAAACACCTTGAAATTGAAATTATTCAGATTTAAAATAGTCCTAGCTTGGTTCACAATGCTTCTCAAATGATGAAACCACCTTGCATTTATTTGAATGGTTTGCCCTTGAAATGAGGTATTTCAAGTCTGAAATGAGCCATGGCTTCAAGCTTGACTTCAGAGTGATATGAATTCAGAATATTTTGTATAGCCTTGTGACAGAGATATTCTTATTCTATGTGCTGTACAGCGTGATTTTGCCTCAATGTTTACATGAACTGCTGTGTAATGATCATGTTTAAGGTTGAATTAATTAGCTACTGACTGTTTTATTATTTGGAAAACAGTAACAAAGTCATCTTTTATATATATTACCAAAACTGATAAACAGGTCATAATTTCTATTAAATACTATTATATTTATGTAAAGAGCTTTCCATCTGAAATCTGAAAATGGGGATGAGCATTCCCACTGCAAACACAATTAAATTCTATTTCAAAGCAACTGCGTTGCAGTAAAGTATTGCTTTTCCTTTTAAAATCAGATGCAACGTATAAAGACCCAGTACACAGATGTGTATTGAATCTGACACGCTGCACCTATAGTTTTCTATTTAATTGCAATATTTCTCCCACTTTGTTGAAGAACAAATTTGGATATTTGTTTTTTTCCCCATGAGAGAACAGAGGTAGTTTTACAAATTGCATTTCAGATCTCCAAACTTGGTTACACCATTTTCAGAGTCCAGAATAGCTACCAAATTGAATGAAGGCTGTTAGTGCACTCCTTAGATATAAGGTCATGAGATATAAAGATTTTAAAGAGTAACTTTCTTGTTTCTATTAGTGCAATACTAGTTTGTTTCATTTTTTTATCTATTACAAAAATTACAACCTCCACATAATCTTTCTATGTTCTATTTTCCCTTAATATTTACTGTCTTGTTGAATTTAACAATGCAAAAGAAGCCCTCTGGATCAGAATAAAGGTCTATCTATGTGAGGATTATGTTTCTTATATTAATCAATCACATTTCTGTAAAAGCTTCCAGT
Organism: Thamnophis elegans; assembly: GCF_009769535.1. Lineage (NCBI taxonomy): Eukaryota > Metazoa > Chordata > Lepidosauria > Squamata > Natricidae > Thamnophis > Thamnophis elegans. Next base: position 59,715,016 of record NC_045542.1, read on the forward strand.
GATATCTGCCAGAAACCTTATTCTTTGTACCAGACAGCCGGGGCCGGATTTAGATGAAAAGAGGCCCTAGGCTATTCCACTTATGAGGCCGTTTCACCTCCCATTTTTAAGTTTGTAAATTACATGAGAGACAATAAAATACATCATTACTGTGATATATATCAATATATATCAATATATATAGCTGGCCTCCCGACGGAGGGCGGCTCGGCTCTGCGGCAAAGGCAGCGAGGCCAGCCGCCTCCCCTGCTGCGCTCAGCTGCCCGGCTCGGCCCTCTTGCCCTCACCTGCCTGGCAGCTGGTGGGCTCCGCGTCGACGGGGCGGCTACTGGGAGCGGCCGCGCCTCTCGCCCGACTGCCGGTGCCGGGAACGTGGGCGGGCTCCCCAACTGCCGCGGCGCTGGAACGATCTTAACCAATACATTTTTGTTTGTTTATTAGTCATATGCGTAGAATTTCTCCTTATTTTCGGTTCAGTGTTTTAGTGTTCACTGTTTTTAGAATAGTGTAATTTTAATTTTGCTAACAATTTGAATGTAGGCCCCTCTTGATCTTGAGGCCCTAGGCTGAAGCCTAGTTAGCCTATAGAAAAATCCAGCCCTGTCTGAGACAGCTTTCAACCCCTTGTATAGTCTGAAATGGTGTAAGGTTTCCTGCCTAAGCAGGAAGTTGGGACTAGAAGTCCTCCAACTCTTCTATTTTATTCTGTTCTATTCTAATTCAGGAGTAAAATGTGTATCATATGGCCAGAGCCTTAACATGGCATCCTTCTCTTCATCCCTGTCATAGGTATTTTCAAATGTGATATGATTCTCTGGCAGCTTAAATGGATCACTGCTGATGAGAAAAAGCATGAAGCTGAAACATGATACTATGTATATAAATTGAATGTATATTAGTAAGAGGAAAAAGAGGATGCAAATGCAATAAAAGCCTTTTGGCATATTGCATGGTTTGTAGTTGTTGAAATACAGTACTGTACTTAAAAATTTGGGTAGTTCACATAGGAACAAGAGATAATGAAATAATATTTTAAAATTGAAAATTGAATTTGTTAAGGAAGTAAAAGATGCTTATCAAAAATAATACAATAGCAGTCTTATGGGATCAACTTAATACCACAGATTTCATCTAATGCTTTCCATAGAATAGTCCAAGAGAGTTGCCAGAAAGCTGACTTTAAAAGGACTTTTTATAAATATGCAATGAAATGATGGTAGAATTGAATTTGGCTGTTGGATAAGTCTAAAGCCACATTTGCATATCACATAACTTTTTGGAATGCAAATTTTAGCGTAATAAATTATGGCTTGCAGAACTATTTCCATTCTATGCAGCAGGGTTAGCTTCTCCTCTTTCTGCTATTCACATACAAACTTAGTTTGGGATACATCTGAATTAAGATCTGGGTTTGAAAACTCCTACATCCGACATATTTGTAAGCTCTTAACCACAGATTGCAGTTAATAGGAAGCAACAGTGAAGCTTCAAATTCTGATTTGTTTTACTACTCATGCAAAGAAAGGAGTAAAGTTACCAAAGAAATATTTGGGGGTATTTGCCGTGTATGCATAGCTTTCTTATTAAGCTTTGATGTATTGAATCTTGACAAAACAGGCAGATTTAGATTCATGTATCAATTTTCATTTTTTCTGTCATGTCAGTGCAAAATGCTGGCAGTGATGTTGTTTGTTAAATTGGTATTTTTTTTCTCTTTTCCAGAGGTTTAGGTGGAGAACTAATGAGGCCAGCTGGTATGTTACTTGACATAGAGCATTCTATTTACAATTATAATTTGGAAATAAATATTACATTTTAAGATTATATAATATAAACTTGGCTAGTCTTCTGATTCACTGAATATTTTGCCAACCTTTCTTTGATTTCAATAGCTTTTTCTTAAAGTAGACCTCGGCCATTCTCCCTAATCTAAAATTCTTGTACCAAAATATATTTTTCTTGACTCATGATTCAGAAAATGTAGAATAAAACATGATCAAATCCCAGATTTCTTTTTTCATATTCCTATCCATAGCAGAAAATAACATAGTTGCAATAACCAATTTTCTTGCCAGTTTGATGTCGAAATCAGTTACTTCCCCCGAACACTGTTTTAAGGGGCAAGTTCAGGAATATATGGTGGGATTCCAATTAAAAAGGAACTCTATGTACGCAGGAACTCTTCCCTGCCATCAGTGAATAATTCTTGGTATGAATGGAAAATAGTATTCCTCCCCAACTAATGCCTTGGAGATCTGCTGGCCTACAATTCTATAGTCAAATTTGCCATTGTGCTGCCTTTGGGGTGATTTAAACAGCATATTTGAGGTCATCAAATTGATGTTGAAGGTGGTGGATCAGAATTTCAATGAGAAAACAATTTCCTATTGCCCGGCCTCTGAAGCAGTATTTTTTTCCTGTTATATCTCCCTCTGCTGATAAATTTGCCATACAATGCTATTTACTGTGTAGTAATAACGGTATGACTTCATGAACCCTCACCCCATGTAAAAAGGTTTGTGAATGCCATTTAATTCACTGAATGGAGCTTTGATTGTTTCCCCCCCTCCCCCTTCTTGTTTTCTAGTCTGCACTTTGATTGAAAAGTTGTCACTTTCAAAAATGCCTTTTAGAAAAGATCCCATAATTGGTAGGTGATGTTTGTCATGTTGTAGAGTTACCATGTCTGTTTGCTGATGATTATAATTTTAGCAAATAAATAGTATTATTCACTTAGCAAGAATTATAATCATGTAAATTGCTTTATTTTCTACTGTCACAAGATGTAGTTCAGAGTGGTTCAATATATTTATCTTTTTGCCCCTTCTGTCAGCTTGATGCTGTGGCCATGTTTGCTATATTCAGCTTCATTCATCACAGGAATGTCAGAATGTCAGTAGGTGGAAGTCGAGTTAGAGATGTTATAGAATGATGGCAATTCCAGAAAAATATGGAATAGCAGTTGCTTTTTTTATGTCCCTTATGCCTGCTATTGTAGTGTGGTTTTTATATGGATATTTTATTTGTGGAATGTCTTTTAAAAATACAGCGGCAAAAAGAAATTGAAACAAATTTCAGTTGGAATTTGAACCTGTAAGGATTTATAAAAAGATGTTGATGGGCTAAAAAACAATGCAACCAATATACTACCAAGGTATGTTTTTCTTTATCTTCAGGTGATTGGCAGTGGCTGATAAATGATAGTTTACAAAGCCTTCATCTTATTTCAAGCAATTCAAGACAGCAAATAAAAGTACAGTAATTTTATTTTTAATTTTATTTATGAGGGACACAGTGATTCAATGGCTAAGACACTCAGCTTGTCGATCAGAAGCAGGTCAGCAATTCGAATCCCTAGTGCCACATAACCGAGTGGGCTCCCGTTACTTGTCCCAGTTTCTGCCAACCTAGCAATTCAAAAGAATGTAAAAATGCAAGTAGAAAAATAGGAACCACCTTTGGTGGAAAGGTAACAGCATTCCGTGGGTCTTTGGCATTTAGTCATGCCAGTCACATGACCACAGAGATGTCTTTGGACAGCGCTGGCTCTTCAACTTAGAAACAGAGATGAGCACCGCTTCCTAGAGTCGGAAACAACTAGCACATATGTGCGAGGGAAACCTTTACCTTTTAAGATCAATACGGATAAAGTTAAAATTACCTTTTAATTTTATCCGTATTGATCTTAAAAGGTCTAAATATCATGTTTTGCTTGTATTACAGTTTAAATTTCTAGTGTTTCTAGATTCATTTAACAATCACAGTGATTTGCTTAATGGCCACTGCAGACATACGTTGTAAAATCAGATCAGTCATATGGATGACTTTACAACCACCACAATTTATAATTGATGGGCCCATCCATTATGGTCTCAAGTCAAGGACTACCTGTATATCATATCAATTTGAGATAAATCGGATAATACCAAATACTTTATTACAGTCACCAATCCAAATGCTGTACATTTGGATAACAAAAGTGCTGATTAAAGAACAAAAAAAAATGCTTTATTTAAGCTATACCTAGAGCATGCTGAAATGTAGTTCAATTTAGTATTACCTCTTCGGAGCCATGATTAGAGCAATACTAAACTAATTGCAGTATCTTCCCGTCCTACTACCAAATGAAGGTTTTAGTTCAGGATAATTTGTAATGTAGCATTGTTTGACCAGCTCGACTTGCTTCTGGCTCATACAGTGGAACATTTGAGCATAGGATATTACTCAACTGTATGAAATCTCAGACGAATGGGTTATCTGACATAGTCATAATAATTGCACAAATAGACATTAAATATGTTACCAGGATTTTTGCAGATGATCTATCAGGTGTCTCTACAATAGAATTCTTTCGAAGTGCATTTGAAAGAGAAGTAATTCTATATACTTGTGATTTGGCTTTTAGGAATCAGCAGTGTCTGCGTTAGCTGCTTTATGTAATGAATATTACTGCAATGAAGAGGGAGGAGCAAATCCAGCTGAGCAAGGTAATAATTCACCCGATTCTATTTTTTTAAATCTAAGAATTACTTCTGGTATCTTGCTAACTAAAAAGAAAAGAAAAAAGAATGCACCACTTGAACCACATTTCATATAGAACAAACTTTTGTACAGTCAATTACCTATGTTTTTCTCTAGCATATTATTTTGTTTAATTTTTAATTTAACTTGGTTTGTGTTTTGATTAAATTAGAACTTTTCCTTGTTTCATAGGCTAATGCTTTGTGAATGCTGTGCTGCTTCACTGTGCTTTTCTTTTTTCTTTATTTATCTACTTGTATGGCATCTCAGTCATAGTGTAATTTTAGGTGTCTTACACAATGCGGTTAAAACATCAAAGAAATAACTGCTTAAAACAAGCAGAAACAGAAACACCAAAAATATATGGGGCACACGGAGGATGATTACAGTACAAACATCTATCACACTAAAGCTACCTATAGTGGGTAGACTTAGGAGGTGGTATTCAGCAGGTTCTGATCAGTTCTGGAGAACCGGTAGCGGAAATTTGAGTAGTTTGGAGAACTGCTAAATACCACCTCTGACTGGCCCCACCCCCTTCTGCCTCCCGAGTCCCAGCTGATTGGGAGGGAATGGGGATTTTGCAGTAACCTTCCCCTGGAGTGGGGAGGGAATGGAGATTTTACAGTATTCTTCCCCTGCCACACCCACCAAGCCACACCAACCATACCACGCCCACAGAACCGGTAGTAAAAAAAATTGAATCCCACTACTGGCAGACCTTCTGTTGCTCCATGGCTTGGTAAAAGAGCCAGCATTTTAATGGCTCTCTGGAAGTCCAGCAGGATGAAAATCTAATATTTTCCCCAAAGGAAATAAATATATGCATATGTAAATTCTTGGAATTTCTTTCCTGACAGTGTTTTTTTTTAAAAAATGCTTTCCTCATTTTCAGATAATTCACTAGTAATGCTTTACCACATATCTTGTAGTGAAGACATGCTGAATGGCTTGAAGTGATAGAATGATATCACTGAAGGAAAATGGACTCGTGCCATCTTGTGGAGCTTATTCTCATGCTTTGCTGTCAAAACATTGTCATAATAAAACTTTTGAAGGTTTTGGGATATAAGAATTATTAGTAATACATTATATAATGAATATTACATGAATAGGTTTCAATTGTTTGTTTAATCACCACCCTCCCTCAAGAATAATCAGTTGTTATTTTAATACTTTAAAGCATTGTTTCTGGAGTTTTAATTACTCAGACAGTGAGTGTGATGTTTTGCAGATTTGCTGGTGCAATACATTTCAGGCCTTCAAAGACATGAGGAAATGATTCGCTGTGGTTTTTCACTAGCCTTGGGTGCCCTTCCAAAGTTCCTTCTAAAAGGCAAACTCCAGGAGGTGAGAGCTCAGGTGTAAGGTAGAATGTTTTGTAACAATTTTCAAGTATTTTAAAAACTGTATTTTAATGATTCGTGATGGCTTTGTTAAACATAAAATAGATAATATTGCCAATGTTTGATTTCTATAACCAAATTTCTGCTACTTTTCATTTGGTCTCCATTGTCAATTAAGACTAATGATGAAATATCAACATTATCTCACATTTACATCTGGATATCAGGGAGTCACTTATTTATTTATTAGATGTCCTAATCTGGAAATGTACAATTTGAAGAAACACAAAAACTACTGGAAGGCATTGTTTTGTGGAAGAGATCAAAAGCGTGAATAATCTGCTGGATCTCATGGATCGAGCAGAAACAGTTAGAGACAGATGGTCTTGCAAGTTCTGTGCCATGAAGGATTTTAGAGAGGATAAAGAGAGCTTTGAATTGTCCCAGAAGCTTATAGGGAGACATGGTTTTTTGTGAAACAACTATGTGACATGGTTAATTATGAAATATCATCCATAGTTACTCATGCCACTGCGTTCTGCCTTTGTTGCAACTTCTAGGTGGTTTTCAAGACAGTCCCACGGGATTCATATGGTAGCTGAGGAGTGTGTGTGAGAGAGAGAGGTGGAGGGAGGGAGGGAGAGAGAGAGAGAGAGAGAGAGAGAGAGAGAGAGAGAGAGAGAGAGAGATGGACATCAAAGACCATGAGTGGCTCAGTTCACAGATAAGATGATTTGTGCACAGGCTTCCCTGCCGTGGCTGTCAACTGCTCTTCCAGCAAATGCTGAGAACCCAAGTTCAAGATTGGCTGGCATGCATGCATCTCCATCCTGGTCCTGCCAAAAGTCATCTGTAAATGTAATCAATACTATCTGAGTGCTATATCTCAGTCTGTAATCCATCTGGAAGGAGTCCATATAATACGCAATCATCCAGACTCTTCTGTAGTTGCATAGCCACTCTTGATAACCTTACCCCAAAAGGGAGTGTTGGACACCAGACAGTTTACTCTTTTGTATCTAGGAAAGATTTCTTGAGAAATCACAATTTCTTTAAGAACTGGATCTCCCTCAAGAAATGTTTAGAGAAGTATTTGATCAGATTTATTATTTATTTTCAGAGGCACTCTGGGCATCATTTTTTTTCTGGGAATCATGGGGTTTGCTTAGAGAGAGGCTGCCAAAGTGCAATTTGATCCCCCTGCCACTGTCCTGGCATCCTGCTCCAGTCAGTCAAGAGGGCCTCAGGTGAACTATGCACCAGAGCCTCAAAATATCCCCAAAATCTTATTGAAACCCAACAGGGCCCATTGGGAATCTAGAGCAGATTAGTCAAATAAGTTCTTCTTTCTACAGTGAAGGGTCATTGCAAAGAACTAAGATGAATAGAAAGTGATCTGACCATTTAAAAGATTGATGGTTTTGTCTTTTATTCCCCTAAATAAAAGTCTCCCTAACCCTTCCCAAACCAAAGAACCTGAGTTCACACAATCATCTTTCCAGTTAATTGATCAGGACTTTGGGATGTTTCTTCTTTAGTACCCAGCATTAGTTCATTTTATACAAACAAACACACTATTTTCTACCCTATACCATTCTACCAGGCACCACACCCTCTGACCCCAACTACCTGCTCCACTCTCTTTTAGCTCCACTACCGTCTTCACTCCATTGTTCTCATTGTGGGCGCCAAATGCCCAGACTGTGATCGTAAGTCAAAGTGATTTGGAAAAACTGGAGAGTCATGGCCAGCTTTCTGCCTTTTCATGAGGGGAAGGAACCATACATAATGTCCTTGAAGCACCAGCTCTCCAGCACACAGCCCAAATCCATAATTTACATGGTTCAAAAAGTGGAGTCCTGCCTTATTCAGTATAGAACTGACTGAAGCAATGGGAAGGTACAAATGATGCATATGCTGATCCTTCTATGTGGCGCAGTGGTTAAATGCAGCACTGCAGGCTACTTCAGCTGACTACAGTTCTGCGGTTCGGCTGTTCAAATCTCACCTGCTCAAGGTTGACTCAGCCTTCCATCCTTCCGAGGTGGGTAAAATGAGGACCCGGATTGTTGTTGGGGGCAATATGCTGTCTCTGTAAACCGCTTAGAGAGGGCTGAAAGCCCTATGAAGCGGTATATAAGTCTAACTGCTATTGCTATTGCTATGTGCAGGAGTAGTGAGTGTGAGAAGTGAGTACAGAGTAGTGAGTCCTGCAAGATGGCAATACTCTGGGAAATAAGCCAGGTGACAGCTGCTGGATGTAGATTGGATATTCCATAGGATCATCGGTCTGTCCCTGCTCCCACAGTTGCTCAGCATTATGTGGAGGTTGGGCATTTGAGGGTCTGCACATGGTGGCTCAGTGGCCAGGACACTGAGCTTGTGGATCAGAAAGGTCGACAGTTCAGCGGTTCAAATCCCTAGTGCCACATAACGGAGTGAGCTCCCATTACTTTTCCCAGCTTCCTAGTGGTTTGAAAGCTTGTAAAAATGCAAGTAGAAAAATCGGAACCATCTTTGGTGGGAAGGTAACAGTGTTCTGTGCGCCTTCAGTGTTTAGTCATGCTGGCCACATGACCACGGGGACATCTTCGGACAGGTCTGGCTCTTCGGCTTTGAAACGAAGATGAGCACCACCCCCTAGAGTCGGGAATGACTAGCACATATGTCCGAGGGGAACCTTTATCTTCACCTTATATGACAATCTCAAAGAAGAAGCCACCACTTCCAATTCAGAAAAGAGACAAGAGAGTATAGATAGTGGTATAGATCCTGATTTGAATGGCTGCAGGATAACAGATTTCATAGACATTGAGACTATGTGGTTTATAAACCCTAACAGTGGTGACAATCACTGTAAATATGTGGTGGTTTCAAGACAAAATCTCATGGATTTTGAAAAGATCAATGTGAAATTATGACATCTCTTAAATAAAGCACAACTGGCTTATCAGTGGTTGAGGTGGAAGTAATAAAACTAGATCGTATGGCCAAAGCAACCAGTCAAAACAGATCACAAAATATTATTGTACATTCCACTCAGGATAGGCATCAGCAAGGTGGAACAAAACATAAATAAGGCTCACTCCCAAGATCCACTGAGAGAGGCAGCCAATGGGCCTTGTTACTAGGATCACTTTGATTCAAGGACAGGCTGGCTGGATACTGAATCCAGTAATCCTCCTCCTTTCTCTTTCTGGGAATTACTTGGGTGGTGGGTACATGCGCAAGCGCTGCTAATCTGTCTTTTGCAATGGGCTGGAGCTTCACGGAAGCCAAACTTCATGGAGTTACAGAACTGAAACGGGACAGGTTTAGGCTTGTCTTGTCACCCTTGTAAATGAAAATCAGCCTTGATATCTGACTGAATGTAATGCACATCTTTAATAAACCACATGAAAAGTTCTGCTTCATCTGTAATGTGCAAATCTATTACATACCTTCGTTACCATCCACTATTTTTCTTCTGCACCCCACTTTATTGTAACTGCTTCATCTCCATTATTCTGCCTAATACTTTATGAGAAACATAGTCAAGGACTAGTTTTAGTGTTTGGATTTTCTTTTATTCTCTGAGGTTTTAGACGCTTTGAAAAAAGCCACTTCGATTTCTGGAGGTGTGAGTTTTGCTGAATCCAGAAGAGATGGCCTGAAAGCGGTTGCACAGTATGTAAACTTTTCTGTATTCCTGTACCTAGTAGCAAGCGCAGTTAAGGCTATAATACTATGAATTTATTTGCATAAATAAATATATGAATATATCTCTTACCATGTTTTTCTTGTCAGACAAAACTTAATAAAAGTGGTAAGAACGTCAATCAATTTTATGATGGCCAAAAGGCTTAAAAGCAAGTTACGAATATAAACTAAAGTTGGCATTGGATAAAACAATTTATAAAATAAAAAATAATAATAAATAATACATAGTAGGATTAAAACCTCAGTATTGATTTGTTACTAAAAGCCTTGTTCTTATAGCCATAGTTAAAAATCTGGCTGTTCACCCTGTAATCTTGGGATTTTCATCTGCAAGTAAATGTTTTACATACTCAGAATTACAGGTAGTCCTCGACTTGCAACAGTTCATTTAGCGACCACTCAAAGTTACAACGGTACTGAAAGAAGTGACTTATGACCGTTTTTCACAGTTGCAACTTTTGTAGCATCCCCATGGTCATGTGATCAAAATTCAGATGCTTGGCAACCGGTTCTTACCTATGACCATTGCTGTGTCCCGGGGTCACGTGATCACCACTTGTGACCTTCTGACAAGCGAAGTCAATGGGGAAGCCAAATTCACTTAACAACCGGATTATGAGCTTATCAACTAGAGTGATTCATTTAACAACTGTGGCAAGAAAGGTGGTAAAAACGGGGCAAAACTCACTTAACAAATGTCTTACTTTAGCAACAGAAATTTTGGGCTCAGTTGTGGTCATAAATCAAGGACTACCTGTATCTCTTCTTCTTTGGTTTAGATACTAAAATAGGTAACTACGAACAACTTCTACGTACTTTTTATCATTTTGTAAGTCACAGTCGCTTGAATAGTGAGGTGGGCAGCATATAAATTTAAGCAATAGTAAATTAAAAGACTTTTCATACCTCCCCTGGACTCTATACTTCCCCAAGGAAGGTACACATCACAGTTTGGGAAAAACTGGTATAAACATGTAGAATGAATTCTGTAATCTGTGGGGAAAACTCTGTCAAAAGCTGGCCCTGTAACATGATACATATAGAATGCCAATGGAAATCCTGCATCTCAAACAAGCCATGATCGTTGCCAATGGAATTTTCTCCAGAACTCCATGCTTTGCTTCCAGTGACAACTTGTTAGTAGAAGAAATTGCTTACTGCTTTGTTAAATATCCATTGTAAATGGCAAGAGTACGTGCATGTCCTGAAACCATTAGGGACTAGTAAAACATCACCTTTTTATATAAAACAGCTGAACAATTTGTCACTGAGGAGCAAGCTGAAATGCTGATAGAAAGATTCCTCTAAATTTCCCACTGTACTCAGGTCTTTCTCTGTGTCATTAGGTATTTTAAAAAAACCTTGGCTAGGAGAATATTACAGTCACCTGGGCAATATGTTCCCTTGCTTTTTCCTCCTAGTATGTAGTTAATTCTACATAACAAAATTTAATACCAAAACTAATTATTCTATCTATCTATCTATCTATCTATCTATCTATCTATCTATCTATCTATCTATCTATCTATCTATCTACCTACCTACCTACCTACCTACCTACCTACCTACCTACCTACCTACCTATCAATTAAACTTTTATAATATCAAGGTAATCCTTGACTTAATGAGCACAGTTAGGTCCAGAATTTCAGTCATTAAGTGATGTGGTTGTTAAGCGAGTCATCAGGTGACTGGACCAGATTTTGCCACCATTTTTATCACATAATTAAGTTAATCGTCATGGCTGTAAAGTGAATCACATGTTCATTAAGTAAATCAAACGGTAACGTGAACTTCTGCCCTTGACTTTGCTGGTAAATCAGAATTGCATGACTATAGGATATTGCAACTATCCTAGTTGTGTTCGTAAATGTGAGTTGGTTGCCAAGGGCCAAATAGCATGCATGAGGAGAGTTGCAATTGTCACAACTTCGAGAACAGGCCCTAAGTCGCTTCTTTTCAGCACTGCTGTAACTCTGAACCATCGTTAAATGATTGGACATAAGTTGAGAACTACTTGTAAAATGCATTACTTACATTTTGATTAATAGGGGATATTGAGATATTAAATTGTTTATTGGGTTAAGCAGAAATTTGTTAATGCACAAATATTATGGCTTTTTTAATATTATATGATTATAATAAGCTTTCTTCCTTCTACCTTTAGAGTTTGCTTGACAGTAGGGGTGAATGGAGAAGGATCACCAAATGAATTTGTGTGTAAAAGTAACGTTACAGAGATATACAACATATTGTTGGATGGTGTGAATGATTACACAACAGACAGCCGAGGCGATGTTGGAGCATGGTAAGATGAATGAGGTCCCAGATTTGTTCTGTAATGCAAAGCAAAATGATAAACTCAGAGAAAATGTGAAAATGGTGGCATCTTACTAAGGCATTTACTTACTTTTGAGGCTTTCTTCCATGAGAAATCTTCCAAATATTTATTTTTAATTGTCATTTAGTTTAATTTAATTCAAAAATTTCCTTAGTTTTATTTCATTCTGAAAGAACAGATTAGCTGTTCTGATATTCCATTATGGTGATTAAACAGCAGAGGGTGTAGTTGTACCAACAGTTGGACTCCTTCGTTTCTTACATTGCTACTACCTCTTATAAGCCACATTTTGCACACATTATTTTAAAGAGCAACTGCTTTTCATTATCTCCATTATCTATAAACCACAAAGTTTTATTTTGACATAAATAAAAACATGAATGTCTAACCATTTGTACTCATAGCTTAACAAAAAGTGATTTTGTTTTACATGAACTTTTGAATTTTCCTATTATTAAATTGCATTGCATAACTTTGCCTGGTTGCACAAAGTCTTCTGCAACTTTTCATTGCAGCACACTAAAAATGTGAACTATTTCTGTTTTAAATTGTTACATGTATCCTTAAACCAATCAATTAAAAATATTTTCTAGCATATTTCATGCTTGCATGCTAGAGAAACGTCTGCGAAAGAATGTAGAAAGAATTGAGCGTATAATTTGTAGCTTCAGAATGTAACCAAATTCAGAGATAGCATAGCATAAACATGCAATGAGTGTTAGGAGACATGATGGTAGTGGGAAATCCATATATAGATTTTACTTTTTGTTTACTTTTTAAAGATATGTTTAGTTTTGGGAGGCCAAATCATATGAGGGCAGTTATAGCTAACTCCTGTGAATATTTCCTTCTGTTACTATTTGATCAGAAAGAAAAAACTTACAGAAAGTTGTAGATAGAGGGATAGTATTAAGTAAGAATGTGGAGCTAGTAAGAAAGGAATATTTTCTCTGCTATCCCTTTCCAGAATATTTAACTTTTGGGGGAAGTATAACAGAGATTCCAACCATGTATTCACAAATTTGTATCCATGTTTATTCTAGAATTTATATGGCCTGAATTTATCCTGAATTAAGTCTTAATTCTAGAATAAACATGGATACAAATTTATACTTATATCCGGACAGAAATATTAAATTTGAATGTTTCAAAGTTAGTGTATCTGTTTCTATGTTAAATAAATATCTCTTACCTCTGACCAGATAGTCAAACCCTGCTAGCTCAAAGCTGCTTCTTTAAGTTCGCAAACCTTTTTCAGAGTGAGGATGCTAGGTACTCAATGGGCTGGAAAGGGAATTGAATGTGTGGGTACTCTTGGGAAAATACTTTCTGAGGTGTGTGTCTGCTCCAGTGAAAAAAAAGTCCAAAAAGAATAGGAATGTACACGAAGCTTTGATTATTATTTTTTTAAAGGATTCGTGGGAAAGCTAACAAACTGTATTTTCCATATGCAAACTCAACATTCCTTTTGACAGGCTGTTTGCTGGGACTTGTCCAAATTCTGTCTACAGGTGTTAAATATAAAAACCTTAAGAGCAAGATGTGTGAAACAGAAAAAGGGTTTCTTTGATTGAAAGTGGTCTAATTGCTCTCTGTGTGGGTGTAGGAGTGTGCACGTGTGTACATGCTTGTGCGGGGAAACTGAGACAGAAACCCAGTAGGCTAATTCTTATTAACATATTCATTATTTTGAATTTTCCATTTTAAAAAAGCATAACATGTGTTGCCACGTCATGATACAGACAGATTTCTTGGGAATGAGTTATAAAACTGGCAATGTAACAGCAGATCAGATGAGGTGTGTTCATTACTGTGTTTCCCCGAAAATAAGACCATGTGCTTATTTCCTTTTGACCCCTGAAATAAGCACATGGCCTTATTTTTGGGGAGATCTTATTATTTTTGAGGTGCAGGAGGAGATAAGCATCGTCACCTCTAGAGAACACCTAGAGAAAAGTTCAGGTTATTTAGGGCCACGATATCTGATCCGTACTTGTAGGAAAAAACATTGTGGCAAGAAAAGCATTCATTGGTACACAATTTCAGCCAAGAAGGAGCAGCTGAAAAAAGCTTGCTTTGTTTCCATTGCCAGAAACAAATCCGTTCCAGTGGACATAAGGATGTCATGTCCTAGAGTAGATTGCAAACTTCTGGAAGACCGCTGGATGGCAGCAGTGTGCTAGACCTTTCTTTACTGTTTTTTTCCCATCTACTCGTTGTCTGAATATTGCAGCCCACATATGGTAGTCTGTCCTAGTTGATAGGGCACATCTAGAATGGCTGAAGGCAGTACATCCTAGTTCCAAAAGTCAGTGATATGATTATGATTCTTGTTCCTCCAATCAGTTGTTCAAAGGAACAAGTTCCCCAAACTGATACTTCAGTGAGCATTTCACAGGAAGATAGACTCATATCTGCATATAACTGCATGTAAATGCCAGCATATGGCTTTCCAGTTCTTTCTGACCTTAATGAACTCTTCTTTTTTCTCCATTCCTTTCTATGTCTTGTCATATAGATTGTGAGCGGATGGCAGGGCCTGTCTCTTTCTTTTAAACCGCTTTCCTATTTGTCTGAAAATCAAGATAAACTAATTAAGTAAAGACATGATCATAAATGTACTATATTTAGTCCCATTAAACATATATATTTATTTACCGTATTTTCACGACCATAAGGCGCACTGAAAATCCTAAAATTTGATCAAAAACCGGCAGTGCGCCTTATAATCCGGTGCGCCTTATATATGAAAAAAGTTTGAAAATTTACCGTTTATATGAACCTTGAGTATTGAAGGGATCTCAAAACAATTTCTGTTTCACATTGCGCAGCAACAAACTTGAAGCTCGCAATCGAATGACCGCGAGCAGGCACGCACACGTCCCTCGGGTCTGTCCCTCCCGATTTTACGCTATTATCATGACCTTTACCCCCTTTTCCCGCCATAAGGACAAGCAAGACGGTAGTGTTTCAGTTGAATTCCACCCTTCACCTTCCTAAAAGGTTTCACATTCCCCTTCCATTCGGGAAATTCTTATCTCATTGCTTCCGAGTTTTACTTAGCGTGCGCGCGAATACGCCTTTGTCCGGCTTCTAGAACCCAACCCCAAGTGTTGCACTCGAAAATGGACATCTTTTAACAAAGAGTCTCACCCCGCAGAGCAGGGATTACGCATCGAAGGAATTTCGCGCGGAAAAACGGGGAGGGAGGGGGAGGCAATTTGGTTGCTTTGTGGTCTCCTGATGTCACCCCCTTCCCCTTGAGAAATAGTGCACTGCTGGCGCGCGCGCCTTTCCCAAACAAAAATGGGTTGAAGTGGATTCGCCTACGTTGTTTAGACTAGGGGATTGTTTGGGCGTTTTTTTTGTTGCCGATTTTGACGATTCGAGCGTTTTTGACTACGATAAACCAATCAGAGAAAAGCTCTGATTGGTTTATCGTAGACACATTTCCTTCATTCTACGCGCTTGTTGACCTCGACCCCGACTTTACGCGGTATTAGTATGCTGTGAAATCAGAAATCCTGTAAATCCAAAGTGACTTCGAAATGGCTCCACAAAGGAGACTTGCTTACGAGGCAGATTTTAAATTGAAAGCAATCAACCATGCAAAAGAACATGGAAATAGATATGCAGCTAGAGAATTCAACATTAATGAGTCCATGGTGCGCAAGTGGAGAAAGCAAGAAGATGACCTACGTCTTGCAAAGAAGACGAAGAAAAGTTTCCGCGGCAATAAAGCAAGATGGCCGCAACTAGAAGACAGACTCGACCGATGGATTTCGGAACAAAGAGCAGGTGGCAGAAGCATCTCAACTGTCGCCATTCGGATAAAAGCCAAAGCGATGGCAAATGAAATGGATATCAATGACTTTAAAGAAGGGCCTTCTTGGTGCTTCCGTTTCATGAAACGATGGCAGCTCTCTATCCGTACAAGGACGACGGTGTCTCAGCAGTTGCCGGCGGATTATGAGGAAAAGTTGGCCAACTTCCGGAGTTACTGCAAAAGCAAGATCTCTGAAAAAAATATACAGGCTGACCACATCATCAACATGGACGAAGTCCCCCTCACCTTTGATATTCCGGTGAACCGAACTGTAGAGAGAACCGGAACATCAACGGTATCAATTCGCACCACAGGAAACGAAAAAAAGAAAAACGTTGCCTAAAGAAACATTTCCAGCTGGAATAATTGTTGAAGTGAATCCTAAAGGCTGGATGGATGAAGAGATAATGAAGAATTGGCTATCAGAAGTTTACGTTCGGAGACCGGATGGATTTTTTCATGCGTCGCCGGCATTGTTGGTGTACGACTCCATGCGTGCCCACAAAACAGAAAATGTGAAAGCCCTGGTGAAAAAGACCAACTCGGAGCTTGCTGTAATACCGGGTGGTCTGACCAAAGAAGTGCAACCACTGGACATAAGTGTCAATCGTTCCTTCAAGGCAAAACTGCGAATCACGTGGGAAAACTGGATGATGGAAGGAGAGCACTCCTTCACGAAGACCGGGAGGCAACGCTGGGCCAGTTATGCCACTGTGTGCCAGTGGATAGTGGATGCCTGGCATAAAGTATCCGCCAGAACTGTCATCCGAGGGTTCACGAAGGCCGATATCATTCCTGGACTGACCAGCGACGACATCGAGAGTATCGAAACTGATGACTCTGACGATGAAGATACGGGCCATACGGATTCGGATTTGCTGGATGCCGCCATCGCCCAATTGATGATCTCCGATACGGAGGACGAAGAGTTCGAAGGTTTCATGGAAGATGAATAGAGCCGACTATAAAAGTTTAAAAGTTTAAAAGTTTTAAAAGTTTAAAAGCTGTTTAAAAGTTTAATAAAAGTGACTGATTTTTCTCTGTATTTTTTTAGTGTTTTAATTCTTTTTAGGCTGCGTTTAAAGGCTACGCCGATCCGTGAAAAATGTTTGCAAATTGAGCACCTGCCAGTAAACCCCGCGATCGCGCGATTTCGTTAGTAATTTGTTTGTTTGCGAAAGTTGCGCACGGATGAATGTTGCAAAAAAAATGTGCGCCTTATAATCCGGTGCGCCTTATATATGAAAAAAGTATGAAAATTTACCGTTAACTGATACTGCGCCTTATAATTCGGTGCGCCTTATGGTCGTGAAAATACGGTAATAGAAATAGAGTGGTTTCAAAATGGATGAGATTGATTTTGGTACACTGACCTGTAACTGATTAGCACACTGTTTTATCTAGTTCCACAAAGGTCTAATCCAATGTGATTAAATCTTCCCCAAAAAATCTCTGTCTGGTAGGAGC
The DNA here is from genome assembly GCF_009769535.1 of Thamnophis elegans. NCBI lineage: Eukaryota > Metazoa > Chordata > Lepidosauria > Squamata > Natricidae > Thamnophis > Thamnophis elegans. The sequence goes on from NC_045542.1 coordinate 59,732,216, forward strand.
TGTGGCCAGTACATCAGACCAACACAGTAGTACAAAGGCTGGTGGAAGCAGGATGGTGAAGCAATGTAATCAAACACAGAGAGTTGAAATTCTTAGCCTGCCCTTTGGAAGTTGGGATGAAAGATGCTTCACCCACCTGTTGGAGGAATTATTTTAAAAAGCAAAACAGAAATAGATGATGTGACTCCAAATTACTGGTGTGCTTTGGAAGCTCTAGGAAAATGAAAGCAAAACCAAAATGGAGCTGGGTGTACTTTGTGCTTTTGAAACCCTATAATTAATAAAGATGACTAACAACAGTGAAGACTTTATGCTTGAACTTTAAGGTTAGGGTAAGCATTATTTTAGGAACTGAGGATCTCAGTTCTCAATTCTACCCATCAACTTAAGTTTTCATGCCTCTGCATGAAAGAGTTTCTGTCTTTCTTCAATTATTGCTTATTTTTAGTCACCACACACATAAACTCATATATGTTCTTTGAAAGTTGCTCACTGAAATTAGAATGAATGAGGTGAGCAATAATAGAGACGTGGCGTGTAGAACATTCCCTAGAGGTTTGACTGCAAAATTCGAATGCCTGACTGACTCTGATTTGCTTTGCTTCAGTTTTCTACCTCCCCAAACAAAAACATCTTGGAGCCATTATTGAGTATGTGCATGACGTACACACCAAAGCATTTTATTCTGATCACAGAATCATGATGTATTTATAAATTTATATGAAACTTGCTAGAAATTAACATTAACATAACATTAAGTCTGTGGTTGCTTACTTCAACAGGGTGAGGGAAGCTGCTATGAAGAGTTTGATGGAAATAACCCTGTTGTTAACCAGGACTGAGCCAGCCTTAATTGATGCAAACGTGTATGTACTTTCCAAACATTATATGTCAGCCTTTGGGTTACTTAACCAGCTTTGGGTTAAGTAATCAGCCTTTTCTGGAAAGGCTTCTGCAAGAGTCACCCCTACTGATTGCCATCAGTTGCTCCCATCACTATTGTTAATGAAAGTCCTAAGCAGGTCCTGTCTTGTATCTGTCTGGGATCAAGGAATGTGGATTGTAACTTCTCAAAGAGGTTGAATTGGGAAGCAATGGCTGCCCAGTCACCAATTTAATCTTGGGTCTTCCTCTCCCAAATTTCACCCACTGCAACTGCTGAGAGACCTGAGATCTAAGTATCCTAAATGGGTTGGTCTTCAACCTTGTGGCAAAAATAATACTTTTTTTTTTTAACAATCTGTTCTGACCAAGCTCCCCAAACACAACCACTCCTCTGATGTGACCTCAAAAGATTCATTTATTAGGAGTGCCAGTGAATAGTTGTCTGCTACGTTTATTTCTCCTCCTGCCTTTTATCCCTAGAGCTAGGGTGGGGCCTCACAAGTAGCAGTGGTTCTTCCTTCCCCAGGATCAGCCCATGGCTTTCCAATGCTTTCCTCTCCTCTGCCTTCTGTGCAGGCACTGGATCCAGCTGTTCCTCCTCTTCTTCATCAACCACCTCCAGATCTGGGGGCTGTTGACTCAGAGGGCTGACAGACAGTCCAGGCTCCGCCTCTGTCTCTCTCTTTCTCTGCCAGCTCCATTCCCTCTTCCCCCTCGGAGCTCTCAGGTTGCCCTGATGCTGACCCTGACTCCTCCTCCTCCTCTTCCTCCTTTGATTCGGCTGCTGGAGGGGTCAGTGGCTAACACAACCATTCATTTTCCCCCCCTTTCTGGAAAGGGTTCTTAGCAGAAGTCTAATGTATGATTTGGATTTGTCTTTTAAATGGTGTTTTAATTTTCAGTTCCAAACGGATTATGTGCTCTGTGGCTCAACAGTCAGCTGAAAAAATTGACCGATTTCGAGCTCATGCAGGATCTGTGTTCCTCGCCCTTCTTAACTTTGATAACCCTCCAGTCCCACACATACCCCATCGGGAAGACTTGGAGAGGATATTTCCAAGGTAATCAGTTTTGAATGGATAAGAGACTTTTGGCTGTATATGTGAAAAGAAATCCATCAATTTAAGTGGTGGTTATAGGCAAATGTCTGTAAACTTAGACTGGAAATCTATTTTGAAAAGAGGAACTGCCTCAAGTGAGTATTATTCAGAAGCAGAGGTATTAGTATTAAAATATTTCTCCACTTTCTCTTCGGCTGTTTCACATCCTTCTCTAGCTCCCTCCAAGCGAGGGCTTTTAAGTAGTCATTTGTAGCGTATTCATACTTTAGTAGAGCTGCCCTATCCAGAATATTTTGCAACTTGAAGCATGATTTGCCTCGTAATTGCAGTGAAAACCATTAATGTATTGTTTTAAGTTGTACCTTTAAAGAATTGTCCTAAGATAGTGCAATACCGTATTTTTCAGAGTATAAGATGCACCTTCTTCCCCCAGAAAAGAGGGTGAAAATCTGGGTGCAACTTATACACTGAATACAGCATTTTTGGCCTCCCAAAACCCCGCCCCTTTTGCAAAAATGGATGTGCAGAGGGTTTGGGAGGCCTGCAGAGTGCTTCTGGGGAAACCCAGCCCCCAGGAGCACTTTGCAGGCCTCTCAAACTCTTTTTCATAAAAACTGAGGCATGCAGAGGGTTTAGGAGGCCTGCAGAGTGCAAAAACTTTTTCTTTAAATTTACCTCTTCAAAATCTTGGTGCGTCTTATACTCCGGTGCATCTTATACTCCGAAAAATATGGTAATACAGCACACTTTAAAATACATTTATTCTGTTGAATAGCAAAAACAATTTCTTCATTTTGGCATTCAAGGTTTAAGTTAAAAATAAAATAAAATAAAATAACCATGAATGATAGTTATGTTTGGGTGACCTGTTTTCTTTTGTACTTGTTTCAATGTTTTTCGCAGGGCAGAAGCTGTAACTTTCAATTGGAGTGCTCCATCCCAGGCCTTCCCCAGAATCACACAGCTTTTGGGATTAGCGTCCTATCGCTACCACATTCTGACAGGCCTCACTGTATCAGTTGGAGGTTTAACTGAATCAACAGTAAGGGAATCAAAACTTACTTGCTTGGAACAGTTTTATCACTTAACATACGGAAGGGATATTTTAAGAATATTACTTAAGAATTAATAATGTTGGCTGCCAATTTCTGGAAGCAAGTTGTTGATCAATAGGAGTACAGGTCTGTTAATACAAGTATGAATATGCAAGATGTACTAATATTGTGATTTAATATGCTTGAAATAGTTTGCTTACAGACTTCTTTTTCTTCCTATATCATTGCACACGATAGTAATAAGAGAAAACATTCACAAATGTACATTCCTTCTGAAACTAGTACTCCTTTTCCTGAAAATTAAAGACATGCTAATATGGGGCATTTATATTTTTAGATCACATTAAAATCAGTGAGAGTTATTTGTTAATAAGTCTGGTTTTAATGATACAGTTACAAGCTTTATTGTGAGGCTTTGGTTTACAGCAAAAAAATAAAAAAAAACTTTTGGAATACTTTTTAGTGTGATTTTAGCTATTGGTAATGAAGCAGCGCCTAAATTTGGCTGATTTCAAAAACCTAAGCAGGATCTGAATTGGTAAATGTTCAGATTGGAAATCTCCAGAAGAAATCTGAGACCTGTAGTATAGAGTGAGGAGAATGAATGAATAAATAAAATTAAATAAACAAATTAAATAAAAAATAAAATTTATAAGAAGCCCGTAGTTAACCATTTCTATATTGTTATCAAGAAAAAACAATCCCACATGTTTGTCACTAGAAGTCAAGTTTGACTGGAGCACAATTTTGATGTACTGCTTTAAGGTAGTGTCAGCATTTTTAATAATCTAGAAACAATGCAGTACTATAATGCAAAAAAGTGTATTTGTCTGCAGCTTGGGTGTCAAACCTGATAGCGTCACAGGCCAGATCATGACATATCGTGACTTTTTTGCCTTTGCAGGACTGGGCTGGGTGTGGCCTGCGCATGACATATCCAGCCCCAGGCCACCAGTTTGACAGGCCTGGTCTACAGGATCAAAACATTTTGTTCCTCACACAGACCAAAACCCCCGAATCATACAGGCTTCAGTTGGAGCGTACACCACCCAAATGAGCTGTTCCTCCTACAGAAGGGTTTGTACATCCTTAATGACTAGCAAAATGTACAACAGAAATTAAAACTTCTTTTCTCCTGAGCTTCACAAAGACAATTCATTACTTGGCAGGGCACTAAATGGAGCAAAAGAGAGACTAGCTCCTGATTTTAATTTGTGGAATAGGAAGGAGGTGCGGGAAGGCAAGCAGTTCGATCTTGGAGGATTGGACTTCTTTAAGAGCAAGCTCAGTCTTCTCAACATTTTCCCCTGTGGTGCTCTCTATCCCTTACCCCTTTTTCTCCCTTCTCCTCCTCCTGTGTCAGATTGTAGGGGATGTAGAAAGCATTTCTTTCCCTCTTTCTGTCTTGTTATTCTTTTAATTTGCTTTGGTCCACAAATAATTGAAGCAACATTCATTGAGCATGAAAATGTTTGATTGGTTGATTGATAGATTCTACCCCATCTTTATTTTTTTTTATTTTTTATAAATAACTCTGGGTGGTGAATATAGCTTAATACTCCTCCCTTCTCCTGTTTTCACCACAACCATCCTATGAGATGAGGTGAGCTGTGAGAGTGACTGGTCCAAAGTCACCCAACCAGTTTTTCATGCCCAAGTCAGGACTAGAACTCACAGATACTCCTATTCTTGACAAGGAACATTCAGTGGGGAGCTGTGGGGAGGGACGGAGGTAAAATGGCTCAGCGGATATTTTCTGATCTCTTGGCTTGAACAGCTCCTCTCTGTGGACCCAGAGGTGGCAAGCACCAATTCTCTGGGGGCAGTGGTGGAGGGGTAGGGCTGGAATATCTTTGGAAGCCTCCTTCTGCTTCTGTCAAAAGCCTGTTGGAGGGACACAATTAGGAGGAAGAAGCTAATTCAGCAAAACTGCCAGTTTTGCTGAATGGAAGTAGATTTATTTTTTCTTTCAAGAATCCCCCACTGTGTATTTCTTCTGCTTTCCATCAGGTGTCTTAGGCACAAAAGCCAGCTTTGGGTCAGTCACTCTCAACCCAAACCACCTCACAGGCTTTTGGGGAAAGTAGAAGGGAAGAATTAGGTATATTCGTCACCTTGAATTATTTATAAAAATAATAGGGGAGAGGTATAAAACAACCGAAAAAAACCCCATTGCTATGAAAAATAAAACTATCTCAGAGCAGAGTCATGGACCAAAACTGATTCACCAACAAGCAGTTCCAAATTGCTCCAGTATTCTCAGGATATACCCCCCTTCCCCCCCCCCCCCACATTTAAGAACCACTGGCTTTGGTGGAGCCATTTCTTTTTTCATTTTTAAATCTGGGCATAAACCATTTTTTGTTTGCTTCTGAGGTACAAAATGCTTTGGGTTTTCTGGTTTTCGAACAAGCCTTAGTGATAGACATCTTTGGCTTTTATGTTGCTTATTGTTTAATCTAAGCCTTTGAATCAGTGTTGACTCCTGGCAGCTGTGCCGGGACTAGTTCTTGGCAAGATTTTCGGAAGTGGTTTGCCACGGCCTTTGTCTTAGGACAGAGAGAGAATAGTTGGCCCAAAGTTACCCAACTGGTTTTCCATCTAACAGAGGACTAGAAGTAAGCCTCCTGGTTTTAACCTGGTACCTTAAACACTACATCAAACTGGCTCTCTCTCTCTCTATTGTTTATCTACTATTTGTTGTTTAGCATTGCATATTTCTTTAGAATTAAAGCTGCCTAGGACTAATATTATTAATTTTGCATATTTTGATAAATTAATGTAGTCCGTACTTAGTTTTTAACTAGTGTAAATTCTTTTTATAATTAATTTTGTTGCTATTTCAATCTGATCTTAAATCTCTGATATGGTGTGAGCAATCACCTGTTTCTTTAGGGCTCCTTTATAGAGACTTTATAATATTATAGATATTGGACAGTAAAGCTACCACAGTACAGCATAATGAGCGTTCCATATACACCTTCATGGTTCATGGATTCATTTCCAACAAGAAATGTCGGGGGCGGGGGGGGGGGGAATTTCCAGCCCACTTAATACATTTTTTTATTGTTTTAGGTATGGAAATCAGATATAATCTAATTAAAATCATTCAGCTAGGTTGTTTTCCCCCTTTCCAGCAATTAGTCAAGGTCCTGGGTATGACGATCTCTTGCCAGTTCTTATTTTTATAGTATAGTCTACCTCTTTCAGTTGCATCCTGCCTTCTTTTCTATGGTCAGCTGTTTTACAAATCTGGAAAGTAGAGGCCAAACCACTTTGCTAGCCAACAAGAATAACCCTCAAGCAATCTGGGTTTTCTGGGCAGTTTCTTTATTCATTTGGGTAGCTGATTCTTAAAACAGATCTGGTCTTATTGAAAGAAATACAGAATATCAGTGAACTGGAATTTCAGTCAAATCAATATGACCTTGAGAGGTAATAGACTCTTTAAAATAAGATTGCTTTATGAATAGCTGGAGTATAATTAAATATGCCTCCGCAAAAAAGCATCAAAATTAGTTGAATAATTTTGTGCTCTGGACACTATGGTAAAACCTTATTTCAGAAACTGTATCAAAGAGATGCTTGCTAGTTACAATATTAATACTAAGACAGGAAAAACCTCAAGATTTTCAAATAATTATTTCAGAGAGATGGCAATTCTATTATATACTGTTTACATCTAAAGAAAACAACTGGTTTTTTTAAAGGAGTTTCTTAGAACAAACTCTATTCCATTTGTGTTTCTGGTTTTTTAGAAGGAGATAACTCTTGGTAGAGCAAGTTTCCTTGATTCTAAATATCCAGCTTGGAAATTTGGGGGAGGGCTGGGGGGAGCCTCCCTAAATCTGGATTTTGTTACATTTAAGAAAAGGTTCTTCATTTGGGAAGCATATTTTTTTCATGGAAAGATAACTTCCTGTTCAAAAAAAAGATGTATCTGAACAGAAAGATAAATTGTAGGATTACATGGGTTCATTCTATTTCCCCAGAGCTCCAGATAGAAGGACAGAGTAACTTTCCCCACCTGGCCTTGACCACCACCTGTTGTTTGGAGAAGTAACTTTTCTCTCATAGCCTACAGTGACATGTTGTTAAACTTGTATAATAATAAGGAGGGTTGGGGGTCATCATGGTTTTGGCTAGATAAGATTCAAATTGGAGTTCCTTAATCTGTTCTTCAGATACATATTTCTTCACCAAAGTGGATTTCCAGGCTCAGATCCAGCCATTTCTTTCTAGTTGAATTTCTCTTTAATTCACAGGGGGTGCCTTTCCCTTCACTTTATTCATCTCTTTCTCATTCTCAGGAAAAAAATGTGGCATTGGCAGTATGTACACAGAGCATGTAAGATATTTTGCAGGAACATTAGAAATTATGTGCCAGAAATTCCCTTGACTCTTCAGCAGAAGTCTCTGGGCACCTTTTCTAGATGGTGGGAACAGGATAGTCCAGTCAGTTGTGGTGATGAATACATAGAGAAGCACTTCAGCTTTGCTTGATTGCACATACTGATCTATCTAGCAATCTACCAAGAGTGCCCCCCCCCAAAAAGGGTTATTTCTGCAATTCCTCCCTTAACTGTTTTGTAAATATCCTAAGATAATAAATACCTCTGTAAGGTTTGCAGAAGCTTTAATTTTTACTGTATTCTGCTGTATTCCTACATATATTTTTACTGTATATAAGACTCCAACAACTTCAAACTAAATATGAAAAGCAGTAGGATGGCTATTATCATCACTGACCTTGGGGTGAGGGAAAAGAAAAGACCTAGCAGATTTTTCCTTCCCTCTTTCTCCCTTTAATGGTTGTTTATAATTCATTGGTTCATTTATATATGTTTCTATAAGTATATGTTTGTTTAGTTCAGTTTTCCAGTTGTTGGATTTACCTGTTCAAAAACATTGTTTTGCATTGGGTTGAAGGGCAGTCTTATTGTATTCTCTCTGATTTGGGAATCAAGGTAACTCATCCCCTGGAGATTCAAATGAGGATGTGAGTGTTGCCTATTCACTCTAGGAAACGTACTAACTGAAGATAAAGAACATCCTCACTAGTGCTCAGAAAATAGAAATTCGCAGCAGCTTCATCTCTGGTTCCTTTTATACAATTAGCATAGGGGTTTTTTATTCCTTTAATGAAATGATAAGGTAAGTTTAAATATTAAGAGACTAGACATGACGTGAAGATTTATTCTTTGCAACCTAAAAAAAATGCTTTCAAATATTGATGCTCTTGGATAGGCCAGACTTTTTTTTTAAAAAAAAAACCATTTGGAATTTTTCTCACAGGTGCGATGCTCATCCCAAAGCCTGTTCAATTATCTCAAGAGTATTCAGAATGACGGAGATGCAATGAACAGTTTTTGTGAGACTTTGCTGAAAGTGTTTGAGGACAATCTGCTGAATGACAGGTGACCTATACAATCTCAGTCAATTTGGGTGGCAGGATTGGGTAGGGAAAGGTTAAGAATGGAAATGGAACACTGCCTCCTAAATACTTTCCACAACCATTTCAGTTATTAGATCTTCAAAAGGGCCTGAAAAATTCAGCCTCAAATCACCAGAAAGTTGGGAGGCACAGTTGCAGTCCTCGGTGCCTCAAAACATGCCAACATGTGAAGGAAACTTTGGTCAGATTTCTCATGGAGATTTTGGTTTTCTTGTTCATCAATATTAAACTTGTATTTTCCATCTGTGACTTGTAAGTTAGAAGTCATGGTTTATTAAAACATCTCCCAAACTGGAAATTATCAGTTCAACATAGTTAGTAGAACAGACTTTGAAAGTACTGAATTGCGACTCCTGCTCTCTTTCAAAAACAACAAGAAAAGGAACTATGCCTCTGGAATTTTCAGTTTGAGAGATGTCAAATATTATGTATCTCAATTTCTCCTGAAGACACATGCCTGCACAAGCAGAAGGAACAGTAGGGAACAGTGATGTGCAGTGAGCTTCATGGCCAGTGAGGCAAGCGCAAAAGCCCCGCTGAAGCCCCGGCGCCACGTCCGCCATAGAGCAGGACCCTCACCGGCCATGAAGCTCACCGCAGGTCACTGATCTATAACTACCCTTGGCAGGACCTCCTGCCTCCCTCCCTCCACCCAGTACCTCCCCCCATGTCCTTCCACAAGCCCCCGCCCCGCCCCCGGGCAACCCTCCCCACCCAGCCCCGAAGCCCCCCCCACCCTCCCGGGGGGAGCGCTCACCTGCCGCCAGAGCTGGGCGGGCGCCACCGCCTCCCTCCTCGCCCGCCGCCATGGCCATCGCGCCCACGTGAAGCCGCCGAGGCAGCGCCAAACGAGCGCCGATCGAGCTACGCCATCCAGAGGAGTGCTGAGCCGCCGGTGGGCAGAGGCGACGTGTTCCTGAGTGCATGCAGAGCGCCTTCGGGATCGCCGGGGAAGAAGTTGGGGAGCGAGGGTCGCCCGGAACTCGCAGCCTCCCCACAATCACTCCCACAGCATCTGCTACTGCTTGGGGACTCTAGCAAAGAAGGAATACAATCAGCGTTTTAGAGTGCCAGCAGGGCTCGGCGGCCATTCAGCGAAACATGTTTTGCTGAATGGCAGCCGAGCTCTAAAGTGCCGGCATGCCTTTAAAGTGCTGGCTTGCCTTCCGCGCCGGCCAGCCTGGAGGGCAAGCCGGCACTTTAAAGGCTTGCCGGGACTTTAGAGTGCCGGCAGGCAGGGCTCGGCCACCATTCAGTGAAAAATGTTTCGCTGAATGGCGGCTGAGCTCTAAAGTGCCGGCATGCCTTCCGTGTGTGTGTGGGGGGTTTTACCCGCCTCTGCTGGCACGCAGGCTGGCACATCTATTTTTATTTTTCATTTTTGTTTTTTAAAGCCATGCCGCCTTGGCATGCCATAGAGCGAAACATGTCCTGGTTTGTGGCTGGGCTGCACGCTTGCACTTTAAAGTGCATGCTGCCTGGCCACAAACCAGGACATGTTTTGCTCTATGGCACACCGAGGTGGCATGGCTTTAAAAAATAAAAAATGAAAATGAAAAATAAAAATAGATGTGCCAGCCCGCGCGCCAGCAGAGGAGGGTAAAAAAAAAACGCGCACACACACACACATACACATAATAAAAACAAATTACAATTACTTACATTACAAATAAATTGAATTCCTCCCCGCTGCCCCCTCCCTCTGACCCACATACCTTCCAGCTGCGTCAAAAATGCTAGATTTGGTCTAGCCAGGGCCAGGCAGACTAGGCTAGTTGTTGCTAGAGTCACCATGTGGATGACTGTGCTTATTTAATTTTAAAATAGGCTCTAAACAAAGTGCCCTGTGCAGGAGGAGGCGGGGAGAATCACTTGCCTCATTTGCATACGGAATTTTTTGCTTTTTAACCCTTGGTTAACTCTTAAAAGGCAAAAAATTCCTTATGCAAAGGAGGCCCATAGTTCTCTAGCCTCCTCCTACTAACTGCACTAAGGAGACTCAGAGTCACTGTGACTTAGAGTATGGGAGCAACTACCTTGGCCTTTTTAATTATTTTAAAAATAGTTTCCTTTTCCTCAGGAGACTGGTGAGGCCCCGCCTCCCCTGCCTCTAGTGACTGCACGTCACTTGTAGGGAAATGGCAGTCAGTAGACAAACATCAGAGCTATTAAAACGCAAAGGACTATGAGAATTTAAAGAACACAGGCAAGCTAATTAGACAGACTTTTTGAAGCTTGGTGGCTTTTGGAAAATTTTCTCATAGATTCTCAAAGAAGAAAATGATAACAGTTATATCTCAAAATAATTATCATGATGACCACCCACAGATCACTAATTTCACAGAAACTGGCATAGCTAAAAAGCAAATAACTGATACAGATGTTAAATAAAGTGATAGTGTAGAGATTAACTCCTCAACTTCAAAGCCCTTTTTTGAATTTATAGTCATCTTGTTCATTCAGAATGACAAATTTTACTCACTCTAGTAATCAATTTGTCTATCAGGGTTTGACTTTTCAAACGGATAGAATTGTTCTCTGATACAGTCTAATTTCCAATCTGGCTGCCTCTAGGCCTCCCTTATCTTCCATTATAATCTTTCAACAAAAATGTAAAAGAGCAGATACTACAATAAAAAAACAGAGTTTCAGTGAACATTTACATGGATTAAAAAGAAGCTATGATATCCAATCAAGCTCATAATTGTTCAGAATTTCCCATACCACATTTCAAACAGATTCCATTTATTACAGTGATCTATGTGGTAGCCCATGTCCAACTTAACTGCATCTAATTAGAGATGTCTCCTAGACAGTCATAATGTCTCTTTGTGCCATTATCCTTCTCTGAAATCCAAATGCACTGTGTTTACATTTGCCACAGTAGAACATGATTGGTGCAGGGGAGATGCCAGCAAGAGAGTTAGGCAGATGTGCAGAACCAATGCTAAACTTCCACATACCTGATTCTCCTTCCCTGCAAATTTTCCTTGGAGTCCACTTTTATTTTCAGAACCAATTTGGACAAGAAGAAAATTAACAAATTCTGACCGAATTAATTGATAGTGAAAATTAAACATTCCAATTTCCTGAGTACTATGAACATAGGAGAGTGATAGTGGGATCTCTCATGTATCTATTATTTCTGCTATATGCATGTAGCAAAAGTTTTTCTTTGAAGTGAGAAATAACGGAATTAGAGTAGAAGGGGGCATTTAAACTAGTCATTTAAGTAGGTGATTTCATGTTGAACTTATTGTTAGGAGTTTTTTTCTGTCTAATATACTGTGTTTCCCTGAAAATAAGGCCCTGTCTTATTTTATTTTGCCACCAAAAAAGGCACCAGGTCTTATTTTCGGTGGGATGTCATCCACTGACTAACTTCACTTGCGCACATCACCCTTAGTCTTCTTTTCGCTGTCAGAGGCTTTCAGGAACTTCTGTGGCCGGCAAGGCTTTTCTGCAGGCCTCTACAGTAATAACAGAACTCCGGATCAATCCAGAGCTTTATTATCAGCTACAGAGGCCTTCAAGAAAGCCTTGCCAGCCTTGCCAGCTGCAGAAGAAATGGACCGGGGAGGCAGGTGTCGGGGTATGCGATGCTTGGCTACAAATGTCCAAAGATAAGTAGTAGGAGAGCTCCACCCCCCTCATCCCCACCCTAGCTTAATTTTTACCTGTGCACCCTGGAGTGAGTGGGATCTTAATTAGGGCTTATTTTGGGGGTTAGGGCTTATATTGGGTGCACATGTAAAAATCAATCTAGGACTTACTTTCAGGGTAGGTAGTATTTTGGGGGAAACGGTATTTAGTCAAAATTTGTTTTCATGTAACTTTCTGTGTCTTCTATTTATGTAATTCTTTCTGAAGTGTAGCAAACAGTACTTCTTAGATAGCTGAAGAGTTATTGTGCTTCAGCCCACATCCTCTGCTTATCTGTTTTCAAGATGAAATGTTCCCAGTTGTTAAAATCATTCTTTATAAACCTTAAAGACATCAGGAATTTGTTAGTGGATTACATATGTTCGGCATCTTGCTTGTTCACAATATGTCAAATTAACTCTTGATCATTCCAAAATTGGTTGGACTCAGTTTTGATCATCTGACTTTAGAGAAAATATATAAAGTGTTTATTATATGTGAGTTGTGTCAATGTGAAGTGCGTAAACATGGTATTTTATGCTTTCCTCATTAGGGTATTTGTTCCACTGCTAAAGATGCTGGATCAGATATTGGCCAATGGATGCTTTGATGTATTTACAACTGAAGAAAAGTAAGTGGCAAAATAATAGATGTTATCTTCTTTCTTCCAGATTTCTGGAAAATCTTCAAAGGGCAATGTTCCATTCCCCCTAATTTATAATAACAGGGAAAATTAGAGTCTAATTTTTTTTTTTTACATTGTAACAAAAGGACTATTCGGAGAAGTATTTTGTTTGAAAAGTTCAATGTTCATATTGAACAAGGCTGAGTTAGGAACCTTGTGATCCCCAAGAGATAAGAGCTATCCATTTTTTTAAGGAGGTGGGCACATTTCCAGTCAAAATGCTGCTTTGAGTTCCTTCATCAAAGCTAAGGAGATGACCAAGAAGAGGAGAGTTTCAGCATAAATTAAGTCAAGCCACAAATCTCTTCTTTCCATAAGAGCTCATTGAAGTAACTTGCTACCTTCACTTATCAATTTCAGTTATAAATGGAACATTTGCTAAAATCCATTTTGATCCCCTCCCTTCAGAATTTCTGGAGGGCCAGTATAACAGTGTGCCAAGCCCTCAAGGTACTCTTCCTAGGTGAAATCAGCTGAAGAGGTTATATACAAATTTGAATAAGACTATTTTAACCCTTACCAAAATGCCAGGACAAATTTTGTATGTCTTGCCTGCTGTATGATAAAAACCTAAAAATGAAATTGCATAGCTTCAGGAAAAAATTCTACAACAACAATGTAGGATGATATTCTTTAAAAGAGCATGATTGATTATTTGAGGCATATTGTACATTGAAGCCAATCAACTGTTGTATTTTATCAAAGCAATTTAAGTCCAGTGTCCCATTTTTTAAAAAAAGTTGGTTTTCTTTATATAAAAAAATGATTGCATGGGATGCTTAGTCTAGTAGGCATCAACAGAGGTATTCCCTTTGAGCCCCAGCTCATATTTTACACATAGGTAAGTGATTAACAGGAGTAATTTTGTACTTTTGAAGACTGGCAGCTGGAGGGCACTTCATATCCTGCTCTTGATTCTTACCTTGTTCTTTTCTTAATTGGTTTGTCATGATACTGTTAAAACGTAGCTCACTTTTTTTAAAAAAAAAAGAGCTCAGTTTTCAGAAACACATGCGCCCAATTTGCATCACATAAAACCTCTGGACAGATCCCTTTTCCCTAGATGCTGATTTTCTTTCTCCTGAAGTACTGCTGCACAGGAGCAGGATTTTGTTACTTCCTTTGCAGGCTGATCTGTTTGAATTCACTTACTGGTTTGAATTCACTTACTGGTTCCTTATTACAAGGGTGAAATTAACAGATGACAGAAAGAAAGCCAAGTCGGTCTATTTCGAATGTGGAGCCGTATTCATAAGAATACATGCATTAAATCTTTTCCAGATGCTCAACTGGATCTGCCTATATTGTCATTTCTTTTCTAAATCTCACCATTTTCCCTATTTTGCCATTGTATTTCAATGAAGTGAATGAATCTCCACTAAGTTCTATGCAACCTTCAAAGAAACCCTTTGCAATTTTTAAACAAATTAATAAGTAAACACGTTTGCTTAAATGTGATAATAAGTAAGCTTTCACAACAGAGAATATGCAGGAAAAATAATTATACGAATCTATTTTTGTAGGGTAAAAACTAAAATTTTGAGAATATTTATGTTCTGTTGTCCCTTGCCTTTCTGCTCTGTCTGAACAATACAGCTAAATAGAATGTAAATAAAAAAAATAATTTTAGATCAACTGAAATATTAATTAAGAATTAAAATCTATTTGAAGAGAAGAATGCAAAAATTATTATTTTTTCAAATCCACTAATTAATGGAAGCCTTTTATGGCAATATTGTTATAGTTTGTTAGTTTAGCTGCTGATATATAAGGAGATATAATTTTGCAACTGTCAAGATCTTTTGTTCATATTTGAAAAACAAATAGCTAAAAATTGTTTTCTCAATTTTTTAAGCCACCCATTTCCTGTGAAGTTGTTCAATCTTTGTAAAGAAAGAAGCAAGAAATCTAAAGATATCCAGAAACTCCGTTCCAGCATTGCTGTGTAAGTTGGGAAAATATGTAAAAAAACTGAAGGATAAAAAATTAATGATCTGTAGCCAGTCCATGTGGTTTTACACAGAAAGACATGTGGAAAATGAGTTTTATTGTATGCTGTATAAAAGTGGTCTCGGCAGTGAATTTTGAGCAGCTGTGTGTGTAAATTCTAGTTCAAAAGCAAATGTAGCTAACAACGTAATTCTAAAAGCAATTCTAAGAAAGTTCAAATCTGATTGGTGATAGAAAAAGTGGTGGATGATTTGTCATTTCAAAAACCATGACAATTCATACCAGAACAAACTCAAACTGGGAGAGAAGAACAGTCAACTCTGGTCAATTACATCACCAGCTGTTCATTACTTTTCACCATTCTCCTCACATTGGTTTTAGTCTGGATTTGTGTCTGGGGGGGAAGGGGCAGCTCTATTTTGGCATATCAAATTTAAAGGGTTCAAAAGAACGATTTTTTAAAAATCACTTTAATGTGTGTTTATTGTTTTTTTTTTGTAAGTTAAACTACAGGTAACTGAACTTTAAGAAGTGAAACATTTGTTATTTTTTTGCTTGTTTTAAAGGGGAGGGAGATTGAAAATAGAAGGAGTCAAACATTATATCACATCCTTCTGCCTCTCAAGCCCCTTCCCATCAAAGTTATATATTCCAGGCATTGTTCTCCACACTAACAAGCAAACAGATATAGAACTCTTAATTTTGGGGAAGAACATCCCTAAAAGTGGATATTTGGGAGGATAGGACATGACATTTCATCATATTTAACGCAATCTGATCTTTCTTTTCTGGATCCAAAAAACTATCATAATCAAATTATAGTTTTTCTCACAGCTTGAAACAAGTATTTCTCCCATCTAGGGATAGCTTATGCCTTGATTTGGTATCAGGAATTTCAAGCATAGACCATTTTTTGTCTTAATCATTTTATATCAATTAAACAAAACGATTAGACAATATATCATAATCAATAGTGGAGAATATCTGAAACTCAGGGTTGAATTGGTAAGTTCTTGGTGCTCTCAGAGGTTGTTTTCTTGAAGACATTTCCTTACCATCTTAGGTGCATCCTCGGTGCAAGGGAGAGTGAGATTTGTTGGCTGTTGAGATATAGTAGCTTGCCCTGCCAATGGTGATGTGGCTTCTTCCTTTATGGTTTCTTCATTAGGACATTATTTATTCCCTGGTTATTCATCTACTGCTACTTCCTCTTTATAGGAGGGTTGGCTGCTCTGGGCTGTGTGTGTCCTTCCTTGACTTTTGATTGTATCTTTTTTCATTGGTTTGTAGATCAGGTTTCTCTCTGTCTCTTGATGGCTGATTTGTCAGCATGGCAAGGTCCCAGGAATTCCCCAACATTTTTTTTTAAAACTTTGGCTTGTTCTAAAATGTCAGTCTTTCCCAGTTGATCTCAACTTTCCAAGTTTGGGAGGGGGAAAAAATTCAAGAACTTCCTACCTATCCCCACCCACTCCTGCATTATGCTTCTGTAGTCAAGGGTTAGGTCAAATTAAAGATTAGAAATGGGTTTTAGAAACAGTAGATCCAACCAAATCTCAGTCATGGAATTGCAGTGGTTGAGGCCTTTTGCTGCACTTGTTTATCTGCTCCCAGGGCAGATTAGCTATCCTTGCCAAGGGAGCTTCTGTCCTGTACCTAATCCAAACCATACTTTATCAGATTTATGACTTTGAATTGCATTGCCCAGTGCTTACGTTGATAAGATATGCATCTATATTGCTTCTGTGTTTCAGTGTCACAGAATAGTACTTATGTTCTTAGTACAGTTGGTCTCTCAGTTTGATATCAGTAAAACAAAAATGCTAGTCACATTAATACTTGGCTGGAATTTTTTTACATTTTTCTGGAACTGATCTTTTTGCTTTAACAAGACATTTTCTAATCTTTATTAGAAAGAAGGAGCCACTTTCTTTTTTATACATACATATATATTAATTTTATTTTTTTAATTACAAGGTAATTAGTTTTTTATATTCCATATTGCGTTTATCTGAATTCAGCGTGTAATTCCCTCTTACCATTTGCAATAAGAGATTAAAGAGCATGCAAATTTTATAAAAAGCTTGTTTTGGAACATTATCTGTCATTCAGCTTTGATACTTTTCATTTTGTGATTTAAATAGATTCTTGCCATTTTTAAATTTTTGTACGTGGCACATCATATTAAATTTTGTAAAAAAATCTTAGTTGAGTTTTCATATTGAACTTTTTTTGGATAGTGGTACACTATATATAGCAAAGTGTTTTTGACATGTTGTGCTTTGTTAGATCAATAATAAAATATATTGTTATATATTTATTGTTCTAGGTTTTGTGGCTTGGTTCAATTTCCAGGTGACCTGAGAAAAAAAGTTCTGTGTCAGCTCTTCCTCTTTCTTTGCCATCCATTTCCTGTTGTAAGTACTTCAGAAATGATTGAGATTTTTGAATCACTTATATTAAAGAATTGTTCCTCTTGAAAACTTAACTAGGCATCTATTGGGTTACTTCTTCCCTAGTTGGCTCCATACTGCATAGGTACACCACAGAGGTACACCCAGTGTGATATGCTGATAGCAAGGAATACATTAAATTCATTCCATAATATATGGCTTTTATGTCATGAACTACCCCGCCTCTCCCCCCCCCCAAAAAAAAAACCACCACCCATGTAAGAACTCTGCTGAATCTCACCGAAAGTCTGTGTAATTAACATTTTTTCCCATAGCGGACAACCAAGTGCTATCTTTCACAGACCTACTTGTATAACACCATTAATAACTGTCCAAAATGAAGAACAATTTTTGCATTTGTGACAAATAGACTCCCTCTCTCGGGGAAATAGGCAGTGAGGGAGGGATTAAGGGGCAAATACATTAAAAGTGCTTTTGGCAGGCAACAACAAAAAGGTTAGCCATCACTGATTTAGGCTGTAAATACTGTTCCCCATTTTACCAACTCTTTCATCCCCCAAAGGCAGCCACCTTTGTTTGAGCCATTTCTGTTTTTGCTCTCTAGATAAGAAAAACAACTGCTAGTCAGGTTTATGAGATGCTGATAACCTACAGTGATATTGCTGACCCTGACGTTTTAGAAAATGCCATGACAATTCTGAGTGACACTAATTGGTGAGTTAATCTTAAAATGTACTTGTAAGTTTCAGCTACTTTACAGCGTATAGCATTTAAGAATATACGGGACATATATTAGACATTGGGGATTTGCAATGTTTTGTGTGAATCAAACTTTGTGACACCAAAGTCCCGCTTTGTGACAGGATTTGTTTGTAAACTTCTTTGAAATTTAGCTGATATCTGTAGCAGCTTACAGCTTACTATACAGTATAGTGTTCTGACCTAGGCTTCCTTCAAAAGCAAGAAGCAGAGTCTTGGTCCCGGCAAACCCCTTTTATTTACACAACTGTGAATTCCTTTCATTCAGTCAGCAAGGCTTAGCAAACAATCTTTCAGAGGAATGTTTATCAACACGAACCTTATCTCGTTTGGAGAGCTGCCAAATAACTACTTTCCAAATGCTGGGCAAGGCAAAACTTGGCAGTCTCTTATAGTCATAAACAGAACTTTCCACTCTTGAAATGACCGAATGAACAAATTTTTTCCTGCGAAAGCCCACTCCCCATTTGCTCCTCTTTTGTTTCCTATGGGAGGGGCCAATCACCTCCAAGGTGTGGCTTTACTCCTAAGTCGACCCTGCTTTCTTAGTTGTTCTTGTCTTCTGCACATGCATACACTGGGAACAAGCCCCAGCTGTTCCTCTGCCTCACTGCTGTTTAGCTCCCTCTGCCTCCAATGCAGAACCCCATTTGAACTTTCCTCAGCCCCCCAGGATTGGCCCATGTTCCTCCCCAACCTCCTCACTGTCCGATTCTGCTGCCAGCTCTGCTGGCGCTGGCGGGCCACAACAATATAGTATATAATTCACTAGAAAGCTATTATATTTGCTTGCTTACTTGCTTTGATTGACTGACTATAGTAGGTAGCTGAGACTAACGCTATTCTATCTGACTCTTCCTACGTTGTCTCGGCATTTCTTTTGCTATTGATACGTAGAGCCACATATCTAGCTCAGGATGCATAGTCCCTCTTCAGGAAATAAAAATGCTGCACATCTCAAAGACTAATAATTTCATTTCATAAGAAACTATTATAGATGAAGGCATACCTGTTTATTGTAGAGTTTTTCCTTTAATGTAAACAAATGGAAATGTTGAAGGTAGATGAGGTTAAAGTATTCCTATTGAAAAGAGACCCTATTTGGGATTTGGGGGTGGGAGGAGGGAAGACAGATTTTTAAAGTTTGGGGATGAAACTTCCTGGATTTCATAGCTGGGTGGGAGGAATGATCAGTGTGTGTGATTGTTTCCAGAGCACCACTTCTATGTATAGAAGAATTGCCAGGAGCTGAATCCATATATAAGGCTGGTGAAAAATGATTTTAAAATACTTTTTAATATCTTTTATCATCTGGTTGAGTTCCAGAATCTTCCCTGCCATTCCCTGCCTTACTGGCTCAGAAATTGGGATATGAACTCAGGATTCCAGACAAAACCTGAAGAGCCTATAATCGTTCAGAAGCTCCCCAAATAATTTTTAAAAATGAGTTGAATTATTTGGCCTTCTCCCAACCTATTGCATCATTAAAAGAGATAGGCAGATTATATCCTTGGACTAAAAAATAACATAATTGTCATATCCAATGAAACAGAATTCACATCATTTCCCCAGCTGTTAAAATGAGAGTACTACTTCAGGTGGATATAAATATGATACAGATTAAGATTAAAGAGCCAAATGAGTGATGAAGACAATGGGAGAAACAGAAAAAGAAATGCAAATTCTGCTGCTCTTTATTCCATAGAGTAAATGCCTATGGAATAGGCTATTCTCTTATAATTTGGAGCAGAACTTACAAACTTGCTTCTCTTATGTATTGGAACTAGTTAATTTTGCCTACATGTTCTAGAAAGTGGCAGTGCCCTAAATATAATGAATGCTATTCAGGAGGTTCAGAAAACAGAAATTTGCTTTTAAAAAGATGATCTTCCCTTCCTCTGCAATTCGGATGGATATACCAATTTTTTTACTTCAATAGCAATTATGATTAATTGACTGATGAATAGTTTTGCACTGAGGAAAATGGATGTGATGCTAGAAACCATGGATAGCAGCACGGAATTGGCTACTTATGTATACTTATTTTTATTTTTTATTTACAAACTTGTAAAATACACACAAACAAAACTTAGACGTACACCACATTTACACAATACAATACGAACAGGAGCTTCCTGTTCTTTCTAATAGAAATTATCAATCGATACCGCTCAATTTATATTATTTTCCCTTCTATTATATTTCATTTGGATTTCACCATTCTTAACCCTCTTATTTTACTCATAACTATTATTTTTGAGTTTTGTTGTATTCCTTCATTGATTCTTGTTTCTTTCCTCCATCCACCTATACCATTTCTCCCATATCTGGTAGAATTCTGATTCTTCTTTTCCCTGGATTTCTTTAGTTAGTTTGTCCATTTCAACATAATCCATAACCTTTCTTATTATTTCATCTTCACTAGGAATTAATTTGTTTTTCCATTTCTGGGCAAAGGCAATCCTTGCTGCCGTAATTATATGCAGTATTAAATACTGGATTTTTTTGTATTTCACAGACATTGTTCCTAATAAAAAAAACTTCAGGTTTCCATTCTATTTTAACCCGTTATTGCATCCAGCCAATTTTTGATCCTTTTCCAAAAGATTTTAGCCTCCTCACAGGTCCACCATAAATGGTAATATGTTCCATGTATTTATTCGCATTTCCAACATTTTGGGGAGGTATTTGTTAAGATTTGAGCTAACCTTGGTGTCAGGTGCCATCTATAAAACATTTTGTACTGGTTTTCCTTGTACAGGGCGGGGCATAACCTTTTCCTAGGGGGTCACAGCAAGATCGACAGCAGTTTACAACTTCCGCGACACCTCATTTTAAAGCCCATAAAAAACTGAATTGAATGAGCTATTAAATGTTAAATTTGCTTTAAGAATGGCTGGAAAATTCGATTCGGAAGAACAAAGGATCATTGACAGAATAAAATGCATTGCCTTTCGAGAGGCTCGCGATGCTGGAGCGACGTTTATCAATCGAAAATGGATTGCAAACAAATTGAAACGTCATCCGGATTGGGTTACTGATAATTGGAACAAAACAGCCCAAGAATGTTTCACAAAATTTGGAGAAGGGCGTCCTCTGCAACTGTCCCAAGAAAGCAAAGCCATCATTGCAACTGGCAGTCGCAAACAACGAAAAGGAAACCGAAAAGTGGCCCAAGAAATCCTTCAAATTCGTGGAAAACGAGTTGATCAAAGGTCAATCGGCCGATATCGAGAACGAGAAGGTTTGAAGCCATTCCACGTCATTTTCAAACCATTGAAAACTCAAACACACGTTCAAGATCGGCTTTGGTTGTGCGATTGGTTGTCTGAATGGACCGAGGAAGATTTTCTTCATTTGGCGCCATCTGACGAATTCTTCGTTTATGCCATTCGAAAACCGAATTTCCAGAACGATCGAATTTGGGCTAAAGACGTCGACGACATCGCCAAACATGAACGATATCGACAAATCGTTCGCAATCCGACTTGCATCGGGATTTTCGTCATTTTCACAGCCAAGAAACTGCATTGGGTTTTGAAGGATAAAGGGGAATCCTGGGATGGCAGTTATTTCTGTGAGAAAATTTTATTGGAGAATGTCATTCCATTTCTCAGTGATCCAGACAATGTCTTGGTGGTTGGTGAGGCTGTCTTTCTTCATGACAAAGCTCCTTGCATGCGTGCAAATGCGACTCAGCAATTGTTAAAGGAAAACAATGTCGAATTTTGGGGCAATGACGTCTGGCCGGGAAATTCGCCAGATCTCAATCCGGCAGAGAACATTGGGGCCATAATTAAGGATGAAGTGGAAGCTCTGATGATTCAGGAGCAAGGTCAAAATCGATATTCGGTTGAAACTTTGAGAATGAATTTGGAAACTGTGTTGAAAAATCTGGAAAATCGAACGGAACTGTTTGAAGATTTGTTGTGTTCTTATCCACCTCGTTTGAATGCTGTTCGAAGGGCTAATGGTGGTCATACTGACTATTAAATCGTGTCAATAAACTCAGTTTTTGATGGGCTTTCGAATGGTGTATGAATTATTTGTGTTGTTATTACAAGTGTTGCTGTGACCCCCTAGGAAAAGGTTATGCCCCGCCCTGTATGCAATTGATAGTGTAATTTTTAAGTTTGTTCTTATGTATACTTTTTTTCGTCTCCAAACAGGGATGCAGACTTGCCATTTCTGAGGAAGCAGCGGAATGACCTCTGTGACTTAATGGATGTGCCCAAGCCCCAATTGATAGTGAAGGTAATGTTTTAAAATACCAATGAAGCCCTGATAAATATTTCAGGGAAACAATTTGGTGCAACTCAATTTTGCTGACACAAACCCCAGACCTATTTAACACATGCAAGTGGCAGAACTATCAAAAAGAAGCATTTTATCACTGTCCCCTAGTCTGTTGTTTGAAAAGTTTTCAGATTTCTCACGTGGAGCTGTTGGACAGAGAGCATGACTTGTAGTAGTACAGGGCGGGGCATAACCTTTTCCTAGGGGGTCACAGCAAGATCGACAGCAGTTTACAACTTCCGCGACACCTCATTTTAAAGCCCATAAAAAACTGAATTGAATGAGCTATTAAATGTTAAATTTGCTTTAAGAATGGCTGGAAAATTCGATTCGGAAGAACAAAGGATCATTGACAGAATAAAATGCATTGCCTTTCGAGAGGCTCGCGATGCTGGAGTGACGTTTATCAATCGAAAATGGATTGCAAACAAATTGAAACGTCATCCGGATTGGGTTACTGATAATTGGAACAAAACAGCCCAAGAATGTTTCACAAAATTTGGAGAAGGGCGTCCTCTGCAACTGTCCCAAGAAAGCAAAGCCATCATTGCAACTGGCAGTCGCAAACAACGAAAAGGAAACCGAAAAGTGGCCCAAGAAATCCTTCAAATTCGTGGAAAACGAGTTGATCAAAGGACAATCAGCCGATATCGAGAACGAGAAGGTTTGAAGCCATTCCACGTCATTTGCAAACCATTGAAAACTCAAACACACGTTCAAGATCGGCTTTGGTTGTGCGATTGGTTGTCTGAATGGACCGAGGAAGATTTTCTTCATTTGGCGCCATCTGACGAATTATTCGTTTATGCCATTCGAAAACCGAATTTCCAGAACGATCGAATTTGGGCTAAAGACGTCGACGACATCGCCAAACATGAACGATATCGACAAATCGTTCGCAATCCGACTTGCATCGGGATTTTCGTCATTTTCACAGCCAAGAAACTGCATTGGGTTTTGAAGGATAAAGGGGAATCCTGGGATGGCAGTTATTTCCGTAAGAAAATTTTATTGGAGAATGTCATTCCATTTCTCAGTGATCCAGACAATGTCTTGGTGGTTGGTGAGGCTGTCTTTCTTCATGACAAAGCTCCTTGCATGCGTGCAAATGCGACTCAGCAATTGTTAAAGGAAAACAATGTCGAATTTTGGGGCAATGACGTCTGGCCGGGAAATTTGCCAGATCTCAATCCGGCAGAGAACATTGGGGCCATAATTAAGGATGAAGTGGAAGCTCTGATGATTCAGGAGCAAGGTCAAAATCGATATTCGGTTGAAACTTTGAGAATGAATTTGGAAACTGTGTTGAAAAATCTGGAAAATCGAACGGAACTGTTTGAAGATTTGTTGTGTTCTTATCCACCTCGTTTGAATGCTGTTCGAAGGGCTAATGGTGGTCATACTGACTATTAAATCGTGTCAATAAACTCAGTTTTTGATGGGCTTTCGAATGGTGTATGAATTATTTGTGTTGTTATTACAAGTGTTGCTGTGACCCCCTAGGAAAAGGTTATGCCCCGCCCTGTACAGCTGCTTACGAAAATATACTTACTGCAATGTGGTGATCAGGTGGTCAGTTTTACAGACTATCTTGCTACAGGTAGTCCTTGACTTAACACCCTTTGTTTAGTAACTGTTTCAAGGTACAAGTTGCTGAAGTCATTCTGTACCGGTGGTTTAATGGTTTCAAGCTGGGCTGACTAGAGAGCCTGGCTTATATAGAAGCATATTAATGTGCTTGGAGTAAAAATAAGCTTTGTGCTGTAACACAAATGACCGAAATGTGCTAAAATTTCAGTATTATACTAACTGTTAATAGGGAATGCTGCATGTGGGTAGGAATATGACTAATATACCTGCCTAGTCCATACCTTCTCTGTGCTGTGAAAAAGCATATGAAAGTATTTAGGCAATTTCTGAAACATCCTTTTAAAAGTCAAAAAGGTTTTGTGTTGAACTAGAGAATGAAGCTATTCCATAAAAGTATTCTCCTGCTTCTTGATTTGTATTTGTGTGTTCATCTGTATTAGTTTAGAGAAATACCCACATGTGGTTTTTTTTAATAAATCATCTTATTAAAGGAAAATATTATTAATATTAATGTTTTGATTTTGAACAAGCACATCTATATTCAGGCAGGGACAACAATAGAAGCATGTAGTAGTAAGTTGGTGCCTAGGCTGGGCTCTGAGATAGATCTGGAAATTATGGTTTCAGATATTACTCTGTTGGCTTGTGAATGTGGCAGCTTGTCTGTCTTTTTCATTCTTTGCTGAATGGCAACATAGTAGTAATAAAAATAAATTTTGTAGGTAAGGTTTACTGGAACATAAAATATTTAGTCCTGAAAATGTAGTATACGTCTTTGAAATCAAAAGATCTAGAAATCTTTTGTGGCTTTCTAATCTAAGAGTGACAGGTACATCTGTATGCCTTTGTGCTGTAGCTGCAGATTTCATTCTCCACAAGTTGGAAGAATTTTCACAGCAGTTTGATTTCCCATTAGTCTGTTTTTCAGAAGGGATATTTGAAAATATGCAGCACTACCCAGCTTGGAAGACTCAAATTTCCAAGAGCATATGGTTCCTTGTAAAAGGGGCGGGGGGGGGGGGGAGAAAGCATTGGAAATAGATTTTTTCACCTTTTGGAATATATAGTTGAACACTGCATCCATTAGCACAAGTATAAACATAGTGCACTACTCTGCAACGAAAGTCAATATAGGAGGTTGTTCTAAACTATGGATTGGACAATGCCTGAAGGAAACTTTAGTTGTAGATCGACATTTTAAAGCTGTTACTAACAGATTACTTACAATATTCTGTGAATCTTACAAGTAAAAGTTACTTTTATTTATTTTGAAACATACTCTTGACAATGTCATGAAATTAATCCCATTTTCTCCCTCTTTCCTGCAGAGGTCATAATTGGAAATCAATTAATATTGAAAATTACAGTGCTTTGAATCTGTGGACACAAAGGAGCAGAGAGTTTTTCAACAACTTGGGCAACAGTATTTACTGATCAAGCTAAAAAAAAGGCTAAAAATTGAGAAACTAATTTGAAAGTTGTACTTTTTTTTTTAACTCGTATACTATCCTTTAGTTTTAAAAGATAATATATATGTTGGTGATTGTGTTTCTGAAAATTAAATTGGTTTGAAAAGTTCAAATAACTGCAATTTCTTGAACGTTCTCTGTTTTTGACTTTATTAAATTACAGCATTCCAAATTTCATTATAACCAAAGTTACCTTGTCAAATAAGTTACATATTATATAAATATCCACAATCTACTATTTCAAAAGCTATCTGCATAAGAGTAGAAGCTTCATTCTTTAAAAAAGGCATTTGAGAATAAATTATCCAGTTGACATATCAATCAAATGATACAATGAAGTCTGTGGGCATTCTTGCCATTTGAGAAGAGCATAAAATGGGTAGGATTTCATCCACGATACATTGTTTAATTCCAGCTGAAAATTTGTCACCTTTCTAAACAGAAGTATAATTAATTATTCAAACTTGATACAATATCCTGAGTTTTTGGATGTTGACAATGTTTTTTAATATGTATTGAAATAGTTATGATGCTAAAAAGAAATATACAAGGAAATACTAGCTGAAATAATGCAAGCAACATTGGTTGGTAAAATTAAAATTGGATTTAAAAGGGCCAACAGTTTTGTTTCTCCTGTACGCTGCTTGGAGTGTCCAAGCATGGGTTGACACAGTCTATCTGCCCTAGGACTGAGTAGATTTTTCTTTGACCACGCCTCCCTTTGCCTCATTGCGGTCAGTTTAAAAACTCAGTCCGCCCGTAAGGACTATATCTGGGGAGCTCTTCAGTTCTATTAGGATAGACTGGGACTCTCCAATCAGTTCACAGTAGAAATTATTTGTTATTTTTGTCTAATGTCTTGCAATAGTTAGGTTAGCATAGCATAGGAGAAAAGTACCTTTAAATCTTGCTGAGAGGCTGTCGGGCTGCCGGTCGCACGCAGCAGTGAAGAGTGATGGAGGTGCTTGTCCAACGGCTGCTGGCGAGCACGGGGGAGGCAGAATGCTTCCTGACCCTCCCCAGCGGTCTATTGACGATCCGGAGCTCCAGAGGCTCGAATTGAGGCTTTTACAGCCAGCAACAGCTCTCTCCTTTCCCTGACAAGTGCGGCAGCCATTTTGGAAGCGACCTTTTCACACGCTTTTCTCTGGCCATTAACTGAAACTCCGGCTGGCTTCTAAAGATGGCTGTGAACAGCGACAGCCATTTTACGAGCTGAGAGTGTTCGTATCATCGCCTGGAAGCCCAGGGAAGCCTGAAACAGCTGCGAAAAAGCCCTCAGCTGCAGATAGCTGCCAGGGAGAGTCTAGTTTTGTCCAGGGCGCCGGCACACTTCCACCAATAGGAAGGGAGGCATTGGAGTCTCCTTGGCGACTGGCCATACTCCTGACCTCTGGTTGATCTGCGTTCTCTGGACGCTGTGGGAGAGTCCAACCCTGTCCAGGGGTTAACAGGCATCCAGACTCTTTACCTTGAACGTGACTATCACAGGCATCCTGTAACGGATGAGACCTTCATTTTTAAACTGACCTCAATGAGACAAAGGGAGGTGTGGTCAAAGAAAAATCTACTCAGTCCTAGGGCAGATATACTGTGTTAACCCTTGCTTGGACTCTCCTGCAGCGCCTAGAGAACGACCGTTCAGGTAAGCCAACGGTCATTTTGTTTTGTCTTATGAGTGGAAAATCAGATACAAATAGTAGGAACATACAGCTTGTTGGATTTGATTCTCAAAATGTACTTTACACAATGAATTGTAAAAACTCTGCATAACTTTTTAAGCAATTCTGTCCTTAGAATCACTTTGCAATTGAATAGGACAGCAATCCCAGGAAAGAGTTGGCTACTTTAAAGGTTAATGATAAAATATTTATGCTTTCACATATTTACGCACCATCTTTTTAAAATTATTTTCCAAATAGTGCATAGCCCTAGTAAAAAGAGTATTCTGTTAAAGTTGTTGACGTATTTTTCCCTTTTCATATGTCTCTGTACAAATGAAGAAATATTGTAAAGACACAAAATAAATTTGTGTAAAAATCAAGATTTTCTTCTGTAGGAATTTAATTTTAGTTAAAACAAGTGTTTAATGTTTTTTAGATAAAAAATAAAAATAAAAATAAAAATAAACATCTGATGGAGAGGAAGCATAAATAAGTTAGTCATGTTACCACAGCTGGTCTCAGCTCTTTGGAAGAGTATCTTAGTGACTAGTTAATTTCCTGACCATGGAGACTGGTTTCAAACCTCTTGATATAAACTATATTCTAAAAGTAAACCTTGTTTATCTCATGCTGATCTTTTAGACCTGTCTCAGGATATTATAACATGTAGTGTTTTAATTCCTTCATATGAATCACTGAATCGCAAAGCATTGCAGACTTTATATGAGGAAAAGTCCAATTATTCCTAGCAGTGAAGATGGTTAAATTATCATATGAAATGTACAGGGGTTCATTTCGCTCTCAAAAATGTTGTGAAGAGAATTAGATGTTCTCCAGTGCACTGCTCAGAGAGCCCAAATGCTGGGTTAACACAGCCTATCTGCCCTTGGACTGAGTGATGTTTTTCTTGACCACGCCTCCCTTTGCCTGCACATGCTCAATTCGAAAACTCAGTCCGCCCGAGTTAGGGCTGTTTTGGGAGAGCTCCAGTCTAAGAGCAGAAAGGCTGGAAAAAGTTTCCCAATTTGGACCACGTTTAAATTCTCAGATAGAGGAAATCACGCTTCTACATCAGGTCTGTCTATTTGCCTCCAGTGAGGCTTCCGTCGCTTTAAGAGAAGGGCTGCCGGGTTTTCCCTGCTGTTGCTAATTGCAAGCACTGCAGGGGGTTGAAAAGGCTTGCACAGCGGGGGCTGGCTAGCAAGGGAGCATTTAGTGGGATAAACCAAGTTCCCTGTTGGAACAGGGGCGTCCCAGGGGGAGGAAAAGTCCAGCAAGGCTCTGAGAAGGCTCTAAAGCAGGTGAGCTGGATTGCTAGGATTCCCTCGCCTGCTCCATTTTGCCCGGCAACAGCAGCGACGGCTGGAGCCTTCGCGCGCCTTTCAGGGCTGGAAAGAGCGGGAAGCGGCTGCGTGCGCACCCCCCGCCATTTTGGATCGCTCCGACTCACTGGGCAGAGCGGCAGAGCTCAGAGCGTGCGAGGAACAAGGCAGCAAGAAGAGCCCAGCCAGCCAACTGAGCCTCAGCGAGCCCTCAACGACTGCAGAACGCCGCGGGGAGGCTGGGGGCTAGTCTGGGAAGCCAGCTAGTCTCTCCCTCCGGAAAATAAGCTAAGTCTCGGGGAACCGAGGGCGGTGGGAGGAAGGAAATCCGACCCCAAGGCGGCCCTTCCCTCCTGGAGATTCTGCCAGCGCTTTTGGACTGCAAAGGCCAGCGCGTGCCCATCCCAACTCCAGCTATCTTCCAGGCCTCGTGGGGACCTGAAATGGCTGAGGAATGCAGGGAGGCCTTAGGGGATCAGGTGGGGCCCTCCAGCAAGTGCTGCAAGCTGGATCCCTCTGTAAATAAAGGCAAAGGGCACAAAGGCTCACTTGAAAGGTCTTCTCCAAGAGCCACAGTGGATCCCAGGGAAGTTTCAAGGCCCCTTCAGCCAGAACCTAGCCCAGACCGTCGCAGCAGGGAGTCAGCTTCCCCTGATCATGAGGCCCAATCCCCCGGGGACAGTGAATTCTTGTCTGGGGATAACTATGCATCCAGGGATCCATCTCCTGAAGCATCTTGGGGGTACCCCGACTCCCCTAGCTCCTCCATCGGAGAGGAACGAGATTCTGTCCAGAATTCCCCCTTTGGGAAGGGTGGATCCAGCTCAGGCAGGCCTAGCCAGCGCAGGCCCAGTAAGCAAAAGAAAAAAAGAAAAGAAAAAAAGGGGGGGGGGAAAGTCCTGCTCTCTCGGATGAAATGAGGGAGGTAATTGCCTTAGCCATCTCCCATGGGATAGCTGAAGGCATTAAGCGCAAGGGCTCTCGCAAGGGCAAGGCCCCAAAGGAGAAACGCAAACCTCGGGCCTCCACCTCTAAGGAGCCTGTATCCTCCTCCCCATCTTCAAGCCCCTCTCACTCTGGGTTATCAAGTTCTGAGCAGGAAGAAGGGGAGATTTTCGCCCTTTCCGAAGACGAAAACCCCACCCCTGACAAGCCAAAATTCTCTGGCCTGTTTCAACCGTCATTATTCAAGTCTATCTTGCACAAAGCCATGACGGCCACAGAGTTAGGCCCCACTTCCAGACCTGAGGCCTCTCAGGCTTCCACTTCCAAGGATCTTAAGCATGGGTTGTTCAAAGAGACAGTAGAAACTCCCGAGGTTATTCCTGTGCCAGACATATTTATGGACGCGGTACAGCGCCAGTGGCTACAGCCAGGCACCCTGACCAACCCCAGTGGGGGGGATAGAACTCTACATGCAGTAGAAGATAAAATGGAGGAAATCCTCAAATTCCCAGAAGTAGATGCCCCAGTCGTGTCTCTGACTTCCAATTCCAACCTGCCAGCTGAGCTCCTAGAGGGACTTAAGGCAGAAGATAAGAGGTCAGAAAAGGCATGTCAGAAAACACACATGGCGTCTGCCTGGGCCATCAAGGCATCCTCCTCTGCCTCCTTTTTTATTAGGGCCACCCTATTCTGGCTGCGCCAACTCAGGTCCAGACCCCCACCCAGGAAATCTAGGTGGCGCCATGAGCTAACCAAGATTATTACCGCTGTCGAGTATTCGGCGGATGCCACCTTGACAGCAGCAAAATTCTCTTCCAGAGCTCTAGCTTCCAATATCACCTCCCGACGCCTCCTATGGCTCAGGCACTGGCAGGCCGAAATGAAGGCCAAATGGAAGCTGGCATCGGCCCCATTTAAAGGGGGCTTTCTGTTTGGAGAGGCCCTGGACAAGTTTGTCACCGAAACCAAGGACAAACGCAAGATCCTTCCGGCAACCTTTAAAAGGGGTGACCGGAAAGGGGCGGGGTCCTTTCGTAAGAGACCCTACAGGAGCCATGAAACAGGGCAATCTTCTCACCCTTCCTCCTATCAGAGGCCCTTTCAGGCAGGGGGGGATAGGCACCAAGACAGATCCTTCGGGGCTCATGCCAACCAATCCCAGTCTTCCTTTCGGAGACCATTCCGAGGAGGAGGAAACAACAGTGGTGGATCCCGGCCCTTTCGTAAGGGAAAGTGACGGACACAGGGATCCCCCCATCGGGGGTCGGCTACGGCTGTATGCCGACAGGTGGGAGGAGATAACATCGGACAAGTGGGTCCTCAACACCATTCGCAAGGGCCTTCTCCTGGACTTCCTATCCTTTCCCCAAAGAAAGTTTATCCGCTGTCCTACCCCCAGGAACCCAGAAAAGAGGGAACGCATGAGGGCAGAAATCTGCCATCTCCTAGAGATAGAGGCAATAGAGCCAGTCCCCAGGGATCAGCAGGGGAGGGGCTTCTATTCGATCCTCTTCCTAGTGCCCAAAAGTTCAGGGGGGTGGAGGGCCATCTTGGACCTCAAGAGCCTAAATCAGCATCTGGCTACAAGAGGTTCAAGATGCAGTCACTCCACTCCATCCTGGGCTGTGTGAGGGAGGGGGACCTATTGACATCAATAGATCTCAAAGAGGCTTACCACCCGTTCGTCTGGAATGTTATTTAGACGACATAATCATTCACTCTCTCACCACCAAGCAGGCACACCGCGATGTTTCTCTAACTGTGCAGACCCTGCAGTACCATGGCTTCTCTGTCAACATGGAGAAGAGCCAGTTCCGACCATCCACCTGTATACAGCACCTGGGTGCGGTCATCAACTCCACCTCCTGCCAGGTATTTCTTTCGCCAGACCGGCTGTCGAACCTGAGACGCAGAGTGAAGCACTGCAGCCTTGCCAGGTCGGTACCCATCATTCAGCTGTCCCAACTCCTAGGAATAATGATCTCGTGCCTGGGGGTGGTTCCCTGGGCTCGCCTTCACGCCAGGGAGCTGCAGTGGTTTCTGCTGCCAATGCAGAGGGCCAGGAACAGCAACTCACTCAGGCGGGTTCGGCTCCCACAAAAGGTGATCCGGTCTCTGGCATGGTGGAGGTCCAAGGCAGTCAGGAAGGGCTGCCTGTTCAAGGAGCCGGAGAGACTAGTTGTCACCACGGATGACAGCCTCCTGGGGTGGGGCGCCCACTGTCAGGGCCACCTAGCCCAAGGCCGATGGACTCAGAGGGAGGCCGCCCACAGCATCAATTGGCTGGAACTGAGGGCAGCTCGCCTAGCGCTGAGAAAGTTCGCATCTCTAGTAAGAGGGGCTCATGTACTGTTGATGACAGACAATGTGGCGACAAAAGCGCACATAAACCGGCAAGGGGGCACTCGATCAAGGCCCTCATGCTCGAGGCAGAAGCGCTGGGCAGGTGGGCGGAACGTCATCTGGCTTCTCTCAGTGCAGATCACATCTCCGGCGTAAGCAACCGGGAAGCAGACTGGCTGAGCCGCCAACGCATCGACCACTCGGAGTGGCGCCTGCACCCGGACCTGTTCCAGCAGATCGTGAGGAGGTTCGGCAAGCCACAGGTAGACCTGTTTGCCACACACAACAACACACAGCTCCCACGCTTCTTCAGTCGCTACCACTCGCCCCAGGCGGAGGGAACAAATGCTCTGAGGTCAGCGTGGCCTCAGGGACTTCTGTATGCCTTCCCTCCACTTCCGCTCATCCCTCAAGTGGTGAACAAGCTCCTGACCGAAAAGGCAGACCTCATTCTGGTGGCTCCCTTCTGGCCCAGAAGGCCCTGGTACGCAGACCTGGTCAGCCTCTCAGTTCAAAGACCTTGGAGAATCCCCCGGGACAAGATTGCCCTCAGCCAGGGGGCCATCACCCATCCGGAGCCCCAGTGGCTGCAGCTAGCCGTTTGGCACTTGAAGGGGAGCTCCTGAGAAAGCAAAAATTCTCTGACCAGGTCATTCGAACAATCCAAGCGTCCAGGAAGCCCTCTACGACTAGAATCTACGATGCCACCTGGGCCGCCTTCTCACGGTGGTGCAAGACTAGGAACATAGAGGCCTCCTCAGCCTTGATCCCCCAGACCCTAGACTTTTTGCAAGAGGGTCTGGATAAGGGCCTTGCAGTCAGCACCCTCAGACGCCAGGTTGCAGCGTTGTCTACCATCCTGGCAAAGGGCTCCTCTCGCTCGCTGAGTCAGCTCCCCCAGATCAAGAGCTTTCTCAAGGGAGCAGCGAACATCAGCCCTCCAACTGTTCACCGGTATCCGTCATGGGATCTTCCATTTGTGCTTAAGGCCCTGACCAAAGCCCCATTTGAGCCTTTGAAAAAGACCAGTCTGCGCTACCTCACCATCAAAACCGCGTTCCTGGTGGCCATTACATCCGCTCGCAGGGTAGCCGAGCTTGCTGCACTCTCTGTCAGGGAGGATTTGTGCGTAGTTCACCCGGACAGAGTAATATTGAGACTTGATCCGTCATTTGCTCCGAAAATTAACTCCCTGTTTCACAGGACTCAAGAACTTATTTTGCCCAACTTCTGTCCCCATCCTTCTCACCCTAAGGAGCGTGAGTGGCACAAGCTGGACGTGAGACGGGCCGTGCGCACGTATGTAAAGAGAACAAAGGACTACCACCGGTCAGAGGCTTCTTTGTCTCCTTCCTCCCTGCGTCCCTGGGCTGCAAGGTCTCCTCTCACACTGTGGGACGTTGGCTACGTGCTTGCATCAAACTGGCATATGAGCACCAGGGCAAGACGGCTCCGAGACGAATCACCGCTCACTCCACCAGGAGCGCTGCAACGTCTGCAGCCTGGGCAACCCAGGCCTCTATCCTAGACATTTGTAGAGCGGCCACCTGGGCTTCCCCCACGGCCTTTATTAGAAACTATAAGATTGACACCTTTGCCTCAGCCGAAGCCTCCTTTGGCAGAAGAGTATTACAAAGAGTGGCTGAAATGCCAGAGGCTTCGGCGCTTCCCCACCCTGGGACTCAATAGCTTGGGCATGTCCCAGCATTTGGGCTCTCTGAGCAGTGCACTGGAGAAAGACCGTTGGCTTACCTGAACGGTCGTTCTCAGGGCACTGCGAAGAGAGCCCAAACCCACCCGGGTGTTTGTATTTTGAACGATGTGGCTGTATTGACTGTAATTGATTACAGGACGGTTCCTTCGTTTTCGAATTGAGCATGTGCAGGCAAAGGGAGGCGTGGTCAAGAAAAACATCACTCAGTCCAAGGGCAGATAGGCTGTGTTAACCCAGCATTTGGGCTCCCTTCGCAGTGCCCTGAGAACGACCGTTCAGGTAAGCCAACGGTCTTTTCCAACATAGAAAGCATTGACGGGGGCTAAAGTTGAAACCATTCTTTCATATTGTCCATACCTCGAGTTACAAGGAGAAGGAATTGCAGCTGGATCTGATGCTATGAAAAGCGGAGCTGTCTCTTTTTCCCATCAAAGCCAGGAATGTTCTGGGTCAAGTGTTCCATTGCACACTAAAAAGGTCTGGTTTTTGAAGGCAGGCCTGTGCCATTTAGCAACAGGGAGGAGGAAGCTTCTTTTAAAAGCAATAGTGGCAGCTGTGGGGCCAGTGAAAGACTGTGCAGTAATGGGAAGGCCTATATTCCCCCCTCATTTCTCTTTAAGATGTCCCCTTTCCAAAGGGGCACTAGTTCAACAAGGTAACTTCAGTGGAGCCCAGGCGGGAAGGCAGATTGGGGTGGAGGCAGGACTCTGAAGCAATTTAAGGTTGGCAAATACAATGAGCTCAGGCCTGGGCCTTTAGGCGGCTTAAGGTTGTGACCATGAAATAGAACTAGAAAGCAGATAATGCAGGGAGGAAACTGCAGCTTTCCAGAGACAGTCATGGCTACTTCAGCCTTTGTGACTGGGAGAGAAATTAGGTCGGTTAAGTATAGCCCTGGAATTTCAAAAAGCCACAATTTCAAAAAGATATGTGTACAGTACAAATAGAGAATTGCATATGAAGTAGAAAACAAAATAGTAATATAATTTCTAGAAAAGAAGAGATGAAACTGCTTGATTTGTAAAGACTTTCTAGAAATAATCCCGATCGTAACAGAATTCTGTGTCTGTCTTTGGTGCCATCTCATAAACCATATTCATTACACAAGAGGTATGGTGGACATCGTCAAGACATGATGTTAAGTAGTGGCAAGACAGATTCTGGATATATTTGAAAAACATTTTTTGCAGGGTATATTAAGCGTTATGCACACACAGTTTTTGTGTTTAATTTGAAAATTACTGTTTACATTGTAACTAAAATTCTTCTGCAGCATTTTGAGAAGGTAGGTTGCTAAAAGAAAATGGACTGACTACTCCAGACACCAATAAGAGGGGGGAAAAATAGGTGACATTAGTTAGATTTGTCTCCATGTTGATTTGCTTCTTATAAGCATATAGCTCTTCCACCATTTTCACCTCTTAATCCATATGTTCTTCCCAGTAACTAAAGATATGCCTTCCACAGCCCAAGTGACATCGAAACTTGTGAAAATATTACAGCCACATCAATATGGATTTCTTGGGAATAATACTGAAAAGATTTGCCACTATCACCTTCTGAATTTGATTCCGGAGTTTTCTTAGGTGAATTGGCTACATTCATACAGGCAGAGTCCTATCTGTGGAATGACTCTTAACTAGCTAAACTTCAATTCACTTAGCTTGATGCTATACTACCTCTAGTTGATTTTTATGACTTGAGATAATATTTTAACATTTGCATAGATTAATATTTCTTCTGAGAGGAGTTATAGAGAATCTTGACTAAAATAATATTGTATCTCCTCTAGTACATTTCATGATGAGAAGCTTGCCAATAAACCACGCTCATCAATTAAAATGATAGTAATCCACACCTTCTTTCAAATTCAATAGGCTCAAATTTTCCTCAAACTGTCCATCTGTGAGATCCTGCAGAAACGAAGAGAAAGATCACAATCAGAAAGTTTCACCAAGATACATCATACATCTGAAGACTTCTGCAATCACAGTACCTATTGTCAATACAGAAATAAGCCGTGCTTAAGACTTTGTAACTGAATCCAAAGTTATCTTACACTAGAAATTCCCGAACATATACAATGTTATTTATGCCACTGCAGTGAAAGAGACAATATTTTCTTGCTTATCTTTCTATACCTCTTTTTCAGCCCTAATTTTTTTTTGCCTGGGTTGTACTACATAGAAAATTGGGTTGGTTAAAAATCTAAGGACTGCATTTTACTAGTGAAACTTCATTAATTTTGACCTTGATTAGGATTTGTTTTGGTATTTTAGAATTTTATGCAAATCCAACCTTGGGCCACAGAGATCCCCTCCTTCTCTTTTTATCTGAGAACTGCTAATGAATAGATACGAGTTTCTAACAATCAATTCTAGAGTTTGATAATGACTTATTCATACATTACATGTAATAGTGGATGCTGGCTGTGCCCTTACCCCCTACCACATAGGCTCTTATTCAGCTCATTCATATAGAACATGAAAGTTTATGTTTTATGATATGGGTGTCAAACTCGCCAGGTCACATTGCCATCACGTGATGTATCACTATGTTTTTCCCCTTCAAGGAGCTGTGGTGGGCATGGCCTGTACATGACGCATCTGGTGCATGGGCTGCCAATTTGACACCCGTTCTATTACATTTTTTCACATTCAACCCTAGAAGTCTGCTAGTGCCAAAGTATCATTGTGGAATCAAGGCCAGGAGTTTTGTTGCTAATTCTGATTACCTTATCCTATACAAAAGGAACTCTAGAAGTTGAAGGCTTTCTGCTGCCCCTGATATAAGATATTAATGCCAAAGCAAAAGTAATTTTATTTTCATTCTGTGATTAAGTTCTCTTTGACAGTAGTGAAAAGTTAACAAGTTTGGGGTTTTTTAAATTTTTATTATTTTGCAAATTTAGACTCATTGTGCGAGTATGACCAAAAACAGGTGGTAAGTTGGAATCTGCTATTCTTTCCCAGATGATGCTCCCATCTGTGCAGAACAGTCAACTAGCATTGCTAATACTTTTAGCTTCTGCCAGCCCTTAGGGAACACATAATACATTCAAGGGGCATCATAATCTGAACAATAAAGAAAGCAGCAGGTAGACTGAAGATTACAAGGCCCTTAATTTTTAGCAAGGAAGAGTTCTACAAAAAAACTGATGATCATGACAGTGATTTATTGCAGTCAAATGCCTCAAATAGCTATAACAGCCTGGCTCAGACAGGCTGTCAGAACCCCATTTGTTAATTTCTGTAGGAGATAAACTTGCTGCCCCTCTTCCGATTTAAGACAACTACTAAATCTTAGTCTAAACACATGAGAATTCAGCCTTTAGTTTGCATCTTCCAAGGAGGCCTGGTTTTTTTTCCCCAGAGAATTCTTTTTCTTTTAGAAATTAGGTAACATGCACATCCAGTGTGGCATATTTGTACAAAGACCACTCACCAAACTGGTGGGCAATTAATTCCAATTTCTGACTTCTGTTGCCACCCTCAGCCGGGTAGGAACCACTTGATTTTTTTTAGGATTCAGAAATAAATGGCTCATAGAGTGAAAGGATTTTATTGAATCAATATGAAGAGAGTTTTAGAGAAAGAAAAATATACCAATCTACATCCCTTCACCTTGCTATGAACCCCCAATATAGCAGATGGGCTTCTGAACTCTGAGGATTTTGGGTCTCTATAGCAAGCCAAATTGTCTGGAGGCTTTTGCCAACTTTTATAATTAAGAGTTAGGGAATATAAATAATAACAACTGAACGAACCTCGGTACATTACCTTATGACTTGGTCATAACATCAAAAAGGGGACGTTTTGCCAAAGATACTTTTAGAGAAAAAAGGGCTCCTAGCAGACAGCAGCTGGAAAAAATCTAATGACATCTCTGGTCAATAACTAGGCAACTCAGATAACTGATTCTGTTAAAAACAAAGAACTGTGCTGATAGAAACAAATATTGTATTTCAGGGTTGAAAAGAAGGATCCTCTGTGCTCTCTGAGCTTGGTAGTTTTCTTGCAGATGTTTCATTATCAAATAGGTAATGTCACTACTAGTTGGGTAGTGAAATATCTGCAAGAAAACAACTAAGGACACCACAAAACATTGTTTCTGATGTTTTTGGTCAGTAACTGGGAAACCAGCAATCTGGTAAAAATATTTTTGGGAAATGCTGTTCTAGTATGCAGCCATGGCTCCATCTCCACTTAGAAAATGTTAGATTAAGGAATTTATGTTGCCCTTCTTACTTTGTTACTAGTAGGAACATAAAGAAAATAAGCAAAGGTGAGACAATGATGCAATCTTCAAAGCTTACTAAACTCTTTCCACACAGGTATTTCTTATATGGGAAGAAGGGAAAAGAGGTCCACTCCCAACTATCTTTTTATTATAATTGTCTATGATTTCATTCCACTTCTCCATTCAATACATTTGAAAGAAGCTGTGCTTGACCGGGTAACATGGAGAGTACTTGCCTATAAAGTTGCCAAGAGTTGGACATGACTGAATGATTAAAACAACAATTAAAGCATTCAGGAGAGAGCCTTTAGAAATTGTCAGATGAAGTTTAAAACAAAACAAAGCATAGAGCTGTACTAATTCAAAATTGATCAGACTTGAGGTTTTTTGTTAATGTATTAGCAACCTTAATGTTTGAGAGCATTTATAAAACAATCCTTTCGGTTTCTCACAGCTAGACTCAACCCTGGCTCTGCATCCTCCCTTAGAAACAAAGAATGTTCATTAAAGAGGGAGATGTTAATAGCTTCAAAGGAGCCTACTGACCACTTACTGTCTTAGATGACATACTGTATCTTCTGATTTCCCTCCAACCTCCCTAAGACTGACTTACACAGCGAATCCCGAGACTTGGATTCAGGAGGGTGTTTGGTTGGACATGACTTGATACAGGCTTTGTGTAGAGAAATGGTATAGGAAGTAGGGCACGGAAGAATGAACCCTCAGAGCAGGATTGTGCATGGGAATAAAAGGAATAGATGGAGAATTTGATCCTGGAAATGATGCACGTAGGTGGCAAGCTAAAAATGCTTAACTCACTCTAGGTATTACCTACCACTAGTAACAGCCAAGTGATATTTTGCTATTTAGCAATATATGTGAAACACTGACCTCCTTGAAGAAAAAGCCTGAAAGCCCTGTTATAACACTTCGTTTTTAATCACAGGAACTGCACTTTTTTTCCAAGCAGCTTAGCCAGCATAATAGCAGTGACAGCTTAACATATTAGTCTGATGGATTTTGCATAATGAATGGCTTCTTCATTGAAAGGATCCTTTCAACAAGCAGTTGGACTATTAACTCTGGTTAAAGGTGATCCTCCAGTTTACTGTATGAAGAGGAACCTTGTGTCTACTTGCCTCTCTTTTGCCATATAAGGTTATGATAACATATCTCTCCCATCTATACTTCATCAGTAAGTAAATCGGGTGACATCATTCTCAACTTCAGCATTTATTTTGAGCTTTTAATTTCGGAGTACAAGTAATTCATGTTTGCAGCAGCATTAGTCTCAAAAGCACACATCATTCAGATTAGTGAGAACAAAGACCCTATTGCTTTGGCTTTTATGCACACATAACATTTAGTATTTATGCAGGTTTTTCCAAGTGTTCAAAACACATAAACTGTAGCTTCTCAGTAATCTTAATAGCACTCCCCATGGGAAGCCATTATTATTCTATTACAGATGGGGAGCTAAAGCTGGGAGAGAACTCATGATTGCACTTGAACCAGGGATTTCTCATTCTTGCTAGCAAAGCTTGTAACCATAAAGGAAGAGAGGCAATGATACTGTAAAAACAGGCAGTTAGGAAGCCAAAATGACCTCTTTGTAACTGAAAGACTTTGAGGGTAAAAATGTATGTCACCTATCAGTTCATTTGTTAATGCAAATGTTTTAAAACATAGTTAGCCTCCAGTGACCTCTTTCAAAGGGAACTGAATCCAGATTAAGTTCTGGAATCTATAATCTAACTGCAAAATCCTGTGGTATGAACAGCAATCTATAAAATATGTTCAACCGCATGGACAAAGAATTGAATACAATGGTTGGTCAGGAAGTGTACATTTCTCTTCCTAAATACAAGCAAATACAAAGGATATTAAAACTCAGTGGTTGGGCTGAGTTACACCAGATTAAGAACTGTCAACTGCAAATGATTTCTTTTCTTCTCAAGGCTTTACAGAAATCTAAACAATAAAATGTGGACAGCAACATTCTTTGCTTGACTAACTGATACCTTTTTCCGCATGTGTTGTATGTTTTTATTGAAATACCCAGAAAGGAACACACTGAGCCGTTATTTTGTCTTACCAGTAGAACTTTTAAGAGAATGCCAAAACAAGCTAACTTGCAGGATGGAAGGTGTGCTGCACAGTTGGTGCTTGGTCTGCCCAAAGGTTTAATGTGTTTCCAAAGCAAATAGCCAAGCCTTCCAGAGGTATTAGCTAAAGAAAGCCCATCTCCTGCTTCCGGGCACATCCTTTAAAATAGGTCAATGATTTCTGAAAGGCATGATGGATTTTGCAGAGTAGCCAAAGCACAAGGCGGTCAAACTCCTAAAAGTTATGCTCTAAATGAAGCCTCAATCCAATTTTAGATTTTACAATTTAGTGAACTGTTCTTTACAACACGGCTTGGCTTTAGGTCATCCAAGACGGTACCATCTCCTTCAGACGATCACAGTGACCCTGCATTTTCATAAGGGTGATTATTCTATGGCAATGAGAGACTGCATATGCTTAGCAGAAACATATAAACAGAAACTCACACTCACACACCTACAAAGCCATATTTAACAGCCTCAACAAAACAAGTTAAAATAACATTGAACTTGGTCCTGGAATTTGCAAATGAAAGTACATATTCTCAGCAAAGCTGTTATAAGAATACCATATTTTTGGACTATAAGACACACCTTTTTCCTCCAAAAAAGAGGCTGAAAATCTGGGTGCATCTTATACAATGAATACAGCATTTTTTGCCTCCAGAAACCGCAGCCCCTTCATCAAAATGGCCATGCATAGTTTTTAGAGAGCTCCTGGGGGCTGGGGAGGGCAGAAATGAGCAAAAAAGGAACACTTTATAAGCCTCCTAAAGGCCATCCATGCCTTTTCTTTGACAAAAAATGGGAAAAGAAATGCGCCATTTTTTGCTTGTTGGGGGGGGGGCAGCCTCCCAGGAGTACTCTACAAGCCTCTTAAAGGCTATTCATGCCCTTTTATTGAAAAAAAAAAACAGGCCCATTTTCACGAAAAACGAGCCATTTTTGGAAGGTTTGCAGATTGCAACAACTTTTTTTAAAAAAATTTGCCTCTTCAAAACCTTGGTGCATCTTATACTTCGGTGCGTCTTATCCTTCAAAAAATATGGTACATTTCAGAGGGTTTTTCAGTAGCTACAAGATGCGAGAGTAACAGATCTATTTGCAGACACTCCATGAAATGAAATGGAAAGTAACTATTAATTGATCCCTCCTCCTTGGTTACCTTTGTGTTGGGCATCGTTTTGCATTAAGTTGGAGGTTGCTCTGTCCTTTACCTTTATTTTCTCCCTCATGAAATGCTTTCTTTTTTTCTTATAAAGGTTGTATTTTTTTCTTCTAGAATAATGATGGGTAACCTTTTTGCCATCATGTGCCAAAAGCGGAGGGAGCACGGGGAGGTCATGCGTACTATGCACCCTGCCCTGAGGCATGTGCACATAACTCCTTGTCCATGTGCGCATGATCCCCTTCCCCCACTTTTTGTGTGTGATGGCACGGCGCACCCATTTTTCACCCTCCCCAGGCTCCAGAGGCATTCTAGGAGCCTGAGGAGGGAGAAAACACCCCCAACCCCCGGAGGCCCTCCAGAGGACAGAAACAGCCCGTTTCCGCCTTCTGATTTGCGTGTTGGGCCAGTTTTCACCTCTGGGGGCTTCATGAATAGCAATAGCAGTTAGACTTATATACCACTTCATAGGGCTTTCAGCCCCCTCTAAGCGGTTTACAGAGTCAGCATATTGCCCCCAACAACAATCCGGGTCCTCATTTTACCCACCTCGGAAGGATGGAAGACTGAGTCAACCCTGAGCCGGTAAGATTTGAACAGCCAAACTGCAGAACTGCAATCAGTTGAAGTAGCCTGCAGTGCTGCATTTAACCACTGCGCCACCTCGGCTCTATGAAAGCCTCTGGAGGGCAAAAAATGGCAGAAAATGAAGGCCAAAATCAGCTGGCCAGCGCGTGGATGCGCACTGGAACTGAGAGGGCAACGCCTTGCGTGCCCTAAAAATTGGCTCTGTGTGCCACCTGTGCCACACATGCCATAAGTTCGCCATCATGGTTCTAGGGGATTATTTGGGGGACATAACCTCCTTATTTTCACTGGTAGCTTGTCTTCTTCTGTCTGAAGGAGAAGTTGATGTTGTATGGGACTGGCAAAATGGCTAGTGGGAAAGAAAAGGGATAGTGCTGACAAGTAGCCAAGTAACAGGTGAACACCCTCAAGGAACTGGGACTGGGAACAACACACTTTCATCTCTTCACTTATTTTCCACCTCCCTTCTATTTCTACTGTTGTCTCTGTAACTGGCAAGGGAGGAAGGGCTGATGACATAATGATGATTCGCCCTTGGGCAAAGA
Source organism: Thamnophis elegans (assembly GCF_009769535.1). Lineage (NCBI taxonomy): Eukaryota > Metazoa > Chordata > Lepidosauria > Squamata > Natricidae > Thamnophis > Thamnophis elegans. Next base: position 59,774,110 of record NC_045542.1, read on the forward strand.
TACATGGGACATCAGGCACTTCTTACAGAAAGTAAGCAAGGCTATAGTTGTCAATTATTTTACAATGTTTTTACAGTTATCTAAAAGGCTCAAAGTGGACAAAAGGCTTATGATATGGAGTAAAATAAGACAATTTGAAGTAGAATTGTGCACTGATGATAAACATGTAAGTACTAAAATGCATAAGCTTTTGCTGACATTGAAAACTGGAAGAACATGTTAAAGACTGTATGAGAACATAGGCTAAGATTTTTGGTTATAATACACAGATGGATTAAAAGGGTTGAAATTTATGTTGTGATATGAAAGAGATTGAATAAATTAATACATCTTGCTGAGAAGAATAAACTACATTGCAAAAAAGACAATATCTATATTTACTGATGGCTGGTAACCCCTTAGGCACCTTTTGAATAAAAATGAAAAAATCTTGTGATTTATGGCTTTGATGATTAGATTGAACAAATTATAGAAAATAATTGTATTTATATCTATTGTGAATAATGTCAGAAACCACATCTTTGTATCTTTTTTCTTTTATTTCCTATTTTTCTTTTAATTTTTTATTTTCTTGCAGATTTCTTTTAGATTTCGCTTTCATTTCTTTTTCTGTTTATATTCCTTATTATATATTAACCTGCATTCATTTATTGTTCTTTTCCTTAAGATCAAAGCTTAATGCATATAAAGAGGATATATAATGTATTAATACAGATGGATTCGGAAACAGAATTAGTTAAAGACTGCATGATAAAGTGGGCTCAAAATATTGAAGCACCAATAATGTTGGATACGTGGGAAAGAATTTGGGTAAGAAATGTGAAATTTACACAAGCCCAAAACCTGAGAGAAAATTTCTACAAGATGTTCTATAGATGGCATTTAGATCCTAAAAAATTGGCCTCAATGTATTCGAATTTACAACCCAGATGTTGGAGATGTGGTTCTCTTGATGCTACATATTTTCATATATGGTGGACTTGCCAAAAGGTTAAGGCATTTTGGATAAAAATATGGTGGATTATACAAAATATTCTTAAAAAAAGGATAAAATTTACTCCTGTTATTTTTGTTAGGTATAATTACTGATTGTACAGTGGTAGAGGTTAATCTGATTTTGCATTTAATAACGGCAGCAAGACTGTTGGTGGCGCAACACTGGAAGAAGGAAGATTTGCCTACAATCCAAGAATGAACACTGAAAGTCACAAATTTAGCTGAGATGGCGAAAATATCTGCATATCTTAAAGACCATTCAAATGAGAGATACAAACGAGACTGGAAAAAATGGATCGATTATATACAAAATAAATATGGAACTAAGAAATTCCAGATAGCCTATGCTTAAGACTAGGAATGATTTGAACTGTTTAAAGTTAATTTAGCAAGGAGGAGCTAAGTTCAATGTAAAGAGGTTATTAATTTCTTACTTCTATTTTTTATCAATATATCTTAGACTGTGGTTGTTAAATATCTATACCGTGTACGGGTTCTGGGAAGTCGGGGGGGTAGGTTGTGGGGACTCGGGGGGGAGGGTGGGGGGAATTATTCCAGGTTTGATTTCAAAGTAGTATGATTGCATATGTATATTGTTTTCTCTTACAACATGATATTCTCTATGTAATAATATACATGTGATTATATGTTATGGAAATGAAAATAAAATATTCTTAAACAAAAAAAAACCTGTTCTAATTTTGGATAAGGAAAGGCATGATCGCAATAATCATTTAAAATATACTTTCGTACTATGGCAAAAATTATAGATTTCACATATTTGACTCCAAGTTGTACTTACCAATTTCACACAAATAATTAAAGGTGGGGAAGCTTCTTTGAAATGAAGAATTGGAATTCTGGGTTTGGAAGTTTCCTGAACAGAGATCAGTACATTTCCTGGTCAGTTTGATGTACTATAGCTGTCCCTTTGAGCTTATTACAATGAAAAGCATAGTTTTTAGAAATAGTTCTGTGGTTGCCAGTTTTCCTTTATACTGCTTCATTAGCATGTGGTTAACCAAATCTCCTTTTTTCCACTCATGGCTTTTGCATCATTATTCTGGTGCAAAATACCTAGTTTTGGAAATCCCCTTGTCGGGTAGGCATTTGCAAAAATACTAAACTTGATCAATGCATGGCCTGGACGCAGAAGGTAATCCATTTCCCCGTTTTGCCTCTAGAAAAGACAATTGAAAGGAAGAGATCCTTCTCTTCCTCTAATATTGTATCCTAACTGCCTAAGGTTAGGAGGATGGCTTCCACTGAGAAATTGCCTTCCTTCACAATACCTCTTGTAGAACTCCTTTCATTCCACTCTACATTATTTATCAAATCAAATGACAACCCAATTTCCTTTAACGTTGCTTTGGCCTCTAAATAGGATCATAAAAGTCCTACACTCCTCCTGGAACAGAATTCAGACGTTAGCCTCTGGAACATTTTTTTTAACTGATTGTTTTTTTAGCATTGAAGAAAAAAAGTGGGATTTACAATACCCAACTCCATTCTATTCTATTGTACACAGTTTTCTTTCCATACATAGATATTTTTTGGGCGGGTGGAGGAGGGGAAAAAATATCAGGATAAAATTTTCAAGTAGGTGATGTTTTATTTGGAAACTTAAATTTTGTTTTTCATTTGTTCTGAAGATTCCTTTATCTTCTGCTTTATTTACGTATGTTTAAGATGACTGTGGTTTATAAGGAGAATAAAGAGTGCCAGCTAGTGGCCAAAACCCTTCTATGGTCAATTCATTTGATGCCATACCAAAATCACAGGGTTTGTTGTGAACCCATGCAGTAAGTTGCATTAAGCCAATTGTTAAACTCAAGCCAATTTTATATTACAAAGTTGAACTTTTCATAAAATATAAAACATAAAAAATAGGGCATAAAAACATGCTCTATAAAATGTAGTGTAGAATGTATTTGACATCTGGAAATTTTCTGAATCTACCTCATTTCTGGAGTTCCTAGGATTAAGAATTACTATTCAATCAAAAACAAGTTTCAACTCTATTCTGTATTTCTATATTTCCTCATTTGAGTCCAGATTTTGGTTCCAAAGGGACAGCTTACAAATCCACACAGCATTTAACAATATACTCTAATCTGCATATTTAATTTAAATTTATATAGAAATTGGATTTCTGAATGAAATACGTTTTACATAAGGAATATGTTAACTCCTAATACATCCTCAATTCTAACATATTAAGAGTGTTGTAGCTCTGTGTGTACTATACTCACATGATAAAAACCATTTCACAAATAATAATGGCTAAAACAAAAACATTACCAACCTTAGATTCTTCATATGTGTAAAATCCTTTAGTGATTTTATTTTTATCCACATCACAAAATGCAGTCACCTAAAGGGCAGAGGTAAGCAAAAAGAAATGGTCTGTTGTTCTATTAAGGACATAAAGAACCTGTTGGTTGGACTGTGTGCTATATATATGCAATTTAGCTGGTGGACTATTTAATACAGAGCCAGGTGGCGCAGTGGTTAAATGCAGCACTGCAGGCTACTTCAGCTGACTGCAGTTCGGCTGTTCAAATCTCACCGGCTCAGGGTTGACTCAGCCTTCCATCCTTCTGAGGTGGGTAAAATGAGGACCCGAATTGTTGTTGGGGGCGATATGCTGACTCTGTAAACCGCTTAGAGAGGGCTGAAAGCCCTATGAAGCGGTATGTAAGTCTAACTGCTAACTGCTATTAATGCAGAGCTGTGCTTCCCTTATTTTATTTGTTCAATTTATATAGCCACTCTTCTCAGATACTGTATGTCTGTGTGGGCTGTCTCATATAAGTAATCAAAATTATAACAGCAAAAAGCTATTAAAACAAATTAAAACAATTAAAACCATAGTGTAGAACAAAGAATCACACCTGACACAATTGCAAAAATTATATAATAAAGAATACATTAACTTATAAAATGTTAACAAGTCTTGTTTATATACACAGACACAAACACACACAGTCCTAGTTTAGTGACCAAAATTGGGACTGATAAGTTGGGTCATTAAATGAAGCAATTAGTAAGTGAAATCAAAACCATGCTTATGATCTTACTTCAGCTCTCCTTTGCTTTATAGACCAGGGAAGGTCATAAATCCAAGGATTGGCCATAAAGTTATTTTTTCATCACTGTTGTAATTCAAAGCAATCAACAACAAAGGCAGTTGCTAAATGAGGACACCCCCCCCACTGCCCCCCCCCCCATATCTTATGGGACTTGAAATCAGTTTGAGCTGTTATCTACATGCAGGATTTTTCATTTAATTTACAAAATGAACATTACAACAAAAATTGCAAGAACGAACAGGATAAAGGCAACATGGATTTTATTATTAGAAATGCTACATGTCTATTTTGAAGATTTGTCTTACTTCAAATCACTCAAAGTACTGAAGAAACTGATTAATAGTTCAGATTACAGCAACAACAAGCAATCTCAGATACTTTCCATACTAACATATATCCACATGGATGGCCCTCATCTTTATTTATCTTTGTACCATCATTGCTTATGTTTTAATGAAATAATAACAAAGGAAAAGTGACATGCATCCAAAAGCAGGAAACAAATGTATGCCTAATTGTTTATGCAATTAGAAGACATCTAGTCTCCTAGGATGCTCTTATGAACTACTTACCTTAGAATATCACTATTAAATTCATTTTTAGAATATTGCAATTAACAATTTTTAAAACTTCTCACCAGTAACAGGCCCTTGTGTCTGCATTTGTATGACTTACATAAAACTCTTCACAAAAGTCTTAAATATGTACAAAATGCCCATGAATGATTACTTTTTATTAGAGATACTACTAAGGAAAATACAAACTATATTTAGCCTTTAAAAATAAATGGTCCTTGTATTGAAGGGGGAAAAAATAAATAGTGCAATTTTTGCTATACTAGTACAGTCTCCTTATACCCATTACATGACATTCTAACTCAGTATTTAGCAGTACCTTCCTGATGATGTTTCCCAGAAGCAAAGTGTTTTAGACTAGAATGCAGGTGGAGACAGCAGTCAGATAGGGGTTAACTCCATCCAGTAACCAATAGGGCTGAGTCTACAGATTATAAAACCATCCTCTGTGCTGCTCCTCCCCAGCTTTAGACGAAGTAGACTGATGTGTAGTTGATATGGAGAAGGAGAATAAAGGAAAACCAGGAAAAAGGAAAGAAAAAGGACTACCCTAGTCCTATCAAAGGATGAAACCTGACTGGAACAGAGTGGGGCTGACTGCTGTCTCCACCTGCAGTGAGAATAAGCATATCAACCAACATCCATTCTCCATGATTGATGGAGACAGCAGTCAGATAGAGGGACATACCCAAGTTTGGCCCGTTTTAAGGGAGGGATCCAGTCCCTGTGGAAGAGGAGTCCAAGGAATGGACTTGTTGTAAAACCCTCCGTCCAAAGGCAGCTTCAGCCGAAGCAAAGCAGTCTATCTTGTAATGGCGGATAAAGGAGACTGGGGATGTCCATGTGGCCACCCTACAAATTTCCTCCACCGAAGACTGAGTAGCCCAGGCTGCTGACGTGGTCGCACTACGAGTGGAGTGGCCCATTATACCATGTGGAGGAATAAAATCGTTCACCCTTTTGCCTTAGATATACAGGCTCTAAGCCAGCACCCTATGGCAGAAGAGGAGACCTTAGAGTCAAGGGAAGCTGGCTGAAAAGAAACTAGTAAGGCCTCAGAACGCCTGAATGCGGCACAGCGTTTGATGTAGATATGTAATGCCCTGTGAACGTCTAGGGTATGCCACTTTTTTTCTAACCCATAAGTGAGATGGGGACAAAAATTAGGTAGTTCTTGAATCTTATGAAAGGCTTAAGGTAATCCTCTGGAGCACTGGCAGCTGCATTAGGAGAGGTCAGGGCCACCACTGGCAGGTCTATGGCAGGAAGGCCGAGAGCCTTAACTAAGGCATGTCCTACGTTATACAAACATTTATCTAGGGAATTAGGCAGAGGACCGATGCCAGGGGAGGCCCATTGTCTTTGTACCACGTTCATAAAGATTCTAGGAGAAGGAACGACCTCCTTTTCAACAGTGGGTTCCAGGAAAAGAGGGTCCTCTGAATCCCATCTCTGCAGCCGCAATCTTAGGCATTGGAGTAGGCTTAAAGCCCGCAATCTTCTTTGCCTTAAACAGCAAGGAATGAAAAAGAGCAGGTTTAAACAATCACACAAATGCGGGTTGATCAGGGCCCAAATCTTCATCCTCAGAGATGAAGGCGCCTGCTCTTCTTCATCCCCCACCGTGGAAGGCCGAGACTCGGAATGGTTGGAAGAAGCCTTAGAGGAATGCTTCTTTTTACTTTTAGATTTGGCTTGGATTTAGAACTGTGAAGATTTCTTGTGTTTGAGGCCAGCAGCTATGCCTTTTTCAATGGCAGAGGATATGATGGCAGCCACATCTAGGGTTATTGCAGGAGTTGGCTGAAACCCTAGAAACCCCAGGGAGGAAGAAGCCTGATCTGCCTCTGGAGAGGGGCCTGCCCCATCCACTGAGTCATCTCCACTATGAGGAGAATCAAAAAATCCTGTACCATCCCCTATCTGAGAAGGGGAAGCTCGATCAGATAGAGAATCCTCTGAATCAGAAGAAAGATCCACAGGAGGAGGGCTACCAGGAGGGACAGGAATCACCTGGAATGGATGAGGGCTCTGTCTGCCATCCTGTGTGCGCTTGCTAGAAGCTGACTTGTGTGACGAGGACTTGAGTTGCCTCTTTCCCCCTTTTTTTGCTGCCCTAGGAGCCTTTGCAAAGGGCTCCTCAGCTGCCTCAGCTATTACCCTTTTTCTTGAAGGCTGAGCTGATGAAGAGCCAGCAATAGGGCTCTCTGGTGGAGAGAGCTGGGGGGAGATTACTGCCCCAACTCCTGTGCTGGAAGCCATCATTAGAAGTCAAGCAGAAACAGCTACCCTCAAGGTAAATGCTGATAAATGAGCTCCGTTACTGACTGTTGGCTTCAAAATGGCGCTCGCTGCTCTTCACACCAAATTCAATTGTCACACACTTCTGCTGGCTTGAAATGGTGCCTGCTGCAATCTCTGAGGGAAACAGTCAGCGATCTTCCTAAGGACTTTGCAGACACAACGCTGTATTCCTGACAATAATCACAGGGTTTCCATCCTTGGGCTTGTCACTGGGGCAACCTCCAGCAATCCAATCGAAAGAGAAGTGTCGGATCCGCTCCGCTGCCTAATAGGAGCCTCCAACAATCACTGCGAGGAAAAAAAAGCCTCCGTCGCTTTAAAACGGCTGTTCCAGCCGCACGGCTAGCTCCGCAGCAGACAAAGCCCCTTGCTGAATATAAGCACTCCCTCTTCCTGCAAGATCTTAAGAATGGCAGGGGTTGAAATATTAAAGTTTTAGAAATAGCCAATTAGTAAGAAAGAGCAATTTAATCAAAGAAATACAACTACACATCCAGCCCAAAACTGGCTAAGTCTAAAGCTGGGGAGGAACAGCACAGAGGATGGTTTTATAATCTGTAGACTCAGCCTTATTGGTTACTGGACGGAGGTAACCCTATCTGACTGCTGTCTCCACCAATCATGGAGAATACAACTGCAGGTCTCTTGAATTATGGAAGAGTTTCTTCTGGAACTACAAGGCCATCATCTATTGATCACGTTCCCAGAAATGTTATATGAATTTGACCACATGCACAGATTTCCAAAGTGAAAGGAGGGTTTCTTCAATAAAGAACTTTAGGCAATGGAAACTCATCCCTCTTGCACTGAACAACCCTCTTAAATGTATGGCTAGATCTGTCTTAGTGGATTGAATATGATAGCAAGAAATAAGGAATAGAAAGAAAGAATGAAGGAAAAGTGCTAATTTCTGCTAATTTCATCCCATATATTGAGCTCTACAAGACAAAAAGAATCCAAAATAACAGGACAAATAATTGTTATGATGCAAATATAACTAAGCAAGTCTTTGTTCTCTGTTCTGCCTCAATGCAATTGGCACTGGAAATGGACTTCAAGTGGGTCTTGCACACTGGCAACTGAGGTGGCGCAGTGGTTAGAGTGCATTACTGCAGGTTACTTCAGTTGACTGCTAGCTGCAGTACGGCAGTTCAAATCCACAGGCTCAAAGTTGACTCAGTTTTCCATCCTTCCAAGGTGGGTAAAATGAGGACCCAGATTGTTGGGGGCAATATGCTGACTCTATAAAACCACTACTTCTTTGTTTTGCTTTATCATAGAAAAGCAAGAAACAACTAATCATGTTTTTTAATGTTATTTCTAAGGCTAAGATATTTCAAGTCATTATGTCAGCAATATATTAAGGATTATGATGAAGCTTTGTTTTGCAAGGGCAATTTCCTGAATTTCCACATCTTTATATATCACTCCTTCTTCCCCTTTTCAAATGAAGTACAATAAAATATGGGCATATACATGAGGCTGTTTGCATAAGTCTATGTATTTCAACATGTAACTTATAATAGGTGAATGGTGACAGAATAGCAGCTTTCCTGACATATTTTATGATATTTGAACTAGAATAGCTTATATTTATTATTTCTTTAAATTCAAAACTTTAACTATTTAGTTGCATAAGATTTTCTGGACAGAAAACTGTACAAATTTGCACATTTTCACATGTGATTGTGGCGGTACCATTTGTTCAACTGAAGGATAGAATTTTTCTTTTTTTTTCTTTTCTCATTAAAATTGCTTTTGCAACTTGAATGGCAGAATGAAGTCATAAAAGTAACTCTTAACATTCATGATACTGGATCTGGATAGACAAGCATAAAGCAGACCTTTAAGCATCCCATAAAAGATTGGTTTTCTCCAGCTGCAAGCTCAAAATGAATTGGATGCTTTTTTTTAAACAAAAAAGGTCTGTTCGGCTTCAGTCTTGCAGAAATACTACAACCATGCTCTGTCAATCCCTTGAATTTGAAAAAAAAAAAGAGATACAGTTAGGAACCCAGTTTCTTAAAACTATTCAGAATCGCAACCATAACAGAATGGCTGTTGTTCCAAAGGGTGGTCCTTGAAATATTATCAACTTTCTAAAAAATAGATTCCTAAACCTTGTCCCAACATTTGAGAAGAAAACATGTAATCCAATGAGTCAGAAATTGCTGTTTTCCAAAGGACCAAAAACAATAACATATAACCTTCTCGCATATATGATGGATTTTAACAGACAACCCTTTTCAATTGGCTCTTTCTGTACATACACATTGCATTTCCCACATGCAATGTGGGAGATATTCTGGGATCCTCTGGGAAAGCTTTAGCAGGCTTGGATAAATCTTAGAAAAGAGAAGGCCTTTTTCTCAGGTGTCTGGGAGTAGGTCTGTCAATGCCTTGGGCTACTCACACAGAACTATGGGAGAAACTTATGCAAAATTCCTATTTGAGAACCAGAATAAGGCCAACTGAAAGCAGAAAATTTGTAAAAGAAGAAAGGGAAAGAAGGAAGGAGAAGAAGAGTGGAAGAGATTATGAAAATACAAATGCAAATACAGAAATACTTGTCCAGCAAATACACATGCATAATACACATTTACACTGTGCAAAAAACAAATCCCTTTAAATCTAGGAGTTTAAATCTAAACTCCTTGGAGTTTCCTTTCAGAGAATTACAGGGAGGAGTCATTTAGGACATCAAATGCAATACCCTATTAAGGATAGGAATCTAAATTAAAGCATCCCTTGTAGATAGCTAAACAGCTTTCTATCAAAACATGCAGTGAAGACAAGCCTTCATCTTCCTAGATGATTGCTGGCTGCCAGCAGTTTGGCAGTTCAATTCTCACTGACTCAAGATTGACTCAGCCTTCCATCCTTCTGAGGTCAGTAAAATGAGGACCCAGATTGTTGGGGGCAATAGGCTGACTCTGTAAACCACTTAGAGAGGACTGTAAAGCAGAGGTGGGTTGCTCCCGATTTGGCCCAGTTTGGCCGAACCAGTAGTGGCGGCAGCAGGAGGCTCCACCCACCTGCCCAGACGCTTTTTTTTTAACCCAAATCACACTTGATTTATACTGTCAGTGACTGACTACAACTCCAATATTCTTTCCATGCATGATACTTCCAAACCAGGTATCTCCTATCTTGTATCTGACTTTTTTTCACTAACAAGTTATCAAAATTAGCAAGTAGCTATTACAGGTGATAGCCAGTTAATTAATAGATCAGATCTATTAGTTTATAGAAACAATTCCAAACAAACCAAACATACGTGAGAAATGAGTTCTGGCTGCAAGAACACTGGTGCTATAAGCTTCGTTTCCCCATGCTTCCAGTGTTGCATATTTTAGTGTTCTCTAGATGTTTGCCTCCCCAATTCTCAGAACCCATTTCCATTGGCAATACTAGTTAGGATTAAGACATGAAATAAAAATCAATTGGAAGGCATCTAGTTGCTTACTCTTCCCTAGTCAATAGGAAATAGGCCATTTCCTTTGCCAGTAACATATACTATAGGAGAACATCATGGAATTCTAAAAGCAAAGAAAGAAAGAAGAACCTTGTCCCATCTAACTTATAGTCTTAATTTCAAAAGATGAAGGGGTGATGGTAATAACAGCAAGAATGATCAAACATATTTAGATATTCTAAGGAATAGAAGGTTTGGGGAATAAAGAAAAGTTAGTAGTCTCTGCTTCTTGGAGGAAGAAAAGTGGTTTTGTGCACCTATTCTGAGAGGAAATTTTAGGCATAAAGTTGCAGCATATATACAGTTACTACTATTTATACTACTTTGGTAAGACCACACTTGGAATATTGTATCCAGTTTTAGTATAGTTCAGAGAAGAGTAACAAACATTAGGGGAGTAAGGCTAAAACATATGAACGGTTGCAGGAACTGGTCTAAATGAAAAGACAGACTAGGGGTGACTTGTTAACAGTTTTCCAATATTTAAGGGGCTGTCAGAGAAGAGAAGATCAATCCAAAGCATGTGAGGGCAGGACAAGAAGTAATGTACAGAAATTTATCAGGGAGAGATCCAATCAGAGCAATGAGAGCAATTAATCAGTGGAAATGACTTGCTTCCTTTGAGAACAGGTTGGATGGTCATTTGTCTGACATGTTTTAGGGTCTCTTGCTTGACCAGGGTATTGGACTAGAAGACCTCCATAGTCCCTTCCAACTCAGCTATTCTGTGTTCTGCATTTCTACTATGTCCTGGATTTTTCTGATAATTTAATATTCTGCTGATATCTTAGCTAAAAAACTACAAAGAAAGCATTCTATTAATACCAATAAGTAAATCAAGACCAAATGCACTTTCTTGAAATCAATCATAACTGAGGAAAGTGGGGGAGGCAAAAACATCTTTTCTCAGATTGTTTCAAAACAATACTCTGTACTGGCTGGGTTAATATTTCCAGCTGTTTTTTCAACTGCCTAGCAAGGCAAAAAAGAAATAACTTTAATTGCAACCTTGATATCCTGGCCTACAGTGTTGCCAAAGCAAATGTTATGCAAAGGTCAGCTTAGAAGAATCTGAGCATCTCAGCTAATTACAGCCACACCAGTAATAAGAAAGGTTTTGCTATTTTGCAATACAGTAAAGAAAAAAGCTGACTTGGCTGATGGTGAAACTCCAAGAATAATTCTATTCTTATAATGCTACTTCTGTTAATTTATGATAATTCTGGGTTTCGGGTCTGCATTGTTATAAAATACACAACAACTGATCAGGAATCACCACATCTGCTACAAACCAGGTTAAGAGAACTACATTGACTCATACTACTAGCCACTTTCAACTATCAGTGAAAAGCTTCACAAACAACTGCAAAGAAAATTTTAGGGATCAATTGCTGTTTTTCATTTCTGAAGTCTCTTTTCTCGACTAAACTCTGAAACCCTACCCTACAGCCCACCATTCTGAAAATATTTCATCACGTGAAAACCATGATAAATGAAAGCATTCAGGGGATTTTACAAAGCACATTGCACAACAGAAGTTATGAAATTTCCATAGCAACAAACAATTTTGGAAAGTGCACTCCAGTGATTAAGATGATTCAACATTTTGGAGTGGAAAACCCTATCAGCTGTAAAAGAAATAATCGTCCGCATGTGTCCAGCAGTTAAGCTGCTCTTATGGACAATAATCTGTTTACTTTTTTATTTACAGTCAAAGGTGGTCTTAAACTACCCAACCAGTTTCATAAACCTGAGTTTGTATGCAACACTTGTGGAGTGAAAGACAAAATGCTAATCAAACCAACACTTTTCTTTTCCTGTACTAAGTCTTTCCTGTGCAAAAGCATGACATCTTATCACCTGAATGGCAGCTATTTTGAACCACCTTGGATATATATTAAGGTAGAATAGAAATATTTCTCTGTATCTGTTTATTTCTTAACAAGCCACCTTCTTCCATACACTGCCTTGGGACATAAAGTAGCTTCCAAGAGCTATTATTTATAATTTAATGACCATATAGCTAATACAATCAAGTATGGAATAAATAAAATATAGTGAGCAGTCTTTTTTTTCAATTCACATCACTATTTTTTTCAAAGAAGATGAAGCAATCAGTGAAACAAATGGCAACTAATATATAATGTTACAGCATTCAGAATTTTCACATGCTCTACACATGTTGCTCTTAAATTATTTTCTGGACAATATTTTGTTAGTAATAACCAGCTAGCATATTCAGTTATCTAATTTATTATTAATATAAATTTTTATTTCAACCCTCTGAAGTTCAGTTTTGTATGTGTATTTGTCATATGTATTACCAACGGGCAAAATGCAACATTTTGAAATAAAAATGAATTAAAAATAATAATCCATGTTTCATACTAATTCATTGAGAGAATGGTTCTGAAAACACATGTCAACAAGAATGAGTGTTTACTGAAGTGATTGCCCACTTGTAAAATATTTGCTCAAACTTACTTTGTTCTGATTAGCTGGAGATAAACTTCTAAAAAGTTTTCTGCCCTGTTTGCCAGCATTCCAAATGGTGAAGGATGTCCAATTACTAAGAATTCTCTCCTCTAGAAACAAAACTCGGTGTGTCCAGATAGTTTCCCTGAGAATTGTACAAAACAACAACAAGAACAAAAACAAGATTTAACATTATTTAGACACAAAAAGGTTCAAAGAGACAACAGGTTAGAATTCTTAAAATGTATCTCAGGAAAATTTTAGATCATGCTGTTTCAAATGTAATTTTGCAATAAAACACAACATAAATACCAATTTCCCCTCTTTTGGGCTTCAAAATAAGGACTAGGGCTTATTTTGGGGTGATGTCTCTCCCCCCGATATATGGGAGACCCACTTCTTCTGCTTGCTCAGGGCCAGGAGGCCCTGTGGTATCCCAGTGATGCCACTTCAAGGCAGGAGGGTGGAGCTAATCCTCACACCACACACTGGCTTACCTCAGGGCCCCTGCAACCAGGCCACCCAAGCCCCAATACCTGCCTCACCTTGTGGCATCAGCTCCAACAGCCCTGTCCAGCAGGACCTTGCATGGCTGCCGACCCACTTCTGCTTGCTTCCAACTGCAATGGAGCAAGAGGTCAAGTGACATACTGCTGCCATGGCCACAAGGCAGTTCTTGGGGCATGTATGGCCTGGCTACAGAGGCCCTGAGGTAAGCCAGTGGCCCTCGGCTCACCTTATGTTGGTTACACCATGAGCAATTAGACAGAATGTGTGAGCGACCAGCTTCACAGGTGCTTAAGTAGGGCTTATTTTGGGAGTATGGCTTATATTAGATACATGTGTAAAATATATTAGGTCTTATTTTGGATAGGTCTTATTTTTGGGAAAACAGGGTACATGCTGTATATGTGTGAGTTGTCTATGTATATATATACATAATATATATATATACATTTGTGTATATATGTGTATGTATATTCTTTTGTCTATTAGGTATTGCCCAGATAGAAGTGCTTAATAATATTATTTCTATACTGCATTTACTTGCTTTTACAAGTAAAATAGAGTTCAAGCAGTAAGTGGAACAACCTAAACTTTGCCCCCCCCCCCCCCAAAGTTTGAAAATTGGGGAATTGGGTAGGTTTTTTTTTTCCACTCGATGTATTTGTCATAATATTTTCTTTCTTTGTTTATATTTTATCACATGAAGATATAGTCAGAAGCATGATCAATTAAGTGTTTTACATTTACATCACTTTACAGGATTATCACTAAAATGTAAATAGACAGAACCCTATTAGACATGTAAAAAATATTGCATAAGATTTTGCTGCAGGTCATCACCAATATTACATTGTCACTTAAGTAGCTGACCAGGCTTCCCCTATCTAGCACTTTTTGATATTCGACAAATTGTTTGCAATGTTCAAGAAACAAAACAGCATACTTTTTCACATTTAACAGTCTGAAACTTCAGTAGCATGGCAACAGTATTTGTAATCAATATTCTCAGCATACACTTCTGCATGACAATTAAAATTAATTTCCCTTTCTTGCTACAAACACTTGAAAGAAGGACAGAGACCTCTTTACAATAAATAAAATACTGACAATATAAAAGCCAAAAACAACATGCAGCATCATTAGTAAAGTTGTGACCTTGGTGCTACTGCTACTGCTACTGCTAAATTCTAAGTTTAATAATACATTCTACAAACCGGCAGATGTCTTTTTATTCAAGTGTGTTTTTATGTCTGAACTTTCAAAATAAAATTCCATTATGTCATAAATAAACATAAGATAACATAAGCAAATGCTTAGATCTATCTGAAATGTTGAATCCATATGGCTTTGGAACTGTAACAAGGAAACATCTGCAAAGGGAGAAAATGGGTCAGGATTATCAATTTTAACTGCCCTCAACAAATTTGGGGGTGGGATTTTTTTTTTTTTTTGCATTTAGTTCCTTTCAACAAAATAAAATCAGTTCTGTTTGGCTTTCAATAACTTTCTTGTTTTGTTTGGGCTCATTTCATACCATCTCAGAGACCTCTTTATCATAATTACAATTTGTTTATTTTCTTAATCAATCATTTCCATAATAAATGCAATATTTCAAAGTGAAATTGTCTAGGGCAGGCGTGTCAAACTGTGGGTGGTGCTCATCTCTGTTTCAAAGCCGAAGAACCAGTGCTATCCAAAGATGTCTCTGTGGCATATGGCCAGCATGATTAAACACACAAGGTGTACAGAATGCTGCTTTCCTCCCACCAAAAGTGGTTCCTATTTTTCTACTTGCATTTTTAAATGCTTTCGAACTGCTAGATTGGCAGAAGCTGGGACAAGTAACAGGAGTCACTCCGTTACCCAGCGCTAGGGATTCACCAAAGTGCCAACCTTCTGATCAACAAGCTCAGTGTCTTAGCCACTGAGTCACTGCATCCCACATAGACCCAGGCTACAAAGGCTATCACAGAAAGATATTTACAGATATGGTTGGTGTTCTACCCAAATTTTCATCCTATTCTCCTTAACCAAATAGCTGAGATCATCTCTAAGTTGTCCTAGGAAAGCGCTAAGACTGTAGAGTTGAACAGAGTTAGTTCAGGATTTCACAGTGTATGAGATAGGACTATATATACTATGTGACCTAAGCAAATAACTAGTCATTAAATGCAATGACAATACTAACAATGTGTTGAAAAAAAGACAACAGAATTACTTCTTGGACTGTAAGTTGTTTTAGAATTCCAAATAATTAATAGTAACATTTAAAGAAAGATAAAAATAGAATACATAGAAAGGGAATTAACCTGAAGAGAATTATGGAAAGGAGAAAGAAGAGTAGCTCCCTTATTTCCTGAAATGTCTCTATTTATAGTGTATAAAGTATATTTGACAGTTAAATGCCAAAAAGTTGGGATAAATAGTAAAAGAACATTTTTCTAATAATTGTTTGGAATCCTTCCAAAGGTTGCTCACAGATAGAATCAAAATGCTGGAAGGATAAAACAGAATTCTTATGTCCCTACATTATGAAACTGAAACTTGTCTTGGATATGAAATATGGTTTCTACTGGAAGCATCTGTAAGGAATGGAGAGACCGTATTTCTATCACTCTAAGAGCAACAAAGACATGTCTAAGCTAGATTACTTACTCTTGTCAAGATTCTTTGATTCTTAACAGAAATTTTCTCATTGTTTAAAATTTATTTCTGCTTTAAGAAAAGGTTTTGGCTTTTGCCAAACTTCTTGATGTGGGAAAATGGGAATTGGGACAAGACCAAGTAATCAAATTCTTTGACTTTTCACCTAGAGTAAAATGTGTGTAGTACTCTTCTCTTTAGAGACAAGTCTAAATATTATACTATCAGCTAGCCAAGCCTATTAAAAATTACTCTCTAGTAATTCAACTCTAAGTAGTTCTCATTATTATCTGTTCAAGTGAATACCTGAACAATACTTTTAAGGTGCAATCTGCACCAAGCACCACTACTCCTGCAGGCAAAAAGTAGCTGGAGGAAGCAGCACAGACTAATCAAAAGGCTCTTCTCCCTATGCCACGTCCTAATCAGGATGGGAGCTGCCAGGGGTTGGCTTATTATCATGAAAACACAAATTCACTGTTCCCATAGAGAGAAGTTTGGCCCTTAAGGAATTGGGTGCCTAAATGAGATGAGGTAAGCAAGAAAATATCTATCTAAATTTGCATCCTGGCCCTCACATGCTCTTTTCTGCGAAGGTTAAGTCAGAAAGTCTGTACCACAAAGCTTTATCTTGGGAATATTTTCGTAGCTTCAGGTTGTGTCATAAGGACAAACAGTGGGTGGATCTTCAGTTCTTGCAGAGAAGTGTGTGACTGAGCCTTCAGGCTAATTACATGATAATTACAGATGTTCTGTGAAAACCTGTAATGAGTGCATCTTAATGTTACTAATATTGGTAAAATATGTTGCTTAAGGAGTGTCAAAAGACAGAGATGATTTGGGGGTTTCCCCTTAGGGTTTCCGGTTCACCTAGGTTGTCTTGTACACTGAGAGCTGTTCCCAGGGCCAGTAGCTGGGATTCCTGCCTTGGGGGATAAGGGAATGCCATTTTCCCAGACGCCCAGAGCCAACACAGGTGCAAGGAACTGCAGCAACTTGCAAGCAGCAATTAAGGAACTGTTTGAAACAATATGAAACTAAAAGCAGTTCTTAAAAAGTTACATAAACCACCTCCAGAGAAGATTCTCACTGGTTAATTTCAATTTTCACACAAATTTCATAGCTAGAAGCAACGGCAATGCGTCATGAGGACCAGTTGGAATGCCAAACTGGGGCTCCACAGCTCATAATCCTGATGCAAAGTAACTTTAAATTGTAGTAAAAGGATAAGATTTATTTTTGTAAGGCCCTGAAATTCTTGTATTCTTTTAATAATTTTGATGATTAGAACCAAACCAAGAAGAATCAGAACACACTTTTATTATATTTCTGTTGGCTTATTACACTTACTTTTTGTAGTGAAATCACATCAAAATTTTAAAAAATATGAATATCAAATCCACTCCTTTTATAAATGGAACTGGAAAAATAAGGATATATGCCCCATCAAATCTTTTTATTAACAAAATACTCAAAATCAGATAGGAATGAAATGCAAAGAAAGGGAATTAAATCTTTTTCTTGAGATTACTAATAAAATAAAAACTCTCTATTGATAATCCAAACTCTAATTTGGCACCACCCTAGTCTTAAGGTACAAACACTCCAGTTAAAAAAACTAGAAAAAGATGTAGAATGAAAGTTTTTTTTAAAAAAAATTATGTCCTCTAATCTATTTAGAAGACATATAACAAATTTCAAATGTTTCAAATTCAATTTCCTCCTCTATTAAATACCAGAATTGATATATAATGTGGAAAACACAATTATAGGTATATTTTTAATTCGTGGCTTTTGATTCTTCAACATACAACAACTTACTATTAAAATAACCACAGCTGTAGGAATGGAAAAGAAGGTTCAGAAAAGACCCTATAATTATTATTAATTATATGCTAATATATTGTATGCACAGATAGATATGTATATATAAATTATATAGATAAAATATAATGTAGCATACATTATAATGATAATAATGGAAAGCCAGTTTAGTCTAGTGGTTAAGACACCAGGCCAGAAATCAGGAGACTGAGTCCCGTCTTGAACATGAAAGCCAGCTAGTGACTTTGGGTCAGTCACTCTTTCTCAGCATAACCATCTCACAAGGCTGTTCTTGTGTGGAAAATAGGAGCAGGAAGAAATATTAGATACATTCATCACCCTGAGTTACTTATGAAAAATAATAAAGATGGGTTACACAAAAACTATATTTATCTGAAAACAATAAAATGCTATATAAATAAAATTACATTACTGTCCTGACCCTCAAAGTCCAAATATGTTAGTGGGTAGGTTAAAATATATTTTCAACATTATTAAGTGACAATATTGAAATATTTGTAAGCAGGCAGAAAAATTTATGATTACGTTGTTTCTATTAATTATATTCATACTACTTCAGTTAGATTCTACCAGAGGTGGTGAGGTCTATCCATCCTAGTGATTCTGCTGGATACTGCGCATCCATTAGGTGGTGCTGAGCTGAACATAATCAAACCAACATCAGGCTCAGGCAATAAGACGGCCAGTCGTTTTTTGTCGCAATGGAGCTACAGCCTTCTCCCTCTTAATGCAAACATGACCCACATGGTGCATTTGATCACTCGAGGTGGCATTTGACGATCCAAAAAGTGGACCCTCCACCTGCGGGAATAACACTAAGAAGATGATGAATGATGATTTAGATTCTGTCATCACAAAGCCCATGCCATTTAACAGGATATCCCCAAGCCTCTACTATAGGAGACTATGTGAGTAAGGCTTTTTCTTCTTCTCATATCCTTTTTGCCATTCAGTAATCTATTCTGTAGAACAAATTAATCATGGGAATTCCCAGAGGG
This sequence comes from Thamnophis elegans, assembly GCF_009769535.1. Taxonomy (NCBI): domain Eukaryota; kingdom Metazoa; phylum Chordata; class Lepidosauria; order Squamata; family Natricidae; genus Thamnophis; species Thamnophis elegans. The sequence continues at coordinate 59,793,020 of NC_045542.1, forward strand.
GTAAAAACAGTAATTTATTCCTATATTTAAATGTTGCAAATGTATAAAACGTAGCTCCCCCCACTAGCCAATCAGACATTAACTTCTTTTCCTCTTGCAATGGGAATTGCAAAATTAGATAAATACTATTAGATTAGTAAATTAAATAAATAGTTTCTGTCTGTAGGGCATGTCGGCTCTGACAAAGTATGATTAGAACGCTGATAACTTAGGCTGATTGCTATCTATACTGAAAATTTAAGATGGCACATCTTTCTTCAAACAATCTATATTCTTTTGTAATCGTCATAGAGATTAATTTCTGAAGATACATGTACTAAATGACAGATTGTTTAACTATGATTTCAGATATATACCTACATTTCAATCTGAAATAGTATATTCCAAATGGTTGATTTCAAGTATTATATTTTTCTTTCAAATTTGAAATATTACCTAAATTAGCCAAATCAGTTTTAACTTTATTTAGAATATTTGCACAGGTGTCACTGCTGGAGGTAAATGATTTCAACTGAGTACTATCAAGAAAAGAAATTAGTTGAACATTAGCTATGTGAATCTGCCCTCAGAGACATAAAGGCAGAGCACTTCAGCACCACACCTATTATGAAATCTGAAAATTCCTGTACAAGTTGCTTCAGGCATATGTAAGGATTCCTAGGGAAAATTGCTTGCCTATAGATATAAAAGGATATAACTCAAATAAACTGAGTGCAGTGCAATAAAGCTCCACATTGTTCTTTATAAAAAAGATTATTAAAAGTTACAATAAAAAAATGAAATACAAACTAAAAAAATGAAAAAGAGAAAAGAAAGTGCAGAAAAGAAAACAATAGAAAGGAAATTGGAAAGGAAAAAAAAATAAGAATATAGCAAAGAATAAAAAGAATATAAAGAAATGAATTCTTCATCACAAGTATAAACGATTTAAGTAAATTATCACTTCTCTTAAAATACAACAAATAATCTCTTCTCATATTTTATGCAAACATTCTAAATAAATCAATTGAGCAAGAATTGCTTTAAACATTTTGGAGGTAAAAATGATTAAAAGGGAGATGCCCTCCTTGCTTTCAAGCAAACCAATAATTCTAAAAAAGGGGCAAACTTTATAAGAGCAAACAGCCAGTGACTTTGTCCAGCCTTTTTGACCAGCGTTTTTCAAAGGATTTATTCTTTTAAGGAAAACCTAGTAATGATTCTAATTTTCACCCTTCCAAGTATTATGAATCTTGACTATAAGAGAGAGAAGGCTGTGGATTTCAATGCATTCTTGAAACGATATTTGTTCAGGTCAGACAGAGAAAATCCAGGTGATACCCTGAAATTCTATCTCTCAATGGTGGAACAAAACATTATCAGTGAGATATCAAAAATAACCAGTCAATCACAAGGAAGAATTAATGTTATAATCTCTAATCTCTACCAGATGTTTTTTGGGGGGCTCAAAACAGCAGCTCAATTATAATTCTGTTCAGCATTCCGACTTCTTACCCCATGTTTGCTAATGTACAACTTTGTAGACCTGTCAATCCTTCCACTTCTGTGGAGATAGCCTTTTATGTTTTTTTTTAAGTGTCTGAAAGCTAGATGTATGATTCTTGGGTCAATTAGGCATCTAACATTCAATGGGATTAATCCTCTGTATAATTAGATCTCTAGATGAGCTCCCTGATCTTGTAGATTAGTATTGGTCTTTTCCTCACAGGCTTGTTGTGTGGGGACGAGAATGCTATATGTTGCTACTAACTCCTGAGAAAAGGTAGAACACAAATCTAGCAAATTAATAAAATAAATAGGCCCCTGATCAGTACAAAGAATAATTTTATCTTGAAATCCATGACTCAATGGAAATACTCAATGAAAATACAACAGCATTAAATAGACATCAGTCAACAAAGTGGTCAAAAGAGCACATAATCATTTGGTTTTACGTTTCAAGTCTTTTTTATTGTTATCAATGAATAACAGAACATGTAGAGATAATTGAAGCTGAGGAAAACCCGAGAGACCTAAAAGTCTCTGCACAGATCTGTCTTGGCCCTTTTCATTTTAGGAACCCTGGAAGAGGAACAATCTGAATTACAGTATGGCTTTTAGAAGCCTTTATACACAGACTTGCATAACTTTCCCCCAAACACAGTAGAAGGGAAAAATAAAAGTTTCTCAGACAGAATAAAGATTGTACTAAAAGGCATGACTTAAGTACTGCCATGCTAGTATCCCTTTTCAGATCATGGGCTCCATCGCTGAAATATATGCAATTGTCATCTTATGCAATTGGACCTGAATGTTTCAAGAATTGTATTATTAATTACAAAATAATCAATGCTCAATTTGTTTGCATTACATTGGGAAAAATATTTTAAAATTGAAATATGTTATTCATTTCAGAACCAAAAAGCAAGGGAGGGAATAAGGGAAAGAGGGGGAGAAAGGAAGAGATAAATGGAAGCTTCGTATTTGTGTGTGTACAGAACCCATCTGAAATTGCTTTGTGCCATTTTCTCATTCTGCAAGTATGCTGTAATCCAGGGGTCTGTGCCATACAGTCTTGTAAAATGGACTTAACAGCTTGCTGTTAATTCATAACAAATCCATTTCCAATAAAACATTTTTCCCACAGAAAAATAAACTGTCTTCCAAATACTTGAAATATCATTAGAAAAGGATGCAAAAATTCTAACAATCATATCACATACTGAACAATATGATGCCATTTAAGTAGTAATAGGAAGTCAAATTTTTGCTTTCCACTCTCTATATTCCTTTCTAGTGGTGATCAAACTCTTTCTAGTACATTGTTTGTTACATTTTACAAACTTATCTCAGTAAATAACATATGGATACAAAGAACCACAAAAAAATCACTGATACTCGACAACAGGTATTGGGCAAAAATTCATTTTTTTCCTTTTTTTATGTGCAAAATTCATATCAAGTGTGTTGCTCATAACTTTTGAAACGAAACAAATTATATATACTGAATACTTTTACAGACATTTACTATGCAACTGATGCAATAGTTTCTATGTACAAAAAGGATTTTTCATTATAAAATTGCTCACATTTAATGAGCCTATACTTAACACTGGCTAAAACTTTATGGGCTCATATTTTTCTGTCAAAATGCAAGTGTGTGATGGAGAAAACCTTTTATTAAGAATCTCAGCAAATGACAGAAACATTTAAAGTATGTCTCCATTTTTTATCAAATTTGGAACATTACTTTTAGAATCTCCATAAACTCTAAAAAGATGGGCTTTTAAGGCTTCAATCTCTGTAAAGAACTCTGCATGATCTCTGAACTTCTGTGAACAAATACCAGTAAGTTGTGCAATTGATTTAAAGCTCAATATCCCGTGATATTGAGTCTACCTGATATAATAGAAAAAGATCTTAAAATCAGTTCTAAAGGTCTAGGACAACTTACCATGACCAACTTGCCACTGCCAACTCACTAAGGGACAACTCAATGCAAGATAACTGTACTCTAGACCCATTCCTCTCCTAATATTATTAGTAATATTAATATTAATATAATAATAAATTAATATAATAATAAAATCCCAATGATTTTAATAAAACTAAGAAAGAAGGAAGAGGCGGATGGTCATCTTAATATTATTAATATATAGTAATATCTAACGTACAATTATCTCGCATTGAGTTGTTCCACTGTGACTTGTCTGTGGCAAGTTGTCTCGTGGTGAGTTAGCCAATTCTACAGTTCTAGTCTGGAATCACATGGATCACTGTCAGATGAAAAAGAATGGATCCACACATGAGAGTTCAAGCTAACTACTTTATTGTACTCTGTCTATAATGTAGGAATCTCCCTGGACTGCTTGTCTTCCCTTGGGAGCTAATAGAATCAGTTTCATGGAGATTAGGTGAGGTCAATGATTCAAGGCTAACTCACTGCTTGATTCCTCCTCCCTGCCTGCTGGGTGTTTCCCAATACTTATAAAACAGACAGCCAAAATGATTAAAGCTAGAAACCAGTCAGGTGAAATGTTTATAGGATTGGATCATAATAACTAATTTTCGGGTTAAAAGTTATGTGTTGTAAAAATTCAACTAACATATCCCCAAAAATAATTTGAGACCACAGTTGTTGAGCATCAGGCAACTTACAAGTTTAAAAAAATATTGTAAGTTTGCAAGCAAATTATCCAAAGAAATGCCTCTATTGTTAGGAGATAAACCTATAAACTCTTATCTAATACTCCAAGACATTTGATACAAAACATGACTTACTCTAAAACTGTGTTAGTGGCTGCCTGTGCATGGTAACGATACAGGAGGAGGCAATCATCAACTCGAAACACCTCTCCACCTTTTCGAAGATGTTCATAAAAGAAAAGCAGATCCTCTGGGGTCCCCTGCAACAGACAAATCAAAAGAACTTGATACAGTAAACTATCTATAGTAATGTAAGTCTAATATAATGTATTAGAACCTATGAATAAATTTATTTAATGGATATTCAGAAATATCTTCTACAGCTAATATGTAGTAAAGACAATGCAAAAACTTTATACTACTGGAAATATTTGAAAAAACATTTGATTTCTGTTTGATTTTCGAGAGTAAAAATACCCCTCCCCCACATCTTTAAAGAACATAATATAGCTGTGCATTATGAAATTGAGAGGAACTATGAGGAAGTGCTGCTTTGGCAAAAATACCATGCCACGCAATCTTGACAAGAATAAAAAAAAATTGAGGTTGTTGAGAAAGTGGTGGCCTTTCAACTCCGGCGGTCCTTGGATGAAACCGATTATCTGGATTCCTTTCAGTCCGGTTCCAGGCCTGGGCCTGGTTACAGCACGGAAACTGCTTTGGTTGCGCTGATCGATGATCTCTGGTGAGCCAGGGATAGGGGTCACTCCTCTATCCTAGTGCTCCTTGACCTCTCAGCGGCCTTCGATACCATCGACCATGGTATCCTTCTGCGACAGTTGCAGGAGGTGAGAGTGGGAGGCATCATTCTGTGGTGGTTCTTCTCCTACCTCTCGGACAGGTCACAGTCAGTGTTGGTCGGAGGGCAGAGGCCGACCCCTAGGCCCCTCAATTATGGGGTGCCGCAGGGTTCGGTCCTGTCCCTCCTCCTATTTAACATCTACATGAAGCCGCTGGGTGAGATCATACGCCGGCACGGGATTAAAAACCATCAATATGCGGACGATACACAATTGTATCTGTCTGCCCCGTGCCAACTCAGTGAAGCGGTAGAAGTGATGTGCCAGTGCCTGGAGGCTGTCAGGGTCTGGATGGGAACGAACAAGCTTGCACTCAATCCCGACAAAACTGAGTGGCTATTGATGCTCCCTCCCAAGGATGGTCCAGCTATTCCATCTCTTAGCCTGGGGGGGTGAAATTATACGCCCCTCAGAGAGGGCTCGCAATTTGGGAGTCCTCCTGGATCCACAGCTGACTTTAGAACATCACTTGTCGGCTGTGACCAGGGGGGCCTTTGCCCAGGTTCGCCTGGTGCACCAATTGCGACCGGGAGGCCCTTCGGATGGTCACTCACGCCCTCATCACCTCAAGACTGGATTACTGTAACGCGCTCTACATGGGGCTGCCCTTAAAGAGTGTTTGAAGACTTCAGTTAGTCCAGAATGCAGCCGCGTGAGCGATTGTGGGTGCACCTAGGTACACCCACGTTTCACCTATCCTCCGCGAGCTGCACTGGCTTCCCATTGGTCTCCGAACACGCTTCAAAGTGCTAGTTGTTACTTTTAAAGCCCTACATGGCATTGGACCTGGCTACCTGAGAGACCGCCTCCTGCCAATTACCTCCCACAGACCTATTAGATCGCACAGGTTAGGCCTCCTCCGGATTCCATCTGCCGGTCAATGTCGGCTGGTGACTCCCCGGGGGAGGGCCTTCTCTGTAGCTGCTCCGGCCCTCTGGAACGATCTCCCCGTTGAGATCCGGACCCTTACTACCCTTCCGGCCTTCCGCAAAGCGACTAAGACCTGGCTGTTTTGGCAGGCCTGGGGCTGTTGAATTATCCAGCCCCATTCTAAGTTATGAATGTTGTTGCAATTTTAAACTGTTGTTTTTATTTTTATATTCCCCTTCCCTTTTTATTGTAAGCCGCCCTGAGTCTTCCGAGAGTGGGCGGCATACAAAACTAATAAATAAAAATAAATAAATAAATAGATTGATAGATGCCCAAATAAGGAAACATGTAAAAATGATCATAATTATTTAAAAGAACCTTCCATCAGGAAACTGACATACCTTAACAACATCTCTTGAAAATTTTGTAATTTATGAAACTAAATTCTAACCCTTTTTTGCATTCCGAAGCTTTTTGTGTAACTATTTAAAGGATCTGTAGTATTAACTAATCTAACCTAAATTAAACTAATTTAACATAAACTAAACTAAATTAAAAGCTCAGTTCCACCTTTATCTTAGTGTTCATATTTTCCAAGAAGCAAAGACAGAAGCAAACATTGACACAATCTAAATTAAACACAAAGAAGCAGCTTAATTTGGAAGATTTTGTACAGATCAGGACTAACTATATTGTCCAGCTTTTTATCATTCAAGGGTTTTCTAAGCTTATTACCTTGCAAGTATTTTACCATGGATGCTTTGGTAATATCCCTTCTTCATGATTCAGCTGCATGATTCTCTGTGAGATCTAATATTCAGATATTATTCTGAGTATATGTAATTCTTATACAGGAATTGAATATTTTGGGGTGCCATTTTCATAGTACTGTGTTGTGACTCAGCAGAAGCTTGCTGTGAGTTGCATCGGGATGCAGGAATAATGAGCAGCTGTTGCTCGTTAGGGTCGTCTTCTGCAGATAAAAGACGGATGGTGCCACGCCTTAGTTGCAGAAGTCAACGTCGTTCGTCGTTCGTGGTTCATCATTCGTTTGTTCGTGAGTTCAGTTTTGAGATTCAAAGAGGCACTTGGATAAGTGATTTGCTTTTGTAAACCTGGTTTGCTGTAAGAGCTTTTTGTTTTTGCTTTTGCTGTGTAACTTTTTGCCAGAGACTTTATCTACGCTTATTTTTGGGCTCGCAGCCAGCTTGAGCCAGGACTGATAAAGATATGTTCTGTCTGACTGTCATTTGTGAACGAGCGAAGAGGGGGGTCAGAACAGTTTGACTTCTGCCCAACAAACCTCCATTTAATTAATTATGGAGCAATTACTTGCTGAAAATAGGCAACTGGCTCAACAGATAGCAGTATTGGTGGACCAAATTGCTCAGCTGCAGAGAGCTGCAAAAACCCCCCAGCCAAGGGGGAAGTGCCCAGTAGCCATGCCAGATAAATTTGATGGGAGTCAGGCCATGTTTGCCGCGTTTCTGGGACAATGCCAGCTGTTCCTGAGTTTGAGAGTGAAGGACTTTCCCACTGACCGAAGGTGGGATTTATTATCAGTTTGCTCTCAGGTACAGCTGCCCGTTGGGCTACCTCCTTGTTAACTCAGCCGAGCCCTTTGTTGGATGATTTCCAGGGTTTTTGTCAATACTTTAAACGGATGTTTGAGGATCCTATTAAGGGGGAAACATCAACTAGACGTCTGAAGTCACTGCAGCAGGGGAGTGGTTCATTGCAAGACTATGTGAGTGAATTCAGGCTGCGTAGCCAGGATTCAACGTGGAATGAACCAGCTCTGATGGACACATTCCAAGATGGATTGTCCGAGGCCTTGCAAGATGAACTGGCAAGGGTGGACAGGCCACCAACATTGACGCGTTGGTCCACTTGTGCCTCCGGATAGATGCCTGGCTGCAGAGGCGAAGGCCTCGCTGTGCCTTCCAGGAGACCACCAGCATGCCAGGTCATCAAGAGACTGCAGTGGACTGGGAGGAGCCCATGGAGTTGGGTGCTGTCAGGCCTCAAGTGTCTATTGTGGGGATCTTGGACACCTGGCGGGGAGTTACCCCAAGAATTGAAGGGTTGCGCGGACTGCGGCCGTCCCTCAGCAACAAACTATCATGTCAGACAACTGGCACGTTTGTGCAGCTGTGATACCCCGTTTGCACAACGTAGCGTGCATTCATGGGGTGTGTAATCCCAGGGCAGATGCCCTACCTAGGAAATCGGAGAACTCTGACCCTGCGAACTCGCTTCCACCTTGGACTGTTCTACCCATTGCATCCTGCGCTGCAGTTTATCATCCTGTGAGCATACAGTCTCTGATACGGGATGCGCAGCAGGGTGACGAATGGGTGGAGCGACAAAAGGCGAAAGTAGAGCCGGCTTCCCCGTGGACTTTGGAAGGGGATCTTTTGAAGTATCAGGGCCGGCTCTATGTTCCCACAGGGCACATCCGTCGACGGATGCTCTCTCAGGTTCATGGCGCTTCTGCATCAAGACATTGGGGGGGTTTTCCGGACATTACGCCTGGCATCCCGTCAGTTTTGGTGGTCCAATTTAAGAAATGACGTGCGGAAGTGCGTGGAGTCATGTGTCCAGTGCCAATGGGCCAGGTCTGCGAGGAGGGCTTCGCCAAGATTCCAGCCCTTGCCAACCCCAGTCCCCGCAGGACTTCATTTCTAGGTTCCCGGCGGGGTACCAGCGTCATGGACTGTGTTCCATGGAGGCCGTCACCAACCCTTCTGGTCCGCATTCCGAGCGTCAGAACTGGGGGAAGGGCCCTGCGGTGGGGGATAGTGTGGTGGCCCGGCAGGAGTCGGTGGAGCGGCCGCTAGACTCCGACAGTGAGGGGTCATGAGTTGGCCTTGGAGGAGATGGAGGATCCTGGACAGGGTGTTAGGGCTCGGCCGGAGCTGTTAGAGCTGCCGCCAGACTCCGACAGGGGCTGGTGGTTCAGCCTTGGAGAGGGTGGAGGACCCTGGACGGGGTGTCGACACCAGGCAGGGTGGGAGGAGACGTGGTGGCCACCGGATACCTGGGGAGCATTGGATCAAGGGGAATGTTCCTGCAGGTATTTGGGAATCACGAAGGAGGAAGCACAGGAGATGAGTGTGGGCCATCTTATGGACAATCCATTCTGACTGCATCCAGACCATCGGAACCTGGGGAAGGCTATTCATGCCATCTTTGGGAGATTTGCAGAGTGCAAAAACTTTTTTTCCCCCTTTCGGAAAGCTCTTTATCTGATTGATGAGAATTACATTGATCAAGTGCTGTGCCAGCAGAAACAAAATCTTAGGTGCTGCAGATGGTCAGCTATTTCCTTCTCCAGAACATGGAAACATCCACCTACCTACCTATTCTCTCTCTCCCTACCTACCTACTGTATTTCTCTCTCTTTCTCTCTCTCTCTCTATCCCTCTACCTACCTACCTACACACTCTCTCACTACCTACCTATTGTATTTCTCTCTCTCTCTCTCTCTCTCCCTTTATCTACCTACCTACCTACCTACCTAATTAACTAACTAACTAACTAACTAACTAGTCTCTCTCTCCCTATCTACTGTACTTCTCTCTCTTTCTCTCCCTTTCTATCCTTCTACCTACCTACTTTTTTTAAAATTTGCCTCTTCAAAACCTTGGTGTGTCTTATACTCCGGTGTATCTTATACTCCGAAAAATATGGTACTGCTACTAAGTATGAAGTAACATAAAATTTGGTTTCTGTAGGAGCCATAGATACCACAGATGCAACACTACAGACTGAAAAAGTCTGCTTATTTTTTGCCATTGGGTAAGAAGAACTGTGTAACAAATCTGCTGCAGCTTTCTATTAACCTTTTAATTTTGACGCTGAAAAGAAGTATCTTACATATGTTTCTATTAGGTTTACTAATTAAGGGTATTAAAGAATTTAGCAGAGAATAATGAATACTTGCAATGGGAATGTGAAAAACAACATAACCACCAGAAAAAGAAAACACCAGTTGCTTCAACTTACATTCTAGTGAGATTTATTCTTCCCTGGTGCTCAACATTGTGGTGATGCTATGTCAATGGCAAAATTTAACCTGGCTTCTGTTCTTCATGTCATGCTCCAAGTTAAGTCAAGTTAACCACATGGTTCTAATTACAAAGCAACCTGCTGCCCAAGTTTTTGTGTGTGTCTCTGTATGTGTATATGTTACCACATGCATATTTGAAGAATTTATTACACCATATACCATTCCCAGTGCTTACATATTTCCCCATTCAAACTATTACTTTCAGTAGGTTCCATAATTAAGAATACTGTGATTTAAATGTTCCGTGACTTATTTCAGCACCAATGTATGGAAGTGCTACTTTAAAATATGTATATATTTTCATGCCAAAATGGAAAGGGGCCCACTTCAAATAAAAAGGGTTACAAATTTGAGAAGTATTACCATAATAAGGAAACAATGAACAGCTTGGTAGTTATATATCTTCAGAAACAAATACTGCTACTAATATGTTAATTGTGATAAGGATAAATACTTATTCAGAAACAGGCATAACACTTTAAAGCAACTTTAACCCAAAGAACATCTACTGAGAAATAATTAAAAATATCCGCCTAATATGGACTTTTAGAAAAAGACAATCTCCTCTATGCAGAATCCTTGAAAACATCATTACAGTCAAGGAACACAAGTCAAGATATGTATCTGAACAGTTATCAACATAACACTCATCTATCTACATCTTGAATTCACTTATCTGTATTATTTCTTAACAGATCACAGAGTCCTACTTTTCTATTTGCTTGCAGACACATGTATGCATAAGGAGACCTATAGCCAATGTATAGTTTTCATAATCGTTTCAAACTCTGGTTCTTTCTAGAGCCATCACCAAAGATATGTCTATAAAACCTGTTACAACAATTCATTCATCTAATGGTTAGCCTTAGACTTTCCCCAAATGATACAAATCCAGTTAAGACTTTTCCTAGTGCCCTGATAGGTTTGTAAATTATGTTGGTCCAATTTCAAAGCAGGAAATTTGTGATAAAGTTATAATTGCTTGGTTGTTTTGAAAAACAAAGTTAAAGGATTAACCTCCCGAAACAAAAATATGTGAGCAGCCACAGTTCACTTGGAAAGGAGTAAAGATCAAGCAATGGATTGGATTAATTACCTCAGCATGCTTAACAACATACTATTAAGTTATGCTGTTAATAAGGGCTGTTTTAAAGAATTTTATAAGTATAATTTATTTCGCTTAAAAACTTCATCTTGGACTCAGCTCAAGAACTGATCTCTGTTCAGTTTTATCCATAATGTGCCAAAAATATCAGAGTCTGCATTTTGTCTTTCTTTTTCCCCAGAGCAGCTAGACAAATCCCTAGGCAACCTTACAATATTTTAATTCAGCTATTTAAAAAATTGGATCTAATATTTTCACATTCCATCAGTCATCAGAAAAAAATCCTACTTTCATTTTTACTGTAAATATTCATTTTCTAATTTCTAATATTTTTCCTGTGACCCTACTGAAATATGCTATTCTCTTTTCAATTTTTCTCCTTAGCACTGAACAGAATTAAGGAGAAAATATATCTAATGATTTTTCAGTTACCATTAAACTTTCTCTTTCTGGGATGTGGATATATTTTCTGAAATACAATAAAATATATAATTATGTTAATAAATTTCAGAAAATCAGTAGTGTTGAGACTAAAGCTCACTTTTCTTCATGTAAAGAAAATAATGTAAAGGGATGGGAATATTTCAAGAGCCGAGGTGGCGCAGTGGTCAGCTTCAGCTGACTGTTATCTGCAGTTCAGCGGTTCTAATCTCACCGGCTCAAGGTTAACTCAACCTTCCATCCTTCCGAGGTGGGTGAAATGAGGACCCAGACTGTGGGGGCGATATGCTGACTCTGTAAACCGCTTAGAGAGGGCTGAAAGCCCTATGAAGCGGTATATAAGTCTAACTGCTATTGCTATATTGGAAAAGAAATTATTCTGAAACTTTTAAAAATAAATATTATGAATGGACAAAAGGACTATTCTTCACCTTCTTCCAAAACATTATTTTCATTTCCAACAGAATCCATTTCTATTGTATCAGCCTCTTTTAATCTTATCAATTCATTGTTTCTTTTTCTCTACATGCACATTATGCAATATATGTCCCTTTACTACAATTTTTGCAGCTAACATTTCCATAGCCTCTTTCACTTCAGTCTCTTTTACTTAATCATTCCATTAAACATCTTTCATACTTTTTATTAATATAACTCTATTAAACTTTACATTAGTATGCTTTTTAACTCAATTCAAGCAGATTTTCTCGCATACACTTCCCATTTATTCTGCTGGAAAATTTATCTTCTAATTCTTTTACATACAGGATTTATACTTTGCCTTTTTTGCATTATTCTATGTTCGATTTTTTCCTTCTCCACCATGTCAATTTTCCCCCGAGATTCATTCAGCACTATCAAATAATATGCCCCTTATTTAAAACCAGAAAGTCTTGTCACTTTGTATCATTCACTAATTATCTAAATCTTTCATCAGAAATAATCAAAACAGTCATATTTTAGCTCTATATTTCATTGACATGTGTATCGAAGGATTTATGCTTAAACCACAATTTAAACAACTGGATCTTTTTCCAAAGAGATATACACAAAATCAGTCACCATTCTTACTCATTCAAGTGGTCTCCCCTCAGTTGCTTTATTCCATTCATTTATGTCACCAAACAAAGTAATTATATCAGTAAGTCAGAATACTGCAAATTTTCTAAAAATTCCATTTATGCTTCTTTTCTTATCACCATTCACTGGTGAAAACATGACATATCATCAACTTATGACATCCCATTTTCATACAGAGAACTCCATGACAAGATAATTCTATTACTTTATGCCAAGCTGAAGAGATGCCCATTTTATCTGCTTACATTGGATTTTTTGGGAAATTGTATTTCTCACATCTGCATATCTGTCTTTTATATTATAACTTACCTTGTGTTTCTTTGCATAACAGCAATATGTAACAACATACATACAGGACTCTTCTATCTTATATAATATGCGTTCATTATTATAAGATTTCATGTGTAATGTCTGACATCACTTCAATACACTACTTTGCACTGAAGTTGCCATTCAAAACAATTCATGTGTAATGCTGTATTATGTAAGTACCTTCTGAGTCAATTCTCAAATAGAAGCTGTGATTCACACTGTTTTGTGATGTCTCTTTCAAATGCCAATCAGGGCCCTGTGTCTCACAATAAGTCACAGAGTTCAGTACTAGGCGAAATATTTAAAATGCTGTGTTAATAGCGGGAAAATTCTAGAATTACTTGTAGTGAAAAAGTTGATGTTCCTTATGTGCTTGAAAAATGTCAATGTCAGACCTGGAAGCCATCTTTTACCTTTTGGATTTGAAGGTCTGCTACATTTTCTACTGTAGGAAAATGGGAGGGGGGATTATACAGGGTATGGGTGATATGTAGCCATAACAACATTCCTTCTCAGAAAGTCAAGGTCGCCTTGTCCCTGCATCTGGACGGATGTACGTAGATTGGAGGAATCTTCCTTCGTGGCCATGACTGATTGGACCATGTGATGGACATGTGGGTGCTGGGCAGGGTCTTGAACTTTCAACTGGGTGGGAAAACTTGGACGCTTTCAGATTCAGGTTTTCCCAGATATGCCAATATGACATCTCTAATAAAATGGAACTTTGAGGAAACTCAAGCCTCAGAGTCTTTTTTCACTGCAGGTGTTACTTGGAACCCTGACAGTCAATACAAATTGGCAATAATGTCTTCACAAATAACAGAACAAATAGCATCACATTAGTGCTCCTTTTTTTGTGCTTCCCCAGAGGTAATATTAAAGCAAGCAATAGCAATAGTTAGACTTATATACCGCTTCATAGGGCTTTCAGCCCTCTCTAAGCGGTTTACAGAGTCAGCATATTGCCCCCAACAACAATCCGGGTCCTCATTTTACCCACCTCGGAAGGATGGAAGGCTGAGTCAACCCTGAGCCAGTGAGATTTGAACAGCCGAACTGCAGAACTGCAGTCAGCTGAAGTAGCCTGCAGTGCTGCATTTAACCACTGCGCCACCTCGGCTCTTACTGAGGCTATTACTGCTGACAATATTAACATTTTTATATCATGAATTACAGTGATGATGGTGTTCTCCTGGAAGAGCTGAAGGAACAGGTTGGGGACAGATTGCCTTGGAGAAAATCTAGCTATATGAGTTTGCATCAATTTGATGGCACATAATCAATCAACAAAAACACCATAGTAATAGATCTGTGTTGCTCAGTTCCTCTATCAATGACACTTTGAAAAACAGGCTAATTTCTTAATTAAATATAACTCAGTGAAGTGTTTGATGAAGAATTTCAACCTTGATTAGGATCGCATGGTGCAAGCATCTCTTGAGACATTATTGCACAGATTTCCCAACCTAGAGGCCTCTAGATATGTTAGGAATATAACTCACAGAATTTCTAGCCAAAAGCACTGCTGGGTGGAGATTCTCATAACCGTACTTCTAACATATCTGGAGGGCATCCAACTGGGAAAGAGTAAGATCAATCTTTCCCATAATTAGGTTATGTTCCTCTCCTTTTCATATTACGTACCTTTCCTTCTTCATTAAATCTTCCTACAAGATAAAACCATTCCCGAGAACAGAACCAAGTTGGCATAATTACTGTTGGTCCATGGGATGTGAAAACCTAGAAACAGAATGAGAAAATAGCCTTTTATTTTTCAAAGAAGCATAGTTCTTAAGAAATACATTTGGGGACCTAATACTTCTTGTCTGTTAAAACTCAAAGCCTGGTAAGTATTTCTTTTGAGATAAATGGGCTGTTTTGTTAAGAAAACTGAGTAATTTTTAATGATAAGTAAGAAATGCTATGAATACTATAATAAATTATGAATATTTTATTACAAAGCTGCAGTGGGTAAGAGTACTGTTAATTAGTAGAGTGGTACTGAAAAAGGTAATAAATTCTTTAAATGAACTGTATTTCCTCTCTATTACTTTCTCCTTAGAACAATTTAAAGAATAGGCTACATTTTACATAACACCATTTACATCACAAAATCAACAAGGCAAGAATGAAACATGGTTCCCAAGTAATCATTTTTTCACGCTAAATCAAAGCTGAACTCAAGAACTCAGATTACAAATCTGAGATCATGTGTTTTGCAATATCTCATTTGGTTTTATTGTCAAAAATTAATGAATTTACATCAAAAATATAACAAACCCAATATAACACACACCCCCATTTTTTTACAACCCTATAAATACTTAATTTGAGATAGAATCAGGGCAACTAGATGGAGCCAACCATTTCCTGGTTGGATGCCCTTCCTGATGCCATGCAGAGTTTGCAGCAGATATTTTTTCTTTGCACCCTAGAAGAAAAATGCCTGCTGGTATTTAAGATTGAACTCTCAACCTTCCGAGTGGGAGGCAAGTGTCTTCACTACTAGGCCACCATGCTGCTCAAAGGAGCCCAATATATGAACCGTTATTCAAATGTGATATTCTACAATGAGCTTGTATTCCCTACATAAAGTGTTGTTGGCATTTTTATCCATTCATTTAGAAGTAGCCCTTGCATCTGAAACTTGTCAATGTTTCTTAGATTCAAATAGAGAAAATTCAGCAGCATTCTATAGCTTGTTCTATGACATGTAGTAAGTTTCCCATAAGATCTAAACTTCACAAACATGAAATAAGGTAGTTGGAAAGTAAGCACACCTGTAATTTTTACTATTTACATAATATATGCCAAAATTAACAACCAATGGAAAGTGCTGTCTTAGAACAAATCAAGTGGAAAATATTTGAATGACTCCGTAATAGCCTTAGGCAATTGGTATTTAGTAACATTTCTTTTATGTCCAAGTAACATCTATAAAATAAGAACAAAAACTGGCATATATGAGTAGAAATATTGGCAAATTTAATAACCTAAATATTTACACAGAAAACTGAAGAAAACTAGTATCTAGGAAAATAAATGAATGTGACCCTTGATTTGTATATTTCTGAAAGACAGTTTCAGTGAATTATACCAACAAAGCCTTTTTTTGCTTTAAACAAGTACGTCTTAAACCTAGAGCTGAAATAAACCAGAATATCCGGATTATGTAAGGTAAATTTATTTTTTTCCATTAATATAAGACAAAATGTCTAACATGTCTGCAGACTAATCGTCTTGTCAAGAAGTTAAAGGAGCATAGTGCATTCTGCCTTAGGTATTATAACTAAAGCTACTTTTATGAGCTATACAAAGATAGACAAATATCAGTTGTTTCCAGCTGCTTCTTGTGGACTTAACCTAGCTCATTCACAGCATATACATGATCCATACAATACCACTATCCAGTTATTATGCTGCCAAATGTTTGCAGTGCTGATTCTAGTTTCCTTGTTCCATTACAACTTTCCTACATATTCTTAAAATGGCCTTTAAAAGTAATATTTTTTTTAAAAAAAATGAACTTAACCTAACAGCCATAATTTAGGAGGCCAGATCTGCACAATATAGCTCAAATCACATTCACTGCATGCTTTGGCTGCAAGAAAAATAATCATATTCCATACCTAATGTTCTACAAATCTCTAAAGTAAAACTATATAAGAAGAAAATGGTCTAATTCTGAAACAATCTAATAACTTAACAACATACTTAAAACCATTATCTCTAGCAACATTGTACATTCCATTCATTATCTTGTTTTTAAGATTTCACATAGTTTATCTTCAAAAATCATTCTGAATGAAATTAATATAAAGGAATAAAGACAATATTGAAACTTTAGGAAGAGTAATTATCCTAAAAGATCACTGAAGAAAAGCTATATAGAAAGTTGTATCCAAGTCATACATTTTCAAATGATTTCTCTGAACTTCTAAAGATTTTCTTATTTTCCCTTATTTGTTGACATTCTTGAGTGAGGTATCTTTTCTTGTTCTTTCTTGGTTTGATATTGAAAGTCTGTGTTCAGTTATCATGTCCTTGTTATCCTAGGCTTTTGACTTTGTTGCTTAGTTTTAAAAGCCATTTTAAATGTTCAGTGAATATCTATTTCTAACAGATACATTCCTTTGGTTTATTTGGTTATAGCTAAGCTCATATTTTACAATATCCATTTTGAGTATCACTGCCATTCCATTCCTTCATTTGGTCATTGTATTATACAATGGATATACAATGGATTAAATGACTTGTTCTGGACCAAATAAGTAAAATATGTTATTAGCTCTGTCTTTCAAAACACATAGTATTCTCTCAAACTCTGTCCACTTTCAGAGTTCTTTTCAATCTTCAATCATAGAGAAGAAACATGAAAGGGGCAAAAGGTATCTCTGCAAATATTTACAAGTGCATCCAAAGCTTAGCAGAATCAAGAATATGAATCCTATCATTATCTTTAACAATAAAAAAATATGCAGCTAATAATGTTCTCTAAAAGATTGTAGAATACATGTTACAGTAAGCGAAATGTGGACTCTCTTTTCTAAAGTTATTTATTGTCTTTGAAGCCTCAAATAAATGTGTTGGTATTGAATTGATTAATACTTCTAAACCAAATGTGCTTTTTTTCAAAAGCACAATTGGACTTTTTTTTTTCCTTTTAGAAAAAAAAAACTTTGGGGACAACCATGACCTGGCTGATTGAGAATTTCCATAGACAATACACCTGAATTTTCATAGGTTAAAAGTAAATCTGTTTTATTTCAGTTTCTTCATTCAAGAACATATATGGAGAGAAGCAGGCAGAAGAAGAAAAAGAAATAATGAATTTAAACATAGAAAATTACAAGTAGCTAAACAGACAACCAGAAACTAAAAAAGGTAACTAAAGACATATACAAGAAACTACATTTTTGAAAACTTCAAAAACAAAACATCCCAGCTGTCTAATACTACACTAAATATATTGGTGTACTTCATCAGATTGCTACTAGCCTTCATTTCAAAATCTTCTACAATATTCAGAATAACTAAGTTCCAAAATACTTCATTATGAATAATCATTATGTTTGCAAAGTGGCCCTGGCAGGCTGGCAGCCCAGCAGGGTGGCTGAGAGCAGCACCACCAGGAGGTCAAAGAGCCCCAACGAGGCCAGCAGCAACAGGGGCAGCCGCTTGGCAGCCAGCATAGAGCCCGCTGCAACCGAGAAGTGTACCAGAAGCAGCTGGGTCAGCAGGCAGGGTGAGTGAGAAGTGCCCCAGCAGCCAGCTACTGAAGCACTGCCACTGGGGGGTGGGGTGTTAGGGGGAGGGAGGGAGGAAGGGAGAGAGAGAGAGATCCGATCCAATGTCGGTGGGCTGGCAGTGATGTTCTCTCTCTCTCTCTCTCTCTCTCTCTCTGTCTCTCTGTCTCTCTCTCTCACACACACACGTCATGAGAAGTTCGAAAGTCTGAACTATTTCTTTTACTGTACCCCCACATACTACTTTTCTTGCCTTGCACGAACAGGGGAGACCAGAGCTGGAAAACAGGTTAGTGAAGGGATGTGGCTGCCCTGGGGGAAGAGGGGGGGGGGTCTTTTCATTTTTTACTAAGTGTAAATGTGTGTGTGTGTGTGTATGCGTGTGGGGGGGAACAGAGCTCTTCACGAGTCTTCTCACTGCCCTGAAAATAGGCAGAGATCGTTGTGTATGACAACCAGTTGATGACAACCTTAAATTGCATCCTTCTCCCTCAGAAAGAGCCCCACTCCACTCCACTCCACGAACACACACACACACACACAAACACTCTTACACTGAGTAAAAAGTGAAAAGACATGGAAAAGCACAGAAATGAAGAGGCTTTCTCTCTCTGGTTTTAACGGTATTGTGCTGCGCCAAGGCGCAAGTGGACTGCGGCTGTACATGTCAGCCCCACATGTCGCCACCTCTAGCACTGGCTGTGCCCATCCTGCCAGGCTTATTTTCGGGGTATGGCTTATATTAGGCCCATCCCAAAAAATCAGACCAGGGCTTATTTTTGGGGTGGCTCTTATTTTCAGGGAAACATGGTAACTAGACCTACCATAAAACATGAATGAGAGGACAACTCTCTCCAACAGACACACTGGCTGAAAATTCTGAGAGATGTATGCCTAATACTGTACATTTGGAAGTATTAGAATGGGACTGATTTAGGTTTATTATATTTAGCCTATAATACATACCAGGCCACTCAGTGATGAAAACACCTTGGGAAATGTATAAGTTAACATACTCTATTAACTGGCAATGTACTTTCAACATGATTCATACACACTTAAGTACTACTGATTCAATAGAAGAAACCAAACTATCCAGCTTTCCTTTACCATAAAATAAATGATATTTTTAAAAAATCTAATTAAGAAAGCCTACACCCCATTAATTACTTATTTAATACATTTATATTCCAGCAAAAATTGGTATATATCTTGCAAAATAAAACACAGTAACTAATAAATGAAATATACTGAAATCTGTTAAAGAATACAAAGTTTAAACATGCATCTATAAAATCACTTAAACAACTAAAACATAAAAACAAATAAACTACCTACAAACAAACCTGACAGAATATTTTTAACGTTCTTTTGTCTACTGAAAATCTGTTATTACAATTACTTGCAATCATATTGCAATCATCCCACCCAGAAACAGGGAACAAAAAGAATAAAACCTACACAGTTCTTTCTTTTTTTCAATAGCTGGGAATTATACCTCCCCCAGCATCTCAAACTTCCACGCATTTCTTGACAGTTACTGCCAAACCCTAGAGCAATGGGAACTCTCTAACTTTGTGTGATGATCCTGAGAAGTGCCTAAGACACTCATACACACGTAAATTATGCCAATTTTTGAAGACAGCAAGACAAACCGGTAGAACAGCATTTTGAATTGATTTATGAATTAATCCATAGGTGTAGATTCAGTTAGATAATGAATTCATTCTCCATTTTCTGCCTTGCCCTAGGGAATATGAAGTCATGTTTTTTTTTTTTAACAAATTGCCTCTTGGTCAGCTTTTTCTAGCTTCAGAGAAAACTTAACAAGTGCTGTGTTTCAGTGCATTTTATACCAAATGGTTAAACTAAAGCAGCATGTGGGTGTCTTTATTTACTGGCACTGTAGAGCAGGTATTGGTACTGATTTAAGTTTTAATTGCTTAGAGAAAATACTGGCAACAAAACTTTATTTTGTTTTTGATTTCTAGCTAATCTTGTTGAAAGCTACACATTGTATTGGCATATGTACAGATATGTATTGGCATTATGAACTGCAAACTGAAACTGGACAGAAAGCTATTCTATTGCAATTAACAGGACGTTTGTCTGTTTTTTTGAGAATTGCATATACAAAATTGATTTTACCAGTTAACTTCTGTATGAGAACAAAAGTATAATGTGAACAACTGAAGCTAATTAACATGAGGCATCCTTGGTGTTCTCTGAGCTTGATTGTTTTCTTGCAGATGTTTCATTACCAAAACTAGGTAACATCATCAGGACCAGCACTGATGAGGTTACCTAATCTGCACAATGAAATGTTTGCAAGAAACCTACCAAGTTCAGAGAGCACCAAGGACCCCTTATTTCAATTCTGAGCCTTTATAAATATTCTCCTTTATTGGCTAATTAACACTTCTAAGCCTAAACAATATATATTTCTCTTTTATACAATGAGTATCTCTGACATAAAACAATGAACACGGTTCCCTTTCAGCATATAATCTACAACCAATAGATTTCTGATCTTTTAAGAAAAGGAGCTTCTTAAATCTCTTTGAGTGGGCAAAGGTACAGGTGGCTTTCACTTAACAACCACACTTTCAGTGCCCATTCGAACATACAATGACACTAAATGAACCAGTCCTCATACTTACAGAGTTCCAATATCCCCACAACCACGTGAACTCTGTTTGTGATCTTCACTGCTAGTTTCTGACAAAATCAATGGTAAAGTCAGCAGGAAGTTGCAAATAGCAATCATGTGATTTAGTGCTTAATAATGGCATAGGATTCACTTAATTATGGCACCAGAAGTGTTGGGTACTACCATCACTAAATAGTGCAGTCACATGACATTGTGCTTTGCAACTGCATCACTTAGCAATTCTGGTCCCAATTACCATCATTAAGTGAAGACTAATTTTAACAGACTTTTAAAAAAATACATGTGTCTATTTAAAATTTCTTAAAGAAATCAGATATGAAATTACTAATTTCAATCTGATTTTTTTAAAAAAAATCTTTTTTTTCTGGTGAGGAGGTACTGCTTACAGAGATCCACCAACCTACCACTGTGGTCTAGAAAGATCCTCCAATTTTCCAGACTTACAGAAATACAGACTCACAGCCTGGTGGTTACTGCTCAGCCTGGTGGTTACTGCAGAAAACCTATGGAAGAGGGAAAAGTGAAATACAATAGGAACCCCTTGGCTAAGTTACCTTGAGTGGCATCAAGAAAAAATTATGACTATTGTCAAAGTCACTGTTACAAGCAAAAAAAGTTGTTACCCCTTGATACTTGTATGGTCTAGTCTAGTGCCATTGGTTAATATAATTTCTGGGAATTAAAATAGTGATATTAAAAGTTCATAAATCAAAATTATTCCATAGTTGGTATTGTAGCTGAATTCATACTATTATCATAATAAAAACAACTATAATAATGGTATTCAAACTCTTAAAATTTTTGGCTTAAAATACTTAAACTCTGTGACCGTTTATTATAATTACAAAGGAAAATGAAAAGGATTATATGGAAAGCAAATGGTGGAATTAACAAAGATGGATGATAATAGAAGATAGAAAAACTACATGTGTTAAATGAAAATAAGCAGTGAACTTCAAACAAGGCAGGCAGCATAAAGTTTTCATAGATTTATTCAAATGGTGCATGATAAATTATTGGGTAATATTTTAATAAAATCTTAAAGGATAAATGGGGAAAGCACAATAAAGAATTTATGTACAAAGATAACAAAATGAATGAAACTACATTATGCTCATAGTAAAAATAAGTCTGACACATTTAAATCAAACAAGAAAAAAAATCATGATAAAACTTTTAACAGAACATACAGCCAATTTTTGTCACTAAATTTCTCTTTTTAAAAATTATCCCCCAAAGTTATTATTTAGTTAAGATATCCTTCATTAACACTCTCTTTTAGCACCTTCTTTCACTTTCTTTATCCATATTAAGGAACTTCCCTCTTTGTTCTTTTAGATTTAAATCACAGTAAAATAAAATAAAATGAAACAATACAAGCTATCAAGCTGTCACATCCCAAACAAAGCCTAGTCTTCACAAGATTACATATTTATTACATCATGTGTAAACCATTCATCTGCTTTGGAAGCTGCAAAGTTACAGAAAAAGTAAGTACACCCTCTCTGAGTTCTATGGTTTTGCATATCAGGACATAGTAAAAAATCATCTGGTTCGTAGCATTTCTTAAAAGTACAAAAATAAATCCAACATGGAGAAGTCATTCCATAGGTATGAAGAGGCTAAGTAGCAGCCAGGTGCTGCTAATTAAGTGCCCTTGATTAATAGATCACCAGCAAGTGGGACTATCTCTACAAAAGCTGAAGTTTTAAGAGTTTGCTGGCCTCCAGCATTGTGGTGTGTGTTAACACACTGCCAAAGAGTAAAGACATCAGCAATGATCTTAGAGAAGTAATTGTTGCTGTACATAAAACGGGGAAGGGTTATAAGCGCATTTCCAAGCAATTTAAAGTTCACCATTCTACAGTGAGGAAGAGTAGTCAAAAGTGGAAAACATTCAAGACAGTTGCCAACCTTCTCACAGTCCCAGCAAAGTCACCCCAAGGTCAGACCGTGCAATGCGCAGACATATTAGCCCATTTGGGTAAAGGGAAAATTTTCACGAATTAGACCTAAGAGAAGCCTTCTACAGAGTCAGAATAAAAGAGGGAGATGAGCCGGGGGGGGGGGGAGAGAGATCCAAGATGTATTACCTCTCAGATTCTGCATGTTTAAATGTTAAAGCATGTTAAATGTTAAAGTTCATTATAGTACAATTAGAAAAAGACTGAACAAGTGTGAATTGTTTGGAACACTGCCAGGAGAAATCGTCCTCTCTCTAAAAAAGAACATGGCACCACAGCTTATGTTTACAATATTGCAACTGAACAAATTACAAGATTTCTAGAACCCGGTCCCTTGGACAGGCAAAGGGGAGGTGTCTGGCCATACTGCATAATGCCATGTTTGGTGAAAACCAAACACAGCAGGGGTAAAATGCTCCAGGTTCGGCCCAATTCGGCTGAACCAGTAGAGACAATTGCCATTGGAAGCTTTTTTCCTGCTTTTTAAAGCATTTTTTCCCTGCTTGTTCGGGCAAATAGGAAGGGGGGAAAATGCTTTAAAAAGCAAAAATGAAAGCTTCCAACTATTGCACAGCTCACAGCTGATCCTTACAATCGTCAGCTTTCCCCCCCCCCCCACTTTTTAAAGCCTTTTTTTCCTGCTTATTCGTCTGAACCGGCAGGAAAAAAATGCTTTAAAAAGTGGGGGGGGAAGCTTCCGATGATCGCACGGGTCAAAACTGAACTGCACAATCATTGGAAGCTTTTTTTTTAAACTTTTTAAAGTATTTTTTTCTGCCTATTCGCCTGAACCGGCAGGAAAAAAAGGTTTTAGAAAGTGAAAAAATGTTGGCCACGCCCACCCAGTCCATGATCCCCCACTAAGCCATACTCACAGAACCAGTGGCAAAAAAAATAGATTTCACCACTGAAACACAGGATATCAGCACAAACACCTCATATCAGTTGTCAAACATGGTAGTGGAGGAGTAATGATTTGGGCTTGTTTTGTAGCCACACTACCCGCAGTACCCAGCAATCCCAAGAAACTACTGGTTACCGTAATTTGATTTTGTGACTTAAAGGATTTTCATAAGTTTTGAAGAAAGTTCTACAATACATTTGGCATGTAACTCACTGAGAAAAATCTTTTATCATTCCCTTATTGGGGGTGAACCATATGTTAGATGTCAATGAGAAAATCATTCAAGCCACTCAGGACAATTGGGAATATATAAGCAGCATTTTAAATCCCAATCTCATGTATATATGCATGATTAAATATGTCTTTGTCATTGATACTGCCATGTGTAACTGTCTAGGTTTCTAGATATTATTTATGGCAATCTCTGAATGTTTTATTAGGTGTGAAACACATAGAAAAACATATAATAGACATTTATTCCTCAGTTTAGAAGTTCCGCCACTAACATCTGGATATATGCCACCACAGCTATGTTATTCTTAAGCAAAGCCCAGCCAACAGGACTCGGCATTTCCTTGTGTGGTTAAGCTAAATTTTATTCCTAAAGAATAGAGCACTGTTTTTCTGATATCCCAAACTGTAGCATTGCTATTAGCTTCCTAGAAACACTTCAAAATCTTTATTTACTTCAGACCACAAATTATATTCAGCAAGAGACTATTTTGAAGAAATCTCTATTTTCCCCCACAGTACAAAATTATAGTAAATTTCCTTCTATGAAATATAATTCACATTTATTAGCAGCTTACAACTCTTTCTTGGATTTGCAGATTCTAGAAAAAATGAATTTATAAAAATGTGAGTCATCTGCAGAACTTTTCAATAATACGTCTTAATTCTAACTGAAAGAGGAAATAAAAGCAGTTAACCTCTAAAGGTTGTTGAACTACAAATCCCAGAACACTTCACAACAAACCATCATAAGTTATTTGGAATTATAAATTCAACGTCACCACTACTGCACGGTCATACTGTAAATTAACTAGTAATTTCAACTGTATTTCAGCTAATAATTTCCTAACTATAAATCTTAGGAAAATTGAAACTACACTGGACTATGGAAGTCAGATCAAGATTGAAAAACTAACCACAAAAAAACAAAAACCCATCTCTGCTAATATTTCTACCAAATTGGTCCAATTTGCAAATCAGATGATTCCAAACAACTTGCTACAAGTTTGTGTTGGAGTAGTTCTCCACAGTATGGCACTGCTTATACAATAAAGAACTGCATGAAATGAAATCTTTCTTTAAACTTTTGCATTAAACAGTTTCTTTCAACGTTATCATAAAAGCGACTATGTAATATGCACAAAAGAAAAACGTGATAAGCATATAACCTTCTGGAATGAAGTATTTTGAAGAAAAATTTCACTATTCAGCCACAACAATACAATATACATTTGGAGAAAAAAGAAAAAAGAAGCATTTGAAGAAAATAACATTTTGCCAACTATTATCTACAGGCATAACTGCATACTTTGTGATTATGCCACAATACATAGCATAGTTTATAATGTCTGGATGAAAAATAAAAAGGATTAAACTAACTCTCTAAGAAACTAATATTCCACAGTCAGTAAAGAAATTAAATCTGAAAAGAGATGTAATACTTCAATAAGAAAACAGTTCCTCCAAAGCAGCCATAAGGTACTTAGAGGAAAGAAACTAAGGTTTTAGAGTGGCCTTCACAGTCCTTAGAACCTGATTATTATTAAAATTCTGGGGAAAAATCTCAAACAAGCAGACCTAATCATATTTTTGCTAATCAATTAACTGGGGTGTGCAGGAAACATACCACTGGGCATCAATTGGGAAACAAACTCTGCAGTGAGTGGAAAATTAAACAGGTTCCTGCCATGTCTGACAACTTTTCCATCTAAAAGGTGGAGG
This sequence comes from Thamnophis elegans, assembly GCF_009769535.1. Lineage (NCBI taxonomy): Eukaryota > Metazoa > Chordata > Lepidosauria > Squamata > Natricidae > Thamnophis > Thamnophis elegans. Next base: position 59,818,623 of record NC_045542.1, read on the forward strand.
AGGGAAATAGAGGCAGAGGTATTCAGCAGGTTCTAACCAGTTCTGGAGAACTGGTAACAGAAATTTTGAGTAGTTCAGAAAACCCGTAAATACCACCTCTGACTGGCTCCACCCCCATCTATTCTCTGCCTCCCGAATCCCAGCTGATTGGGAGGGAATGGAGATTTTACAATATCATTCTCCTGCCATGCCCACCAAGCCACGCCCACAGAACCGGTAGTAAAAAAATTTGAATCCCACCACTGACTAGAAGGTCAGCTAAACTGGCCTTAATTCTTACTAATAGGGATGAAATGGTTGAGGGAATGTAAACTGTAGGAACTTTGGGGAGAATGACCATTTCGTACTAGAATTCACTATAATGCAGGCATAGGTAACTGAAAAAAGTCAGACTGATGTTTTAGATTTTAAGAAACATAACATCAACAAGCTGAGAGATTAGGAAGGTTTTCTTGGATGGAAATTCTAGAGAGAAAAACAGTTAATGATGTTTGTGAAAAACTGGAAAACAAGATAATAAAGGCCCAAACAAAAGCAATACTACACAGAAAGAAAAACAAGAGGCTCCAAATGAAACCAGCATGGCTGTACAAAGAACTCTCTAACGAAGTACAAAAGACTTAATAACAACTACGTAGAAAAAAACTGAAAACAGGACACATAACTAGAATAGAATACCAAGCCCAAATATAAACAATGGAATCAGTATGGCTAAGAGCTGATGTGGTTCTAATCTTCAAAAAGGGAAAAAGTGGATCCAGGAAACTACAGACTAATCAGCTTGACATCAATACTAGGGAAAAGGGAAATCCTGGAATAGATAATCAAGCAGTGGATTTGTGAGCACCAGGAAATAAGCAAGGTGATTACTAAGCCAGCATGGTTTTGTTAAAAGCAGATCATGTCAAACAAACCTTACTGCCTGCTTTGATAAGGTGACTAATTAGTGGATTAAGGACACACTTTGGATATAGTATTCTTAGACTTCAGTAAGGCATTTGACAAAGTTGACCACAGCCTATTTCTTGATAATATAGAACAATGTGGGATAGACAGAAGTGGGCTCCATATAATTTAACAACTGGTTTGCCCAGAATCGAAAATGTGAGCGTGCGAATAGATATATTCTTAGCTGGCTACAGGAAATAAGAAAGTCTTGAATCTATGAAGAGTTTGCTTGTCAACTAGTATAATGGATAAACAGACATAATAGAGCTTCTGTAATAAAATTGCCAAGTAGATCATTTTAGGTCCCAGCTGTACATACTTCGAATATGATACAAAAGCTGGTGTTTTTGGAGCTGGTAGTAACATTTCTGTTATTTATTAAAATACATGACTTTTTAAGACTTTTTTACAGGTTGAAAAAAGATGTCACTGCTTTAGGATATTACTAATATTACTAAAAGCAGAGGCTTTTTGTTTCTTAGGCTTGCATTTTAAAAAAAACAGCAGAACTTCTGTATCACCATGGAACTAAAACACTTCTTCCAAATCATTTTTAAAGTGTGTACAGTTCTAAGAAATACTTATATGTCTGGTCTTTGAGAACTGCTATAAGAAATACAAAGAGAAGAACTTCGAAAGCCTGCATTAATTTATTACATAAATAATGTTTCTATAATATATGCAATATTATAATACTAAATTTACAAAATAACTTGTTAAAATAGAGTTGAAAACATTGCATTAGTAGTAGCTTTATTTTATTTTCCTAAAATTTGCTATAGTGCCTGTCCACAAGTTCCCCACAGCTGTACTAAATTGGCATATACTTTGTTTTATTTTTTAGGCAAGTAGGCAATATGGTAAGAAAAGTAAAGGAGCAAATAATTGTCAAAGTAATAAGTCAATGTGAAACAGCCATTATTGTGAAAGCAACAATTTTCTTCTGATTACCAAACTAGGTTTTCTAAAATTATATATAAGAATATCATTTGAAATTCTTTGTATATAATTTCCACAAGAAAACTAAACATGGTAACAAAGAGGATTTTTTGTAAATGCAGAGAAGCCATAATTTATGCCAAGAACATGCTGATCTGTTACAAAAACTTGTTCTGCAGTGGGGCAAGAGGTGAATCTTTATAAGTCTTTTTCCGTGGTTCTGAATGAACAGGAAATAAATATGAAGTACCCTTAGTTTGCAATGGAATAAGAAAAGAAAAGGCTGAGGGGAAGAAACCCCATAAACATTCCCTGGATCAACTTTTATAATAACTGTAGTTTGGTTTCTTTCAAAGTGCAGCTTCATTTACTATTTACTAAAGAATATGGCTGAAAAGTGTTTTTATTCTTTCAAAAGCCAAAACTTGAAAAGGCAATCTAGTACAGCATAAAAAGGGCTTGATTTTTAAAGTTTCATTTCCAACACTCACTTTTCACTTTGTATTCCCCATCATTGCCCTAGATTTATTGGTCAAGAGTATACTGAAACACTTTTCAGCTCACAGAAAGATGATAAAAAGATCAGGTATGTTCATCAATATAAAACTAGCAGAAAACCATACTTCCATATAAATCCAGCAGAAACACAAATACAGCTTTTCTTTCACTGAAGACACAATGGATTTACACAAATGAACTCCGCGAGCTGCACTGGCTACCTGTCGATCTCCGGGTGCGCTTCAGGGTATTGATGACCACCTTTAAAGCACTCCATGGTAGTGGATCTGGGTACTTGAGAGACCGCCTTCTGCCGATTACCTCCCTTCGACCGATTAGATCGCACAGATTGGGCCTCCTCCGGATTCCATCTGCCAGTCAATGTCGACTGGCGACTACACGGAGGAGAGCCTTTTCTGTTGCAGCTCCGACCCTGTGGAACGATCTCCCCGTTGAGATTCGTACCCTCACCACCATCCAGACCTTCCGCACGGCCCTTAAGACCTGGCTCTCCCAGCAGGCCTGGGGATAAGTTTTTAAATTACCCGCCTGAGTGTTGACTGTTGAATGCAAGTTGGTGTTTTATTATCTATCTTGTTTACTCACTGTTTTTCTTGTATTATTGCACCCCCTTCCCGTGATTGTAAGCCGCCCTGAGTCCCCTCAGGGAGAAGGGCGGCCTATAAATCATAATAAATGTCTAATAAATGTCTAAATGTCTAAACTACCTATGTAATTCTGTTGATCACTGAAATACGAGACTACCTTACTTTAGGATTAAATAATGTAGACTTCAGGAATGATTTGAAAACGACAGTGTGATGGCCATAATAGCATGGTCAAAGCTCTCATTAAGTTATAACAAAATGCTACAAATGACTGTAATAACAATTTATGGGAATGTTCAAAGTCTGCAACAAAAATTGAAGTATAAAAAATTTAGGAAGGTAGTGCTTTCATACCCCATCATGAAATAAAAATGGTTGTTTAGAGAACAGAAATGGCATTCCTCCATTCTTATTAACTGAAAGGCAGTGGGCACCCATTTTACATTATTTTCTAAAACTTAAGAAATGCGCCCCCCTTCAGACATTTAGATCAATAAAATAAAAGGTGTGACTGTCAATGTTCCTTCTAATTTTTTTTCAGTGTGTGCGGAAAAGTATAGTGTTTGAGCGGCACATTTTCATATCTGAGTACCTGAATTTTTTTTAGCCATAATTGCCATCAGAGCAATTATGGGGAGGGGAGGGGGGCAAGGAGGAAAAGGGTCCCCTCCCTTTCCCTCAGACCCCCAAGAAGGAAGGAAGGAGAGCGGGAGGGAAAGGAAAGGAAATGAGAAAGAAGAAAAGGAAAGGAAAAAGGAAAGGAAATGGGGAAGAAGAAAGGAAAGGAAAAGAGAAAGGAAAGGAAAAAAGAAAGGAAATGGAAAAGAAAGAGGAAAGGAGAACGGAAAGGAAATGGAAAAGAAGGAAAGGAAAAGGAAAGGAAAAGAGAAAGGAAATGGGAAAGAAGAAAGGAAAGAAAAAGAGAAATGAAAGGAAATGGGAAAAAAGGAAAGGAAAAGAGAAAGGAAAGAAATGGGAAAAAGGAAAGGAAAAGGAAAGGAAAAGAGAAAGGAAATGGAAAAGATGGAAAGGAAAAAGGAAAGGAAAGGAGAAAGGAAAGGAAAGGAGAAAGGAAAGGGAAAGGAAAGAAAGATAGAAGGACAGAAAGGAAAGGAAAGAGTAGAAAGGATTGGTATTGCTCAAAAATCAAGTCTCAAGATCCTGTGGACCCCTTTGGCTCAGGCAGTCCAATTCCATGCTGGTTCCCTCTCTGCCCGAAGCGAAGGGATCGCAGAAAGACTTCCCAGTCCAGAACGGGGCTTCGGACAATGCAATGGATGAGAAATCCCGGATGTGCAGAGAAACGCAGGCTACAACCAGCCAATCATGTTTTCCCAGGATCCAACGAAACTCCATAGGACCAATGGGAATTCTCCCTTCTACAGCATCATTGGTCTCTGGGCAGAGTCTTCCTTGATTTCACCAATCACCATATGGAGGAGAGAGTTCGGTGCAGAGAGAGAAGGGAGGGAGGGGGGATATTTTCAGTCACATTTAAAGAAACACTGTGCTGCACTTTGAAACTTCTACGTGGTGTTTTCTTATGTGCACGGCCGCACAGGCGCGCAGCTTAGAAGGAACATTGGTGACTGTCTATAAAGAAGTGTTTTGAAACTTTTCCAGATATGCTCATTGTAATATTTTTGTTCATGCTGGAGTAAAGTAAATCAATTCAATCTAAAATCCATGCTGCATATGCTCTAAACCAGTGTTTTTCAACCACTGTGCCGCGGCACACTAGTGTGCCGTGACATAGTGTAAGGTGTGCCGTGGGAGAATTACTTTATATATAGTCAATATAGGCACAGAGTTAAAAATTTTTAACATTTTCTAATGGTGGTGTGCCTCGTGATTTTTTTCATGAAAAAAGTGTCCCTTTGCACAAAAAAGGTTGAAAAACACTGCTCTAAACTGCATTTAATTTTTTTTAATCCAATTTCAGAAACCAAATATAGACAATTCAATTCATAGCATACATTCTGAGTGTGAGAATTATGTTATTTTGCAGATTAATTAAATCTGAAGAGATATGCAAATAGAAGGATAGGCAATCTTTTTTGTGTAGAGTCCTATTTAATAAGGATAATGAAAATCAAATCTGAATGTAGCTACACTCTCTTTCTCATATCCTTTGTCTCTCTGAAAATGTGGAAGAATTGAATTCATTCGCCAGAAGTTGAATTTATCATAAACAAAGATGGCCTTCAGAATCTGGTATGGAGATCATATGTGTTTTGAGGCTGCAATCTACCCATCCCAAAATAACAGAAGGCAGATTCTTAATAAAAATTATGGTTAGAAGCAGAGCTTTTTGCTTATAACTAAGCTAGACAATTCCAATATGAGGTAGAATGTGAGATAAGAAATTCCTTTAATATACTTCCAGGAGCCTCAGACTCCTGGTTTCTCTACAGATATCTTTCTATCAAAACAAGACAATAGGTTTTCTGATTTCACATGTTTTTAAGAATCTTCATTTTTAAGGAACAAGAAGAAATGTTATATAAAATGTATTAAATATCATTTTGTAATACATGGAGTAGATATTAGATAAGTTGCCTACTTTCATGTTTTAGATCTTTCCTTTGATTATGAAGTGTACTATAACAGACAAAAACAGAAAATTTATTTCAGTTATTTTGGCTGAAGGATGCTAATACAAATAGAACAAATATAACACCAAATCACATTGCAACTATTTTACTGCTAGCATATTTCTTGCAAATGGCCAATAGGAATAAATTGTTCCAAATCAGAAAATATTAACTTGATAATATTAAAGAATTGAAAACTTCTAATTTTTTGATGTGACACTGAAACTATTTTTTATCAAAGTGACATAGAAATAGAATTTCTCTATTTTTTTTTAAATTTTGCTTTGCTTTATCTAAAACTAAAACTAGACTCAGATAGCTGCAACAACCTCTAAAGTTTTCCAGTATCCATATTTGAAGGTTTTGTTGAAGTTTAGGGGAAAAAAATCAATTTCTCTTAAGGTCATTGCCTGGGGAAAATAGTATTTAGTTTAAAATATCCAATTTTGTTTTATATAAACAGATCTGTCAGCAGAGATGTAAATAACTTAATAGTCACTGCTTGCAAAGGACCAGAAATCTTTTGTGCTTTTTGTTGTAAAGACACCAAGAGAGCTTAAGTCCACAAACAAATCTTTACAGAACGGATCTGCCTACTTGGCCCACCCAAGAAAGTAAGCAGATCTACAACATACATATTTCAATTTAGCTAGAAATTTAAGACTGAAAAACAGAAATAGGTGACAAGGTGCAGTAGTTCGTTCCAGATAGAATTAGCCTGCATTCTTTATTCAGCTGAAAGTTATAAACAAACCACAGAAATATGTTGTGGTAGCTCTGCCACTTTGGCATTGAAGTCAAGAAATGTGTCTGAACTAACCAAGTCTTAGTGTTCACTAAACCATGCTTACTTCACAACAGATATGTAGATGTTGAACATACAGAATACCATTGTTGTAAACAGTTTTAGTTGAAGGAAAAAAGAGGGCTGTGAAAATATGTGAGACCCATCACATCCTGGACACAAATTATTTCAACTTCTTTCCTCAAGACAATGCTATAGGGAGTTGTGCACCAAAATAACTAGACACAAGGACAGTTATTCCTCCATGCCATCACTCTGTTAAACAACTACTGTATTTTTCGGACTATAAAAAAATAATATAAAATGCACCAAGATTTTGAAGAGGTAATTTTTTTAAAAAAGTTTTTACACTCTGCAGGCCTCCCAAACCCTCTGAACAACTAATTTTTTGTGGAAAAACGGGGCATGCAGAGAGGTTGTGAGGCCTGCAAAGTGCTCCTGGAGGCTGGGGGGGGGGGGGGGAGCAAGGAAAAAAATGGCCTGGGTTTTTTTTATGAAAACAGGTCCATATTTTGCAAAGAAACAGGACATGCATAGGCTTTGGGAGACTTGCAGAGTGTTCCTGGGGACTGGGGAAAGGCAAAAAATGGCTTATTTGCTGATCATTTTTGCCCTTCCTAGCCCCCAGGAGTACTTTGTAGCCCCCCCAACCCTCTGCACATCCATTTTTCTGACAAAAATGGGATATGCGGGGGCAGAGTTTTGGGAGGCCAAAAATGCTACATTCAATGTATAAGACGCACCCAGATTTTGATTCTCTTTTTGGTCTTATACTCTGAAAAATATGATAATTCCCACAACAGTCAAACTATCTAGTAATGATATATTACTATTATCCTTCTCATTTTCTTATTATCTATTTCATTATCTTCTTATGACTATAACTTTGCTTGTATCTTATAATTTATAGTGTTTTATTTAGTATCCTAGTATGATTTATGTTGATTGATTATTTAATATCCTACGAATATCACCGAGAGTTGTATCTTATGATTTATGATGAATGTATTTTATGGTTATTGTGATCATGATTTATCATTTGTTGTTTGTATGTACACTGAGAGCTTATGCACCAACCACACTTGGCCAATAAAGAATTCTAATTCTTTTAGGTTCTTTAGAACTCAAGCTATGTGCAATTGGTGGGAACAGACCCTGCAAATTATAGCTCTATGCAATTTTACAATCTGCTTTACTAGTAATACAATTCTAGTACAGAATCTTAAAAGGTTAGAAAAATAATGAGTACGTAGAATAAATAATTGTTTCTCATTGGAAAAATAAGTAAAATATTTACTGGAAAGTAATATACTTCATTTTAATTATTTGGTAAAAAAGGTAAAACAACTGAAATTATGTAATGCATATATTTTTCATGGAATTATGCCAACACAGAACTTTATATAACACTTCCTATCTTTCAGAAATTATCAGGAATTTTATTTGGATTCATTCACAGAGATCATTTCCAGTTTATCTAATAGTCTGGTCTCACTAAATCTGCTATTAATAATTTAGATCTTATTTTAAAAAAACATCTATTCGTCCAGGATAAATTCCCTTAAGTTTCTAACATTTAATTTAACTAAGCTCTGTTTATATATAGATAATATGTAAGGGAAAAAGGAAATTCAGAATACTAAACAATCTACTAGGCATCCACAATAAATATAAAAAATAAAAATATTAAAATACAAAGGGAGGCAGAAAACTTTACCAAAAATTGGGCGCCTTAAAAAAGTTTTTATCAAGCTGGCAATGTGTGAAATATTTGCACTGCAGTTGGATATGTCTGTAGAGTCAACTGAATTAATGATAAAACAAGGTTATCTCTCTTATGACTGAAGATCTGCAATTGCTGTTTCAAATACATGTACACTTCTAATGCATTGGCAACATCACATTTAACTTTAGGGAATTGGTCACTTGATGATAAACGGCAGCAAAAAGGAGAATTATCCTAAAGATAAGCATAACATGACTTTTCAAGTTTTTATTTTGAATTATTTTTGGTCATTTAGATTCCAGTATGGATATTATGTACCTCTTTTTCTGGACATTAAAAATGAAAAATAATGAAGATTATTTGCTTAATCAATGGTACCTTTTTTCTTTTCTATTGGTGGTCAGAACTCTGGAAGACAGGTATCAGATAGTATTTATGAATTCCATGGATCATTGTATGAGTTTCAACATTACAGTTTTATGTGTCTGCATCACTGTAAATTTATTAAATTATATTATCATGACAAATCATGCAACCTCTGATACACCCAGACATATTAATGTATTACTGCTCATTTATAGTTACATTTATGATTTATCTGATTACATTCCACCCTTGTGAAGCAATAGCTTGCCAAGGTATGTTAGTCCTAAATTTTAGGAAATGATTTATAAATTGCAGTTATCATTGAACCGAATACGTTTTTATTACTTTGATATCCAGCCTTCAGGAAATGAGCCTTACTTCTATTATTTTCTGAAATGGTATGAACATTAAAAAAAATTACAAACCTGATAGCATTTTTAACTTCAACATTCATTCTTGTTAATGATTTTCTCTAGAAACAATTACTCATATATTTTTTAAAGATCTTAAAATCTTTAAAAACAACTATAACTTAACTTCCTCTTATGTATTAACTCACGCAACACCACAGCAAGTGTCAGTGCTTTAGTACAGATTTACCATAAATCTGGGCCAGTATACCAAATGTTCTCAGTATCAGCATTTCCTCATTCCCTTCAGTATTCATTCAAGGAAAATTGTAAACAAAAGGACTGTAAAATAGGACAACGACTATATCTGAAATATTCCCAAGGACTCATTTGCCTGCTTGGAGGTCGTGCCCTTTGATCAAATTAATGAGGGAGGATTGATGAATTAGTTTTTACATGCTTCAAACTCCATTTACTTTACAGGTTGTCCTGCTAAATCAAGGACCACAGCCATATGTATTGATCAATAAATGACAAGAAATAATTTAAGATGACAGTGTCATTTAATATCTTTAATATCTTTAACAACTATATAAACTCAAAGCAGACATGAAATCTGAATCTCTGGTATAATTCAATGGGAGTTACTGCTACACAATTCATATTTAGATCAAAGGAAGAAAGGTATTGAAGAAAAACAAACTCATATTAACAAATGAAATTCAAGAAAATGCATAATTAAGAACATTAGATATAAAATCAATTAATAGATTAAATTCTTTAAAATCTGGTGTGACTCACTTAACCACCTTGTTAACAAATGAAATTCTGATTTCATTTGTGATTGCAAACTACGGATTATCAATAGTAAGAATTATTATTCTATAAAGATTTATTTTAAAAAAATCTACTTTTCTTCTTGTAAACTCTATTTAAAATCATGTTCTATTTCACTACCAATTCAATTAACTTTTCAAAAGAACCTGGTCATTCCGTTGGAATATAATCTCCTATTTCAATCCTGTCTCTTATTCAGCAAACATTTTGCCATGAAAATATCATGAGCCTCTGAAACAAATTATATACATATTATTTTCAGAATGATGTCTTTTCTGCAAATCTTTTAATGATAAAAAATTTATTTCAAAAATAGCAATCAAGCAAGAATATTGATATATTATGTATATCTTAAGGTTTCAGTTTCAGTTTCAGTTTTGGTTTATTTGTATGCCGCCCTTCTCCAGGAGGGACTCAGGGCGGCGAACTGACTAAAGCCAGAATTACAATATTTTGCTAAATTCTAAAACAAATATTTGCTGATTTTAACTCAATGTAAGATGAGACATCAGATTTCAATAAAACTAGGTTTATCTGATATGTATGGGAGATATTTACCACTTGTACATTTAATTCCCTCTAAAGCTCTTTTGCAAAAATATAATATGAAAAAAATAAATTTGACTCTAAATATTTATTTTCCTTTAAGTAATATTACTATTCTGTATTTAGCATGATTACCAACCTAGCACACAGCTCTGTTAAATATTGTTATTGTTCCAAGCATTTATTTCAGCAGGTCTCCTCGCTTGTCATACCTGTGGCCCATGGGCTGCATGGAGCCCTGAACAGCTAGTAATATGGCCCCACAAGATCATAAACTTTTAACATTATATTAAAATGTGCATGTGTGTGTGTGTGTGTGTGTGTATATGTATGTATAAGTATTATATTAATTATATATCATATATATCATATCATCTTATATTATATTATTATATTTTATATGCAGCCCAAGACAATTTCTCTTCACTGAATGTAGACCAGGTAAGCTTAAGTATTGGACAGCCAAGTTTTTCACTAATTCCTCCCTTTACAAATCATGCTACTTTCTGATACAGCACAGTTAGAGAAGGAAGGAATAGAAAAGAGAGAAAAAACACAGAGATATTGGATATGAGATGGGAGGCAGGTAAATTTTAGAAATAAATAAATTATTAATAAAAATAGATTACTCAGAAATCAAATTAAAATGAAAGACATAGACTGGACCGGAAAAAAAATCCTACTTATTTCTGGCCTCATTTTGTACAAATATTTATATTGAAGTTGAATTTTTCAAACCAAACAGCAAAATGAAATGTTATTGCAGAGCCTAATGCTTGAGTAAATCACTGGGGCCACGCTTCTTAGAAACACAATACAAAACATTAATATATAAATCAGTGATTCACTGATTAAGTGCTATCAACTTAACAACCACATGCAAATCAAGACAGGTCATCTTTCTGTGACTGTCATTGAGTCCCATAGAAGAGAATAAAGGTTATAATCTCATAGGGAAGATAAACTGTCTCATCTTGTTTTTCAGGTCATAACTTTATTATAGTCAGAACTGTAAAAAGAAACTGGGATTTTTTTTGCCAGCATTTTCATTGATCATCATGATCAGAGTGTGTAACACTACCATAAGCTTTAGGGAAGTACCAACCTATCTGCTTGCTCTCTTATTCTGTATTTACAAAACTAGAACTACTTGTTTTTACTTTGGAGAATACCTCTGAATTAAGGATTCCAGAAAGCAATGGCTGCCTGCCTGTGATTCTGCCTTTCTTTAATCATTCATGATACAATACAGGTTTTACCACCTGTCTGCTTCATTCTAAGCAAATAACCATGACTGTATCAGTAGCACTTACAAAGAGTTTGGAGAATAAAGGACTGTTGATAGAGTTCATTCAATAAGCATGACGTTAACTTTCAACAAAATGAAGGCCAAGAATGAATTGTGAATTCCTTGACTAGATTAAAAGCCTTTAATTACACAATTATTACTTGTTCGGACAAGTCTTCCATACAACCTCTGTCATCACCCAACAATCATTTGTGCCCACCTGAATATTGGGATGCCATGGCTTGTAACAAGAAGAGAGTGTCTTCTTTGTCTGCTATAAGACTTTTAACTTTTAGGTCAGATGAAATCATGGGTCTCTCCAAATCACTAGCTCTTCCTCATCAATCACTTTTCTGCACGCGCCTTACTTTTTTTGAAAATGAAAATAAATAGAAGGACTGCCTACAAACATTAACAAGAATAAAGTATAAACTTGCCATTTAATTTTATCTGGGAGGAGGAGGTGGGGAGCAGACATGTGAATAATTTACAGGTTCCCTGCCTTTCCTTGATTGTTTAATCAGCATTATCTAATCCAATAATACATGTTTGCAACACTTATGAAATAAAGTGTTAATTGAATTGTCTTATCAATTGCCAGATTTTTAAATCATTACTGTAACTGTTGCTGTCATGCCACTATAGAATATAATGTTTTGCTTAATGGTTGTTCAAGGTAGTACAGTTAAACATAAGTTTTGCAACCAGTTCTCGATTTTACAGTCATCACAATATCCCAGGTACCTCACAACCAATGCACATTTACAACCATTGCAGTGCCCAGAAGTCACATGATTGCCCTTTGCTAGTTTCAGAATGGCCTTCCATCAAGCAATGGAGAAGTAGAAAGTGAAGTTGCAAGTTGCAATGCAGTCATGTGTTGAAAGCAGAAGTGATGTTCCAAATCATGCATAGTCAAGATGATTTTTCCTTAGTGACCACTGCACTTACCACCTGAGTTACCAATCTCAAATATGGTCAGTAAGCGAGGAGTACCTGCATTTATATCACTCTCCCAGTAAGAGTATTTTACAAATATTCAATTTTATATTATTTATAAAATCTGTGGTCACTCAGACTTCCTAACAGGAATGTCTATAAGATTTTATTGAATAATAAAAGCTATATAAAAATAACCTATAATAAAGGGGTTTGGGCTGCTAGACTGAGTGACCTAAAGATACCCAGGCAAGTTCTGTGTCTAAAAGAGGACTAAAAACATGGCCACAACTTTCTATTCCAACACAAAACTTAATTTACATTTCTAGGTTATTTACAGCCAAATTCACCGCAATGTATCCTATGATTCTCTCACAAGCTAATCAGAAAAAAATATTTTAAAAAACCTGACTGTGTCTAATCTGGTGTCCAATTTGAAACTCAAAACAAAATAACTTATTATCATGAAGAGGAAAGCAGACACAATAGCAAAATAAAGAAGATATTGTTATTGGAAGAGACTTCAAAGACTTTAGTAATGTGGCCTGAGGAAACATTAACATCTTCTGTAGCTGTGAGAATATGTAAATATTTTTGCTTATTATCACATGTCTTGATAGGTGAGCTGAGAATGGATAAAAATACTGAAGAGTTAATAGGCCAGATTCCTAGACTGGGGAAAGGGGTTAGCAGGGAGCTTTCCATTTTTTAAAGCATTTTTCTATTTAAAAGAAACAAGCACCAAATATAGGCCCAATTTTTACAAATTTCCATAGATCCATTAGAACCCATAGAAAATATGCTGATTATTTACCAAACTCTTATACTATTCTCTACCTGCTGTGCTAGTAGTTTTAATATTCGGGTTCTTTTATCCATTTATTTCCTATTTTAATTAATTTTTATAAAACAAATTATTGATTTGATTTATGAAAGATGATTAAATTCAAACAATTCTAATGTTTAGAAATAAGCATTTTGTCTTCAGTTACCCAGTGTTCACAAATGAAACGGGTAATGTAAAATTAGCTAAGCTACATTTGACACATTTCCAAACACTAAGCAGGATCACACTCATTCAACAGAAGTAAACTAAGAAATATCAAGCTATAGGTTAGATTAGGAATTTGGAAGAGTATTCCAGCAAATCATGCATGCATCCACAAAGATATCAAGTGTTGAGCTCAGAGAATCTACAACATCTAACAAAGGATAATTTAAAATTGATTATATGTTTCTTGAGACTATGTTTCTCTCTCTCTTCTCCCCCTTCCCTCCCCCCCAGGGATGGGTTCCAGCAGGCATTACTGCCAGTTCGCTCATGGACATGCTTCACACACATGAGCACATGCGCAGTGCAATAAAAAATGTTCTGTGCATGGGCAGAAGCGAAAAACAAGATGGTGGCTCCTACAGTGCTGCCCGAAGAACCGGTTCAGGGCCATGGCATGCCTGGGCGACCCAGTCTGCCAAACCACTATCGGTTCAGCCGAAGCAGTCCGAACCAGTAGGAACCCACCACTGCCTCCCCCCTTGCTCTCTTTCTTTCTCAGCTGCTGATTTTAAAACAATGCTAATGTAGGCCTTATCAATATGTGCAATGTTTTCTATGTCAGATTATAGCTTTTTGGGTCATAACCCATACATTAATTTCTGTATGCAAAAAAACTATGGGCAGATAATCTATCCCATGAGCACCTTAAAATGATTGATTCACAGAGTACTCTGAGCATTAAATGTGGCTTGTTTAGTTTAGTTTAACATTCTGTGTGAACCAAATCATTACAACTTGAAACTTAAGTATATGATGACTATGATTTAATAAACTATTACATAGCATGGTGTAAAGCCAATCTTTACATATTTTTGACAATTCTAAAATGTGAGTAGTAACTAAACTAAGTGATAGAACAGAGGTGAATAATTCAATACATTTCACTTTTTTGTGTAATCAAAATATAAAATTCAATTTCATTAAGATAATGCTAATTATTAAAAATGCCAAGCAGTATTATTACAGCAACTAAGGCAGAACCTGGACATCTCAAGTGATGTTCTAAAATGTATGCTACATCTTAGCATACTTAGCTAATAACATACTCATATGCTAATATACTTAAATACTTAGTTTATTAAACTATAGTATAGCGTGTTCATATTCTGCTACAGAAGTAGAAGCTTTGTAATTCAATGGAAAATAGTATAAATCATGCTGCTCAGGAAAACAAGTTAGCTTGGGAAAAATATATTTTTATTCATGAGGAAGGATACTTTTTTCTCAGTATTACTGGCATTTTGAGTAACAAGCCCGAACACTTTTAACAACAAAAGTAAATGATTACTATTAATTTATATAAGAGAATATAAAGCAGGTGCTGCTTTCTTCCCTAAATTAAACCTTATAATTATTGCCTTTAGGCCAAGGGTTTTCAGTCAATGCCAATCAGTTGAGCTTTTCAATGACTACATTTTCAATGACTTTCACTATAAACAAATGACAATTATTCCCTATTGTTTAGTCTATGCAGATTGGTTCAACTGCAGCTACATGCTCAACCAATGCACACTATTATGAGATGGCAGTAAACTAGTTGTAAGTTCCTTAGTGATTAATCTAGAGCTAAGCACATTCTTTATGGATATTACAAATATAAAACTCAAGTTGGTCACAAATCCTGCCATGAACCCCATATACTTTCAGAATTATGTTGGGCCAATTTTTGTAGTTTATAAACCACTGAAAGTATATAGATACAAAGGCAGAAAAATACAACACTAAACTGTGGAGTAGGTCTTTTGGTTCAAAGTTTGTTGCACTTGCCTCCAAGGAGTAAAAAAAAACACTAAAAAAAAGTTTGTAATTCTACCTCCTTTTGTTAGGTTGTCATCCTGAATTGAACATGTTGATATTGTTCCAGTGATCTACTATGCTGCCCCTCCCCAAGGGCGTTGCTTTTTTGTATCTAAACGTTTATCAGTAAAAATTAGTAATGAATGCAAATCATAATCAACCACTCTAGGTCAAACAGAAATATATTATACTCTTCCAGAATTATCTAAAATCTCTACTATTTTAGTAAATTATCCATTAACTTTTCCCAATTTTTTTTACCTTGGCTAGAAATGAGCAGGGTATATGTAGGTAACAGCCTATATATATTTGTTTGTTTATCGAATTAATATGGCTACTCATCTCATTCAAGATGACTCTGGGTGTCATGCAATAAAAACAATTTACAAATATTATTAAAACAACTGAATTAGTTGTTATCATCTGCCAGCATATGCTTAAATAACACTGATTTATAACTAAACTTGCATTTATTTGTAAAATTAAAAGTTCAATTTGGAATTATTTCTTTAGTAGTCTTTGCTTATGGAACACTCTCTCACTTTTCTTATGATGGAATTTTTTAAAAAAAGAACACAAAATTGACTTGCAAACTACTACAAAAGCCTCTTGCCATAAAATCAATAGGAAAATATTTACCATTCATGAAATTACAATTTGAACATTACTTGAGAATAAATATAATTAAGATCAAATTATTTTGATAATTTTGGAATCTCAGCTGCAAATAGCAAATTATTCAACTGTTATCAACTAGGAGAAAAATAGAAGACATCTGAAAATTCTAAAAATATTCAGAGAAATCAGTGAATAACTATGTGAAAATATTAATTCCCTGCCTTTGTTGTGAAAATAAGCAGCTACTCCAGTCTCTCTTTTCCAATTCTTTTTTCATGAATAGAGGCAACTGCTTCCGTAGCTTTTCAAAATACCTTACCCAGGTATTCTATTGCTATATTCCTATGGCTCACGGAACTCTATTCAATTGCAACTGTAAAAAATTGGTGCTGTGATTTCCCATCATTCAAGAAGAGAAAATGTTCGCAAATTGTAGCTAAGTCTAAAAATAATATCTTGAAAAAATAATATCTTGAAAAAAACAGAAAGAACTAAAAAAAAAGGTAAAATTCCATCCTAATCTGTATACTGACCCTGCTATGTGTCATTCTGATGCTAACTATTTCAATTGGCAAATATAACAAATTAACACACAATATTTAATAAAGTAAAAAATGAAACATGATAGATAAGTTACATTATATCAATTTATCCATATGTAAAAAAAGAGAATTCAAAGATTAATTGTAAAAAAACCCTTCTTTCATCACTTTTCTTCTTTCCCGGCTCACTGGCACCGTTGGAAACTGAAATAACTATTTGCAGAGATATAAGACTCTGGAGAATTGGGAAACAACATCTTTCTCTGATTCTGCTCTTTTAACATAAAAATAAGATTACCCCTCCCCGCTTAATATGTAAATAGATTATATATGTCAATAATCAAACCACCATGTCCGATTTAGGAATGGAGACGCTTTCTGGGAGGGTGGGAGATACAGACAAATTAGATGTCCCTATTCATTATCCAATCTAAGCAATCCCAGGAGAAAAAAATTGGATGGGTGGAGGGAGAGATGTTCTGCTTATAATATGGCATGTACCCTGCAGTTTCTTGGCAAATAAGCATAACAGAAATCAAAACCATCAGGAACAGGATGTTGGCAAACCATAACTTAAAATAACACATATTTTTAATCACAATATTAGGCAGTTTGAGCCTCAAAAATATATATTTGAGAGAAAGTTCACTGATTTGAGAAATTATACAGTACCCAATTTTACATGGACAAAAAGCTGCTACTTGGGAGCTAAAACAAAATTACATTAGACTTCCTAACAAAACATTAGAATGTTATCTCCTGCCTTTCTAGCTGTAGGCCCCAATTGTCTCACAGAGCTCCCCTCTGCTTTTAGCTCCTTATTAAATACAAAGTCAACTTCAAACAGGGTTAGAAGTTTATTACACATTGCTCATTGCTAGATTTTCTGTAAACATGAATCTAGGCAGTCATTCTTTCTTAGTAGCTTCTTAATACATTCTCATAACAAGATCAATGGCCATATTGGATTTGTGGCAGGTGAACCAAAGGCAAGAAATATTTTTGTGTATCTCTGAATTCATTGGATAGAGTACAGTAATTGGCTTAATGCCTGTGCCAGACACAAAATCTTAATTAATCTACCTCACAATAAGTACAGTGCATGAATCCAAGAGATGAACTCTGAGTTAACACAAACTGTTCTATTTTGTTCCTTAACTGCCAGTGGAAGAGGAATTAAGCAGCATGCCGACTTCCACAAACAACTGTATCACAAAATGGAACAATCCCCCAGTGTCTTAAAATTCATTGTAGCCAGAAGTTGGCCTTGAATTCTCTGCAGCTGGCAGAAAAACGAACAAACATTATTACATGCAGAGTCTGACACCCCACAGCACTGAGCAGGAAGATCTCAAGTGCTTGCTTACACTGGATTCCCTGGTAGCATTTTTTTCTTGGAAAATCTAGAGATATTTAAGTGCATGGAGTCTTGTTTGTAAGTGAAATTCTCAATTGCATATTCCCAACAGAACTAACTCTTTTAATCTTCAACAGATTTATTATATACATGTAATAAATGCATTAAACTGTACATAAAAACCAAGAATAATATGTTTTTATAGTCTTCCTCATTCATACATAATCTCACAGAGCCACACACTAATTAGTTCTCACACGCTTTGGAACTCATCATCTTTCTAAATTTCCCTTTTATAAAAATATAAATTTTATTTAAAGTTTTAAAAGCAACAATAAAAATTAATACAAACGAAAAGAGAGTAAAAACAAGAAACAAGAAAAAAAATAAAAGAAAAACCTAAAGTAAAAAAAAACAAAAGAAAAATGTAGAAGAAAAATAGAAAAGAAAAGATAAAGATAGGAGGAAGTGTCTTCCACTATTCTTTACAGCAGTTAAAAATACTATTTTAGACTTTCTAAATTTACATTCTTTTTCTAAAGTTACATCATGATTCTTTTGTCACCTAATTATAAAGAAAATAGATCATAAGCAGTTTCCAGTCAGCAATAAAAGAAGACATCTATGGAGATTCTCAATCATTCAGGTCATGGTTGCCCCAAAGGTGCTTTTCCAAAAAGAAAAATAATTTTCTTGGGGGGGGGGGGGTTTGAAACTTTTTACTTTTTATCCAAGAAACTTTTTCAGTTGATGGTGAATCAAAAAAGCTTCATGAGAAGAAAAACATTTTTAAAAAAACAAAGTCCAACCAGCTGCCTTTTGGAAAAGCATCTTTGGGACAATAAAAGAAAATACTTATTTTTTCTTCCAATTTATATAGCTGCCCATATCACAAACACATGACTCTGCATTAGATTGCAAGAGGTTATAGGAACCAGGAGCACAACTCAAGTGACCCAGAAGTCCCAGATAAACCTCCAAGTGATTCAGTGACCTTTTAAAAGGATGCAAATGACCAGCTGTCTGCAAGGAATATAAATCCTTCCATTCCTCACCATCCAGTCAGAGCTGAAACAGCTTCTTGGATGAGAAGCAAAATGTCTTCAAAGAAAAAACAAGAAAGTTGTTGCACCTTTGGGACAACCATAACCTGGATGACTGAGAATCTCTACAGACTTACATCTTCAAAGCATGTATTATAATATTATAGTAAATGCTTTATTAATAACAGCCAATATTACAGTATCTCCCTCTTATAATGTCAATACCATATTCTTTTTTTTCTTTTCATAATTTATATGTTCACCATTTCTCTAGTTTCTCTGAAAAAAGATTTTTTCTTTTGCAATAATTCATTGTCATTTCCATTTCTCTTAGCGATAACATAGAAAATTCTCACTGTAGAATTATAATTTGTTGAGAACTATTTACTTTTCCTTGGAAACTTTTAAATGCCATCTGAAATAATTTGTGTCTTGTTGTCTCTCCTTTTTGAATTCCCTTTATGTTGCATAAACTGCTCCTGACAATTTTGCCGAGACCCAAACCATTGTTACATCTGTAGCTTAATTAAGATTGTTTTAAAAAAACTACTTTATTTTTTTTACAGTCCTCTATTATTGTTTCTTTCTGTATCAACATTTTATTTAATCACCATCTGAAACAACTAGGTTTCCATTTAAAAATGAAACTCACTGAATTATAATCTGAAAAGATGTTTGGTAATATTTTCTTTATGAACCTTAAATCCAAAAAATTTTCAAAATCTAAATCATGTTGATTCTCAAAACTTATTTACCTTGTGCAGAAATATAATTATACTCTCTTGAATTGCCATTTTAAAGGCTCCATGAGTCAAGAAACACTAAATTATCATTAATTTTTTAAAAAAATTGTTATAGTTTAACTTATAAATTTTTATATTTTTCTAATAAGCTTCATTGAAGCTGTGAAACTCCTTATTCCTCAACCACTCAATTCACAATTCATTAATCAACCTCTAAAACTTCAATTCCTGAAGTTTCATCATGAAAAGTACCTGTCCAGAGTACAGTTGGGTGATCGGACAATCACTTCTTGTCTGAAAAGTTTGTGCTGGCCAGAATTTACTACCTAGCAAACTATCTCTGCTGCAATCCCATTCCTGTTCCTTGTCTTCTATAGCTATAGCTCTTCTAGTCCGCTACAGATCCTCATTTAGAATGGGGCGTTGGTTCTTACCTGATACACCTCTTCTCAAGGCAGGTGGAGACAGCGGTCATGCATGGGTTAACTCAGTCAGTAACCAATAGAACTGAGTCTACCAAAGTGATGTCATCGCTTCAGAGTGTCCTCCCGCTTTTGTGACGAAGGAGATAAGTAGACTGCTGTGCGTTAGTCGGCTGCTTTCAATCCTCCGAAACTCTAGCCTAGCTCCAGAACTCCCTCTGCAAACTAGGCCAGGAACCAAAGGGTGGGGATGACCACTGTCTCCACCTGCCTTGAGAAGGGGCGTACCAGGTAAGAACCAACGCCCCATTCTCCAACATTGGTGGAGACAGCGGTCATGCATGGGATGTACCAAAGCTGGGCATGTCCCGGGGTGGGAATGAGACTGGGCTAGGAGCTTGAAGAGAAACTTGTTGAAGCACCCGCCTTCCAAATGCTGCATCCGCCAAGGCGTATCTGTCCATCTTATAATGGCGGATAAAGGAATTGGGGGTCGCCTAGGTGGTCACCTTGCAGATCTCTTCCACTGAGGCCTCGCTTGTCCACGTTGCTAATATAGCAGCGCTGCGTGTGGAATGGGCCATGATGTTGGATGGAGGTGTGAGGTAACTCGCCAGGTAAGCTCTAGTTATGGTTGACCAGATCCAGTGCCCAACCATAGATGGAGAAGCCTTTAGACCCTTGTTTGTGGGATGGAAAGACACAAAGAGTACTTCGGAGCGTCTAAAGACGGCCGTCTTGGCAATATAGATCTTAAGAGCACGTCTTACGTCTTACCTGTGCCATTTGCATTTGAGACTGTGCGAGGGATTAGGGCAAAAGTTCGGTAGAGTGAGATCCAGAGACCAATGAAATGTTGAATTGACCTTTGGGACAAAGGTGGGATCAAGTTGAAGGACCACGCGGTCTGAGTGAAAAGTACACAAGTCGGAATGGATGGAAAGGGCCGCCAATTCTGAGACCCGTCGTACAGACGTGATAGCCACCAGAAAGGTTGTTTTCAGTGTGAGGTGATGCAGAGAGGCCGACCTGAGAGGCTCGAAGGGTGGTCCAATGAGAAAGTCAAGGACTTTGGTTAGATCCCACGAGGGGAAGCAGTGAATGACAGGAGGGCAGAGATTAGACACGCCCTTAATGAAGGTGCAAGAAGAGAGGCTCATCCCAGGGAAGAGAGAGAACTGAAGCGAGAGCCGACACCTGCCTCTGTAAGGTGTTAGGCGCAAGTCCTTTATCTAGTCCCTGTTGCAGGAATTCTAAAACCTGGAGAACCAAAGCCTCCAGTGGCGAAACTTCTTTAGAAAAGCACCATGTGCTGAAAGTTTGCCACGTTGATTCGTAAATCCTATTAGTGGCCAGGCATCAAAAAGCCTGAATAGTTTGAATAACAGTCTCAGAAAGGTTTTCCGTCCTCAAGACCTTCCACTCAGCCTCCATGTGGTTAGGCGGAGCCAAAATAGGTCAGGATGGTGGATGGATCCCTGGTGAAGAAGCGACAGTAACAGGGGAAGATGACACTCTGGGCCCACTGAGTGGTTGACTAGGTCCGCAAACCATGGACGGTGCAACCAATGGGGGGCGAGTAGGATGAGCTCGGCCTCTTTATCATTTTCTGAATGACCCTCTGTATCAGGGGGAAGGGAGGGAAGGTGTACAGGAGACCTGCACCTTAAGGTTCCGTCCCTTATGCGCCTGGTGTCATGTAGCGAGATAGGTATCTGGGCAGTTGATTGTTGGATGCCGTTGCGAAGAGATCTAGCACCAGGGTCCCATACTTGGTCAACAGCTGTTTGAAGATGCGACGGTTGAGGGTCCACTCCGCAGGATCGATTGTTGTGCGGCTCAACCAGTCTACTCTAGTGTTGTTGGAGCCCATTGTTGGTGTGGAGGGAGAGAAGATTGGCTTCCACCCAGATCCCTAGATGAAAGACAGACTCCATGAGGGAAACTGCTCTCGTTTCCCCCCCCCCCGGCGGTTGACATGCGCCTTGGCTGTTGTGTTGTCTGTCCGAATTAGTACATGTGTGTTGCGAACTGAAGATTGAAACTGAAGGAGAGCTAGATGGATGGCCCTCAACTCTAGCCAATTCATAGCTAGGGAAACGTCAGAGTCGGACCAGAGACCCTGAGCTATCTGATCCTCCAGGTGAGCGCCCCAACCCGTCAAACTCGCATCTGTCGTTACTACGAGATTAGGTTATTCCCTGAAGAGGGACCCCTGAGAGATGGCCGGGGAGATCCACCAGTCCAGAGAGTAAAAGACCTCTGGAGCAATGTTCCCTCTAATTTTTTTTCAGTGTGAGCGGAAAAGTATAGTGTTTGAGCAGCACATTTTCATGCCTGAGCACCTGAATTTTTTTCACAGATGTTCCACCGAGGAGTATGAAGGAGAGAATAAAGGTGAAAGAACGGGGAGACTGTGATTTTTTTAATGCACTCTTCAAAGCAGTGGTGATGACCTTTAAACAGATAAAGCAATAGCTATGGGAGTAGACCAAATCCAAAGGTCATTATGGGCCAGTGTTTTTATCTGAGCCAGTCAAAATGACATACATGAATATACAACCACTCACTTTTTTTAGTATCTTCTTTCCTTGATGAAGAATTCTGAAGAACTCGAAAGAGCTGTGGTGGAATTTTGTTTCCTCCTGAGAGATGGGGAGTGGCGTACGGTAACCCACCCACCCCTGCATGATTAAAAAATATTTGAAAAACAAAAACCCAAGAGTGTTGTGGCTTCTGTCTCCTCTTTACACCGATCTGTTTAAATCGCCTTCAGTATTGGGGGTGGGTGGGGTGGCATAGAAAGTATTCCCGTTTCAACCACACTTTGTGGCAAAGACACACGTTAGTTGCGTTCTTCCCTGGCTCCTGTATGCAAAGAGGCCAGCCTCAAAACGACTCCGAAAGCGGCAAGTGGTGAAGGGCAGCCACTTCCCTCTTCCAAAAGCCCCTCCCCCCTCTCCGGGAAAGTGGCTTTTTGTCGGTTGCCTTGTGAAACGCCGGAGGTTGCTTCAGTAGAAAGGAAAGCAAATTCAGAGCTATGGCTGGCGTCGGGCCGGCAAAGACTTTCCCCTGAACCCCCCCAGCTCCGATTTCCTGATAGATCGAATTATTTCAGCAACATCTCCCCCCACCACAGCACCTCGCCTCCCCTCGTACATCACCTCCACTCGGTTCTCTAGCAAGCCTCATCCTTTGTTTTTGGCTTTAGGAATAAGAATGTTCCAAAGGCTTTTTTTTATAATTTGGTTTAAAAAAAAAAAAGATTCTGCAAGAGCGAATCTCGGTCGCACGGCTGCGATTGTTATTCCTCCAAATAATGGTCACCGCTGGTTGTACGAGTCAGCCTCCTAACTTCAGTCCAAGTAGAGGCGAAGTGGATTGTGGACCTTTTGCCTTCTCTCTTTGCATTGCTAGACGGCGGTGCACGGACGGGGGGGGAGACCCCATCTTTGCTCTCTTCCCATCTTTCCTTCTTTTAATTTGTCTTTCCTCTTCCCCGTTTTCTTTAACTGCTCCTTCTTGGATGCGCAGATAATTGCACAGAGAAGAAGAAGCCTTCTTTTGGGGAATGGATCACAGCAGAACGCGTCTCGTGTGAAAAATGGCCCTACCGTCAAACTGGAAGTCAAGGAGGTGTCGTTTTGAGGCTGGCCTCTTTGCACACAGAGGCCAGGAAAGAGCGCAACTAACGCATGTCCTTGCCACAAAGTGCCATTGAAACGGCAATACTTTCAATGCCACCCCTCCCCCCAATATTGAAGGAGTTTTAAACAGATGGATGTAAAGAGGAGACAGAAGGAGATAAAGCGAAAGTACAGTTAGAGAGTCAACATCCTCCCACCCCCCACCACCATGCCTCCCTCATTAAAACCCCTGGGGGGATACAACTCTTCTCCCGATCCCCCGTAGGAACTTGATCTCTAGGTCATCGCAAAATATCCACGGCGGAGGAGGGAGGGAGGTGAGGAGGCTGCATTCTTCTTTCCCTCTCCCCTGTCTCTGTCTCTCTGTCTCTCAAAGCCGCAGCGCCGGGCAGCAAATCCAGCGCCTGCAAAGGACCTCCTCCCCAGCTTCCGGAGCCTGTGGCAGTAGAAATCACTGCGCGGGAGTTGAAAAGTCCTGCGCGGTGTTTTCTTGCCATGTGCGCGGCCACGCAGCCGCGCACCTTAGAGGGAACAGTGCTCTGGAGTCAACCTGACTTCCGCTAGGGAACAGCTGCTGTTGGTCTTCTGGAATAGCAGAAGAAACCACTGGAGGCAGCAGCTGTGAAGCCGCACCCAAGGGACGATGGAGAAGTGAGAGACCATCTTCCCCAGCAGTTGAGACAGCTGAAGAAGAGGGGCCTGCTGTCTCCTCCATACCTCGAAGGCTAAATCCCTGAGGCTGATCTGTCATTCCCGAGACAGGAAGACCTTCCCCTGAGCAGAGTCGATGAGGGCTCCCAAGTGCACTAGCCGAGAGGTTTGATGGAGAATCCCACCTCCTGAAGCACCTGCAAGGTGTCTTGAAGATCCCGCAGGGCCTGGTTGCATGATCTGGACAACAGGATGTCATCCAAGTAGCAAAAGATCCGAACGGGTCTTGCACGTAAGTTGGCTGCTACGACTGACAGGAGCTTGGTGAAGATCCTTGGGGCTAATGATAGCCCAAAGGGGAGGGCCCGATACTGAAAGTGACAGCCCGCATAGACAAATCGGAGGAACCGTATGCTTTGTTTATGAATGGGTACATGGAGGTAAGCCTCCGTGAGGTCCACTGATGTGAAGAGATCATGTTTGCGCACACTCTCTAGGATTGACAGGAGAGAGTGCATTTTGAACCTCCTGTACCTGATGAATCGATTTAAGAATTTGAGATTGAGGATCGGACTCCAGCCCCCCAAAGACTTCGGCACGATAAAGAGACAAGAGTAGAACCCCGTCCCACCTGGCCTGGAGGCACAGGTTGAATGGCCCGAATGAGGAGCAGATGATGGATGGCCTGCTCTATTAGGAGCCTCTTTTGAGGGTCCCTGGATATGGGGCATGGGACAAAGTGGTTCGGAGGGCTGGAGCACAAATCCAAGAGAAGGCTGAATCTGATCATGGACCTCATTCACGCATCCCCCTATGGGGAGATCCTTCAGGCAGTCACTTCTGCCTCTTGTAGGATGCAATAAAAGGATTGACTGAGCCCTCTTGTTTCTTAGTGGCCGGCTGCAAGACCTTCCGCTTATCCTTTGATTCTACCAATAGAGGCTCCAATGGGGCCCCAAAGAGAAGGGATGAAGAATAGGGAGAGGAGGCTAGCGTCCACTTGGCACGGGCTTCCGCCTGCCACTGCTTTAGCCAAAGCAGGTGCTGGGTGGAGATGGAGGATACTATGGCCTTGGACGCAAAATGGGCCATGTCCAAGGAAGCATCTGCAGTGTATTCTAGGGCCACCTTTATTTTATTAATATCCCTGCGAGCCCTAGAATCCCTGGCCGGAAGCCTCGCCTGGAGTTGCCTTAGCCATAAGAGAGCAGAGCGACTAAAGAACGAAGCAGGGGTACCAGCCCTAATGGCCCAAGCCAAGGCGTGGTGACTCTTGACCAGAGTTTGTTCTATTCTCTTGTCTTCGGGGCGAAGAGCTGAGGCTGCATTAGGAGAAGAAAGGCCAATTATAGGTAAGTCGATAGAAGGTACCTCTAAAGCCTTGGTGAGTTCTGGTCCCACATTATACAGGTGCTTGTCCAAGGTACTGGGGAGGGGACCTGTACCTGGTGATGCCCATTGGTTCTGGACCACGTCTATGAAGAGTCTGGGAGACGAAGTCACCTCCTTTTCCACCTTAGACTGGATGAAGAGGGGGTCAGTAGTGTCCGCCTTGTCCGCTTCCATTCCTTGAGGTGCTTTAGGGGAAGGGATGCCAGCGATCCTCTTGGCCTTAAAGAGGAGAGAGCGAAAGACAGCATGTTTGAACAAACCGACAAATGCAGGTGGGTCCGGGGGAAGACCTTAGTCTTCCGAGGGATCTGAATCTCTTGCCGGACGTTCCTCTTCACCAAAAACCGAAGGGTGACTGGACGTGCCAGGGAGCTCATGTGATGAAGAGAGATCCCCATCCCTGCATCTGAAACCAGAAGAAGAACTGCTGCGTGGAGTAGAGTGGTTAGAAGACCTATGTTTAAGGGCAGCTGCTACCCACATTCAATGGCCTCAGATATCATGTTTGTCAGGTGAGTAAGAGCGGCGGTGGGGAGGGGAAATTTCCTCCTGGTAGAGGGGCTCCTCACCCGGAGTGATGCTCCTGCCACCCTCAGATTCATCCCCACTGCAGGCGATATAGCCTGAGCCCCTGGCATCCTCAGGTTGAATGATGGATGCAGCAGGGGAGAGGTCATCCTCCGAATCAGAGGATAAGTCAGGAGGAGAACTAGGCTGAGAAGGCCTCTGGGCGGGAAATAGATGGAATTCAGTGTGGTTGGTCTTGGCCTTGCTGGGAAGAACCTGGGTGGCACTGTCCTTTGCCTGTGGCTTGGCTACACCCCTATGGGACTCGCTGGGGGCCTTGGGAGAGGGCTCCGTTGGGGAGGCTTCTGGGGCAGGACTGCGTTTGCAGGTCCCAGAAGAAGGGGTCTCATTGGTTGGTAGAGGCACTTGTGGCTCAGGGGCAGGAGAGAAGCTGTACTCACGACTCCTTGAAGTGCCCAAAATGGCTGTACTCATGACTCCTTGAAGTGCCCAAAATGGCCACTGGAGATCTTCACGCCAAAACAAAATGGCCTCTGAGACTAGAGCCTATGGGCTGGGCGCCATGAGGTAGCCGAGGCTACAGCAGGAGGGAGGGCACTGAAGGCCCTGCGGAGAGGCTGCAGAGGTCAAGAGGAGGAGCAGCAGCAGTGATCCAGTGAGGCAGGAGCGCTGAGGGACGGCGGCTGCGTGTAGCGGTGGCAGCGGCACTTTCCAGTGGCGGCGGCGGCTGGTGGCTCTTTTGCGGCTGCTGGCAGCATTGGCAATGCTTGGAAGCTGCTGCGGGCTTGGCAGCATGAGGGAAAGGCCCGGAGGCCAGCAGAGGCAGCAGCACTGAGTGGACCCTCCAATAGCCGTTGTTGAGAGACGCTGCTTGCAGGAGACCCTGTGAATTGCCGGTAAGCTCAGGAGGCAGAAGCCTCGAAGAAGCCCTGGTGAGTCTCTCCAAGAAGCCCGGGGGCTAATTGAAAGACTTAGCTCTGAGGAGCTATCCATTGATTCCTTCCAGTTTGGATGTAATTTAGGTGAAATTTAGAAAAATATCCAATTGAAGGTAATTATAAAATCTATTAAAGTTGAGGAGAAAACAGTTAGAATAGCCAGTTCAGATCAAACTGAGTCTAAAAAAGCTGGAGGACACTCCTCTGAAGCGATGACATCACTTTGGTAGACTCAGTTCTATTGGTTACTGACTGAGTTAACCCATGCATGACCGCTGTCTCCACCAACGTTGGAGAAATCAGTTTTTCTCAATTTCCTAATTTTATATAAAAGCAATTTCTTTTAATGATTTGCTTTAGATCTTTAAATTCAAGCAGAAATCTACTTGGCTACATGTGCAGAAATGTTGAGAAATGTTATATCACTATCATTCTATTATCTTTCTATATTATCCAATTATGATAACAAACTTAACAATGATGATTTTATTGATTTTATTCAGCAACACATTGCAAAGTTTGCAATGTGAAATCCTAACCTTAACTAAACTAATTTCCACGTATATTTTCTTTTAGAAGCCACCAAAAATGGCTTCATCATTTTTATCTAATGCATCAACACTTTGACAAGGAAAGTTTTGTCAGCGTTCCTGTCCATTCAAACTTCTGTAACCTGGTAGAGCTGAAAAAAGAGCAGCACACAAAAAGTCAACATCACATATACATTTTGGATCATATGCTAATTACATTGTTTAAACTGGATCTCAATCCATATGACTTTGTAAGAAATAACAATGGTTTGCAGATCCATAATGCCACTTGCAGTGCTTAACCCTTGAAGAGCCCTTGTGAGTGATTCAATAGATCCTTTCTTTTTTTCTCTTTCCTGCTTCAGTGAATTCTTGGGAGAACAGAGAAACCTATCAAGAGAATATCTGTTTAATGCAGAAAGAAATGTGAGACAGTTATAGGAAATGTGTATTGATCCCCTCACATTCTGGCCTTGAATTTCCTCTAGTAGAACCCTTTATTATCATATTAGTTAATCCACAAATATTACACAAAGGTTCACTATAATTGATCTAAAATATTTTATAAGCAACTTTTACAATTTGCTCAGGAAAGACTCAATGGGTGATTGCCTGTTCACTTATTCTTAAAACAAAATATTCCTAAAAAGAAAGATTTAGTTGTTTTTGGAGGAAATAGTTTGCTTTAACTTCCAACTCTGAGCTATTTTTCAGACTTTAAAATTATCTGTCTTTTATGAGCTTCAAATGGGAAAACATGCCCTTTGCCAATGACATATATTATCCGTTAAGCATTCCGAAAACAGGAGGAAGCCAAGGAAAAATAAAGTACTAGATTTCATTATTATTTAGCAGTTCAATCTACAGAAATATTATAACATTATAAAGCTAAAGTTTTAGTAGGACTGTTCAGTAAAAACCAACTGGAAATCCTATTTAGGATTCTTAAAATTGAATAACCTGAAAAGCAATAATAAACAGCAATGCAAGAAAAATATTTTTAAATATTTAAATATTTATCTAATAATAAAATATTAGATATTAAAATTATAAATACCAGAGTAATTATCAGAATTAATCAATTACTAGTGGAAATTACACTGGCATATAAAATAAAGCTAATTAAACTAAATAATTTATCCCTTTCTCAAAAAAAAGTCCAAGATAATGTACAAATTTTGCTTCTACTTTTCCACATATTTGGACAAAACAACCATTCTTTGAAATAGGTTACATGAAGGCTAACATGAAATCACCCAGTGGACTTTACAATCAAGCATGAATTTGAATTTGAATCCTGTCCTGGATGAACATTACAGTTCTTTCTAACACTACTGCAATACTGGCTGTTTCAATCTGGACTGTGACAAGCAATTCAAATGAAAATCTGGATGACTAAACTTTGCAAATCTGTGGATAGATGGCAATAGTTTTTTTTATCATCATCCTCAACAAGAATGAGGAAGCAATTAGTGTACTTACCTAAATGGGAAAAAGTTCAAGCCATCAATTAAACATTCAAGGACAGAACGGTGCCAAGAACATACTCAAAGTGCACAGCTGAATTTTTAGACAAAATATATCTATCTAAAATATAAGCTCAGAAAAAAGCAATTTACAAAAATTGACTAGGTTCTTAAGAGAATACTAAAAAGAAATTGGAGAAGCCATCCATTCATCCATCTCTCATTTGGCAGCCTATATGCCTTTTGTACTTAAAACTGAGAAAGGGTCCTGCCTTCATGAAAATATCCTGGGTGTACATTTCTTTTGAATAGATTTGTATGTCTATTTTGTTCATATATCTGAACAAAGAAAATTAATGTAATGCTAGAGGAGAGACAGATTCCTTTATTACATATCCAGGAACATATTTGATAACTCTCTGCCTCAAAAAAGCAGACAGTATAGAACCTCAATCAGTTTTGCATCCAATTCTGAATCAAAGATTGATCACTACTCTATTTGCTGACTAATAGATGACCACTTTCCCTTGATGTTATGTATTTTCTTCTTTATTGCTGTGGCTGAGGTTATACAGCAGTTTTAAGTGGATAGATTGTAGTCATGTCGTCTTCCCCACTTTAATAGACTAGATAAATAATATTGGCAAGCAAACAAGGTAAATCTAATCTT
The DNA here is from genome assembly GCF_009769535.1 of Thamnophis elegans. Classification (NCBI taxonomy): domain Eukaryota; kingdom Metazoa; phylum Chordata; class Lepidosauria; order Squamata; family Natricidae; genus Thamnophis; species Thamnophis elegans. The sequence goes on from NC_045542.1 coordinate 59,848,465, forward strand.
AATTGTACACTGCTTTTAAATACCAAGAATACTTTCATATCCGCAAGCTCTATTTATTAGGTTATGAAAAACTGAATTGTAAATCTGAAAAGGTACAGGCCTTTTACTCTTCTCTTTATTCTTGGGCCAGCAAAATTGAACTTCTTGGAAAATAAATACATGCAAAATATATGAATACACCAACTCTTCATTACCAAAAATGTCAAGGGACATAAAAGTTATCTGAAGGGTTGTACAAACTTCAACCATTTCTAGCCTATTAAAAAATCTGTATGTTTCTAAGATTACCACCATATTATCACTCTTAAATATGTCACGCACGTTGTTCACTCCTGCAAAATCTTCAGTAGACGCCTTTCACTATTTATTATCTCATCCTGGCGTCAGGCAGTCTCTCCACTGTCTGATGGGCATTCTGTGTCCTTTAAAAAAAATTATCATTATAGCTCTAGGAGGTCTATAACAACCATCCAAATGTTCCCCATCTGAATCTTAATAAATTAATTCTGAATAGGAAAATCTTGCAATGTGAAGGATAACAGAGGAAATAAGGTAGAACTCCAGTCTAGATGTTCTGTTTAGTTCTACTAAGTCAGTATATATTTATAATTAATGTATTCACAGAAGATTACACTCACAAAGCATAGTTTCCATCGTTTGGTTCACTTTGGTGTTTTTTTTTTAATGAGGCACTAACTGCAACATCAGTGAAATGTAAAATTATTAATAGTCAAATTGTTCAAACATTGCACAAATCAACAACAACATAGATAATAAAAAACTACAGTGAAAGTAGAAGTTAGGGTAAACAGCCAGTTAAAAACAAAACTAACACTGACAAATGAAGGGATCAGCAAAAATTGCAAGTAAAAACAAGGAAATAGATATTGTTTAGAATTTCTCAAAATCAAAAAGGCAAGCTGTTAGATATCTGTTGAAGTAGTTGTTTAAAAGAAATAAAGAAAGAAAAACCTTCAAGATATAAAACATTTAAAAAAATTAGTCTTTTTCCTTTCCTTTCCATCAGGAAAATTAACTGTGTATAATGCTCAGATCTGCAAACTTTTATTAGCTATGGATAAAGTAATTAAACTACAATTAATATCAGATGAAGGGATGCAAAAGATCATGCTGAAATAAGAGACAGGTCAAATTCTGAGCATGTCTTTTTAACTATGGTATATGTATTGTAGTGATTTGGTCTTATGAGATTCAAGGATGGATAAGTACAAACTACTTATGGGCAAATGGGCAAAACCATATCAGAAAATTAGGTGCATTCTTATCCATTACTATGCCAAATAATTGGTTATCCATTACTACTCCAACTACCAATATGCATATCCTTACCAAATCCCTGCTCTGTGATTTCAGAGTACAGTTTAAGTTCAATAACTAAAATATAAACTCCTTATCCACACTGGTCAGTACCACTTGTTCACCTGCATTAAAAAAAAAACATTTCTCTTCTCAAAAAGGAACTTTTCTTCTCGAATTGTCATATTAATAACATTAGTACTATGTACAGTATATTGTTTCTTGTACTTTTCATATTTATTAATCAATGCAATATTTCATTCAAAAATGATGTACCCTACATCTCCTGTAGAACTGACATCTTGACAGTTCACATTAAAACTACTATTGTAATTTGACCTGTAAATAACTGTAGTAAAGCAAAAAAGCAGGGTACAAATGCCTTAAAATAATACAGGTAGCAAGAACTTTAGGGTAAATGTTCTAAATATTCTGTGAAAGTTGTTCAGCAGCAAAACTATATACCAGTGATGGCTAACCTTTTTGTCGAGGTGGCCAAAAGCAGGGGGGAGATAGGGGGGTCACACATGCACGTGCCCTCACCCATAATGTGATGTGCTCCCCCACACATGTGCGCAGAACCCACCCACCCCCGCGCGTGCATGCGCACAGGCCTCATTGAAGCCACTGGAGGGAGAAAATCGACCCAACAGGCAACCCAGAAGTTTGTTACCGAACTTCCGGTGGGCCCCATTGGTCCGTTTTTCACCTTACCCAGGATTCGAGGAAGCCTCCTGAAGTCTGGTGAGGGTGAAAAACAGCCCAATCCGCAAACCTGACGCCTCCAGGGGGCGAAAAATGGCAGAAAATCAAGGCTGAAAATCAGCCTGCCAGTGTGCGCATGCGTGCTGGAGCTGACAGGGCAACGCCTCATGTGCTCTCAGAAATGGCTCACATGTGGCACGTGTGCCATAGATTCCCCATCACGGGGATATATACACTATTCTGTCCTGATGTAATATTTCTACTAATAAAGTCTTATGAAATTACTGATTTTTTAAGCATTATCGTGGCATTTCTATAAGGAGAGGTTTTGCTACCTCTTTTTCAGTTGGAAAAAGGAGAAAAAATTCTGAAGTATTTTTACAGGTGTTGGATTAAGATCATATATCTCACTTAAGTTGTTTCAAAGAACTGAAAAAATAAGCCTTCTAATGTCAGTGTTAGGCCTCCTGTTAAAAATAATTTCACATAGAACTTTTCATTCCTTTTAGTTTGACTTTTTTAATCAATTCCAAATTAAAGATGATTTACCTATTATTATTATTATTATTATATAATGTTAAATGCAAAATGAACTGCATGGGGAAATAGTTCACTATTTGCTACTGGAAGTGATTTCTTATAATACAAATATTTATTTTGGAGATTCTCATAGCAATATTAAAATCTTTGTTAGAATAAGTGCAAAAGAAAGTTAATTATCGATTATTATGAGCCATGATGGTGCAGTGGATAGAGTACAGTACTGCAGACTACGTCTGCTGACTGCCGCCTGACTGCAATTTGGCAGTTCAAATCTCACCACCATCCTTCAGAGGTTGGTAAAATGAGGACCCAAATTGTTGGGGGCAATATGCTGAGTGATCAAAACTGAATGCAGTATTCCAAGTGTGGCCTTACCAAGGCATTATAAAGTGGTATTAATACTTCATGTGATCTTGATTCTATCCCTCTGTTTATGTAGCCTAGAACTGTGTTGGCTTTTTTGGCAGCTGCTCCACACTGCTGGCTCATATTTAAATGGTTGTCCACTAGGACTCCAAGATCCCTCTCACAGTTACTACTATTGAGCAAGGTACCACCTATACTATACCTGTGCATTTGGTTTTTGTTGCCTAAATATAGAACTTTACTTTTTTCACCATTGAATTTCATTTTGTTAGATAGCGCCCAATGTTCAAGTCTGTCAAGATACTTCTGAATCTTAAACCTATCTTCCGAAGTGTTGGCTATTCCTGCTAGCTTGGTGTGTTCTGCAAACCTGATGAGTTCCCCATTTATCCCGTCAAAATCATTGATGAAGATGTTGAAGAGTACTGGGCCTAAAACAGAGCCTTGGAGTATCCCACTGCATACTTCCCTCCATGTAGATGCAGTTCCATTGAGGACTACAGTTGAGTAACTGGTCAGTCAGTTACGAATCCATCTGGTGGTTATGCTGTCTAACCCACATTTTTCTCTTTTATCTAGTAGTAGGTTATGGTTATCTGATCCAATAATTTTGTCACTTTGTCAAAGAATGCAGTAAGATTAGTCGGGCATCAGAGGTGAAATATCAGCAGGTTCTGATGGGTTCTGGAGAACCGGTAGAGAAATTTTGAGTAGTTCAGAGAATCAGCAAATACCACCTCTGGCTGGCCCCAGAGTGGGGTGGGAATGGAGATTTTGCCGTAGCCTTTCCCTACCACATCCACCAAGCCATGCTCACAGAAACAACAGTAAAAAAAATTAAATGTCACCACTGTCTGGCGTCATCTGTTTTTGACAAACCCATGTTGGCTTTTGGTTATTACTTTGTTTGTTTCTAGGTGTGCGTTAATTCGTTGCTTGATTATCTTTTCTAGAATCTTCTCTGGTATTGACATCAGGCTGATAGGTATGTAGTTTCCTGGATCTATTTTTTTCCCTTTTTTGAAGATCAGAACTACATCAGCTCTTTTCCAGTCCTCTGGCAGTTCCGCAATGCTCCAGGATCTTCGAAAGATATAGTTCAGTGGTTCTGTGATCCCATCTGCCAGTTCCTCCAAAACCTTGGGGTATAATCTATCTGGTCCTGGTGGTTTGAACTCGTCTAGGATAGACAGGTGCTCACTTATCATTTTCTTCCTTATTTTAACGTGTTCCTAATCTGTAGTTTATAACAATGGAACTAGTTTGTATCAGTGGAACAATTCCACTCAACTCCAGAAGTTGTAAATGGTCCAACACTCGGAGTTTTTAAGAAGAGATTGGATAACCATTTGTCTGAAGTGGTGTAGGGCAGGGGTGTCAAATATAAATGGCCAGGGGTTGGATCTGGCCCACAGGGCTGCCCTGAAAACAGTGAAGGACCAGCCTGTGGTACCTCTGCCAGCGAAAAAGGAGCTTGGGAGGGCCGCACACAGCTCCATTTTTGCTGGCAGAGGATTGCAGGAGGCTGTCGCAGTCGAAAACAGAGCTCGGGAGCCCTTTTTCACTGGCAGAGTGCTTGGGCCACCACAGGTGCCCCCGACATGAATGACGTTGAGCTGGCCATGCTCATCCCTGCCTCCCAAGGTCAAACACAACCCTGTTTGACAGCCCTGGTGTAGGGTGTCCTGCCTAAGCAGGGGTTTGGACTGAAGACCTCCAAAGTCACTTCCAACTCTGTTATTCTAAAATCCATTAGCTTTTTTTCAATGTATATGCAATAATACAGGTGATCCTCAACTATCATTCATTAGTGACCATTCAAAGTTAAAACACTACCGAAAAAGTCCCTTATGATCGGTTTTCAAATCTATGACCATTGCAGCATCCCCATTGTTGTGTGATCAAAATATGGGTGTTTGGTAACTGACATGTATTATGACTGTCCTGGGATCATGTGATCACCATTTGTAACCTTCCCAGCCAGTTTTCAACAAACCAAGTCAATTGGGGAAATCAAATTTAACAACATGTTTCACATAACAAATGCAGTGATTCGTTTAACAACTGTGACAAAAAAGATCATAAAATGAGGTAGACCTCACTTAACAACTGTCTCACTTAGCAATGGAAATTTTAGGTGCCACTGTAGTTTTTTTTTTATAGCAATAGCAGTAGACTTATATACCGCTTCATAGGCCTTTCAGGCCTCTCTAAGCGGTTTACAGAGAGTCAGCATATTGCCCCCAACAATCTGGGTCCTCATTTTACCCACCTCGGAAGGATGGAAGGCTGAGTCAACCCTGAGCCGGTGAGATTTGAACCGCTGACCTGCTGATCTAGCAGTAGCCTGCAGTGCTGCATTTAACCACTGCGCCACCTTGGCACCTTGGTTGTACGTCAAAGACTACTTTTATCAATTTGATTTTCTAATCCCAAAAATTTACTGTGAAGTCCCAAGACATGTGTACATTTTTTAGCTATTTGCATAGCCTTTCAGGAAGGCCGTTTTACAAATGCCACTGAAAATATTCCAACAATATTTGAAGAATTGCTAATGGTTTTTAAAAGCACTGATATAATCATGCTTGGTCACAGCATAGAAATTTTGCTATTCTAATAATAATCCATTTAAAATGGCATCTCTTAATATTCAGGATTTTTGTATTTCAATACCAATATTTCATGTCATATAAACAGAGGTGGTATTCAGCCTGTTTGGACCGATTCGCACAAACCGGTAGTGGCGGCCTGTGGGTGTGGGTAGGCCCATCCCCAGCCACTCATCCCAGCTCCAAAATGTCCTATATAGTCTCATTTTTGATGCCATGTGCATGTGCACATGCCACATGTGCAAGCAAAGCACATGCATGGAAAAGCCACACACATGAGTCCAGAACAACACAGTAAGAGAACTCATGTGAGCCACAAACCCATCTACAAAGAAAGACTATGCATAGAGCATTAGGTAAGATTATTTACTTAAGAAAATATCAAAAGATTTAACTTAAATTGTCACAAGATGTTTGCATTTTGTATATGCTTATTTCTGTTTACATAATAATGACTTCACAAACGGTTATATCCAACAGGTGAGCCCTAATGTTAAGCTAAGGATTATGATCACAAATTAAATAATATGATAAACAGAACTGAAGAGCAACTGCAGTAGTAGTTACTATCTATATCAGAAAACAATGGAATTACTAGCCTGTATCTTTCAATCAGTATGTGCTCTCATAGAGTTATGTCATACAATATTCAGGAAAGATTACAACCATTCATAAGGTCCTAGATAATTCAAAGTTAACATTAGACATATTGATCAGAATTCATTCTGAAAATAGTCCTGTGAGGTTTTTTAGCACTTACTGACTGTACCACCTCAATATATGGTGGTCAAATTTTAGAATATTTCCTTCCCCTTAGTAAAGTACCTTCCTGTAATGAGAACATGGCACAGAAAATCTTTATTCTTGGTTTCTCCGTAGTTTTCCATTAATAGCACATGTCATTTGGAGGAACATTCAAACATATAATAAGCAATAATAAGCTATAAGCAATTACCACAGCCATTTGCACATTTCTTTTCATTTTTTCCTTCACTTTTGATTATAACAAATTATGTTATTAAAAACACTTTATGTTAATAAATGAGATGACTATAATCATTTGTAGAATCTTTAAAAATATGGATTAAGAAAAGCATGCGGTATTTTACTTCAGTGTATCTGTTTATCTAACAAAGTTTCAGGGAAACAATTCGTTCGGTCCCAATTTATAATCCTTGAATTCCCACCACTATAAACTATATTATAAATGTTTAACAATTTAAAAATAATTTTATAGGCCAATTCTACAAAGATTTTCTATGCATCACATTTAACTCCGTGGGTTTGTGTTTAAGAAAACATTTCAAGAATTAAACTGTTGCTCTTTCAAATTCCAGTTCTATTCAATGTTTGCCTCATACAGCCAATTATTATCCCATGTTAAAAGAATGCTTTTGTTTCATTAGGCAGAAAAATCACTTTAAAAATGTAGTAATATTTTTTTGTTGTTAAAATCACATTTTTACTGAACAGGAGACAGGAATTTTTAATTTAAAAGGAAAAAAAGAGAGATTAATTACAAAAATGAGGTTGCATGAGTTAACTTGGCTGTTGCCCACACAGGCTGCTCACACTGTCACCCAGCGTGCTAAGAGGAAATAGTTGCAGCTTTGAGCCTTGATCTGCCCACGTGAAATGAAGCATGCTGGCTGACCACAGAACGGCCTCTGTTCCCTTTTGCAATTGCCAACATCTGCTGGGCAGATCCATGCATAATTTTATAACCCAAAGCTATCTCCTACCTTTTCCAAACCAAAGTGTGTTATGTTTTTGAAAATATACATACAGTAATCCAAAGCAGATTTTACTTAAGAGTTCTATATCGCTCATTGATGAAGGTTTTTTAAATACCACAAAAATGGGAAGGTAGGCTAGAATATTTTAGACGGTGAATAAGCTTGAGCCGCTACTGTATGTGATTTCAAAATGTGGAATGTTTATCAAAATCCTAAAATATGAATGAGGGTATGGCTTTTCAATTTGTAGTATTTCAACAATGACAAAATAAGACAGAAAGTATTTATTGTTGATTGATAATTCAGCAACCCACAATTGTGAACAGCAAAATCATCTTTGTAACTCAATCGTCTAGCCACTTGCAGAACGTTCCATAGAAAGAGTGCCCTAATTAGGATATCCTAATTTAAGTAAATTACCCTTGGCTGTTGCTCAACAGCAATAATACCAGTCTGGTGCCATTTTTACCAAAAATATCAATCTCTATGATGATAAATATTACTCTTTTAGGTTTAAATGGAATATTTCAAAGGAGTTTAGTGTTCCATAATAGGAACTTACCTTTAGGGAAAGGATATTGGTATACAATATACCAAAGAGTTATGTAAAATGATTCCGTAAAAAACATGAACTATTTTACTTATGCAATAGATGTTATTTTATTTTTATTTTATTTATTTATATCCTGGATTTATTATTTTTATAAGTAAGGTGGTGGATATGCTCCTTCCACCTCCTATTTCCCCCTCAACAACTATCTTGTCAGATATGTTGGGCTAAGAGAGAATGATTGTCACAAAAGTCACCCAACTAGCTTTCATATCTAGGGGCTAGAATTAACAATACAGTTTGCACTGAGATTAACTTTATCTACCACTGGTTTTAAATCATCCAGTCTCTGGTACTGAGGTTAAATTCAAGAAAAATAATACTGCAAACTACAAATGAGTCTGAAAGTGAAAAAATGTACAATCTGTTAAATTTCAACAGCAGGGATTATTTTATGAAGGCTATTCAATGGAAAAAAAGCACACACCATAGTGTTCCAAGACATTCACTCCCCCATGACAACATACTAGGCACACATTTATCAGAGCAATGTAAAAATGTACACTCTGGTTTTGACATGAAGGTTAGAACATTTCAGGCCTTCCTGTCCATACTAAGAAAGTTATAAATATCACTTGAAGATAAAATTCAGAGAAAGAAGTATTTCAATTTTTATATAAAATTAGAACCTATCCTGTCCATAAGGGCTCAGGACTGTTACATATTATACTGAATATAGTACCTAATTTATTCGCTTGTTTATGCTTAGGAGGGTGCTGAGTTTTCGAGTCACCCTTATATAGGTTCCAGGAAAAATACATGGGAAAATCACTTTGGGGACAATTTACACCAAGGGTTAGGTCTCCATGAATTTGGACAGCAAAATGGACATCGCCAATGGATTTTGGAGAGCTTGATTATGCTTAGTAAGATGCCAAGTTTTCAAGCCAGCCTTATCTATATTTCTGGTAAAATACCATATTTTTCCATGTATAAGACACTACTTTTTCTTTAAAATATTTACTTGAAAATGGAGGGGCGTCTTATACACAGGAGGCAGCGAGGAGAAAGCCACACATGCTGGACAAGCCTCTATTTTATATACAGCTCTGTAATTCCTCTCTATTGTAATTGTTTCCTGTATCACATTGCCAGTCTAGGTTTCATTTCTATTGTTCCTGTAATGAATTTCCTGTTTTTGTTGTATTACGCATTCTAACTAAATGTCTTCTGCACAGTGATGGCTTGTAATGTGTTTACTATATGAAACATGAGGGCGTCTTATACATGGGGTCATCTTATAGATGGAAAAACATGGGACATTTAGAGCCTGCCTTATCTACATTTCCTGGGAAATATATGGGAAAACTCCCTTGGGAAGAATTTCTACCTAGGATTAGGGTTAGGTCTGTATGAATTTGGAAAGGAAAATGGACATTGCCAAAGGATTTGGTGTCCCAGTCCCAGATTTTCAACCCAGCCTTATGTAGCTTTCTGGTAAAATACATGGAAAAAATCACTTGGGAAAAATTTTCACCTAGGGTTAGGGTTAGGTCTACATGAATTTGGAATGCAAAATGGACATCGCCTATGGATTCAGACTGCTTGATTATGCTGCTAATGTTGCCGCCCCCCAAGCATAATCAAGCACTCCAAATCGGTTGGCAATGTCCATTTTGCTCTTCAAATTCATGGAAACCAATCCCTAACCCTAGGTGCATTTTCCCCCAATGGTATTTTCCCATTAATTTTACTAGGAAACATAGATAAGTCTGACTCGGAAAAAAAAGCACCTTCCTAAGTATAATCAAGATCTCAGAATCTGTTGGTGATGTCCATTTTGCTGAGAATTTCCACCTAGGGTTTTGTCTCTATGAATTCAGAGAGCAAAGTGGACATTGCCAATCAATTTGGAGTGCTTTATTATGCTTAGGATGGTGCTGACTTTTCGAGTCAGCGTTATCTACATTTCCTAGTAAAATATATGAGAAAATCCCCTGGGAGAGCAAATCTACCTTGGGTTACGGTTAGGTTTCCTTTAATTCTGAAAGTAAAATGGACATCACCAACAGATTTGGAGCGCTTGAATATGCTTGGGAGAATGCTAACATTTTGAAGGTGCCGTACCTATGTTTCCTGGTAAAATACATGGGGAAATTCCCTTTGGAAGTATTTCCACCTAGGGTTAGGGTTAAGTCTCCATGAATTTGGAGACCAAAATGGATATCGCCAATGGATTAGGAGCATTTGAATATGTTTAGGATGGCACTGATTTTTAGAGTCAGCATTATTTGTATCTCCTGGCAAAATACATGGCAAAATCATCTTGGGGGGCAAATCCACCTAGGGTTAGGGTTAGGTCTCTGTTTTGACCCCCTCCCCCGGCCTGCAAATCACCCAGACACAGGCTTGGCTGTTTGCCACTCTTTAATCATGGAGTTATCGACTCCTTTGGCTGAAGGCCCAGACAAGACTCACATGCAAGAATAGTTGGCAACAACCCAAATCCAACAGTCACAGATACAAGACAAACAAGAGTTTTCCAATACTGTTTCGAATGGCTGTTTCCTGCAAATGCCCCCTCCCAACTCCTCCACTTATATACTCTCTTGGGAGGGGCCAAGCCACATCCACCTGGGCTTAATCATCGTCTATGAGTCTGCCTACGGAGCTGCTGCTTTCGTTTCTCCGCCCTTCTTAATCTTGCGTCAGGGACAAACTCCCTTTGATCCTCCCCACTGCTCCATGCCTCAGGCACCTCCTGGTGGCCAACCAGCCTCTCTGGTCCTCCACATCTTCCCTGGCAGACTCATATGGTTCCTCGCTATCCGAGTCCATCAGGAGCTCAACTGGATCCTGCTGGGCCACAACAGGTCTCCATGAATTCGGAAAGCCAAGTGGACATTGCCTATGGATTCAGAATGCTTGATTAGGCTTAGGAAGGTTTTTGAGCCAGCCTTATCTACGTTTCCTGGGAAAATACAAAGGAAAATCCTCTTGGGGGCAAATGTTTATGAAATTGCCTATGAACTATGTGTTGCACAATTATTTAAAACAGAACAATGTGTAAAGGTACAGTAACAAAACAAGAAAAGAAATTCAATATTTCAACTGAGTCATGATTTGTATATGTCAGTGCTTCCTAAACCTAAAAATTGCCCGAAATTAAGTAAAAGTGTTGTTCCCTTGGGTAACAACAAATTAATGCATTATCAAATCACAATAGGAACAGTTAAAGACTTTCTGATAAGTGGTTTTGGGTAATGTAGGACAGAATTTGGAAGAACTGGCATGTTGAATCAGCAGGAGATTATTTTAAGGAAAGAAAATGAAAAGAAGAACTTTTATTTAGATATATAAATATTTAACAGGAAATCTAGTAGCAAACAAAAAAGAGGATACTTTTACCTTGGTTTTGTTGGTTGGTGGTTAGGGTTGGGTGTTTTGTTTTTAATTCCATTTCAGGATCATTTACTCACTTCTTCAGAGTAACCACTAAAATATTATCACCTAAAATAAACTTGAATCTACTACCAGCAGAAATACAACTTTGAAGCTGGCAGTCTTATAGATCTGTAAAGTGCTTTATATGCATGAATTCCTTCTGATAACAGGTGCTGGTTGTAAGTGTGAAATAATTTAAATGTGGGCTAGCATGAAAAATTGAAGAAAATTCCCCATAAACAACAAAAGCTAACTATTTTACAGAGTTTCTGTTTCAATAAGCTCTTTTAAGACAGCAGTAACTCCTACATGGCATTTCGTTTTCCTTTGTTTGCTAGCCACGTGCATATGACAGTAGATTTTGAAATGTGCATGCTGTTTTTTTTTCTGCAAGCTCAGATTGCACTTGCCCAGATCAGAGAAGCCAGTTCATCCACAGGGCAATGCCCAACAGCTCTGCAGTGGCCTGAAGCAGACCACTTCCTCCTTCTTCATATTCTGGATGCCTTACAACCACTCACATTTTCTTTGGGGCTAGGGCATGGCTAGCATTTTGACTCACCACAGAAACCATGTATGTCCTTCCTCCCCTCCTTTGTGATTACACTACTTCTCAAACTGTTTGTTAGCTGAACAAACTGTACTTTTAGAATAACCACTGATTAATAAGCAAAGAAGGCAGATTATAAACATATAATCTGCCATAGAAGATAGTTGGTTCCAAATACTTTAATACCACAGTATCATACATAGTTCTGGGCTTTGATGCAAATTCAGAAACTAAGAAAATTTTTCTACGAACCAGTAACTGGTTAATAATTTTTAAACATCTAAACAGTACTTTAAGCATTCTAGGAGTCACCTTGAGGCAAGAAGTATGGCAAATAAATCTAATAAACAAACAAACAAATAAATAAATTATAGTTGTCTCTTAAAGGACAAATCTTATTTTTAATATTATGAAAGAAAAAATATATCACCAGGTGGATCAGAAATTGCTACATTAGTATCAGGATTACTCTCTTACCAAGAGAGACTTTTACCGGGCATGCGCCCCACAGCCAGGACCGTCACTGCGCCTCAAGCCGCGTTTCTTCCTGCAAAGACCTTCAGGTGTCAGGCGGAGCTCTCGGGTTGCCCGAAGGGCTTTGCAGGAAGAAACGCGGCTTGAGGCACAATGACGGTCCTGGCTGTGGGGCGCACGCCCGGTAAAAGCCTCTCTTGGTTCCCTTCTCCTCCTCCTTCTCCTTCCACAGCTTGTGTGACGCTGCCGCCGTAGGCCGAGAACTGCCGCCGCCGCTGCTGCACAGCTGAGGGACGGAGAGCACGAAAGCAGAGGCAGGGCGCCAAGCTTTGGTTAAGGCAGGCAAGGGAAACCGCGAGCCGAAAGGAAGTCTTGCTGGGAAGACGCAGCAGCAGGGCTTTAAAGGCTCCCCCCTCCCCAGCCAGCCAGCCCACCCAGCCCATTCCTCCCCCACCACCACTGTGTCCAACAGGCCAGGCGTCTCGCGTTTATGGCAGACATAAATGCGAGACACCTGGCCTGTTGGGACACAGCGGCGAGAACGTCCCTGCCGCCTCCGCGCTCCGCCGCCTCACCCTCCCGCCTCCTCTGACCCCACTGCTGTGAAGAAAGAAACACGCACACACACACACACACACACCTCACAATAAAAAAATTACAAATTAAATTACAATAAATTTGAATCCCCCCCTCCCTCCGTCCGATCCACCTTTTCCAGCTGTGGAAACTCCCTCAACTCTCCTCTTGTCCGCCCAACGTAAGCGTGCTCAACGTAAGCGTGCTCATAAGGCATGATTCGCTGCTCCCCGATCAGGAGGCGGGAGAATCAGTGCCTCTTTTGCATATGAAAGTTTTCGCTTGTTAACTCCTCCTTAACTTTTAAAAGGCGAAAAATTCCTTAGGCAAAAGAGGCCCAGAGTTCTCTGGCCTCCTCCCATAGTTAACACTGAGAGCAGACACCAAGCCACTGTGACTTTGAATCTGGTAGCAACTACCCTGGCTTTAATTATTTAAAAAAAATATTTAAAATTCTTCCTTTCCCTCAGGAGACTGGTGAGGCCCCGCTTCCCCTGCCTCTAGTGACTGCACGTTCCTGGTTCTTATACTGTTTGAGACAACTAACTCTTTCCTGATATCGAATAAGGTCATTCCCATACCTGCACCCAAAAAATTTTATCCAGACATTGTTATTATAAAAGCATCTCAACAGTAGCACTCCCAAACTTAATCCCTAACTCCCAAATGATTTTCATCTTTAAGTAACAAGAATTCTACATGGTAATGAGCCCGATACAGTCTCCCTAATTGTCTTCTCAGCATTTAATCTGTAGTTTATTAATATCCAAGGCTATAATTAGAAGAATTGATTTGGTTTGGTCAGCTCTTAAGAAGAAGGGAACTGCAATCAAGATAGGGAACAACTGTTACCCTGAGGAGAAAGGATCAAATTAGGCTTTCAGTGCTTCAACATCTTAAACTTCCTGGATAACAATGATATAGTTGAGAGAAGTTCTATTTCACTTGAAAGTGAAGGTTATGTTAGCTGCTCTTATGTCCCCTAAGGGAGGTAGAGAGGTGAGAGGACTGGTACTTACGGCTGAACAAATAGTTTTGACTGCCTGCCTGTTCTCATTGTCAGAACATTTTGAAAATAATATGCTTAGGGCCATAGGCCTCAAGGAACAAAATGAGATAAAGATAAGTAATAAAAGAAATGTAGGTTACAAACAAGAATTCTTTTGGGGACAAAAAAAAGGAGGTAAGAAGGGCGGGAGGGAAGCTAAGATCAAAATAAACACTATGGGGGAACTAGGATATTTAATAGATTACCTTTTCTAGATGAGGCATCTTTCAGCGAAGCTACAGAGTTTTCCAGAATATTATGCAAGTAAAATATGTGACAAGAGAGACATCAAGTTGGGTTGATTGGGACAGGGGGTGGAGTTTCATATTGGGGTTTTATTTCTGTAAGCCACATGGCGTCACTGTTAGTGAGTTGGTAGCCATATAAATTTTCTAAATAACTACTAAAGGGGAATGGCACAAAGCGGTTATATTTTAACAGGTCAAAAAACTAGTAAAAAGAGTAGATACTGCTATTAATAACATCTTATTTTTCCATACAATTGTTTATTTGCAAATCTGCTATTTTTGTGCCATTCTTGATTTTTGTTATTTTGTGTTATTTCATTTGCATAAAGCTTAAAGAGATTATTTTACAAATTATTTCACACTTCTAAATACTACATATCTAAATAAACCTGAATAAGTGGGCATTGATGTCCTTAGATTTATAAATTGTGTTTTCTGTATTTTTGTAGTAGTATTTTTGTTTGCCTTTAGTAACAGTGAGTTTAGAGATAATAAGGTAACATTGAGATAAATATAAGTTCTTCTATCTAGTTATTGGAAGCAACCTCAAAAAAGAATCATAAAGAGGGTCTCCCTCCCCTCTCTTCTTTCTCACTCTTTCTCTCTTTGAATTTACCAACCACAATTCTATTCTGCATTCTCATATCCTAAAGCAAATTAAAAATTGCCAGCAATGTGTTACATCAATCCACGCATCCATCCTTAGTATGGGCTACAAAATTCAAAAATGATTCCAAAGTCACAGAAGAATAACTGATACAGAATCACAAACAAATGCTATGGTTTCATAGAAACATAACCATATGTCTCCTTGGCCAATTTTTCTACTACAAACTGGCTTCCCCATAAGATCTAAGAAAATGCAAAGATATGCAATTTTAATTATGTTGGAATCTTAATTATGCTTGCACATTTTAAATAAAGCTAAGATGATAGTTAACAAATTGTTTAGTATGTATAGTTTTTATTAGCAATTTTAATTCATATTTGGCTATTCCTCACTTCCTGAAATTCTGCTTTAATTCACTGATATACAGTATATGCATGCCTTTGTATTATTCTAAGCAGAATTGAGCTCAGATTTTCTTCTGACAGAATTCCATCAGTTGATCATTATCTCATTTCTGCTTTTTCCCCAACCCCAGTCATCCAAATCTATCCTGGAGATTTAAAGTGCATTTTTTGAAGAGAGATATACAAAAAGAAACACCGTGTGAGCAGAATGGGATTATGTCTTACTTTCAGATGGGTTTAAATATCCTGCTTCCATGTTCAAAGCAGACAAAGCAAAGCAAGTTATTATGTACAATATAAATGGGAAAATACACTCTAATTTTCATATAGACAAATACCTGAGTAAGAAGCTGATCATGTGTTAAATTATTGATCCACCTAGTATAGCGTTCAGTAGCTTCTGCTGGTTCTCTCTTAATTTGGCAACCTATAATCTGAAAATAGAAACAAAAACATTTTGATGAATGCAGATAACACAATAAAAAATGGGAAAGGTATTTAAGAAATATGCTGAAGATTTTTTTTAAAGCTGTCTTTGAACTACAGAATATTGCATTAAGTGTCTGGCAAATCAGATTCTTATAATTGGTTTTTATTTTAATGGGGTCAGAATCAGTATTACCATACCTTTCACAGCATAGTGTAACATCATTATTTCTATAATAGTTACAGTTTTAGCTGGAGAAAATTAAGGATATGTTTTCAATAGTCTGTTCTGTTTACATGCCTTTTCATTTTTCTTCCTTTTCATTTATACTATAGGCAAGCCACCTATAGTAACCCCAGATAAATGACAAATTTAACAAATAAATAAATATAAATAAATATAAAAATAATTACATAATTCTGCATACTATATACAATTAGTGTTTATTTTAGATCATTTACAAGTTATTACACGACAATAATTTATTAGAAGTTATGCAAAATATTTTCTTTCCAAAATTAGAAACAAGCTACATGGCAGATTTGGCTAAAAGCATAAGAGTAATTGGAACAAACATGAAATTAGTTTTCATATAATCATGCAACTGAAACGGACCATTGAGACCACTGCAGTCATTTCACTACTCAAAGTTAAGAAATTCAAATCAGATTTCACCTATTCTATTTTTATGCATTTGATTTGCTTTCTAAGTAAATCATGTTGCATTTGTTTCTGTCAATTTTCACTGTTATTTTCAATATTTTACTCTATGCCCGTGATGGCGAACCTATGGGACACCTGCCACATGTGGCACACAGAGCCATTATCTGCTGGCATGTGAGCCGTCAGATCTGGCACCCATGTGTGTTCTGGCCAGCTGATTTTAGGCCTTTTGAAAGGCCGGGGGAGGCCATTTTCACCCTCCCCAGGCTTCAGGAAAGCATTCAGAGCCTTGGGAGGGCAAAAACCCATTCACACATGCACCAGTTGGGGAGCATTGAATTGTGGTGTGGGCATGCAGGCCCGTGCAATTGCGCACACACACACAATTTTGGCATGCCTTTACAAAAAGGTTCACCATCACTGCTCTATGCTATCGGTTTGAATTTAATTATCATTCTACAATATTGCTATCTCATTTGAAGTTATGTTAGTGGCAAATCTGATAAGCATTTACTACACTTCATAATCCCAATAATAGATACAAATGTTAAGGTGCATCAAGGAGTTAATCTTATGGTATTCTTGAAACTTGATTTGTATCAGACAGCTACTATTTAACCTGTTACCAGTTTACATTTAATTAATTAGTTTGCTTATTAAAATGCTACAGAATATTCTGTCAAATGTATCTATCAGAGACTATTCAGAACCTGAGAAAGTAAATAATCATTTGCAAAACAATACTGGCTCAAAACACCTGCACATTCCTCCAGTATTAGGAAAACCATTAGTCAATTCTCTGGTTCTTCAAATAGTTTTCACGGAGAGAATGAAGAAGTCCCTGCCTTAATAACTTAAAAATAAATTGGGTGCTAAAGTGAAAGTATTCAATTGCTGAGATTTCTGAACACTAATCCCTCTTCTAATTATAAAGGACTTTACAAGAATCTTGTTTTCTGTTTCAAAGAGTTTGAGAAAACCCCTAGCATCATGGTATGTTTCTGACATCAAGGTATGTTACATTCAGCATCAACTTTGCTTGTTGGAAGCGACTGGAAAGGATGCAAATGGCAATCACATTACTCCAAGATGCTGCAATCATTGTGAATACATGCTGGTGGCCAAGTGCCCATCTTTTCATGTGTAACTCAGTGGTGGGTTCCTATCGGCGTTACTACCAGTTCACTGAGTACGCACTAAACATGCAGTAATTAAGTCAAAGATTACCTGTAGAATTTTCATCCTCAGGAAGTACTAGGGTTACAAATTACAAACCACCAAATGTAATGAATTTATGTTATTTGCACTGTCATAAAGGTACTCTGATTTGAGCCTATCAGTTGCCATCAATCCAATCAGCTATTAAATAAAAATACTGAGCCACTGAAGGAAGGAAGGTGGAAGGAGTCTATAACAATTATACTAAATATTTATAATAAGAAAATGCGCTACTTGCTAATATTAGATCAGAAAAAGGCTTCTGTAAAATCTTATCCATTTAAAGGAGCATTATTTTAAAGCACAGATCTTTCTAAACTAATGTCAGATAACTTGTTTTCATTTAAGAATGAGATATTGTTTGTATCTAAAGGTTTTTTTTCTTTTACCTTCATTTTTATTTCATGAGCTTTATAAAATAAATCTGATGAACATGAGAATTATACATGGGATAATTCAGAAAAATAGATGAAAACAAATACGAAGTGCTGGGCAAACACAATTCTGCTGTTCTGAAAGGCATTTCTTTAGAAAAAGATAAGAAAGCTTAGCTTTTGTACACAAAGCAGACTGACCCGGCCAAAGCTACACAAATACAAATTAATGAACAGCTGCCAGGAGGTGACAGATTAGTCTTAGTTCTGCTTTTATTAAAGCCACATATCCAATTAAAATACAGTACAATGTATAAGCTAGTCCACTCCAAACTGTGAAAGACATTAATGAAAAAGTAGCCAGCTTGTAGCCATGTTCGTATCTTTGAAATATCAAAAAACCATATTAAGGCTTCTAGAAATTACAAGGCATTGTCATCCACTAGCTGTTTGTGAGTCAGATGAACTAAAGTAGCTGTGTTTTCAGAAAAGCTAATAGATTGATAGTTTTCTAAAGAAATGTTTTTAGATTCATTTTCAGAAGAAACACATTTTAAAGCTTGCTGTTTCAGAACTTACCATAAAAAGTTGCTGAATTGCCAATAAACAAGATATACTAAGTGTCAACTTGTAGAGTGTTGCCATGACTACTATCAAGTGGCATAGAGAAGGTAGGAGAATTCCATGCATACTTTTGACCAGAGTCAGATTTTATATTCTTGCAGCTGGCATGTGAATGTGCATGCCCATAACCTGCCATAGCATTTTGTTGGTGAATGTGAGTTGTGAACAAGGCAGAGGGGAGGGGACACAGGGGTAAAGTTCAGACGCCATTAAGTGTATATCATTTTCGGCTCCACAGAAGGACATGCCAAGATGTTAATCCTAATAAATGAATGGTTTTTGTTTGAACTTTGTCTTGAGGCTCATAAATTAATTAGGTCATCTCTTGGGAACTTCACAGAGAGCCTTTGTGATCCAGGCAGACGCCAGCGATATGGCAGTGGGAGTGGTGCTACTCCAAAAAACAACCAAGGAAACTTACAACCCTGCACCTACACCTCCCGCAAGCTCACAGACACAAAGAGATGATGGGCTGCGTGGGAAAAGGAGGCTTTCGCAGTGAGATGGGCACTGCTGACCTGGAGACACCTGTTGGAAGGGAGCCAGAAACCACTCAAAGTCTGGACTGACCACAAAAATCTGGAGGCACTTAGGATGGGCTCAATACTTTAATCATTTTGATTTTGTGTTAATGCACATTCAAGGGGGGAGGAACTTTCTAGCTGACACCCTCTCCCGCATTCCTCAGTACAAATGTGAACAGGAGCACATAGTGGATGCCATCATTCCCTCTACTCAAACGGCTGCCCAAGTGACCACCAGATGGCAACACCGTGATCGGCAAAACCAACCCACAAGTGACCTAACCACGAGGCTAAAAACCGAACTGTTAGCAGACCCTTGGTTCCAAAACAACCAACACATCTTAACAAAAAGACATGACATTGCATGGAAGGGGACGAAACTCTATGTCCCAGAATCCCTACGCACCCTATTTTTTCAGAGGAGCCATGACGTCAAACTGGCAGGCCACTTTGGGTTCCTAAAGACTTTACACTTAGCCCGAAGGCAATTCTGGTGGCCCGGCATAAAGAAAGATGTGGATAGTTACGTGAAAGTTGCACTATCTGTGCCACAATGAAGAGACGACTGGGAAAAAACCCCAGACTGCTGCAAACAGTAGCAGAGCCAACGAGGTCATGGGAGGAGATCACAATGGACTTTATAGTAGAGTTGCTGAAAAGTGGGGGAAACACAGTGATTTGAACTGTAATAGACCTGTTCTCCAAACAGGCACACTTCATACCCTGCAGCAGACTACCCTTGGCTCACAAGCTGGCTAAACTGTTTGTGAAGCATATCTATCAACTGCATGGAGTACCTTGAAGAATTTCAGACAGAGGGGTCCAGTTCATGGCTAAGTTCTGGAGGGAGTTCCTGTGGTCCATTGGGTCATCTCAGGGTCTTAGTTCAGCTTTTCATGCAAGCACCAATGGGGCAGCAGAGAGACTGAACACCATAGTAAAACAGTACCTGAGGTGCTATGTGAACTATCAGCAGTCCAATTGGGCAGATCTTTTATCTTTTGCTGAGGTCGCATACAATAATGCTGTTCACAATAGCACAGGACTCACGCCGTTCAAAATAGTAAGTGGTATGGACTTTGTCCAAATGCCTGAGTATCCAAGCTCCTCAGTCAGCTTGACTGATTGGATGTTGATGCTGAAAGCAACCTGGGAAAATGTCAAAAAAGCACTGGCTAAAGCGTCACAAACCTATAAGAAACAGGCAGATAAGCACCGGGCTTCACAACGGTCATTCCAGGTGGGAGAGAAGGTTTACCTCTCCACAAAATATTTGAGATTAAAACTGCCTAGCAAGAAACTGGGGCCAAAGTGCAATTGAAACTGCCTCAATTGCTGGGGAAGATACACCCGGCATTTCATAGTAGCCTCTTAAAACCCGGGAACTTCCGGGCCCTGTGGTCATAGGGGGCCAAACCCATTATGAAGTTCAACATCCTTGATTCGAGGTGGCACAGGAGACAACTCCAATACTTAAGTGGAAGGGCTACCCATTATCAGAGGCATCTTGGGTAAAAAGTAGGAATATCCAGGCTGATCACCTTATAGCAAAATTCCATGCAGAAAATCCAGGCGAACGTGGGGGAGGAACGCATCCAGCTGTACTCAAATTGCTTTGTTTTACACAAGTCGCTTTCAGGAAGTGAGGGGAGCCGGATGTCAACTTGTAAAGTTTGCCATGACTACTATCAAGTAGCATAGAGAAGGGAGGAGAATTCCATGCATACTTTTGGCCAGAGCCAGGTTTCATATTCTTGCAGGTGGCATGTGAATGTGCATGTCAATAACCTGCCGTAGTATCTTGTTGGTGAATGTGAGTTATGACCAAGGCAGAGGGGAGGGGACACAGGTGTAAAGTTCAGACACCATTAAGTGTAAATCAATTTCTGCTCCACAGAAGGACATGCCCAGATGTTGATCCTAATAAATGAATGGTTTTTGTTTGAACTTTGTCTCGAGGCTCGTAAATTAATTAGGTCATCTTTTGGGAACTTCACACTAAGCATGAAGTAGTGGACAAGGAACACAACACAGAAATATTATTTAAGCTCCATAGTTTTCCCAAAAGAAATGTGTGTGTGTGTGTGTGTGTGTGTGTGTGTGTGTGTGTGTGCATGCACGCATATCTGAATAGATGAATGGCATCACAATGAATACTAATTTCCATCCTCTTCTAACAAGGAGATCTGAAAGTATGTCCCATATAGACCACCAATTTTTTCCTCTCATCTAGTTATGTCCATTTTCAGCATGGCAACCAATTCATATGATATTCAATAATACAGGCATTATTACCGTATGTCCATGTACATAGTATTTGCAGCTTAAAATCCAAGGATATTTTAGCTCAGAAAATTTACAGATTGGGTTTATTATTGTTCAGTTGTGGTTCAGACTAACAAGTTTAAAATCCTTCTATTTATTTTAAATATTTTAAGGCTCTTTTCAAAATAACATAGTACAATTTAAGGTAATTATTTGGGGAAGCTGATCTGCTTGTCTTAGTTATAATATTCAATGTCCACTTAAATATTAAACTAAAACATACAGAACTATTGAAAATTATTCTAATACTTGGCCCATAGCAGAAAATTTAAGCATCCCACTACTATTTAAGAAAAGGGTCTCAAAACATAGCAGATAGTTTAATATTTTAGGGGATGAGAAAAAACACACATGATGGTTGATACCCACCCATCTGTTCCATGTATCTTAGCTCATCATGATAAAAATTCCAGAGGATAAGGTATAAAAAAGTCTCCTTCAACAAATTATCATTCCTAAATTCCCTTTTGAATCTGAAGCAAAAAAAAAACCTTTGTCACGTTGCTGGTTACTGACCATAGAATTACTTCTATTGGCTGCCCACTTTTGAAGCCTAGATGTGTTGACTATTCTTGAAAATCATGGGGTATCATCATCTATCAGAAAATATTGAAAAATTATATATGTTGTGACAATCTGTTAAATCAACAGTTTTAGGCACTGGGTAAAAACAGGGACTATATCATTTATAAATTCCATCAGGATCTTACCATCTCTTGGTTAAAATGATGAAGATTGACAACCCCTTGAAAATGAATATTAACCACTTTCTTCTACCACCAATGTTCTTCTTTTTCAGAATCAGAAAGATGACACAGGAGCTAAACAACCAACAATTATACAACATTCCAACATACCTTTCCAACAATCTGTTACAACTGTTGCAATTTATAAATCTTTCTGTTAAGATTGATAAAAAGCAGAATTTATTCACGTAAAATTAAATTAAATTTAAAATAATTTATACCATCTTTCTAAGAACAGCCAGAGGTATATTTAAGCAATATAGCTACAATTATTTGAATTTGAAAAATCTCATGCAATGTTTCATCTAATTTTTTCTGCATGATCATGATTCTATTATTTCTATTTTTTTTATTTTACTTTCTGTATATGCCACTAATGGAACAGAAAGAAAGCAAAGAAGCAATTACTATCATCAAAATATCAGTTTTAAAAAAAAATAGTAAGAACATACCACTGAATTTAAATTATTTTAAGTGTTTTAAGGTCAAACTAAAGAAACAGTATAATAAAAGCAAACCCTAACAATCTATGGCTCAACTACTTTGTATTAAAACATGTAATAGGAAAAAATGAAATGAAGCTACAACAAAATGCTAATAGTTTCACTATAATCTATTAAACTTTATAAATGTCAAAGAAACATGTAGCTAGGCATGCTCAGTCTCTTGTTATGTAACTAATAATTTTATTATGAACAAAAGGTATCTTGGAACAACTACAAACACTATTAGTAAATTTGCCTTATAAAAACCACTGGAGATCAGGCTGTAATTTTAAAAGGAATTCTGTGTTAAGAATATCTTTATTTGAAAGCCCACTATTTAGGAAAATATCTCAAAATATGTTTTGGAAAAAGAACTTTCAAAAAATATCAAATCAAAGCAAATACACAAAGCAAATCACATGTGGTCAGGAAGCTTCCTCAAGCATTAGTATGAGACTAATGAAATATCTGTATCCAAACCCCAAATTTCTCATTCTCTTTCAAATCATCTCCTAAAAGTAGAATGTAACTTTATCAAGAATGAACTGCTAAACTAAATTCCTAAATGAAGAGCAGATTATTAGATATGCTCCTAACCCATAAATAAATACTGAGTTTCTTTGAAGTTTGGCTTATCCTCTTTGATCTATCCAAGACCTTTCGAAATTCTGACCTTCAACTGTGGGTGTTGAACTCCTTTGAAATCAGTCCTTGCTTTCTAAGTAATGAACATACAAAAAAACCTAAAGATGGGAGAAGGAGTCCAACTGTTGCATTTAATGTTTTCAGAAAATAATATAGGGACAATATCAAACTGTATAACAAAATACCATTTGAAATAAAATCTCTGCTCAACACTGTCCATATATACAGCCAAGATATTGCAATGGAGTTTGGGCTGGACAAATGTGCCATCCTTACCATCCAAAAAAGAAAAAAAAAGTGAAAACTGAAGGAATCAAGATGTCCTTATGGAAATGGCATCAGAGTATGGATGAAGACCATCAGTACAAATACCTGGGCATCCTTCAAGCTGGCAACATCAAGCACACTGAAGTCAAGAAGGTTAGAAGCGAATATATCATAAGAGTGAAGAAGATCTTAAACTTCAAACTCAGTAGATGAAATACTATCAAGGCAATTAACATCTGGGTAATTACAGTCATTAAATACACAGCTGAAATAGTGGACTGGACTCAAGTAGAACTCTATAGAAAGCCCCCAAAAAAATAATGACAATGAATAACACCCTTCATCTGCACAGAGATTTTGACTCTACTTATCCAAGAAAACAGGTGGGAGTGAAATGTTGCAAGTACACCAGACTGTTGAAGAAGAAGAAAATAGCATTGGAAGAATATCTGATGAATAGTGAAGAACATGCACTGAAACTAACATGAAGTCTTACATAGATAGATAGGTAGGTGTTCTGACCCCCACCTTGTTCGTTCAGAAACGAAAGCCAGACAGAACTTCAAAGGAAATATTTGTATCAGTCCCGGCTTTTGCTGGCTGCGAGCCCAAAATAAACACAGATAAATTTTCTGGCAAAAAGTTAAACAGCAAATGCAAAAACAAACTCGTACAGCAAACCACTTCTCCAAGTTGGTTTCTCTGAATCATGAACACGAACGGGGAACCTAGACTAGAACAGGAACGGAACAGAATGGAACGAACGAACGAACGTTGACTTCTGCAACTACGGCGTGGCCACATCAGTCTTTTATCCGCAGGAGAAGACCCTAACGAGCAACAGCTGCTCATTATCCTCTCCTGTGAGTCGGTCAGCCCTGCATCCCAAAACAACTCACAGGAGGTTTCTGCTGAGTCACAACAGGTAGGTAGGTAGGTAGGTAGGTAGGTAGGTAAATATTTAGATGATAGGTAGGTAGGTAGGTAGGTAGGTAGGTAGGTAGGTACTTGTACTTGTACTTGACGCCTCTTCACCCATCGTGGGTATAGGCGACTTCCATGGAAATTTGACGCCACTGTTTTCGGTTCTGGGCTAGGGTAGTCAGGTGGTGCAGCCAGTCGCTATTATATGATTTTCGGCTAAGATTGAATGGGCGCATGACTATATCTTCCGCTACCGGTAGGTAGGTAGGTAGGTAGGTAGGTAGGTAGGTAGGTAGGTAGGTAGGTAGGTAGATAGATAGATAGATAGATAGATAGATAGATAGATAGATAGATAGATAGATACACACACACAGACACAGACACACACAGACACACACACAGACACACAGACCAAAGTGGCCTACAAGAACAACAAAATAAAGGACAGAAAAAATAAATGGCAAAGCAAAATATTACAATAAATGGCCAGTATACTTAAAAAAAGTCAGGCATAGCAGATAACAATAAACCTGGCAATGGCTAAGAGAAGGAAAGTTGGAGAGCGACAAATTCTGGCTGCACAAGAGCAGGTTTTAGGAACAAAAGCATACAGAATTGAGAAGAGCACAATAGATGCCTCTGGAAAAAAGCTAATGAAACAGTAGACAATCTACAGTAGTTAGTTGCTGGAAGAAGATGATATAGACCCGTGATGGCAATCCTATGGCACGTGTGCCACAGGTGGCACACAGAGCGATTTGTTAGGGCATGTGAGGCGTTGTCCTGTCAGCTCCAGCACGCATGGCCAGCTGACTTCAGCCTTTATTTTCAACCGTTTTTCGGGCAAAAAACAACTCAACATGCAAACCAGAACTTCCAAGGTTTCTAAGGTTGCCCCTTAGGGCCATTTTTCATCCTCTCCGGAGGGCCTCCGGGGGGACAGCGGAGGCGGTTTTCCTCCTTGCCAGGCTCCTAGAAAGCCTCTGGAGCCTGTCGAGGGCGAAAAATGGGTCTATCAGGCACCAAAAGTGGGGGGAGGGTGGGGGTTGCGTCCATGTGTGCGGTGGATCACTGCACTCCCCCCGCTTTTGGCACATGATGGGAAAAAGGTTAGCCATCACTGATATAGACTAACTACAAGCAACACTATGACAAAGTAGCAACAATAATACACCGAAAGATCTGTTAAAAAATGCCATTTGCCTGCAAGCAACAACTGGTGGGACTATAAAATAGGCAAAGTAATAGAACAGGAAGAAGCTAAAATGTTCTGGAATTTTAGATTTCAAACAGACAAGCACCTGCCACAGAACATCCAGACTTAACAACTGTCAACATGAAAGACAAAAAAGATTCAGATACTGGATAGTAGAAGAGAAGAGAAAGAACTGTAGAAAAGATAAGTGGATGAACCATGATGGGAGATTGGAAGAAGGGGGTGGGGCCCAGTGTTCTGGGCCGCATGTCCAAAGGCCCGTGGAGACCCAACTGGGCAGAATGGGAGAGTCCCTGTGGTTGGTTATAAGGTCAGGTTGATTGCCAAGCACCAGAATTTTATTGATGTGACCGCAGGTCCACTGCAGCAACTTCTGGCAGGGGTCATAAGTCTCTTCATTCAGCACCATAATTTCAAACAGTCACTGAACAAATCATAAGTCAAGGAGTACCTGTAGCATGCACCATACAACCAATAAGGAGAAAGAAAACCAAAAACAAGTGAATTTTTGTTGTTCAAATGTCATGTATCTGCACTATAAATATGTTCATATTATGGGTGGACAGAAATTTAGTTTAATCTTCATTTAATATGAATCATTCTTATTTATTCTTGAACAAACAAGAATGCAATTATTTTTTGGTTTCACATTTCCTCCTATTACTGTAATGCCATCATTAGATTTTAAAAATATGTGTATGTATTTTTCTGTTGAACAGTTATTTTTAATCCTAAAATAAACACAAATGTTCAAAATATTAGAATGTCAAGCTCAGCTCCTAATGACTATATTAATACTTCTTTTACAGTTGTATTGCCAATGATATGGAAGTGATTAGCTACTGGCTTTTTTTCTCTTTTTATTTCCAGTCTACATATGAAATACTTAAGGACAACTCAACATTCTGGAAAGAGAGAGTTAGTTTCCTGAGGATGGGCTCCAGCACGAGTCCAAAATCTTGATAGAATAAACCTTTGGTCTGGTGACAAACTCAGATTGGATCCTGCAACGTTATCCTGGGACACATATATTTGCCTTTATTCACAACTCAACATTGAACGATTGCAACATTTTTCCATCAATTGCAATCAAGCTCAGCATGTCAGTTAAAGCTTTAAAAAGGTTCAGGTATTCATATTATTGAGGGGAATTAAGGAATAATTATCCCCTTCATAACTTAACATAATACATATGTTTAGCACAAAATGATACAATTCAATGGGAGTCAAAAGGAATCTGGAGCAACAAAGTTTCAAAAATTCAACATAAGATAATAGGTGAAAGCATGCTGTAGTGACTTGGATTGAAGAAGTTGCAAGCTGCATTAGATTATGATGGAATGCAAATTAAATGAGTTTCAGAAGTGCTGCCCCAGGTAAAAACAAAAGGAAAATTAGAAGGAAGTTCTAAGATTTCACCAATAAGCTGCCCCCTTTTATTTTACTTTGAAGAAAAGTCGTGTTTTCATGTGTTCATGATTATAGTTAATGACTGCTGTAGAGATGGGCCAGGGCCAAAGCCATATACCCGATCAGCTCTAAAACTCCAGGAGAGATTTGGCTTTGAAATGATTTCCTTTGCCTCAGGTCTACATGGAAAACATTGCAAAGCTATCACTGCAGCTGCCACTAAATAAATCTTGCTTTGACAAATGGCTATATTATATAGGTATATGTGTATAATATGTTATCCTTAATACAGGACTCTTCACCTTCATTTTATGGAAATTAACTAAAATCTATTTACAAACATTATAATGAGCACCAAAACAGTAAGAGTGATATGAATCAACTGCGTAAAAGAATATTAGTGAGGTCATAATTCCAAGAAGAAGAGCAAAGTACATCCCCATTTATATCCTGAGACTCTGGCAGCTAAGTATTTTGCTTCTGTGCTGTCAAAACCTGAGCTATGGAAGTTTATGTCAACATATGATTAAAATAGTTAGGGTTTTTTTTTATATGCCCAGAAATAGAAATATTTGACACTACCCAATATAGAGAAATAGTTGGTGAAATTAACATATTTTGCTGAAATGGATAAATTAATTTCTTTGATTAGAAAATAGACATCTACATTCACTGCTGACTAGAAGCCTCTTATGGAAATTTTGTGTAAAAATGAAAAAAAATGAACTTGTGACTTATGGTTTTGACAGTTAGGATAGATAATAGAAAGAAGAGTAATGTGATGCAGCGTTAGAGATTAAAATGTATTTGTATTATAACTGCTGTGAAGAAGCCATTACTTTTTTCTTTCGTTTCTATTTTTCTTAACTTCTTTCTTTTCTTACACTATTTTGTTTTCTTTTTCCCTTTTAATAGCCAATTAGTTTGGGTTAATTTTTATCTATTTATTTAAAATAATATAAATTATTTTGAAAAATATGAAAGTAAATAGACTTCTGTTACTTGTGATACACTGACACCTATCAAAATGACCCCATTTTTTGAAAAAGCAGGTGCAAATAAAAAACAAAAGACATATTAACTAGGTAAGATTTATATTAATAAAGACTTGATATTTTAATTTCTTTCTGATCTTCAATTAATATAGTAAGATTTCCCTGTCATTTATCCATCAGTTTTTTCAGATTAATATATCTGTATTTATCTTTTTCATTTCAGAAATATGCAAAAAAATCCAAGTCTACCAAAAGAAGCATTAGCAAAAATGTATTTTTAATTTTCTATATGTGAACAGCTGCTAGTGAACAGCTAGCTAGGAAAGAAGTTAATATTAAAACTTATGAAATTTTCAGTTATATTGATTGACTGAAGTCTTCAACACTCTGGCATCATATTAATATAATCTCCCAATATTGAAATGCTTAAAAGCACTAAAAAGATATCCAACCCATGAACAAATAATATAAAAAGCAATTATTTTGCTAGAAAGTTGGAACAAGATTTATCTATATATTTATTCCGAAAGAATATAGATGAATCCCATAAAAGTTCTTACAATGCCAATGTTTAGCTATTTAAAACATAAAAAAACAACTCTGTTAGTACCTTCACTTGTGGTTTTAGCATACGAATAAAATATGATCATCTATTGAGTAACCATTTTGTAATACTGCAATAATAGCATCATTGTTAGATGTGGTTATTGGCATGTGGAGACCATACTGGATTTAACATTTAATTACTAAGTTGTATCAGAGAGAATGGTTTAGATTTATACTATTTCATTAAAATGTAGAACAGACTTGAACTAACAGTTGCTTTGAAAATCCACTGTGGTTTTGCAGAAACTCCAAACTGGAAAAAGAAGTCTGAAAGCCCAGTTTAATGAAAAGCAAACACACTGCTGAATTTAAGCATGTTTCAAGCAAACTATGTGGAAATATGCATTAAACCATCATAAGCACTAGACTTCCAATTTTTCTTTTTTTTAATGATAAAATGTAGTGAATCTTTTTATTAATATCAATATGATTTTTTAAAATGGCTATAGTTCTAGTTCAACATCTTTTAAAAAAGCACATAGGGCTGCTTTACTAAACCCCATCAGTCAGCAAAGCAGATAAACTACACTGGGTTTTAGACATGAACACGTTTTTATAAAAGAATCATACCAGAATCACATTAAAGCAACAGGACATTTCTTGAATTCTAATGCAATCTTGAACTTTCAGCATGAAAAATCTATTCAGATGTTTCCTGATTTATAGAAAGCATTTTATTTTATGTTGTTAATATAGCTTTCTCAGAACCTTATCATTCCGAAGAGAAATTTGAATTTAATTTAATTTGAATTTACTTTATTTGTATGCAGAATATTATATAAAAGTATAATAGAGTTGGTGGTCTTTCTGTTTTCCTAACTCCTGGAAATTAACAGATTTTAAGACTATTTATCTGAAGTAAAATGATTTTAAAAATTACTGAAACTAAAAGATTTACATTATTTAAAAATATATTTTGTGCATATTAATCTATGTGAAAGTGTAATGATGGAAAGAATATTGCAGCATAATATGGAAAATTTCTACGCCTGTTAGCCAATATTTCCTTTGGAAGTACTCAATTCTGCTTCACCTTCTTTCCCTTGAACATATAGAGTAAGTGAACATAGCTGAATATTTTGAGATCTGATCTCCACGATTCTAAGTTTGCATCTCATACTTTTCTTATCCAATGCAGTTTCATTTCTCAGTGTTAAGTTCCATTCTATTCATTTCAGCTCATAGAGCACAGACATTTTTAATCTTCACTCTTATCTACAGTATCACTTCTCAGTGCAAACTTTCTGAATATGCTTTAACCTCTTCATTCATACTGACAAAAATGTTGAACAGCACAGAGCCAAGACAGAGCCATTCTAACATTCTAAATTTTATATCCCACCAAGCCATGTGGACCCATTGAGCACTGTTTGAATATAGTTATTCAGTCAACTAATCACATATCCTTTGAACAATAATATCATCTACCAAGTAGTGAAATTCATTTTTTTTACTACCGGTTCTGTGGGCGTGGCTTGGGTGTGATATGGCTCGGTGGGCGTGGCAGGGGAATGATACTGCAAAATCTCCATTCCCACCCCCACTCTGAGGCCAGCCAGAGGTTGCATTTGCCAATTCTCCGAACTCCTCAAAATTTCCACTCCAGGTTCTCCAAAACCTGTCAGAAGCCGCTGGATTTCACCCCTGCATTTACCCCATATTTACCATTTTATTCAAGTATGCACATGAGGCACTCTGACAAAGACTTTGCCAAATAAACTGGCAAAGACATCATCTAGGTAAACTAATCTATGACATGCCCAACTAATTCTTATAACACAAGGAGATAAGCTTAGTCTTGCAAACTTTTTTGTGACAATCCCATTTTGGCTCATGTTAATGCTATGTGCATATCCAACTGTTACTAGATAATCTGTTCGAAGTATATTAATATTTTAATTATGACTTTTTATGTATTTTATGTATTTATAGTTTTTTTAATTAAGTGCTATACATCATCCAGAGTCACTTTCATGTAAGATTGGCAGCTATACAAATATGATAGATAAATAAATGAGAAAAAACACAGATTTTAAACAAACAAATCTACAGTTTTTTCTCCTTATTTCCCATTTTGAAAATGAGGAAGTAATCTGAAGACCTCATTCTTCAGCTACCTGACTAGTACTCTTAAGAGTCCTCAAAGATTATGAAAAGCAGATCTGTGGTCACCCTCTAGTAATCTAAGAAGATAATTCATCTATCCCAGGATACTTGGATGTGCATTAATTAGCTACATAATCATCTTTTTGTCTTCCCCAAACTACAATTTCCTCCCCCAAGCCAAGTGCCATAATGTTGACAAGCTGAGGCTCCATTTTCCTTCCATGAGGAGAGAGATGCAGATTAAAAATTAAAATATTCTGCCTCCTCACCACTATCCATTATGAAATCACCATTTTTTTCCTAGCAATGAACTGTATGCTCTTTGTATTTCCCTTTATTTCTAAAACATCCCAAGACTTTTTTTTTGTCTATTTTTGGAATCTCTTAAAAGCCTCCACTTATGTTGAACTTTAGCCCTTTTTATAGGCAGAAAAAATGACCTTGAGGGACAGGAGGAAGAGTTACAACCAATTAGATAAAACAAGTTTTTTGATAGTTGTAGCAGAACTGTAATAAAAGAAAATGTCTCAGATAAGACATGTCTCCTTAGTTCTCACAAATATAAACTGAAAGAGGAGAGAAGCATATTCAGACTTGCAAGGTTATGTCTTTATAATAAAACTAGTATTGGCCTATGTGATTTTGGTTTCCTAGTCTGGTGTACCTCAAAAGGCTAACGTCAATCTTGCAAGTCTATCAAAGAACTTCTTTGTCCAACCTCTGATTACTTTCCCTGTTTACTAGCTAACTTTATATAAATAACATTGAAAACAATACAGGGTCTGGTAGCAGCTCTCAAGTGTTATTTTCTGGATTTACTGAGGGTATAGAAAGAAATTATTGAAGATAATGTTCTCAGTGAGCATATTTAACTGGAAAGGATTGATATTAGAATTTGTTGAGTTACCAGATAAGGGTAATAGATTCTCACCAAACAGGTTATCAATCAGTGCAATCAAGACAATTAATCAGGCCAGACACAAGAGTGAGATATTTTTTAAGATAACTGGTATCTCCCAGAATATTTATGGTTGGATTGTTGTGATCCTCTCATTTACCTCACAAAGGAATATATTCACCATAATCACGTTTGTTTTTTTTAATTTTGGGACTAATTCCTGTGACTATACTAATGTTTCCTTTATAGAGAAAACCACCCTGTGATATAATGATGTCTTGACCACTCCATAACGATTTCTGGAGGCTCTCGTCCAGAGAGCCGAGACCATGCAGATAACCTAAATTACCCTGGGCCAAGAAAACATGCAATGGAAAAAATCACTATAAATCACTATCACAGTCTCAGGCTGCAAAATATGAAACTATCTCCTGAAACTTGAACAAGATGGTGCATGTTCTACTTCATTAATAACACTAAGATAGCTGTTTGTCTATCAGGCAACTTACTCATCCATTATCCACTATGGGAACAAGACAAATAAAAAAGATAACAGAAACAGACATCAAAAGCAGTGATTTTGCTTACAATATAACATTGCACATAGTAAGTAAGTAAGATCTTTATTATGGTCAAAGACCAGCAATATACATTTGTCCTTACACTATATTAAAAATACTAACATTAAAATATAATTAGAAGTATTTACATTAAAAGTGGATAATAACATTATGGTCCAAAGATTGTTAAAAGTATGTCCAGATAATTGGTACAAGATGGTACTATACTGTAGCCAATTTTTTTCTTATGGACATTGCAGCAGCACAGAACTTTGCCACTGCATACGTGGTAACCGGGTTAGTGTCCTGGAGGAGAAAGCCTAGATAAAAATTGTCTGCCCTCCCTGGCAATCTCTCTAATAAGGGGAGAATATATGCAGACCTACAAGCTCTGTATAGCTCGCAATGTAATAGTACATGTGAATTATCTTCCACTTCTCCTTTACCACATATACAAACGCATTTGGCTATAGGTGTTCTCTTATACCTGCCCTGGAGGAGTGCTGAAGGAAGAATGTTAAATCTGGCTCTGAAGAAAGCTATTCTTTGTTTTGGAGAGATCAGGTCATTTAAATATCTTGCCGATTCCCACACACCCTGTTTGATTCTGTCCCTACTGTGGAAAGGCAACCTATTTAGTTTTTCTTTGAACTCCATGTCCCTCATTCTATTGATTACTACTTGCTTTGCTTGCTGAAAACCTAGGGACATTAAGAATAATGGTGAAAGCCCATAAGAGCCTAGCTTGTGATCAATTGCTTGTTTCCAGGGGGAAGGGAAATTGTCAGTCAACACTAGTGGGGACAGTCCCTCTGGAAAGAAATGCATTTTAAGCCAATAAATGACCATCATCTTCCAGGCTCTTACTTGAATTTTTTGGCATGCCTGTCTCAATTCTTAATTGGGCATTTGGAGTTCCATTGGGAGCAGCTAAGATGGGTCGCAGGAATTTTGTTTGAATGGTTTCTAACAAGTCTCTCTTTGCAAGGATTCCTGTTTGTGCCCCGTAAACAATTTGTGCCAATGTTTTGGCCTCAAAAAGTTTTAAGGCAGCAGGTACTAACTGACCTCCACCTGTATAAAAGAAATGTTTGAATGTTTAAAACAGAAAGCTTTACTATAAAACATTTCAGTTGCATTTTAGTTTATTGTAATGTTGCCTCCAAATGAAGAGACTAAGTTTGATAACACTTTGGATTTGCCAGATAAGAAACAATGATAGGAAGACTGTAGGATGCCTATTTGTTTTACAATCCAAACAAGTCAAGATGGATACTTTCATTGTATATATTCCCATGCCATCCTTTTTATCTAAAAGCAGAAAGCACTGAGAATCGGGCAACAAACAGGGCAAAAACAAATAAAATACTTATTAGAAGAAAGCAAATCCATTACAAGGACAGTCTACCCAGGTCAAGCATACACAAGACTAATTTAACAACTGCTACAGTTGTGGACCCTGCAAGCCACATATTTGTTCAATTCCATCTTTTTCTGTCATCTGCCTACTATGCAACATGTTCAGACAAGTGAAATGAGACCTAGGAAAATATGAGCTCATATTTGAATTTGAATTTGAAAGTTTATTTATAGGCCGCCCTTTTCCCTGGGGGGACTCAGGGCGGCTTACAACTCATGGGGAAGGGGATACAAACAATGACACATAAGAACAATACATAATTAAAAAGAACACAACATTCATACCATTCGGGTGGGGGTGGGTTAATCTTTAGCCCCAGGCCTGACGGGATAGCCAGATTTTAAGGGCTGTGCGGAAGGTCTGGAGGGTGGTGAGGGTACGAATCTCCACGGGGAGATCGTTCCAAAGGGTCGGAGCTACTACCGAGAAGGCTCTCCTCCGCGTAGTTGCCAGTCGACACTGACTGGCAGATGGGATTCGGAGGAGGCCTAATCTGTGTGATCTAATTGGTCGCGAGGAGGTAATTGGCAGGAGGCGGTCTCTCAAGTATCCAGATCCACTACCATGAAGGGCTTTATGGGTGGCAA
Source organism: Thamnophis elegans (assembly GCF_009769535.1). Taxonomy (NCBI): domain Eukaryota; kingdom Metazoa; phylum Chordata; class Lepidosauria; order Squamata; family Natricidae; genus Thamnophis; species Thamnophis elegans. The sequence goes on from NC_045542.1 coordinate 59,882,665, forward strand.
GTAGCACCTTGAAGCGCACCCGGAGATCAACAGGTAGCCAGCGCAGCTCGCGGAGGATAGGTGTTATGTGGGTGAACCGAGGTGCACCCACAATCGCTCGCGCGGCCGCATTCTGGACTAGCTGAAGTCGCCAGATGCTCTTCAAGGGCAGCCCCATGTAGAGCACGTTGCAGTACTCCAGCCTAGAGGTCACAAGGGCATGAGTGACTGTTGTGAGGGCCTCCCGGTTCAGGTAGGGTCGCAACTGGTGCACCAGGTGAACCTGGGCAAATGCCCCCCTGGTCACAGCTGACAAATGGTGGTCAAAGGTCAGCTGTGGGTCCAGGAGGACTCCCAAGTTGCGAACCCTGTCTGAGGGGTGTAGTGTTTGACCCCCCAGCCTGAGAGATGGAACACTTGCCAAATTATTGGGAGGGAAACACAACAGCCACTCGGTCTTATCCGGGTTGAGCACAAGCTTGTTAGCCCTCATCCAGTCCCTAACAGCTTCAAGGCCCCGGTTCATCACGTCCACCGCTTCATTGAGTTGCCACGGGGCGGACAGATACAACTGGGTATCGTCCGCATATTGATGGTATCTTATCCCGTGCCGCCGAATGATCTCACCCAGCGGTTTCATGTAGATGTTGAATAGTAGGGGGGATAAGACCGAACCCTGCGGCACCCCATATGTTAGGGGCCTAGGGGTCGATCTCTGCCCTCCAACTAACACCGACTGCGACCTGTCCAAGAGGTAAGAGGAGAACCACTGCAAAACAGTGCCTCCCACCCCCACCTCCCGCAGTCGTCGCAGAAGGATACCATGGTCGATGGTATCGAAAGCCGCTGAGAGGTCAAGGAGAACCAGGATGGAGGCGTGGCCTCCATCCCTGGCTCTCCAGAGGTCATCGGTCAATGCGACCAAAGTGGTTTCTGTGCTGTAACCAGGCCTGAAGCCGGAATGGAATGGGTCGAGATAACTAGCTTCCTCCAAGGACCGCTGGAGCTGGAAGGCCACCACCTTCTCAACAACCTTCCCCACAAAGGGGAGGTTGGAGACTGGACGATAATTGTTAAGAACGGCTGGATCCAAGGATGGTTTCTTCAGGAGGGGTCTCACCACCGCCGCTTTAAGTGCGGAGGGGAAGACCCCCTCCCGAAGGGAGGCGGTAACAACCTCCTGGATCCAGCCCCGTGTCACCTCCCTGCTGTTAGCAACCAGCCAGGAGGGGCACGGGTCCAGTACACAAGTGGAGGCACTCACAGCTCTCATGGCCTTGTCCACATCCCCCGGGGCAACATCCTGAAACTCAACCCAGCGATGATCTATCAGATTATTCCCTTGTGCCTCGGCTGGATCTGCAGAATCGGAGTCCAAGTCCGACCGAAACCGAGCAACTTTGTCCGCCAAGAACTGGACATAATCCTCAGCCCTACCCTGCAGGGGGTCCCCCGTATCCCTCCTATTTAGGAGGGAGCGGGTTATCCTGAACAGGGCGGCTGGGCGCGACTCAGCGGACGCAATCAAGGTGGCAATATAAGATCTTTTTGCCGTCCTAATTGCCCTGATGTACTCCTTGATGCAAGATGTTAAAAGTGCTCGGTTCGATTCGGATTTGTTGGACCTCCATGCGTGCTCTAGGCGTCTCTTCCGGCGCTTCCTCTCCCGGAGCTCCTCGGTAAACCAAGGTGGCCTCCAGAATCCACTGCCTCGGAGCGGCCGTAGTGGCGCAATCCGGTCAAGAGACTCCGTCGCTGCTGAGTTCCAGGCAGCAACCAGAGTCTCCACTGTGGGCAAGGGTATCAGGAATAACCCCAAGCTCCGTCTGGAACCTCAAGGGGTCCATAAGTCGCCTGGGGCGGAACCATCTGGTCGGTTCCTCCTCCCTACAGTGGGGGTTTGGTCTCCGAAAGTCAAGCCTCAGTAGGCAGTGGTCTGACCACGACAGGGGTATGATCTCATTACCCCTCAGACCAAGATCACAAGTCCACTGCTCCAAGAGGAATACGAGGTCGAGCATGTGACCCGCTGAGTGGGTTGGGCCCCGAACTACTTGGGTCAAGCCCATGGCTGTCATGGAAGCCATGAACTCCTGCGCCCCATCAGAGTGTTCACCGAGCGAAGGCAAATTGAAATCCCCCAGGACCATAAGCCTGGGGAACTCAATTGCTAGCTCGGCTACCGACTCGAGGAGCGAGGGGAGGGCTACTGCAACGCTGTTGGGAGGCAGGTACGTTAACAGCAAACCCACTTGACCCTTGAGGTCCGACTTCACCAGTAGGGACTCACACCTGACAAGCTCCGGAGCAGGGATCCTACGAGGTGCTAAAGACTCTCGGATAACAATAGCCACACCCCCACCCCTTCTCTGAGCTCTCGGCTGATGGAGCACCTGAAATCCTTCTGGGCACATCTCTACGAGGGGGACTCCTCCCTCCGGGCCCAGCCAGGTTTCAGTAATACATGCCAGGTCTGCCCTCTCGTCTAAAATTAAGTCCCGGACGAGGGGAGCCTTGTGAACTACAGACCTGGCATTTAGCGACAACAGCCTGAGACCAGGGTCCTGATTACTCGCGCCATCTGGCCTTGGAGTGGGACTCATAGGGCCGGAAGGAGGGATCTCTATAACGTAGCGAGCCCTCCTTCCCCGGTAATGGCCAGCCCTAAAGTCCCCGCCATATCTGCCCCTCCCCGTTACGACCGTGATGCTCCGGCCCACTCCCGTGTCCATGGTCCCCCCGACCACCCCAATGACCCCCGCATTCCTCGGCAGGTCCTCCGAATCAAACGTACTCATTCACTCACCCAAGCAATCCCCACGTAATAATTAAAATACAGAAATACAACGATAATAGCAATAAAAAGTGGGACCATTCACTCACTTACATACATATCACATGCATATCCCATACTAAGAGAGAAAAGAAGGGGGAGAGAAAAGAAAGAAAGATAAAAGAAAAAAATAGTTTGCGCAGTTGTTAGATTACGAGTTCAAGGAGAGCCAGATGGTTCTCAACAGATGGCTCTGTAGCAGGCAATGATGGTGTTAGCACAAAGGCTAAGCCACAGGGGGAGGAGGGAGGAGGAGGGTGTCTGGAAGGGTTATAGTGGTGGCAGTTGCAGTCAGTCACACAAAGTAGCCAGTCTCTACAGACGCCCAAGTCGTCTCCCCCTCCTCTAGAATAATGTTGGTTCAATAAAGAGCCCAAAAGTTCAGCAGGCTGGGCAAATATAATTGGAAGGTAGGTATCAGGTAGCAATGGCCATGACAGATGGAAATGCAGTCCAAAAACCGCGCTCAAAAAAGAGTCAAATGTCGAACAGCAGAAGGCCCTGTAGAAGGCTCTGCAGCGGCGGCGGCCAGGTGGGGGGGAGAATTCACCGAAAGGAGAGGCCAAGCCGAAGGGAGAGGGAGGGGGGGTGTCCAAACGAGCTGCAATGGCAGCAGATGAAAACAGCCTCCCATTCTCTCCCAGTACTGTTCCAGGCTGACCACCTTCTCCATGGGGCGATGGATAGCCCGGCGTGAATCCCAAATTCCTCACAAGGCGCAGCTGAAGTGCCGAAAAGCCGAAAAAACGCCGGCTTCACCAGCAGTAGAGGGTGGGGGCGAGGCTCTCTTAGCCAGCAGTTAGAAAGGGCCGAAGTTCCCTCAGGCCAGGATTGTAGGTTGGCCTCGTTAAGAAGGCGCCGTTACTGTCTGTTGTTCATATGGCGAGGGGAGGGGGTGCGGCGAGGGGGGGGTGCCTAGCAGTTGCTCACCACCAGTAATTATCAGGCCACTGAAGCAGTCTCCTTCAGCCTCCCTCCGGATGAGAAACGCCGCTCTCCCCGATGGAAAACGCTGCCTCTCTCGCTCCACGCCAGCAAAAACGCTGCCTGTCGGCTAAGAAACCACCATCCGTGGGGGGGGAGGGAACGCCGCCCGAAGGCCGTCCCACACTGACCAACACCGCCGAGGCTCGTCCCAGGACGCCCAAGAATGTCTCTCCAGCAGGCAGCCCTCCGGACACTCTGGATTCCTCTCTCCCAAAAGCCTCCCGTTTGAGAGGTCCAGCGGTCGGCAGAAACACAGACCGGGTATTTTCTCTGTGTTCCAACCTGAGCGGCAAGCTCAGGCAGCCATCTTCCTTCGCCAATCCAGAGCGACTTGCTGGGAATTGCAACTTGCACAGTTGGAGAGCCCCCTCCCCTTTCGGTGTCTCAGGGCTGCGGCTTTCTTCCCAGCTGCCGCCCGCCCCCCCCCTTTCCTGGGGGTCTCACGGCGGCTCTTTGCTGGAGCATATGTGTCTACATGCACACCTATCTTTTATTTACAAAAAATAAATATACACACTCAACTCATTTAGAACATAGTCCGCTCGGGATTTCTTTGACTATGATGCTGCCAAGTTAGACATGACAATGTTGTGGTACAAATAAAGGCCTAAAAGTTAACTCTAACAGTTTATTTGTGTTGTTTTCATTCTGGTTTAAAGAAAAAGAGAATTATCCATTTGGCCCAGTGGTGGGTTACAACCGGTATGCCCCGGTATGGGCGTACCAGTGCCTGCCAGGAGCACCAGGTACCGTTCTAGTATGGTGCTCCGGAGGGCCCACCCATCCGCCTGCGCTCCTTACCGGTATTTGAAGTTTTTGGGGCTTCCGTGCAGGCACACGGAGCATATGGCACCTGCACGACCCTCTCCTGAGCAGCTGGAGCATTGCAGGCAGTAAGCATGTGTGCATGCACACTGTGTGCATACATGTGGTGGGCGCCCCGCCCCGTTGCACTGTACCGGTTGCAACGGGATCTGGAATCCACCACTGATCTGGCGTTATCCTCTTTCAGCCTCCCCAAAGATTCTTTGCTTTGCTACTTTTCTTTTTCAAAAGGACGCTTATGGAAAACAAGTGCCAAACATTTTAAGTCAGAACATATTGTAAAGGTATAAAATTGAAAATGAAATTGAGAATTAATCATAATAATATATTTTCTCACATCACAAATCTATTCCCACGCCTTTTTTTATAAGAAAGCCCATTCACTTCAAAAGACAACTTCTTCATACTTGTAACTTAAACAACTGCCTGAAAGGTGCAGCAGAATGAGATCAGTAAAATAACTAAATGTTATATGGTATTTTATGATACTGCTTATTAAAAGTAATCCATCTGTAGTGACTACATGTGTTGGCAGTTATTTTGCCAAACTGTCTCTTTCACAACATGGTATAACTGTAAAAAGTTTTACTCCTCTGCAACTTGCCATACATATCTGAGAATTTCATCTGGTGGGACCATAACATACTCTTTTACAAAAAAAAAAAAGAGCTTGTTTTATTTTCTCCTTATCCAGCTTTTACACCCCTTTCACAAGAATGCCCAATCTTCTCAACCTAAACCAATCGAAAATAAACAATATTAAGAGGGCTGCTTACAGTTGCACTAAGAACACAACCTGACTTTGCAGAGTGCCTTCTAAAATTAATTACACACATATACAGAATAAAATAAAAGAATGCATACACATACAGAATAAAATCTACCCAAACCAAAATGGTTATAATTTCATCTAAATTCATTATTGGATTTTTTGTATCTGCAACTCTGATAAGTGTTCTATTTTAACTAAAGGATTTTATAATTACAAACTCTGTAATTTAGCAGGTTGAATGTCATCAGCCCACCAGTTATTTAGGTAATCCACTAGAAACCTCAGTTATACTGTATATGGTAAGCTGTAGTAAGTTTTGTAGTAAAACTTATTAGTTATCACATGTTGCTCTATTATAATCTGTAACAATCTTAAATCATAATTTCTTTTTCTGCATCCAGTTCACTGTAGGATAATGTTCCAGTTAATTTTACTATATAGCCTACTTCAAACCTGAACTCAGCCATGTATTTACCAGGTACAACTAGTACACTAATACTAAAAGTACTTCTTGTTTGACAATGGCAATAGGGACTTATGTCACTAACAACTACATTCCAATATGGTCAATGTTATCACAGAGATTTCCAAGCCTTTATGTTAAAAGTCATTGCAAATGAAAATACTCACACTCCTTGGATACTTAATATTAGCTTCCCGTTGCAGCCTTATTCTCTGTGGCATCATCACATCATCCTGTAATAAATGGCATTCATTACTGAATCAGAAAGAGAATCCACCTGAAACAATCACATCATCCTGTAATAAATGGCATTCATTACTGAATCAGAAAGAGAATCCACCTGAAACAATTAACTAGAAAAAGCTGTCAGATCAATCTTCAATTTTCTACCTTAAAAGTCAAAATTACAAGGACCCAGTAGGATGCAAGCACTGGAAAGATTCCAGATACAAAATTACTTGAAAACTGTTGCATAGCCATCACAACATTAAGATTTAAAAATGATTAAAATTTGAAGTCAAAAATCAAAACTTTAGACATGAAACGTACTGCCTTTTTCTGTGTTGTATTGTTTAAAAATAATAATACGATTTTATTTTAAACCATGAGAAATAATATAAAATGAGAAAGATATAACATTGGTGCCTAAATTACTAGCACTATTTTTCTATACCACTTTTTATCTAATGATAGCATACCGATTTATATCAACAGAATACAAACATAAAAGCATTAATTTAAAAATTAATGGAATTAAAGGCTGCGTTAAAGGAAGGAATATTTTGTATAAGACCTAAAATTCCCCACCTGGGTAAACTAGCATATGTGAAAAATCTAGCTTATTTGGGAGCTGTTTGCCATAATTATTTTTAATGGGGAACCCTTAGTAGAAGAGTTCTGCAATAAAATTTCAAATTACTCCAACATTCCAGTTTGTACCACAAGCCTCCTTAAATTTTGTAACAGAGAAAGAACAGCATGCATAAGTGGAAAAAGATAACAAAGATGAGGACAATAGTATAAAAACAAATAAGCAGCCAATGCACATTGTAGAAATAGGTGTACTATAGCATTAGTCTTCCATCTGCATGCTAAGTGGACAATGGCAGGACATATCCACAAAAAGCTTACCACAGTAATTTGGATGAATGGTTGCTATGGCAAGCAATATTGTAGACAGGAAAAGTTGAAATTAGCAAACCAGCTAGAATTAAAAATAGGATTTCTTAGTCACTATGCAGAACCAGTCACATAATTATCTGTTTCTCATCTTTGCAAAGCTTGATGGATTTATAAAAAGGCAAACTCATTTTCACTAGTTTTGCCATTGTTTAAGTGTCCACCAAATGTGTTGATATATAAATGACATTACATGGGAGAAGCATTTTGGGGGATCACTTCAATCTTTTCCCCACATCTCTTCACCACCCATATATGTGAATCCATCCATGAGGGTAATTCTTGCCACCAAAAGGTTGCCACAACTCCACTACAGTTATTCTAATTCCTCTTACAAAGATGGACCCAGGAATATGCTCTCAGGCCTTAATCTCACCTTGTATACTCTCTTTCCTGATTCCAACAGAATGAGTCCATAGACTTTGTGGCAATCAGAAAGTGACCAAAAAGATCTCAGGAATGTAATAAAATGTAGCTTTAATAAATGTGTCCTGGTTTATTTTTCCTTAATGGATTAAAGAGAATGGATTAAAGAGGAAAATATTATTGCACTGCTTCAACTCATCAGAAAAGATTTTGACTGCTATAGCAGATGTAATGTTGTATGGAAGATTCTGACAGGAAGTAAGCTATCAACACTGCCAATTCAGTACAATCAGAGAATGATTCAGAGTATTTCGGTTTAAACCTGCTCATATGCTTCAAAAAAGTGTTGTTCCAAAAACGATTAATGTCTTCAAAGGACTCAAAACTCTTGCAACAGTTATGTCAGGAATATTTTTTTCTGATTTTTCATTTGTGGAGATAATAAATCTATTAACATTTGAGTAAAATTTTAAATTCATTCAAATTAAAATTAAAAATTTGCACCTGACTTCAGAATGTGCACCTCTTATTTAGCTAAGAAATAAATTTTTAATATGCCTTGGTACTAATGATCAGCAAAAATAAACAAGTCATAGTTTTAACTGAGCAATATTAAAGAGCTAAGAACACTAGCAAAAATGAAAGGATATTTTTACTTCTCTCTTCAGCTATATAAAAAGTAACAGAGATGCTGAGTCTTAGCTTTGCATACATACATAGATACAAAGGTTCTAGAAACATGATAGCAGAATATTGTTGAATACAGATTAGTTTACCACGAGTGGGGAGGAGGAGATGGATATTGGGCAATAATAAGTAATATAATCCAGAATTTGACCATTTCAGTCTACTACTTGATCCTACAAAATTTGTAGAATTTATAAAGACTTATCAACATATATTTCTCCAAATGTATTTCCACACAGTAACAATGTAAGCTTTGCCAATGGTCTTCTATGTACTTCATCTGTCCATTTTCATTTTTTATGCTTTAGCTGTAGCATGTGAATAATTATCTTGTGATGTTTTCATGGTGGAAATTCTGACAAAATCCCTGTTTCTTATATATGGTACAGAAAGGAGGATCTTAACCTTCTATATATGGATGTCTAGTGCTGAAGAAAGTAACCAAAAAAGTTTAAATAGCCAGAAAATACTTAGTATCAGCCCCTAATCTGAGGGAAAGAGATTAAAAGACTTTGGAGCCAAACTAAACTATTGTTTTTCCTTCTTTCAGGGAGTGAATGGCCTTGAAACTAAATCAACACCACTGAATACCAAACACAGAGAGTAATAAGATAAGGAGAAAAAAATCTGTGCTCGGTAGCTCCATGTAATTATTTGAAGGTTAAAGATAAACGAAAAAAATAAAATAAAACAGATTATCAAATGTAGAAAAGCTGGTTATACAGTTAAATGTCTTTCTCTATTGAAGATGCACAATGACTTTTCAAAAGGTGTCTCAAGAAGATGATCTATTTATCTGACCATTTAAATATATGATTATGAGGAGACAGATTATTAATACTAAATAAAAGATAACACTAGAAACACTACATGTATTCAATGGGCATACATCAAGCAACAATTTAAAGTTTTGTAGAACTCGTTTTGAAATTGAAAGGATTTCAATAAGCCTTACTTTAAAAGCACTGTGCTACATAATCTTTTTAAAAATCCTCATTAATCAGGTTATTCTTAACTGAACAAAAGGTTGTAATATCCATTGATCACAGGATTTAAAATACATCTCACACACTTATATATTTGTGCTTTTCAACCCACTTTTAAATATATCAGTGTACTCTCAAGATTTTGCCCTCAACAGTCCATCTCCATTTTCAGTTTCTGATTTCAATCAATGCAGTTGTCAATGCAGACTGTACATACTGTATGTTAGAACAAAAAAATGCAGTAATGTTACTGAGACAGAACCTAATACTTTAATAAATATTTAATGATAATTCTTTTCTACATAATAGAAAAACTTGTATTTTAGCTATTTAAAAACTCCCTTTTTATGACCCTATAATGCCTGAATTTGGGGAAGAGTTGGGGTGAATGGATGGAGATGACCGTTTACTGATGGATGCCCTTCCTGATGTCATACAGAATTATAGCAGATATTTTTCTTTATGTCCTAGAAGAGAAACACCTACTGATACCTAGCATTGAACTCCCAACCTTCCAAGCGGGAGGTGCGCATCTTCACCACTAGGCTACCACACCATTCTTGACTTTATTAAATACTGACAAAATATGAGATTGGCAAAAAAGAATAACACTGGAAAATATATGGCTGATCCTGCCCTGGACTTCAGAAATATAAGCCAGAGCTTGAAGACAGTATCATGTGAAAGAAACACATATTTTTGAAGGATAGTTCTCTATAAAATGCAATCAAAACTGTGGCATAAGAATTTGACTTGAATTTAAGTAAGCACTAAATAATAAATAATAAATCATCTCTGTTTCAAAGCTGAAGAGCCAGCGCTGTCCAAAGATGTCTCCATGGTCATGTGGTCATGTGGTCGGCAAAGCCATGGAGACATAAACGCCGAAGGTGCACAGAATGCTGTTCCTAATTTTTTACTTACATTTTTACATGCTTTCGAACTGCTAGGTTGGCAGAAGCTGGGACAAGTAACGGAAGCTTACTCTGTTACGCGGCGCTAGGGATTTGAATCGCTGAACTGTTTACCTTTCTGAGTGACAAGCTCAGCACCTTAGCCACTGAGCCACTGCATCCATATTTTTATTGTACTGTGCTCTATTCAATCGTATTGTCCATACAATTCAGTGCACAACATAAAGACTCTGCTATCAGCTATGTTGCGTTACAGTCGAAGTACAGCATCTTGCAGAAATATCAATTAACTATACTAAAATAATTAAGAGACCTATTCATTTTATTTCTAATAAAGAATCTAGAAACTTAGGTTATACTCCCCAAAAATATGCCACTAAAACTAAAGAGGTACTTAATCTAGTTAAATATTGTTTCTGTTAAAAATGACATCATTCAATGGAAGGAAATTATCATAAAATTCTAATAAGCCAAAATGATCCAAGGCTGATTACCAATTTTTATCATGCAGTCCATATTGCAGAATAGTATTTCAGTTAATTTTTTAAAAAAATCCCGCACATTTACAATATATAAAAACTCCCTCTCACTTTTTTAATAGTTACAGTTCCCAAGATCCATATTCAGACACATTCTACATGAGTGACACCAACATTTTATTCTAGATAATTCATTACCAACTTAGAGAACTGAAAGTGATAAGTAAGAAATGTACATAAAAACAATCATAGACATAGAAATTTAACTGTGAAGTTAAATTTCACAGTTGGTAACATGTTTTCATAAATTATTGCATAGTATTAAACTGTTTTCAACAAGAATAGAAAGTAATTCCTAGATGTGTATCAATTTGAGGAATGTTTCTCTTCTTTCTGTACTCTTAAACACGGAAAGTAATGGGAAGAACATCCATTTCTTTAACAACATATCACATGTTTAACTTATTGTGGAAAAGTAACTCTTAAAACATTGCGGTAATTCAAAATTCTTCTACTAAGCAAATAGAATAGAGAAGAGGGAAAGGCATGGGCTCACTGATGAGTTCTTGTGCTGAAGCAGATTATTAGCATTTGATTGGGAACAGATTTGGAATGGTTAAATGATAAAGCAGAAAACTGATTCCACATATTCCAGTTCAGCGGCAATCAAATATATTTAATTCTGACAAAAGTAGCACTGTAGTGGGGGTTGCAAAGTCCAGTTCTTTTGGACAAGTGTGTAACATTGGGCTTCCATCAAACATTACAACACTGTTTTCATTATCTGCTATGCAGATAAGAATTTTCAAACGCCTAAAAGTAAAGAAAAACATACTTCTAATTACTACTTCTACAATACTTCTCAGTTTTTGAAAGCAAATAAACACATTGCTTACAGGAATATGGTTGTTGTTTCACCAGAAATATTGCATATTGTATTGTATAGACAAGCAGAGAGTTTGCATATTGATCAAATGAACGCCCTTTCTCATCTAAGACTTTAATTACTTGTAAAACATTTCTATTGTTGTCTAGTTCATTATTATATCTGCACCAAGGAAAAAATAATTTTTAAAAAATCCATCATTTCCATTTCCACTTTAACATAAATTGTTTATTTCCCAAGACAGACGTTGTCCAAGATCAGATATAACATTATGTCTGTGAAAGTAACAATGTTTTAAATCATGATTTAACCTTTCACAAGACAAAAATTGACAGTTTTTGTTCAATAAAAAATCAGAACATATAGTTAGTCTAACCATGGAGAAAATAAGACAACTGCACTATTTTTGACTACCAGTAGCAATTTGCAAATTATGTAGAAGCCAGTGAAGTAATTGCTTCATTCTATAAATATGATTATATCTGTGCATGTTGACATTTTCTGTATTTTCACTTAAAAAAACTGAAATAGCTTTTTACATTTTTGACTTCTACAAAATATTATTTCAAATATCCAAAAACTGCCTCCCAAAAACTGGGAAACTATCAGATTAGATTTGTATTCAGCAGCTTCTTAAACTATAAAGTTCATCTAGCAAAATTACTGTTGCCATAGTAAAGAACAATTAATATTGTTCAAGCATTTATTGTAAAAATAGCTTGCTTTAGTTGTTTTGAAGTCTTTTAAAATACACATATGTTCTTAATAATGCATTTGTGTATAAATTGAATATTCTATCCCCTATTAGCATGGGCACAGCTTCTGACTGAATATCCTGGATATTTTTTGCTTCATCAGAAATTTAAAAATTTAAAAAGTTCCTTCCACTTTTCCCTCAATTCAATGACCAATACTTTCTCTTTCAATTTTCCCCATATCAACAATTATGGAAAGCTGGATAAAATACAAAGACTGGCCCCAAATCACACAATGAGCTTCCAATGCTTTGATTGGACTTGAACCTGGGTATTCTTGGCCTAGTCCAACATTCTAGCTATTTTGCCATATTGACTCATTCTTCTCTGCCTCAATAGATCAGAATTCAATTGGTCTGGTACAATTAACTCTGTGCTTCCTGACACTAGTTCTAATTCACCAAGTGCTTCCTGAAATTAAAATCGCCTGTTCCTTATTCACATTTTGAAAATTAGTAAAAACAGTCCGGAAAATGGAATCATTTGTATTTGTATTTGTATTTGTTTATTATTTATAGGCCGCCCTTTTCCCTGAGGGGACTCAGGGCGGCTTACAATTTGTGGGGAGGGGAATACAAGACAAGACATGAGACAATACATAAGTAAAAATAGAACACAACATTCATTCATCATTCGGGTGGGGACGGATTAGAATCTTTATCCCCAGGCCTGATGGGATAGCCAGGTCTTGAGGGCTGTGCAGAAGGTCTGGACGGTGGTGAGGGTGCGAATCTCCACGGGGAGATCGTTCCAAAGGGTCGGAGCTACTACTGAAAAGGCTCTCCTCCGCGTAGTTGCCAGTCGACACTGACTGGCGGATGGAACTCGGAGGAGGCCTAATCTGTGTGATCTAATAGGTCGTAGGGAGGTAATTGGCAGGAGGCGGTCTCTCAAGTACTCAGATCAACTACCATGGAGGGCTTTATGGGTGGTAAGTAACACCTTGAAGCGCACCCGGAGATCAACAGGTAGCCAGCGCAGCTCGCGGAGGATAGGTGTTATGTGGGCGAACCGCGGTGCGCCCACAATCACTCGCGCGGCCGCATTCTGGACTAGCTGAAGTCGCCGGATGCTCTTCAAGGGCAGCCCCATGTAGAGCACGTTGCAGTATTCCAGCCTAGAGGTCACAAGGGCCCGAGTGACCGTTGTGAGAGCCTCCCGGTTCAGGTAGGGTCTCAACTGGCGCACCAGGCGAACCTGGGCAAATGCCCCCCTGGTCACAGCCGACAGGTGGTGGTCAAAGGTCAGCTGTGGGTCCAGGAGGACTCCCAAGTTGCGAACCCTGTCTGAGGGGTATAAAATTTGGCCCCCAGCCTGAGTGATGGAACACTAGCCAAATTATTGGGAGGGAAACACAACAGCCACTCGGTCTTGTCCGGGTTGAGTACCAGTTTGTTAGCTCTCATCCAGTCCCTAACGGCTTCGAGACCCCGGTTCATCACGTCCACCGCTTCATTGAGTTGGCACGGGGCGGACAGATACAGCTGAGTATCGTCCGCGTATTGGTGGTATCTTATCCCGGGCCTCCGAATGATCTCGCCCAGCGGTTTCATGTAGATGTTAAATAGTAGGGGGGATAAGACCGAACCCTGCGGCACCCCATATGTTAGGGGCCTAGGGGTCGATCTCTGCCCCCCAACCAACACCGACTGCGACCTGTCCAAGAGGTAGGAGAACCACTGCAAAACAGTGCCTCCCACCCCCACCTCCCGCAGTCGTCGCAGAAGGATACCATGGTCGATGGTATCGAAAGCCGCCGAGAGGTCAAGGAGAACCAGGATGGATGCATGGCCTCCATCCCTGGCTCTCCAGAGATCATCGGTCAATGCGACCAAAGCGGTTTCTGTGCTGTAACCAGGTCTGAAGCGGGACTGGAAAGGGTCAAGGTAACTAGCTTCCTCCAAGGACCGTTGAAGCTGGAAGGCCACCACCTTCTCAACAACCTTCCCAACAAAGGGGAGGTTGGAGACTGGACGGTAATTGTTAAGAACGGCTGGATCCAAAGATGGTTTCTTCAGGAGGGGTCTCACCACCGCCGCTTTAAGTGCGGCGGGGAAGTGCCCCTCCCGAAGGGAGGCGGTAACGACCGCCTGGATCCAGCCTCGTGTCACCTCACTGCTGTTGGCAACCAGCCAGGAGGGACACGGGTCCAGTACACAAGTGGAGGCACTCACAGCTCTTATGGCCTTGTCCACATCTCCAGGGGCAACATCCTGAAACTCAACCCAGAGATGGTCTGCCAATTTATCCCCTTGTGCCTCGGCTGGATCTGCAAAGGTGGAGTCCAAATCCGACCGAAACCGGGCAACTTTCTCCACTAAGAACTGGACATAATCCTCAGCCCTACCCTGCAAGGGGTCCCCCGTATCCCTCCTATTTAGGAGGGAGCGGGTTATCCTAAACAGGGCGGCTGGGCGGGACTCAGCAGAACGCAACCAAGGTGGCAATATACGTTCTTTTTGCTGTCCTCAATGCCCTGATGTATTCCTTGGTGCAGGTTGTTAAGAGTGCTTGGTTCGATTCGGATTTATCGTACCTCCATAGGTGCTCTAGGCATCTCCAAGGAAGCCTCCGGGATCTGCCGACCCGGAGGGGCCGTAGTGGCGCAATCCGGTCAAGGGATTCCGATGCTGCCGAGTGCCAGGCAGCAACCAGAGTCTCCACCGAACTGTGGGCGAGAGTATCAGGAATAACCCCAAGCTCCGTCTGGAACCTCAAAGGGTCCATAAGTCGCCTGGGGTGGAACCACCTGGTCGGTTCCTCCTCCCTACAGTGGGGGTTTGGCCTCCGAAAGTCAAGCCTCAGTAGGCAGTGGTCTGACCACGACAGGGGTATGACCTCATTACCCCTCAGACCAAGATCACAAGTCCACTGCTCCGAGAGGAATACGAGGTCGAGCATGTGACCCGCTGAATGGGTTGGGCCCCGAATTACCTGGGTCACGCCCATGGCCGTCATGGAAGCCATGAACTCCTGCGCCCCATCAGAGTGTTCACCGAGCGAAGGCAGATTGAAGTCCCCCAGGACCATAAGCCTGGGGAACTCAATTGCTAGCTCGGCTACTGACTCGAGGAGCGAGGGGAGGGCTGCTGCAACGCTGTTGGGAGGCAGGTACGTTAGCAGCAGGCCCACTTGACCCTTGAGGTCCAACTTCACCAGCAGGGACTCACACCCGACAAGCTCCGGAGCAGGGATCCTACGAGGTACTAAAGACTCCCGGATAACAATAGCCACACCGCCACCCCTTCCCTGGGCTCTCGGCTGATGAAGCACCTGAAATCCGTCTGGGCACATCTCTACGAGGGGGACTCCTCCCTCCGCGCCCAGCCAGGTTTCAGTAATACATGCCAGATCTGCCCTCTCGTCTAAAATTAAGTCCCATGGCAACTGAACTTATTTTTTATGGGTTTAAGACTTTTTTACTACTCATCCAAGCAGCTTCTTCAGTCTGAACAAGTTGACTCAGCAGAGTCATGAGTGAAGAAACTGCTTGGAAAAGCAGCAAAACATCTCAAACATAACATAAAATAAGTCCATGATTCTATTTTCCAGACAATTTTACATGGATGACTCAGAATCTTCATCGACATATAGTAAAAAAAACTAGTGTTTCTCCAAAGAACCTTTAAACAAGAACAACAAGACTGGTAGTAAATATGAATCTAGCATAGGTGCAATTATATTTGTTTGTGATAAAATCTTTTTCATTTGGGAATTCATTTTCTTGTAACCTATCATTTGATGAGGTAACGCACAAATATGATAAATAAGGAAATACAAATTATAGAAATATCTTTGTTATTAATGCATTTTCTCCACAGCTCAGGGTCATTAATAAGTATGGTCTCACAGTCAAACATACTTTGTTTTGATGATGTTATGCTAACTTGATAGCCATCAAGACAAGAAAGGAGAGAAGAAAAAAAAAGAAAAAATAGTCAAATTCATGTTTTGGGTAAAGCAAGGATCATAGGACTTAAGCAAATCCAATACCTCTTGTTATATATTCAGAAGCAAAATAGCAGAATGAGTAAGGATAAATTAACAAAAAAGATGTTCTCTACTATAGGAGAAAACAGAATTGCTTCAAGAACATTCATCACTTGATGGATGGCATCTCTTTTTGGAACAAGTAGAGTCTTGGATTTTAAGAGAGCTAATTTCAATAAACTTAGAGAGAGCTTGGGAAGAATTCCATGGATGAGAATCCTCAAGGTGAAAACAACTCAAGAAGCTTGAGAAATTTTGAAAAATGAGATTACAAAAGCCCAGTCTAGCACAATACCAATGAAGAAGAAAAATAACAGCTCCCAAAAGAAACAAGCATGGCTGCATAAACAATTCTCTGACAAATTGAAAGACAAAAAGGATAAGTATAAAAAGTGGAAAGAGGGGGACATAACTAAGGCAGAATATCAGCAAATAGCCTGAGCCTGTAAAGATGAAGTAAGGAAAGCTAAGGCTCACAATGAAGAAAGGTTTGCCACAAAAGTAAAAAAATAACAAAAAAAGCTTCTTCCAACATGTTAAAAACAAGAAAAAGTTTAAGGAAACAATTGGTCCATTGTTGAGAGAAAGTGGCAAGAAGGTGACAAGCAACAGCGAGAAAGCAGAACTATTTAACTCATTTTAGACGCAAGGCATCTGTCTTTACACAATTATGCTAGGTGACATTCTGCCCACCTTCCCAGAGACTCCACTTCAGTCATGAGCCTCCTGGAGTGGGTGCTGCCCTGCCGGTTTATGTGGGCCTTTGTTGCAATGTTGTCTGTAGGTAACAGTACATGGCGACCCACAATCTGCGCCGAAAACCATCATAGGGCGATCCTGACCACTCTCAGCTCTAGCCAATTTATGCTTTGAGCTGCCTCCCCCTGCAACCATCTTCCTTGTGTCAGCTGCCCCTGGCAATGTGCTCCCCATCCATAGAGAATGGCATCTGACATGACTACGACTCTTTCGGGTTCCTTGAACTGCAGTCAAGTGCCACCAGTCGAGGGAACACAGCACTTTCTGAGGAGGACGAACCTGTCTGGGATAATATCTGACCTTTGACTGCTGCATCGGCAGAGGAACCACTGTAGTTCCCTGGCATGAAGTCACGCCCAGAGAACTATCTTCAGGCAAGAGATCATGATGCCAAGAAGCTGTGATAGTTTGACAATCGGTACTGATTTGGTCCTCCTGCACAAATGAATTCTATTCTTGAGATTGCATAGATGGTCTGGAGAGAGGAACACCTGGCAAGATATCGAGTCTATAATGGTGCCGAGGTGTTGAATTCTTGTGGTTGGCTCGAGATGATTCTTCTTTCGGTTAACCAAAAAGCCATTGTCGTTGTAGAGTCCATATGTCTCTCTGGGCTTGGTCGCGACTCGAGGACTGGATGATGATGTCGTCCAGGTAGCGTATCGGACACAGGCGTATTGGACACATGCGGAGATGAGCCGCTCTTGCTGCCAGAAGCTTTGTGATGGTCCTGGGCACTGACGAGAGGCCGAAGGGGAGTGCCCTGTACTGATAATGTCTCCCGTCGTAATGGAATCGCAGGAACCTTCTGTGCGATGCATGGATGGGCATGTGCAGGTAAGCTTCTTTCAAGTCTATGGAGGTTAGCAGGTCCCCCTGCTTTATGCAGTCCAGGATCGACTGGAGGGACTGCATCTTGAAGTGCTTGTAGGCCAGATGTTGTTTTAGGCGCTTCAGTTCCAAGATGGCCCTCCACTCCCCTGTGCTGTTGGGGACCAGGAAGAGAATGGAATAGATTCCACTCCCTTCCTGGTTTGTTGGAATGGGCGCTACGGCTTTTATTTGCAGCAGGTGTTGAATCTCTGCCTGCATGAGGGACCTCTGGAGGGGGTTTTGGTGGAGGGGGCAACAGATGAACGTTCGCAGAGGGAATGTCAGAAATTCTAGGACAAGAACCCTCCTGATGGTGTTGAGAATCCACGTATCCATGGTGATTTCCTCCACCAGTTGGCATAGAGTTGTAGCCGGCTGCTGATAGGAGGATCGCTTTGGCGGTCACTTGCCTTGCCTAATTGGTGGTTGTTGGAACTGCCATGAAAGGGCTTTTGAAAGGAACCTTGTTGCTGCCTACCTCGGTACCCAAAGGAATTCCTGTCCTGGTTCCTATCGCTAGATTGGGGGTATGCTTTTTGATAAGAGTAGGAGGAAGAAGTCTGCACGCTGTCTTGAGCACGAAATGGCTGTTTCCTGAAGGAGTTGGAGCCCTTCCTCTCATTCTTTTTATGGGTGGATAGAAGGATCTTTCGTTTGTCCTTCGTCTCTATTAATAGTTTGTCTAATGAATTTCCAAAGAGATGTTCAACCCCCTTAAATGGAGCTGAGGCCAGCTTCCATTTTGCCTTCATATCCGCCTGCCAGTGGCGAAGCCATAGCAGGCAGCGTGAGGTCACATTGGGGGCCAGTGCTTGAGAGGCGAACTTTGCCACATTCAAGGAAGCGTCTGCGGAGTATTCCACAGCTATTACAATCCTATTGAGATCATGACACCACCGAGACCCCTCCGAGGGAGGTTTAGATCTCAATTGGCGTAACCAGAGTAAGGATGCCCTCGTGAAGAATGATGCAGAAGTTGATGCCTTGATGGCCCGGGTGGCCGCCTGGTGAGTCTTATGGCAGGCTCTTTACGCCCTTTTGTCCTCTGCCTTGAGATTGTTTAGAAGGCCTGCCGGCAAGGCTGAATTAAAAGTCAATGAGACCACCGGGGCATACCCTCCATCTTAGCTTCTAGGGAGTATACATTTCTGTCTCCCCCACTAGGATTAGCCAATGTACCTGGCTGCGCCCATTGGCGCTGGACAACATCCATAAACAAGTCGGGGACCGGAATCAGCTCCTGAGCTGGAGCGTTCTCCTTAAAGAGGTCTTGCTTGGGATCCTGGGAAGTAGAGGGTACAGCTTTATCTTTAGGATCAGATGGACCTAGTTCCGTGGAAGCCCTGGCCTTGTACAAGAAGGCTTTCAATACAGACAGTTTGAAGAGGCCCATTAAGGCAGGTTTATCGGGGGGCATATCCTCATCCTCCAACAATTCAAATTAGTCTGCGGCCTCCTCTTCCCAGTCAGATGCCTCTGGCGTAACTGAGGTGCCTGGAGAATTGGGGGTGCAATCCCTGTTGTCAATGGAATGATGACTGGCCTTGGAAGGCCTGCCACCTCAGGATTCCTTTTGACCGATCCCTTCTGCAATGCCCTGGGAGATGGTTAGGGAGATTACCTCCCTCATTTCAGCTGACAGCGCCAGACCTGTGTCCTCTGCACGTGTAGACCAGGAGGAGCCCAGGTGATGCTTGCGCCTAACAGGGGCTGAGGAATCCTCCTCAGGAAGGATACATTGAAAGGGCTCCAATTCCTCCCTCATGGAGGAACTAGGAGAATCTGGATACCTCAGGGAGGCCTTGGGAGACCCGACCTGAGATTCCCGGTCACTGAAGGATGGTGACTGAACCCCTTGGTGTGAGGGAGCTTCCCCATCCTCAGGCCTGGCAGGAGAGGAATGTGCCACTGCTGCTTCACACTCAGGTGATATGTCCTGGCCCTGAGGCTTATCACACCTCCCCTCTAAGGCCTCATGTTTCTCTGAGTTCTTGCTCCCTGAGGAACTATGGGATTTCTTCCCCTCAGTGCCCTTCTGCCCTTTCCCCCCTTGAGGTGGAAGATCTGGCCTACTGCGCTTCGAAGAGGGTCCTGCCAGCTCCTCCCTTGCAACCAAACCTTCATCTGCCATCTTCACTGGTCTTGGGGGTTGAGATAAAAGCGGATGAGCTGGCTTATTGAAAATGGAAGCTACAGTAATTTGAAGGACACCAGACGCTAGTCAGCCGGCTTCGCACTGAGAAAAGTCCTCTGGTGCTTGCTGGTGTCTCAATTAGCGGCCCAGGAAAGCGCACGAAGAAACATGCTTCCAAGACGGCTGCCACGCTCCTCGAACTGAAAGAAACGCTGCCGCGTCCACTATGGCTCGATTCGGAGGCTCCTAATGCTGTGGACGGCCTGGAAATGCGCAGGAAGCCTCCTGCTGTCCCCGCACTTGCCGGCAGCCTCCGGACAAGTTGCTTCTGCCTTTCCGACCTCTGCGTGCCACCAGCAGCAGGTCGGAGGTCCAACAGCTACCTCAGCAGGATTTCAAAGGCAAGCCAATTCTTTTTCCTTACCTAATCTACCTAGTACAGCACTAATTAATTAATAGCTAAAATCTACTGTGAATTGCTTGGAGAGGCCCAGTCTATCTGACAAAGGACTGAGGAGCTCCCCAAAAATAGTCCTGACGGGCGGACTGAGTTTTTAAACTGAACTCAACGAGGCAAAGGGAAGCTTGGTTAAGAAAAAATCTACTCAGTCCTAGGGCAGATAGACTGAATTTAACCCATGCTTGGACTCTCCAAGCAGCGCACAGGAGGATGACAATTCTCATATTCTTGGGAGGATCTGTCAATCTCCTGATGAGGGCTACAGGCCCCATTCTGCTGTTCTTTACTTTAGTTTTCTTTTACGATCTTGAAATAAAATCTCCATGATATTCAGGAAACAGATACTTGCAGAAAGACAATTTATGCTTTCTCCTGAGTCTGAGCATTTGTAGTTTAGAATTAACAGAAGAGGTCTGCTGAAAGTAAAGTTTCCAGGAAGCAAACATTTCAATGCTGTCACTCTCAACCAAACACTATAGCAAAATCAACCAAAGGCACTGGAGGGTTGGGGGGGTGTCAGATTATGAATACCAAGGAAGAAGGGATATTGTAATCTCATGTACTCCTTTATATCTGCCAGGCAAAGTGATTATGGTCACTATTGTCCAGTCAGAGATGAACAACACAGAACCAGTCTCCTAGAACTCAAGTCTCACAAGCAATCCAAGATTACTGTGTTGAAATGCAACAGCAAAAACAGAATTTGGCAGGGATCCAGTATTTTATTAGATACTTTCAAACCAAGAAACACTGCTAGCTAATCCAAGAGAGAATAATTACTCCACTAATAAAGTAGACATAAGCTTTAAAATCTAGATCTTCAAACTTGACTTTTAGTTTTGAAGTTCTACTGGGGGAAAAGAGTGGATGGGGAAACAAAAGTTAACTGGGATTAACTTCCCAGTTTCATTGGCCAACTAATTCAGTTAGTGACCAATAAGTAGCCCATATTTTTTTTAATGTAAAAAATATATACTGATGAACTGTCACAATTTTCTAAATAAGCTTACCACATTAGAGATACCTTATTAAGTAACTTTTGAGAAGTAGCAACAGCAAACTAAAAATTAATACCTGAGAGACTCTGATTGTTTAAGTTTTTTCTTATGTATTCATGATGTAATTCAGGAGTGTCAAACTGGCCACGCGCGAGCCAGATGCATCATGTGCAAGCCACGCCCACCCCAGCTCCACTAAGGAAAAAAATGTTGCAAAACGTCACATTACGGCAATTTGATGCCATGAGGTTGACACCTGTGATGTGGATGAGCTATCCCAACAACTTTAACTATAATTGTTCATGATAGCAATATTATAATAGAAGCATCTACAGTACAGAGGGTTTCTTGAGATGTAAAATTCCAGGTGCAAATTTATATTTGATAAGAAGGGATTTGAAGTTAGAACTGTGCAGACATATAAGACTAATTATTCATACAGTATTCATACAGTAAGCTAATTCAATAAAGCTTGTTTGCTTATATTAGAAATTAACTGTCTCTAGTTTTGTTCTCATCATTGTTATGGCTCCTTTAAGGTAAAAGAAGGAAAAGCACACTGGGAGGTCTAAATGATTCTGGCAAGACAATTAATATAGCAATCTGCCAAAAGCAGCATTTCTGCTAGATTAGCCTCCTCCTAATTGCCAAATGCTTACATGCTTCTGGCAGCAACACAGAGAAGGTCTCTGGAGGAAAAGAAAAGGTGTCATTTGTTGCTGTAGTTAAAGCACTCATCCTCCTAAGAAACATGATCTCATCAATTCTGGGTTCACTTGTAGAAGCTCTTACCTGCAATGTTGAATATTTAAACAGAACATAACGTAACTTATTTAAGTCCCACTCCACTATTCTGAGAATCTGAAAGTATTAGTTAGCAATGCTGTTGTGACCCCATGGACTACCACTAAATTTTCTCACACAACTAATATATGTATTTTTTATCTAAGATACTGGACTTGAAGTAAAAGTACCACCTATTTAACTTATATGGTTAAAAAAGAATGGGAAAGGTTCAAACACTTCGAAAGTCAACCATGAGAATTATGGGAACAATAATCAAAAACATTTGGAGAGCACCTTGTTGAATAAAATTGTCTTACTTTATGCCTGAAGCAATGTCATAGTTTGTAACATTCCATTGTTCCAAATCAATGGAGTGTGTCATTTCAATTTTGATCATTAAATCAAAGATCAAAAAAATGTGGCCCACTAGCTATTTATGGGAATCTCAGCAACCTTCACTTCTGGTGACACTATAGTCTTTATAATCCTATTTTAATAAGTAAGGGTCTATGTAGAAATAGCTGCAATATGTATCAAATAATTCTCCATGAAACACACATAAATCTATCAAAAACTATCAGCCACATTTATATGATAAGAAAAAGAGATGAACAAGACAGTTGAAAATATACATTTTTATATTACATTTAATAAACAATTCCTGGAAAAGACTTACCGAGTCCAGAAAGCAGAGATACTCCCCTGAGCTCTGATCAATAGCATGATTTTTAGCAAAGCCAACTGTTGATAAAATAAAGTCAATGCAGTATATGAAAATCAATGCAATTTATATTTTATACTTGAAATTATGTAACATTAAACTTAAAAGGCCCAAATACCTATACAAATTAGCATTCTTTCCAAAATACATCTGAAGTATATTCTCATTAAGCAGCTATAGTTTGGCTTGAGCATCCAAAATAAATCCTGATTTGCATCCATATGAAATGACAATGTTTTCCTTCTCTTTCTATGGTTTGAAAGAAACATTATAGTAAAGCTCCGTTTGGAGTAAAGGTCCAAACCTCAGATACAAGAGGAAAAAATTTATTTAACATTTCATTTCCAAACAATGGGCAAAGCCAAGTATTTCCAAAGAAGTTTACTGTATACAATTGACATGATGTGCATCAATGCACTTTTGTTTAAGTATGTATTGTATTTTACACTAATTTATGTATGCAAATATTATTATGTTAATTGGACAGATGGAATGGACACCCCTACCATTCAAATTTTATTTAATCAAGGTTTAATGTTGTTCAGATGCCAGCAATTTATAATGTATCTATGTAGAGTGCTGCATTATTATCCAAATAATAGAATTACACAGTTGGAAGGGACCTTGAAGGTCTTCTAATCCAAGTCACTGCTCAAGCAGGAGATACCATTCCAGACAAATGTGTGTTCAATTCCTTCTTAAAAACCTCCAGTGATGGAGCATGCACAACTTCAATAGCCAAGCCATTCCACTGATTATTTTTTCCATGGTTCTAGATTGAACAAAAAAAAGATGGTTCCTGTGAACATATGCATTATTCATTTTTAGTACTATAATTGGAACTAGTTTGATCCCTTCTTAGAAAAATCTGTTTTTATCCCCACTTTCTTGATTTTTGCAGTCTCAATATATCAATCTAATATTTTTCTAAAAATTTTATAGCAAAAGACATTGAGAATGAAAATTCTTTGTTGACCTTTGTGGCTTAAACGTATATAGTTATAACTCCTATATGAACTAAACTTTGTATCCGTCAGCTCGTGATTTCATGTGGCCACAGGAATGAAAACATTCATTTGATTCAATATGTTAACAACATACACACACCAAATGCAAGTATAAAAATATAGTTCAATCACTAAGCATAAAATTGTAGTTTTTGAAAATGTAAAGCAAAAATTCAAATGTTCTATTTGATATCCTTCATGTTTATTTGCCATTCATTATCATTTTACCCTGCATCTAGTACTTTGTTCTGCACATTTGTTTTTATGCTATTTTATGTTGTTTTTCATACTTTGTCCAGCTAACTCATATTATTAGACAGTAAAAAATACAATGGACCAATGAATAACAATTATTCAATTACTACAAATTAATCAACTAAAATAATTATAATGCAAAAATGAAATATATATTTTTTTAAAAATGAAATAAACATTGAAATGTAAATAAACAGACAAGACAGTGAGCAGTGATGAGTTTGAGCCAAAGGAAAAAAACAACCTGCTCGTGTGAAATAATTATTAAGAGATTTAAGAATTAAGTTATTTGAGGCAAAGGAGGAACAACCTGTTGAAGTGCAGATTATAATGGAACAAGGTATTAAATTGGAGAAACAGATGTTTAAGGTACTAAAACAGTTTAGCCATCAGCTGTTCACAGCAACCTTTTTTGATATCAAGGCAACTATGATTCTAGATATTTCATTCTGTACTATGCTGTTGCTACTAATAATTCCTGTTAATAAACTGATCTGAGAAACACCAATCCTAAAGCGTGAAGTTTAAAGCTGACTGGCCCCTGGCATGGTTGCACGCCGGGTCCAGAACATGTACAAAAACTTTAAAACGGGACTATGAATCTTGCCTTTGGCATGAGCAAGGAATGCATTGTGATACTGCTCTACTGAGGAGAGTCAAATGTCTGTGCCAGGCCTTGGTGATTTTGTAAGGCCTGCTCCATTACTGAAAAGAACATGTTGCCATGGCCACAGGAGTAAAAACCTAAGACCCCATGAGATATTAACATTCCTCACTCTTGGAAAGAAGTAGTTTTGTGGTAGTTTCTTTAAAAGCACTGACCCTCTCTTTTGTGGGGAGTTTTCCCTTTTGTTTTTCTTGTTCCTTTTCCATGACAGAAAAGAACCAGAAATGAATCTTAATCCAGTGTAAACACGGGATGTGAAGACTGTCACATTGTTTCATCCCTGGGGGCTGGAGAGGGGCTTGTTTCAAAGGGAATACTCTCTACACATGTTAACTAATCATAACTACAGCAAACTAAACCACTAAGGATATAGGGACCAACATTTCCAGCTAAACAGGCTCTTCAAATGCACATATTCTGCATTAAAAAGGATTTATACCTAGCAATCCCTCTTCTTATACACCTTTCCTCAACTTACATAGCAAAACCTGAGAAAATCTAAAGTAATGTAAATAGAAAAAACATTTTTTCCATTTTGCAGAAAAAAATGTAGATTTTTTTTTAAAAATTATTCCAATGTGACAATTTAAAGATTTAAAAATTAATTTCTAATTAATTTTTAAGTAATTAACCCTAGTAGCAGAAATCCAAAACAAATATTTTTTTTCTGAAAATGTATAAATAGTCAACTTTAAAAAGTGTTAAACTGGTTTCAAGAAAAAGTCTATTTTTGGAGCATGTCTAAAGAATGAAATTCAAAGCTTGTGAAACATAAATATGGAATAACTTTAATGAATTACTGAACAATCCAAGCAACAGATAGAGATAATCTGAATTAACTGTAGGTTAATTAGCCTTAAATGTTTAACTTATCTACGAAACTAGAACACACAAGGACTAGACACAGTGTTTGAACAGACTAGTGTATGAATAAAACTGGGAATATTTTCTCACAATATGTTCACAGTATGTTGCAAAAATGGCTAAAAATCTTCTTTTTTAATATTAAAAAAACTCCACCAAGCAACATGGCCTTGGGAAAAAAAGTAATATTGAGAGAAGTGATTAATGGTACACTTTAATGTGAAGCTATTTGCTGCTATGGTGTTTTACAACACTCAAGAATGCTAGTTAGTAATGATAATCATACTAAGCCAAAAGTCCCCACAAACAGTTATGGCTTAGTATTATGAGTGATCCTGACTTTGTGGGTCACTATTCATAATTAAAATCAAATTTTGAAAGCATGTGTCCATTCTTCTTAAAATTTCTGGGTTTCAAACCAACAGAAAAGTTCCTGAGATAGTTACCCCTATTTCCACAATGGAGTATTGAATGTGCTGAATGTGGGCACATTTTGGGAATGTAGTGTGACCAGTATGTTGTGGGTGCCTAGTTTTCTTGAGGCTTTCTATCACTTTTTTTAACCCTATTACTGAATGCATACTGTAAAGCACTTATGTGTCTTCTTATTGGAGCAGACAAAAAGTAAACAATGAAATCAAACTATTTATATTCCATTCTTCTGAGGTCGGTAAAATGACGACCCAGTTTGTTGAGGACAATATGCTGACTCTGTAAACCACTCAGAGAGGGCTGTAAAGCACTATGAAGTGGTATATAAGTCTAAGTGCTATTGCTATATGCTAGGTGAAATGCAATTAACCCTGCTGGCTTATACATTACAAGTAGAGAAAAAAGCTTTTTTTAAACATAAGAATAGAGGAGGCGTTTCAAATGATTATAGATGGCTAAAAAACAGTGGATGCCTGGGATGAGTTATTTGCATGCTACATGTTAACCTTTTCTGTTTTGCCAAAAGAATTCTTTCTTTTCTTCCATTTCCTGTTCATTCTCTTTCCCTTGCCTCATCTCCATCAAATTTTATTCCCACTTTTGTGTCACTTTCTCTCCCTTAAACAGTTACCTATTATCTTTATCCCAGCCCAGCCTTTTTGTTTTCTTTTGCTTTGTTGTTATTGTTGTTTTGGATCTGGGTAGAAAGATGAAAAAGTGTGTGTGTGTGTTTGTGCTCGCACATGCGCGAGCACACATTTGAGCACACACTTTTGATTGTTTCTACCTATCAGAGTGGGCTGCAAAAGAAAAAAATGGTTGGAATTTCATGTGAAAGATTCATTCATTTTATAAATGGGATATTTTATTTTACAGGCAATTTATTTTATTCAGTGGGTGTTAAATTCAGTTAATATTATTTTTTCCTGCTGTGCGATTTTTCTGGAGTGTGGATCCAGCAGTGCACCTATGTACATGATTATTAGAGAAAAAAAATACCTCCAGGACTGGAGTAAGGACTTGAATAGTCATGGTGACATATTGGGAAAACAGAAACATGCAAGATGTTTGTCTGTATTTAGAAATAATTTTCTTTTCACTATTTTCCATTTCTGGGAAATGGGTCATCTTAAAGTCACATTTTTCTTTCTCATAAATAAAATACAAACTGTGAAGGTATATACATAGTTATACGAAGATGTGTGTGTGACAGAGAAAAAGAGATGATTAGCATATCCACAGCACATTTTCCAGCTTTTTCATTTAATTGCAGCTTCCAAATAATCTTAATAGCAAAAGGCAATCCTGATTGCATTACCCATTGCATAAAGTGTTTATGAGCATACAAAAATTAAAGTGGAAACAAATTAAAATGTCTTAGTAACATTCTCTAAATGCAATTTATTCTTTCTCCTGCTTTTTTTTTAGCCATCTCACCCAAAAAGTACAACAACTTTAAAACTCAATACAAACCATTCACAGTTCACACCCCAACAAACTGCTCTCCATTCTAGACTGGTTACACTTGGCAATTCAATTTGAATCCGTTACTTTCCAGCCATTTCCAACAACACTGGAGCTATTTGTTTTGGCTGGTATCACAAATTTAACATTATTCATACTTTTCAGTCTAGCATACAACCGGACTGGCTTCTTCCCAGCCTACAACAAACACTTTTTCTTTACTGGCCCTTTCAACCAAGTTATACCTTGTACAAGAACAGATATGTGTTTCTGAAGTGCATATTAAAAATTGACAAGAAAACAAAACAAAAAAAAAACAGGGATATATTTCCAGAAATGTAAGATACAAAATATTTCTTTTTTTTTTTTTGCCAGGCAAGGCAGGGTGATTTACAGTGGATTTTTAAATGTATCCAACTGATGCTCACTGATTTCCAAATTTTATCTGGCAACATCCCCATTCAATTATATTTAATAAAATTTATTAATTTTGCAGTTATGGCTTAATATTAGATCAAACTTTAAGAAGGTATTTCTCTTTGGCAGTAAAAATGGAGCATCTAAGTCTAACGCATGTGCAAATGACACTGGATGATGTTCAAAGGAGCTGGGTTAGTTCTTTAGTAGGATGTAAGTAACTGCATTCTCCAAAGAGGAAAATCAGGATAAGTCAAAAAAAAAATCAAGAAAGCAGTTAGGGCATCACAAAGCTCAACTTTTCTGTACTTGTCCAAGACAATGTGCAAGCAAAAGAGGTGAGCTTCAATCACACTGCCACAATAGCCTCCTTTCCTGGATCCTACTAGATATGCTTTCTTTAATTGATATGATTCATAATTGGCATTAGCATTTAGACTTATATACTGCTTCACAGTTCTTTACAGCCCTCTCAAAGTGGTTTACAGCATATTTTCAACAATCTGGCTCATCATAATATGCTTTTTCTGCAATATCTAATGGGATGGGTAGAAATGATCAGGGAGAGGCAGTCCTGCAAATAACTCACTCCTATGTTATAAAGTACCAACATCACTAGGAACTTGAACTGCACTTAGAAGCATACTAATTCAGCCTATGGAGCAAAGGTGTAATGTGCACACATTAAAGGGCACTCATGTGCCACCATTTTCTGAAGCAGCTGCAGCTTCTGGATGCTCTTCAAGGACAATTTCATGAAAGCGCATTCCAGTAATCCATTCAAGAGATGGCTAAACCATCAGTAACTTAAAAGGAATTTTCCACTCCAAGTAAGGACACAATTGGAATACAATACAAAGCTACGCAAAATCACCGCTAGGCACACAGCCATCTAATCCTCAAACGGGAATTGCGGGTTCAGGGGGAAGCTCAAATGGTCCTACTTAATAAGTTCTAGTTTGTTCAACAAACATTATATTAGGGGAGACCAAAGAAAAAGCAAATAGGCTGAGTTCTTAGCCCATAGGCTCAATTATATTTGTACTGTATGTCTATACAAAGTATCATAAATATCTCCTGATTTCTCATGCTGAGGAAAATGTTACACATGCAGTTTTAAAGCTCCTACCTCCACCTGGATGAGTTGAGTAGTTCTCTCCCAGTATTACCTGAATGCCCGCTTCTTCCAACAAAATCTGCCATTTTTTAATTATATTTATAGAATTATCCTGGTAAGAAAAAGCACCAAAAGGTTAATTTTTAACATTTAAAGATTAAACGTTAACTGGAACTGGTATTCAAATTATAGTAGTACAGTAAAAGTAAAAATAGATTATTATGAATGTACATACCGTGCTGGAATCATTAAAAACAGACAGTTCAATAGAACCTTGGTAATCTTGATCCAGAACAGACTTCAGACATTCATCCAGCCAAGACTCGGCATTATAGACTGGCATAATCACAGACTATAATGAATAAAAATAAATAAACCAGTAGGCTGCATTATCATTCTTCAAGTCCGATTTAAACAAATACAACATTTTTATTATGTATACTATAGAACAATGATTTCTGAGCAGAAAAAAGTATTAACCTTTTCCTCACAAATGATTCCTTTTTCCTTGTTTAAAACTTGTGCAAACACAATTATATATCTCCCAGTGTTGATGTCTTTCTCTTGTTCTGGTCCCTTCTTTCTTTCCAATGCTATCTTGGCTTCTCACTATTTCAAGATATTATCAGAACTGATCTGGGGACATGCTTGCTCATCTGAGATCAACAAAGAACAACTCTTTCTGAATATAATCCTATATAAAGATGCAGATTTCAAACAAACTATTATATTCATATATGCACTGTATACATTTACTAAATTTATAACCGACATTTCATTCAACTGTTGAAAACAGTAATTCTTTTTCAAAAGTTAGGTTTGTAACTTTTATTTTAATATCCCCAATCTGCATCAAACAAAATCAGAAATTGTTCTGTAAAAGGTATTAACAATATAAGTCATTATAAACTAATTCCAATTTTCATTATTGCAATTACAACTGCATCAGCAACTATTCTTTTTCAAAGTCAAATGTGAGCTACATTATATTTATTCCAGTATTCTTACATAAAAGTACTAATAAACTTTGAGGAAAAGCAATATGAATATGCATATTTAAGAGATAACAATCTATCTCATAAGAAAAACAACAGATAGTATAAGGAGTCAATTAATCTGCATCCCAATCTGCCATGGTGTGCACACTTTCCCCCTCTAGCAAGTGTGATGAACTCTTTTGTTGCACTGAACTTGGATCTCAGGAGATTATTTTTATAATTGCCCTGGGTTTTAGAGCAACTCGGCATCCACAATTTAGCATAACACAGACAAACTGCATCATCCTTATAGTCTGAACTGGGAGGGGGGGTCACAGGGATGGCCTTTGACCTCATGCTGTGCTTTCAAGATGTTTCAAGAACCTTTAAAGCTAAGTGCATCAAAAGCGAAGGCTCTACCCTGCCAACATGTCAAAATAACCACAGGGTCACAGCAGGCAAGCATTTTGGCAGGTTACCAAGGCTCTCAGGAAATTTAGTGAATATTAAGAGCAACTTTCCTAAATTGGTATCCTCCAGATCCCTTTTATTACAGCTCTCACCACAAACAGCTAGTTTAGTCAACTTAAGAGTTTGGATTCCTAATCTTACACATTTTAAAAACAACCAAATGAGCATTTTTAAAGAAATATATTATTTTAAAACAATATTTATGATTATTTTCAAGGATTGGTTCTTAGACATCTATATTCTACAAATGGTTCCCCCACAATTGTTTCTTTTGCTTAAGGCACAAAAAACGAATTATTTGTGTCATGGCTCAAATTATAAATGGAAAAGCCTGTCTTTAGTTGACCTCAGCTCCTGTTGTTCTATTGACATATCCATACTATTTTCTTGGCAAAAATATGAAGCTAGATTCAGAATCCTCCTTCCTTCTGGTCTCACCTGGTTTATTTTTTCTAGTTCAATCCAGATCATTTAAGTGCTTCCACTTTCAGTGAAAATAAAGTGAAGTCTTAATAAGTAAAAAATTGAAATTACTTTTAAAAGCTGATTATGAACTAATTATACATAATATAAGAAAGCCAGTTTTGTGTACTGGTTAAGGCATCAAGCTAGAAACCAGAAGACCACTAGTTGTAGTACCACCTTAGGCACAAAGTCAGTTTGGTGATCTTGGGTTAATCACATTCTCTCAGTCTTAGAAAGTTGGACATGACTGAACTGTAGAAAATAAAATTATATAAATATGCATGTGATAGAACTGCAGCTGTTATATTATACAATATAATACAGTAAAAGAATAGGAGCAAATCTTAAGCACACTGTTCTCTATTTCAAAATATACAGTTTTGGGGTGTTTTGATCCTTAAGAGTACACAAATTTATCCCACTGATGTCAGTGTATTGCAAATACACATTTGTAACCAATGCTTAGATCTATTCTTCTACACATGTTAATACGGAAGCATACTTAAAAATAAATGATGAATTGTTATGAGTTCAACCACTTTGCACCCTTCTTGATTACCATGTCAGTAGCAAGGTCCTTCAGTTAAGTATGTACCTTTTTCATGATCAATGATAGTTCATGATCCTACATATATCTGCAATCTTGTATTTGGTATTTCTGCACAAAACCAGTCAAGCCACAGTGAATTTGGAAGAAATAGGGAACATACCACTTGAATCCTACACTCTCCTCCTGCTTTCCTGTTGAAAGGAGCAACAGGTTGCAATTCAGTGTTGCCAAAGAAAGGAGATGATGAACTGTGTGAATGGTCTTGCTTGACAAGTCCAGGATCATTTGCACAAACATCGTCTGGTAAAAGGGGAGGTGATTTACCAGCTTCCTGACAGACTGTTTCAGAGACATCCATTTGCAATTATAAATTC
Organism: Thamnophis elegans; assembly: GCF_009769535.1. Classification (NCBI taxonomy): domain Eukaryota; kingdom Metazoa; phylum Chordata; class Lepidosauria; order Squamata; family Natricidae; genus Thamnophis; species Thamnophis elegans. The sequence goes on from NC_045542.1 coordinate 59,914,557, forward strand.
AGAAAAAAATAAACCAAGGCAGGATAGGTATAAAAGAAGACATGCAATCAAATAGAACCTGACCTCTCACAAGCAAGAATTTATCATTCCACTGGTAATTCCCCCTCTCTCTCAACTCCTGCTATAATTTCGGATTATATAGCTACAAGATAATATCATGATGAAAAAAAGAAGCTCCTAAAAAACTCAAGTGACCCTCGGAAAGGATGAAGGAAATGCAGTTGCCAACAGAGAAATTTAAGTCATAGAGTTTCACCAATGCTGCACAAAGGTAATAGAAGAAAGGGGCACAGAAAGAGGAAGAGGCCACCCAGCAGGAAACAGGGGGCGGATAGAAAAAAAGGTCGGCGAGTGCAATGGTTTCGGCTGGTCTTTCCTTCCTGTGAACGCTCTCCGATCCGTCCCCCCCTCCCACACCTCCTCTTTTGCGGGCGCCAGAACTGAGCAGGCACGCGCTCATCCACCCGGTTTCGTGGAAGAATAGAGAGAGAAAGGCTAGAGCGGCAGCGGGGGTGGGGCCTAAGGCGGCTGTATTGTTCCGCCGCCGCTCCGAAAGCAGCAAGCGTGTTTTCAGAGTCAGTGGGAGGTGTAGCGCGGAAATGTAACGTGAGTTAGGCGTATGTGAAAAGTTGCGGGGAGGGAAAATGTTAGCCCGCGAAGCTAGTGTGCTTCTTGGATGCGTCCCCTTTGAGTGCTGTCTCTACTGTATTGTTTCCCGTAAGAATCGTTTCAATAGGAAAGAAACCCTTTGCACAACCCCCAGATGTTAAATCGCGCAAGGCGCTATTATACTAAGCAAGCTCCAATATTTACTTGTTTGCTTGCTTAGTTTGTCAAACATGTACGAGATAACAGGTATAAGTATAAAATGGACATGACCTTTCTATCCAAATCTAATTCTAACTCTCAGAGAGCTTACGCCATACTGATATATATGTATGTATGTAGATGTAGATGTATGTATGTATGTGTGTGTGTGTGTGTGTATGTATGTATGTATGTATGTGTATATATATATATATATATATATATATATATATATATATATATATACACACACACACACACATATATACATACATATATATACACACACACACACATATATACATACATACATACATACATACATACATACATACATATATATATATATATATATATATATATATATATTCAAGGTTTTTGACCATGATACAATAAATCAAACAATTGTCTCATTCTCCTATTCGGCAACCTTTAAAAACGTCCGTTCTTCTTTCCCGACGAAACCACATTTCTTCTTACTCTTTGGAATCACCATCCGCCAATGTGTTTTTCTTCTAGTGAATCCATCAATTAAAATCCTTTTATCCAACCATGTGTCCTCCAGATGTATTGGATTTTATTAATAGTAGAAGTGGTTTTTGTTTTCAGTCTCAAAGCTTACATATGTGTCTATAAATGTTGATGTGGGTAAGCCCCATTTCTTGTTTGCATTAATTGTTGTGAATGATTACTTTTACTGTCTATTATCTTTTCCTAGTTATTTATGTTACTTATATTTTCATTACATTGTCTTATTTTGTTCGTAACAATTGTTAGCCACCAAGAGTTATGTACTTGACATGGGCGACCATACTAATAACCATCATATTGTTTTAATCAATCCATGTTGAAATTTAGGATTTTTTTAAATTAATGAATGGAGTAAGATTATTTTGAAACTGATTCATTTGCATATACTGTTGGGGCTGGGGGGTGTATATTGGATGCCTTATAACTTTATCTGCCTAATCCATTTCCCAATTTTTTGTTGAATATTTAAGTGAATCAATATGCTGTTATAATGTGTGTGGCCACATGCAAGGAAGTTTTGACACTCAAACAAATCCTAACATTTCTTGTTATGACCTTTTGCTTTTAGTATTGCCTACTGTATGATCTTTCTGAAGTTTTAGATATTAGTCATAATGCATGTTATCTTCAGGAGAAAAGCCTGAAGTAAATCTTCAGAGTCACTTTTTCCCCTTCTTTTCTGAAGTTGCCTAATTCATGTGTAATGACTGTGTTCACTGTAAAAATGTGAACAATCATAAACTAGGTATATGAATACACAGTAACTTTAAAATGATTTCTCTGAAACCAATCCCCACCCAAGGTCATGCTCCATAACAACTTGCTTATGAAAGTACACAGTTGTGCTTTTGCTTGTATAAAATGACATTTTGGAATTGACTAACACAAGATGTGCTGGCTTAGTTGGCTTGGAAAAAAAGAGATTGGATCAATTCATGAAATCATGAGGGTATTGACCATTAGCCGTGACAACAATGTGACTGTCTCTAAAAATTATCTACTGGGAGAATAGAGGACTTCTTTGTGCAGTTGGTTGGCCATTGTGAGAATAAACTGGAGAACAGACTAGATGGGCCAATGTTCCCACCCAGAGATACCAATTCCTCAGAGGTCCTTGTATTTTGTTTTATATGTAACTCTTCTATATAAATATATGTTTATATTTGGAAGAATTTCAGTTTGAAGTTTGTTCCTATTGGGTTTCAGATATGTACATGCATAATGATCTTCATTTCATTATGCTTATTTCAGAAAAAAGGATCCCTATTTACCTGTACATTATTTCTAAAGTAGATCCTAGAGTTAACTCCTACATTAAGGGAAAAGAATGCACACATTTACCACTCCATATATGTTTATTTTTCCCTTTACTTTTTTTGGATTTTTTTTTCAAATTGTACTTTAAATATTACAGATTGAACATTTTGTCAGATTGAGTAAACCAGCAGAGATTGCATGGAAGGCAGGGGTTTATTAACTGAATAAAGTGATACAAGAAAAAATAAATGTTCCTTTTGGTTATGCTAAATCTTTGGAATCTTAAATGTGCTAAACATTTTTTTCAGATTTTTAAAATTGTTCTTTTCCAATATTTATCCTAGTCACCACATAAGACTTGTCAACAAGGAGGCCAATTCTAGTGAATTTGAGTGCTTCCATCAAAGTGTTATGCAAAAATATCACAGAAGTAGTATGTAGTAGTTATTGCTTCTGAAGCAAGACTGTCAAACTCCTAGCCTGCGGGCTGGATGCATTACACACTGGCCATCCCCATGCTCGGTTTAGCGAAGGGAGAAAAAGTCCCGATACATCATATGATGCCGCCATGATGATGTGACATCCCTGTTCTGAACGATTGAGTTATCGTAAACAGGGCTGCTGGACAACAACTCCAGGTACAGTAATGAAGAAGTTAGAATACACCTTAGTCCTGATTACCATAATGTAAGATTAAATATGAACTTTTATTTTAATAGTTTCAGTTGCTAGATTTCTTCTTTAAAGTTACTTAATTCTTCTCTAAAAATTTTCTAATTAGCAATAGCAATAGCAATAGCAGTAGACTTATATACCGCTTCATAGGCCTTTCAGGCCTCTCTAAGCAGTTTACAGAGAGTCAGCATATTGCCCCCAACAATCTGGGTCCTCATTTTACCCACCTCGGAAGGATGGAAGGCTGAGTCAACCCTGAGCCGGTGAGATTTGAACCGCTGACCTGCTGATCTAGCAGTAGCCTGCAGTGCTGCATTTAACCACTGCGCCACCTTGGCTCTTAGACTTGTATCCTTGAATTGCTGCCTATAAGTCATTCAGTATCAGCCAGAAGATGAGTGACAGGTGATGCAGAAAGGGGGGGATAAATGATGTCACCTATTCATGGCTTTTTTACACCACCACCCCTTGCTTCAGTTATGTCCACTATTGGCATGCATCCCTCAATAAACTATATTTAAGGGAATATGTCCTTGATGGGGGGGTGGGGAAACACTTCGTACTCCAATTTCCATGAAGTTGCTAACCATATTATTTTGCTACATTTGCTTGACTGTCCAAATTCGTTATCACCTGCATGACATTGTTACGCTGAAAAGAGCAATAGGATAGTATTTTCATTAAACATGCTTTTTTTAAAGTAAGCCCTATTGAATTTATTGGGATTTATTTCTGAACAAATACAAACTGGTTACATAAACTAAAATATTAAGGTACATTATAACGGATGTCTTTAGAAAATAATGAACAGAATGCACTGAAGGCAACTGCTTAGGCGCATGATTGAACTAACATTTCAGATATGTAATGAAAAAAATAAATTAAAGCTATAATAGTGTTGGAAGAAATATTCATCCAGTTCAGTTCCAAACTGAGAGAAAATGGAGGGTGATTGGAAAGAGGGTCCATTTATTGATGAACAGGACCATATGGGTGGTTTTGAGCAGCTGACCACATGGAGTTGAGAGTGAGGAGTTTTTATACCTTCTCTTGGGCTTTGAACTTGAGCTTCCTGTTCCTGTGCAAGAACACATATTCTATTAGCCATTGTAGGGGTCATAGCTGGCTCTAGGTTAACTGAGCTAGTTTGGATGAAGTTTGGAGAGTGATGCAATGTCTTTAGGAGATTGTGAAATGTGATGAGGTCTGCTGCTAGATAGTAGTGGATTAATCCTACCTTTGTTCAGACCTTGCTGCAGGGATTAATGGTTTACCAAATCTGTATTTTAAAAGCTGTCCCAGCTCAGTATCTCCTGAGGGAGATGGGGCAGGGATCTGGGCTCTGAGTTTCTGTCTCCCTGTTAGGGGAAATATTTTATCCTCCCTTTTTTGTAATATTTCTCAAAATATTTCATTCTTCTAGGAAAGGGGTAGCTTCCCACAATAGAATAAATGAGAACATTCTTTTCTCTTTATGGGCATGTGGCTTCTTTGATCTTTACATCATATAAAGTTAAAACATTTATTAAACATTAGAACGTACTTGTAATTTCATACGTGCCTTCTAAATATCAGTATTATAAGATCTTAATAAGACTGTTCATAGATTCTGTCTCTACTTGAGAAAAAAATCAATTGGCCAGCCAAATGAATTCAGTATTACAGTGTTAGAATTTTGCTTTCCACTGTATATTGAGAGGTTAAACATTCTGTTTTATAAGTACAGGAAACATCTGACAACTTAAAATGGGAAAGTGCTTATAGAAATAAATCATAATCTGACAAAGGAATGTACACACAACTGGAAAAAATCCATACCAGACATCATGCAAGATAAATTGCACATGCAGTGTTATATGCTATTCCAGAAGAAAAGAAGATATGTTATAAAGAGTGTTCAAAGAATAAGACCCACAAATAGATATTTTCACTAGGCTTGACATTAATGAATGCCACAAGGACTGGAAAGTCAGTCAGTCACATTGTCTCTAACTCTGCCTAAGAGGAAATAAATTAGCTGACTTGTTTAAAATATAGCTGATTTCTACCCTGGTAATAAATAAAAAAGCATGTTCGTTCTTATGCATATTGTCTTTCACTGAATTATGTTCTTAATGTTATCTGTTCATATGGTTCAGATAGCCTACATTCTAAAAAATCAAAGGTCAGTATTTTTAGCTTCTGTGTAGAAATCAACTTCAGCCAAAATCACTTTCTGTGCAATAAAATATTTTAATCATCAAATAATTCTAAATAATTGTGATTATTTTTAAATGTACTAATATTATCTAAGGAACAGAGGTGACGCTGGATTACACCTAGTATGGCTCAATGCATCAATCAAATGTATCAAGATGTCAATCTCACATTCAGACTCATCTTTTGGAGCATTTGCTATTGAGAGACACATTTTATTTATATATTACCTTTGACACTACTAATTACTCAAAAATCAGATATTAAAACTGTCATCTAATCACAATTCTATAATTTAAGCAACATTATTCTTCCAACTTCAAACAAGTCCTGAGAAAAGGGCCATTTTCAATTTCAGGACATCAGATTCCAGATGTAGTAAGTAGGGTATTCAATACCAAATAAGTAGTAAATGAGAGAAACTTAAAGTAGCTGTTCTAATCTATGGAAAAACTAATGCTGATTCAACAGTCAATCCTCAAACTGAAAATACAGGAATGTGAAGTGCAATCACGTTCAAATAGATGTTTCTCTGTTCAATGCCTAGATTGCAAACACCAGCAATTAAAAAGTATACCTCTCAAAGACCCACCCAATGTAAAGATTGATAAAAGGTAGAAAATAGCAGTAGTTTGGAAAAGATTCAGACAGCCTGATCCACAAATTTTGAACCTGAACCAAAGATTGGAAAGTGACCACAGAAAGATCTACCAAAAATCTGCCGCAACAGACAATGCAAAATACAAACCCTGAAATAACTGCTTAGTTATCTCAATAAGGAAATGTTTGAATTCTCAGGATAATCAAGAAATTCATTACCATTAAACTGGCAAAAATCAGAAAATGTTTGAGGATGAACAATCAGAATAAAAAACAGTAAATTCAATATTGTGTAGATCCAACTAAAGGCCTCAGCAAAACAATCAGAAAAGGAAGCATACGTCACATCATCCAAAACAGGCACACAAAAATATAGCCAGATAATATCAGCTTAACTATGATAGTTAAATCAAAAAGAAGAAATCAAAGAATCCAAAGTCAGATTTAATTGACTCACTGTGATACAAACAGCAACAGACATACTCATTAATATCAGCATTTGAGCAATGTGGTAAGACAATAGGTTATTCCTAACTAGGTGGATCACATATGAAAAAGTAAGAATGTCAGTTGTCATTATGTACATTTGTATATATGTCTTAATCAAACCATTGGCCAATTCCCCCTCGGCAGGATGATTATATGTAAACATGAAAGCAGCAATAAAGACTTTCACTCAGAATTAATTACTATTAAGATTAATGCACTTCCTACTTTTGTTATCGAATATGCAGTACTATGCATTATCAAATATGCACTACTAATTTTGTGGCATTGCAATATTCTCACTTCTATTAACCTTTCTCTTTTAAGTAGGACGTTGCATATTGTAACAATAGGATTGGGTGTTCTTTCTCAACACAAGTCATTTTTGCTAATACTGCTGACAAAAGTTGGACGAGAGAATGTCACTTGTGACTTTTCATAAAAAATAGTATTTCTTCAAAATGTATCATTTCTATGTAATTCAAGTTTTAAATATATGGATACAGAAAATGTATGAATGGTTTAAGAACAACATGTACATAAAACTCAGGGCCAGCTGAAAAGTGCAATTTGTGCATTTTCTATATTTCAAATATAACTTAATTTCATATCAGATTAAAATGTGTGTCTTTGTATTTCATTGCTCCATTTTGTATAATTCTCCTTAAAGTTTGAGAAGATAACATTCTAAGTCTGGGATCACACCATGCATAATTTATTTAGCCATGTTTTATTAAAAGCTAAATCTGGGTTCACACAACATGTTGCAAATGTGGTTTTTTTTTTGGGGGGGGGGGTGGTGCTTGAAAACATTTCACTTCTCATCCAAGAAGATTCTTCAGTTCTAACTGACAGGAGGGTAATGGAAAAAGTGTGTATTCTTTGCAGTCACTTGATGGTCATTCTAAGGGTCAGGTCATTAATTCTCCCAGAGCAGTTGAGGCCATGGGGTTTATCTGTATCCTCAGGTCACCTGAATCAGAATATACATGGGTGTGGAATCTTATTGGGACTGCTGAAAGGACTGCATTGTAAACAGGAGAACTTCCACAGATATTCAAACAACATGCTAAATAAAAACCTAATCATGTGGTAATCTAATATAATGAACAAATCCAAACAATATATTCCCAGCCTAAAAGTAAAGGAGAAATGTGTGTGCAGTACAAGCGTGACATTAAACACCTTCAACTATAATGCTAGACAGTGACAATGCTTGACAAACCTCAGCTCAAAAGTCATTTAAATAATCTGGACCTGCCACTATATGTTATGAACATTTGTTCTTAACTTTATTAGCAGTGTATTGGAATCGGTCAACAAATCAAAAATTATGGATTTTTCAGACATGGAGTTTAGCTGAAAGAGTGATTGTAAAAGTCAAATCAAACCTTTATTATGGTCATAGACAAGCATAAGAGTGATTGTACAATCCTGGAAAGTGACATCTATTGCCAGTTTGTATGAATATTTGATATGTGCTCTATGTTGACATTTGCATTAGTTTAATTTTGATACAGGTGCAGGCAAGCAACATGGTCAAAATAGTGGTGAAATTCAAACATTTTTATTACCGGTTCTGAGGGCATGGCAGGGGAAAGATACTGCAAAATCCCCATTCCCATCCCACTCCGTGGCCAATCAGAGGTGGTATTTACCAGTTCGCCAAACTATTCAAATTTTCCGCTATTGGTTCTTTAGAACCTGTCGGGACCTGCTGAATTTTACCCTGGGTCAAAGGTCTTAAAGATGTTAAGTTTTATGTATCACTTCAGAGACTGTATTACTCCTTTTATACTATAGTGTGTATTTTTCTGATTAATTTAAAATGGTGAAATAAAATGAAATAATAAAAATAATTCTCTCACTCTCCATGCACATGTTGAAAAAATGTAAAGCAATACACTATATAGCAGTCTAAATTTGACATTATTGTTAAATTCTCCGGTTCAGTAAAAATATTGTGTGCATGTGTGTTTGTAACACAGAGACTAGCTGTCTATCATATATATAAAAACTTCCTATTTAATATTTTCATTCAACTATTGGAGAAGGAAAAGATCATACAGAAAATGAAATAATTAACTGTGTACTGTTTAAATATTGTGATTTCAGATTGAGAGACAGTACAACAAAGACACATTTTTCTAATGCCCAGCTGAGCCAACATGCAATGAATGAGCAAACCATAGTCAATAGAGCAAGTTCAAGCCATCACTAAGAATGACTCAAAGAATGTGGACATTGAGAAATATTGGAATGCGCTGCAAAATACCATGCTCCTGGGAAGGCATATTTTAAAAAAAAGAAAGACATCCCAAAAGAAAATTAATGTTTGTTAGCAAATATTAGAGCAAGGAGAAGGAGATAAATTTGAGCCTAACATATGTGTCCATCTCTGTCCAAACAGGACACAAAGTGTGCATCAGAGGAATCAAATTATTTCCACCTTACCCACAGATTAATTAATGTATTTATTAATAATAAATCATTTAATTAATTTAATTAATTAAAATCAGTATATGTGAGGTCAAAGTAATAATTATTATATTATTCAGAGTTCAGTTAGAGCAAAATTTAGCTCTTCCAAGGACAGAGCCAATTTGGTGTAATAGTTAAGGTGCTGGCCTTGAAAAGAGGCAGAGCCAGGGGACACTGGATTATAGTCACTCCTCAGAGTTTAGGCATGAAAGCTGGCTGGGAGACTTTGAGTCAGTCACTCTCTCTCTACCTCATAGGCTTGTTGTGGAGAAAATAGGAGAACAAAGGAAAATTGGTGAGTTCATCACCTTGAGTTGTGCGTGCATGCATGTGGGTATAGTAATAGCAATAGCACTTAGACATATATATATATATATATATATATATATATATAAATAAATCCCAATTGAATATCCCTGTCCATATAATAAACTATTTATTTGTAGTTGGCATTTCTCTTCCCAGCATATTCAACCAACAGTGCAAATTTCTTATAATTCATCATGAGGCAAACTAGGTAGCAGATTTTTTTTTTTTAAAAAAAAATTCTGCTAAAGCTTTGACAATATGTTTTACAGTACTATAAAAGCAGTTAAAAATAAAGCTTAATACTAATAATGGTGGAAATAATGGTTTATCTTCCATTAAACTTGACAATTGTTTTCATAAGTTATTTTAAAAATAACTTGTGCATATGTGAAAAGCAACTGGGTATCACCATAATCTTAATTTCATTGTTAGAATTCTAGGCCAACCAATAGCATGGCTGACACATCCTTAGGTACCTTATTTAACACATGCATTTGTTCTCAAATAAAATAATATACTTTTCCTGGCTATGTTATCTGATTAGTTGGGTATAATCCTCAATTTGCTCATTCTTACCTCAGTAAGAGACTGCTGGAACTAAGCAAACATTTTCTCTCATTTACTAAGGAATCTCCTTTGTCCCAGCACAGAGCAAATAAATCATAGAGACAAATGGCAGTCCAGCAATTGTCAAAACACACCTGAAGTACTTTATGTTAGTTTTATCATTCAGGAAATGATTGATATACAATATTTGTCCTATGACTTCCTGAGATAGAATGAAGAAGATATCTATAGAAACAGGTTTTCAGAAAGAGAGAAAGAGAGGGAGGGAGGGAGGGATTGAGGGAGAGAGTGAGAGATTGGTGAAGGTGAAGAGGCACCTTCAGTGATGGAAGATTTTCCATTTGAATCAGATTGGGCTTTTAAAGTTCTTTTATATTGTAAACTTGAGGTTAGTCACTATACCTTTTTTGGCTTGCTAGTGGAATAAAATGCTTAAATTAAATCAATAAAGATTTCTTCAGTTAATAACTGTGTGGAAGAATAGGGAAAAGGGCTTGTGAGCATCATTCATTGAGTTGATTTTGATGTTGATGTTTAATAAATTTATAGGCCGCCCAATCCCGAAGGGCTCCGGGCGGCTTACAACAACACATTTAAAAATAGAAGTTAAAAACACAAAAAACATTGATTAAAAAGACCACAACATACAACAATACATTTAAAAATAAAGTTAAAAACACAAAAAACATTGATTAAAAAGACCACAACATACACCCAGTCTGATCGGGGCTGGAACTCAATCGTGAGTTCAACAGCCCGTGGCTTGCCGGAATAGACAGGTCTTAAGAGCCTTACGGAAGGCCATGAGCGTGGGTAGGGTCCGGATCTCTGGGGGCAGTTTATTCCAGAGGGTCGGAGCAGCTACAGAGAAGGCCCTCCCCCAGGTAGTTGCCAGCCGACATTGTCTGGCTGACGGCACCTGGAGAAGGCCCTCCCTGTGCGATCTTATCGGCCGTTGGGAAGTATGCGGCAGAAGACGGTCTCGCAGATATCTGGGTCCTAAGCCATGTAGCGCTTTAAAGGTGATAACCAGCACCTTGAATTCTGCCCGGACACCAATGGGAAGCCAGTGCAGCTCGCAGAGGATAGGTGTGATGTGGGTGTACCTTGGTACACCCTATATCACTCGTGCGGCTGCATTCTGGACTAGTTGTAGTCTCCGAACACTTTTCAGGGGCAGCCCCAAGTAGAGCGCGTTACAGTAGTCAAGCCTCGAAGTAACAAAGGCGTGAGTGACCATGTGAAGTGCCTCCCAATCCAGATAGGGCCACAACTGGTGCACCAGGTGAACTGGGCAAAGGCCCCCCTGGTCACAGCCGACAAGTGATGTTCTAATGTCAGCTGTGGGTCCAGGAGGACTCCCAAGTTGCGAGCCCTCTCTGAGAGGAGTAGGTTTTCACCCCCCAGGCATAAGGATGGACTAATCGAACTGTCCCTGGGAGGCAACATCCATAGCCACTCGGTCTTGTCAGGATTGAGTGCAAGTTGTTCACCCCCATCCAGACCCTGACAGTTTCCAGGCACTGGCACATCACTTCCACCGCTACACTGAGTTGGCACGGGGCGGACAGATACAACTGGGTATCATCCGCATATTGGTGGTATTTGATCCCGTGCCGGTGAATGATCTCACCCAATGGCTTCATGTAGATGTTAAATAGGAGGGGGGACAAGACCGAGCCCTGCTGCACCCCATATTTAAGGGGCCTAGGGGTCGACCTTTGTCCCCCAATGTTCATGTTAGAAAGACAGATGTTTTCCCTTTTTAGCTGCAAATGATTTGTCATTTAAACAAGTACAGGTAAAATTAATTAAACAAAAGCGATGCTTGTTCCTATCTTTAAAAGTGTTGTCTAAATAATCTGTCAGATTAGTAAATATAATCATCAGGAATATCTCCAGACGATCTCATCCTGCCAACCTGCATGAGATCACATGCTGTTTGTCTTAAATGACTTCTCTTGCATAAATGACTAATTCCAAAAATGATGATCGGATAAGATTATGAATTGAAATTATATACACTGACCTATTAAATTATGTGCATATGAGATAAATTAATTACTTTAGGCATATGTGATTAGACACAAATATTTGTTATTAGGCAATATTTTAGAGCTTTGCCAAGCTAACCATATTATATCAACCCTCCCATTTCAATTTAATTAAGAGCTAATTACATTTTATGTAATTTATATCAACAGGGGAGCCTCCTATATAGATGGCTGATTAAGACTGTAGCTCTCCTTTGAAATGCATTTCATATCTGTTTCTCAGTGGAACATGATTGAATAGGTCATGTACCATGGTGCTACCAACCTCCATTTACCCTTTCTGCGTTCTCTGTAAATAGCTTTGAATGAGTCACATTGATGAAGATTAAATTAAAGCACAAATGCAGTTGATAGTGTACTGAGTTCACTTTAAAATCAATTATACATTTCTTAAGGACCTGTTCAAGGAAATGTTCCATTTATTATCGTAAAGCTGGAAGCGGGTATTTGCCTGTAGGTAATCAAACCCAGCCTCCTGCACAGGGTAGACTTTATATTAATTCTATTTCTTTGATAGCCTTGATATTAAATACTTTTGCTTCTCTATACATTCAAAGTTTCATTGGCATTGAATTACAGTTCCCAGCCAGTTTTGCATGACGAGGACATTTCTTGCTGAACAAGATTTATTCCATTATATTAGGTACAGGATAGTATGAAGAGTAATATATCCAAAGACTGCTGGGCAAGAAGTTTTGTCAAAGCCAAAATCATATTAAGAATAAGCAATATTTTAGAGCAATTGGATATATTTGGAACATTGAAAACATAATGTTAATGGTAACAAAATGGTTGCCATTAACAGGAGATTTTGGCATTCATAACTTATGTTTTGGTAAATTACTGACACTAGTTGTGGTCAGTAATAAATATCCATTTACAGCAGACAAAAATTGAGGACATTGCCATTAACTTTCCAGGAAACTGTACTATACTAGCTTACTTGTTTCTTTATTTCTAGGGGTTGATTTGGAAGAAAAGAGGGAGTTGAAGGCATCAGTGGATACAGTGTTTTTGATATGAAGGCAAATATCCCTCTGGAATATATACGGGAATTGTGTACTATAAGACGTAACTCAATATCTTAAGATTTTCAGGGCAGAGATGTCAGTTATGTCAACTACTAACCAATGTATTACAAAGCCAGTGACCACAGAAATGAAGAGACTGTTGAAAGGTAAGGAAAGGATGGAAAGACCATTGGCATCAAAAAGAACTGCACTCTCATGCCGACACGGGGCAATTCACCATTCAATGTTGCTTCATTCCTGTTTGCGGTAATGATGCTTACCTAAGTGTCTGTGACTGAGAGAGTCTACGCCTAGGAGCCATGTTAAGCCATCTGAAGTTGGGAAAACGAAACGTAATGCCTCTTCCTAGAGTGAGGAGTCTAGTGTGCACACAATTTCTGCAACACCTTAAACTGGGCCCACATTGCTGTGTTCCATAGCAGCAACAATAGCAGCATAGTTCCAGGAAATGTTACATTTGGTTCAAAGAGTTGCCGAAAATTACATGGGCATGCCTTAGCACGTTTCAAAGCATTATATTTTGCCTCTGAATCTGAATTGCTGCGTGTGTGCTATTGGGTTAAGCTCACTAATTTATTTCCATTTTACATATTACAACATATGAAGATATCTTTCTATCATGCACAAGAATCCTTTTATGAACACAACATGCAAAAAATCAGTAGACGTATGTAGAAAAATGAAGAATTGTAAAATTGCAAAGTTGGAAAAGACTATAAGTATCATCTAGTCCAACCCTCAGGATTCTGAAAAACCATTTAAACCATGAGGGATGGCTGTCCAATCTTTACTTAAAAACCCGATATGATTTTGGAAATCTGAATGCCTAAAACAAAACAAAAAACCAGCACAATTAAGTGGAAAGGAATGCAACAAACAGCAATGGTTATGACAAAAAAACCCTCAGAGTTTGACAAAAAATATAGTATAATTCAATTACCTTTATAGCAGAGAATGCTGGAAAAGAAAAGAAAATCTGACAATGCTTAGCAAACAAAGATGAGCAATATTTCTGGTTTCTAGAAATTAATCTTGACCTGATGGAGACAGAAATGTCTCCCATGGTGAAAACCAACCCTTCATTATGATATCTAAACATTGCCATCCAGATAATCATTGTATTGTAACTTCTGTTTCAAAAATGTTTTACAAGTAATTATGGCTCATGTGATGTTTGTCATTGGTGAAGTTCTAGACCAAAGATTATGTAACATTTCCAATGGTGAAACTTCACAGACTATAGACGTTTAATTTATCTTCCATCTATAAACTCTGTAAAAGAGGATCTGAAAAAGAAAATGGGATTCTATTTTCATAGAAACAGTATATTTTGTTTAAAAACAAATAAGCTACAGACTGGATTCACACACATGGTAAATCATTGTTTAAACATTATTTATTGTATACAGTTTGAATAAACCACAATAGCTGGAACGGTTCAGCCTAATGAGCCATAAAGTGCGCTTCAAAATGGCAGGCTATACACTAAGGCAAAACTATTTTTAATTTGTATGCAGATACTTGCTACTCAAAGCCATTTAAGCTCAGTAGAGAGAGTTTACTCAATAGCAGATCAGGGCAGTCCACAAGGCATTTTCTGGAGACTATAAAGATCAGAGAGGCTTATAGTGGAAAAAGCAATTTTTCCAATAAGCCAGTGTCAAGCCAGTATCAAAAATTATACAAATGAAGGCAAATACACATGTCTCAGGATAATGTTGCATGATGCAATCTGGGTCAGTCACCGGGACCAGAGGTTTAATCTTCCAAGCTTTTGGACTCGTGCTTGATCTCATCCTCAAGGAATCTCTCTCTCTATCACAATCTGGCCCAGATTGGAGCCTACAAAAATTACGGTATACTTTTAAAATGAGTCCATGCCTAACAGCAACCCTGACATAAACTTCCCTTTGAGACTGTATTGATCAATCTAGTGGCTACGTTCTGCATCACCACCTATCTCGGTCCCCCAAAATACAATTATAGGAAGACCATATTTTAATAGCAATTGTCCAGGCCAGTTTAAAGACAATAATCCCTAAACCCTGCCCTCATGTCCATATTTTGTTCCAGGTACTGTAGTTCAGGTAGTTACTTTGGCTTCCCCCCTCCCCAACTGAGGTCTCTCTTGAAATGTTAGGATTTTAACTTCCAAACTTCCCAGCCAACTTCATCTTCAACACATTTGGAGCTGAGAGCACTAGAAAAATGAAGCCGCAAAGAGATTATCTTTGCATTCTGCTTTCTCCATGACTGTTTCTCCAGCTGTGCAAATGATGGTTTTGAAGAGTAAAAAGGCTTGAAAGTATTAGAGCAACAAAAGAATTCTAGCAGAGGATTTTGAAGAAAAAGTATTGACACTAAATCTATGGGCAATCTTTTAGACCTAGATTAAAAGTACTCTTTTGTCATTGATTAATGAAATTAAAAACCTGGAAATAATCCCTGGTGGCAATGCTAAAATACTTAGTCCCTTGATTCTAGCCAGCATCTACACAGTAGTATAAATATCTGAATTTGGCTGGTGCTTTTCAGCCTTGCTTTGAAAAGAGAAGTAAAGAATTGCAAAATCATTGAACAAATTTATATATAAAATGCAAAAAATATTTTTTTCAATCTTGTAATGTTGCAATTGTTACAATATAGAATTGGTTTTTTCCCCTAGTTCTGACTGCATTTTGACTCTATTTTGGTTAAGTATCAGATTTATTTAACTTACTCTTGCTATTATTGTGTCAAAATCCTGGGATTTTGCTTTCTATGTAACTTCATGAGCTGGCTTTGTCTCTTGGTCTTTGATTATAAGAACTTCCTGCCCAGATCTGGAATTGCAATACCTTGTTTATTTGCCACACTTCTGAACTCTTGTACTGAAGTCTGCCGGTTGTATTGCCAATATCTAGGCCGGCTGGATATTTTGCAGCAAATGAAAAAATAAATCTGCCAAGAGGATGTGCATCAAGATAAATATCTGTTTTAACAGTCCCATAAATGGTTTGTAAAACAGGAAATTAATGTTTATTAGATGCAAGGTTAACCATAGGTTATCTTGTTTTTAATGTACAGGTCATCTGTGCTGAAATGAAGTTTTCAAGGGAAGGAATAACATTATACACATAAATATATATATATAGACATACACACACATCTAAATCATTAACATCTCTACAGAGAGTAATATAGATCTTTCTTACAAACAGTTTTTTGTGAACTGCAAGCAAAATTGATTTGAGGTTTGGAGCAAACCACTAGCCTACACATTCAAGTATTCATGTAAAATCCTGACAGATCAGACTCCTATTCCAGTATTCCTTTTCCAACAATGGTTAACTATTTTCTAGGCTAGCTGAGCCTTTGAGCTCATCCAGTATGATTATTAATGGTTAACAAGCTACTTTTTATTCAATAAAAACCCTATGATTTTTCAGGGCAATCCTATTTTCTAAAAATCAAGGTATTGACCGAATTCATGAAACATACTAAACATGGCATGGAGCACATTCAAACAACTTTTTAATTCTTACCTAAGGTTTTCTTAAGTGAGTTGCTCAGCTACCATGAGCAAACCATTTATATCTGAGCTAAAGAAAATAAAAAGCAGATTTATCCTTATTGGAAAAATATATATCCAGATGACTGATTATCTGTCCTTTTGTCCATCCATCTAACCATGCAATCATCTATGGAAACACGAACCCCTATCTTTTTTAGTTAGTGCAATAGCAAATTGAATGCTAGTTGAATTTACTAGGTTGGTCAGTCAGTTGTTCATTTATTTATTTTTATTCATTTAGTATGAATAAACAGAAACAAGCAAAATCAAAACTGTCTAGCAGCTGAATCAGAATCAATCTACTCCATGCAGCATAGAGAAAGGCTAATCCTTTGTCTCCTTTGTATGAAAGACAAAAGTGGAGAAGTAAAGAAGTAGTTCCATTTTAGTACCATAATGCAGTAACATTTTTCCATCACCATCAACTAACTATTTATTTAGATACTGATAAACATCAGGCCACATTAAGTGCTACTTAACCAATAAATCACAGTTAATGTACCACCTTTAGTTAATATTTTTTCCATCATAATGCCAAGATTTAAACAAAAGACGCCAATCTGCAAACATCCGTAGTACTTCATACCAAGTAGTTGATTTTAGACAAATGGTGCTTGCTTAAGATTCAGATATCTATCAAAACCACTGCCAGTAAAGCTGACAAAAGAGAGGAGTGGAGACCAGTTTCCCCATTCAAATGTGCAATACAATCTGGGGTTTTCGCTGGACTCACAACTCCCCTCAATTATCAGGTGGCAGTTGTGGCCAGGAAAACCTTTGCACAGCTTCATCCGGTACAACAGTCACACCATTTCCTGGATCAGGATGTCACTCAGAAAAAAAGAACTCATGCCTTGATCACCTCATAGCTTGTCTACTGTAATGTACTCTACATGGAGCTGGCCTTGAAGACCATTCAGAAGATGAGAAAGGATGCAGTGGCGCAGGCATTGAGGCCATGCATTGGATGCTCATGTGAATCCCTGCTTTGTGAGCCACATTAGTTGCCACTTTGTTTTAATGTATGGTTCAAGGTGCTAGGTATGACTATAAAGTCTTATATGCCATAGAAATTGGTTACGTGAGGAACTGCCTGTCTTCTGTTTTCTGTCTGGCCAGTTCAAGCATACACTGCTGGTACACTCATTTTCTCTCTTAATTAAACAGAGTCATATATTGGAACCTAAGAAATGTGCCTTCTTTGTTGCCCTCTGGAATGAGTTCCCACCACATCCCAAGATCAAGGTGAATTTCATCATAATGATGTTCTATATTATTTGGGGTCTTGAAATCCAAAGTCTCTTGTTTTGTTTACGTTTCAGAAAGACTGTCCCACGGTTTCCCCAGCTTCCTATTCCTTACTGGTGAACCACAATTCCTTTTTCCTTGCTCCATCATGATTACTGTAGGTACATGTCAGTCTATTCTTAAAGAGATGGGGGCAACATACTAATCAACCATTTTTCTTTCTGTAAATATTTGTGGTTAAAGTAAAACTTACACTGTTCCCATTTAATACTTGTCAATGAGTTAATTTATCCTCTTTAACTTAGTTTGGCACGTAAGCTAGCACATGCATTCCACACCTTTGAAATACATCCCATTTGTTGCCTGGATATCTGCAAGCCAGAGATGGGTTGCTACTGGTTCATATCAGTTCAGGCGAACCGGTAGTGGAAATTGCAACTGGGTTGCCAAACTGGTAGGGACAGCAGGCTCGCCACATCCCTGAACCATTTCCCTGGTCGCCATGGCATGGTTTTTGTGGCATTTTTAATGTTCTGTGCATGCGCAGACCTACTTACAGGCAACTGCAAAGCATGTGCGCACTGAACGGGCAGTAACTCCGGCAGCAACTCATCCCTGCTACAGGCATGAAAAGGCCATAGTTTGGATGATGATGTTGTTCTTAGAGTCTTTGAAGACACCGTTCTCCCTCGTGGATACTGCTGCTTCACTGAGTTTCCTTTATATGCATTTGTTTATGTGTGATTCATTGTACGTCTACTTGTGAAAAAAAAAATGCAGGAAAAGTACAGATAGCAAGTGCTCTTAAGCTCAAGTGATTTACTCACAGGAGTGTTACTGTATAAAATATAAGAGGCATATAAGAGATTCTATGAAACTGTTGAAAGAAATGTCCTTTTGGGTTCGGCTCCAAGTGGGGAAAAAGACACTGGAGACATGGAGGCTGCTTGGAAAGATGGTTTAATGGTGGACAGGACCACATGGCTTGAGTCCTGAACAGAAAAGGTGATCACATGCTTCAACGTTGGGTGGAGAAGAACAGAAGGGGCCGAGGAAGGGGCTTGCTGGGATTTTTATGATCTTTTCAGCCCCACCTCTCTGTTTCCTGTTCCTGTGTAAGAAATGTATTCTGATTGGTTGTCAGACTCCCATGGGGCCACAGGGGCAACTCTCTAGACTGTGTTTTGAATCCAGGTTTGGTTGAGTTCTCAGATGCCATGTGGTGAGTGGGTAAAGGCTAATCATGCCTCAATCCCATCACCCTGGAGCTGAAGGGGAGAACTCTTTATTATGTAAAGGGATTGGCTTGGGTATCTTAATGGCCCATTGACAAAGGAGGGGGGGCAGGAAGCTGCAGGGAACTACTCTGTCTTTAAAACATGTTTCTCCCTTTTCACATCCATGGAAATGTAATATTCTGCCTTTTCAATATTTCCTAGAATATTTCATTTTTCTAGGAGAGGGCTGGGTGATAACTTCCTACAAAACTTTGAAAACTAGGCATCTCTAGGCCTGCCCCTCTATGTTTCATTAAAGTTTCACAGAAAACCTTGACGAAAGGAAGCATGAGAGTTTCTTTGCATTCTACTCAAGTGAACAGGTCTGTTTATTTAATATTTGGAATTATGACCTAGGCTGATGTTTGTGATAACAATCTTTTAGAAATGAACTCTGAAACATTGCCCTAAGTAAATACATATGTAATATTATTTGTAAAAAACTGTGCTTACCTCCTCTTCCTCCTCCTCCTCTTCCTCCTCCTTCTTCTTCCCCCTCCCCCTCCCCCTCCCCCTCCCCCCTCCTCCTCCTCGTTCTTACAGCCAGACTCTTGTGGGCTATAAAGCATTCTTGAAAAGAAAATTAAAGTCCTGAGAAGGCAAGTTCACATTATGAGACAAGCCCAAGAAAACAAAGTATTGTGCAATATTTCATCTCAGAATGCTGCTGTTTGATACTGTTTTTGTCTGGTAATTAGATGTTTCATCTACTGCATTATCATTTGATGCAATTAAATGTAAGCCACATTGGAACTTTGCAATCAACTGATTTGGTTTTTCAAACAAACAAAAACCATAATTTGCCATACAAAATTGACATGGAAAAAAATCCACAAATAGATGGTCATACAATTATAAGATTGAAGCCTATTCCCTCATAAGCACTATGGGAACATAATCCACAAACCAGAAGAGAGTAACCTGTATTTCACAAGTATTAACAATACCACCAGGGGTGTAATGGGCTCTTTGCAAAACAGCACCAGTGCTGATGAACTACACTGCAGTTTTCTAGTTGGTTTGCCTACCCCACATTGTATTTATGAGCTTTTTGATTCTACCTTTGTGTATCTGTGTGCTGGCAGTGGTGGGGGGGAGGGGGGGAGATAATATAGGTAGTCCTCAATTACCAACTATTTATTTAGTAACCCTTTGAAGTTAACAGAAAAAAATGACTTACAACAGGTTCACATACTTACAAGTCTTATAGCGTTCTTAGGGTCATGCATTCAAAATTCAGGAACAGGCATGTATGATGATTGCAGTATTCCAAGATCATGTGATCACCATTTGTGACCTTTCCAGCTGACTTCCAATAAGCAGAGTCAATGTGGAAAGCCAGATTCACTTATCAACGACAATGATTTGCTTAACAGCCATGGCAACAAAGATGATAAAATCAGGCACGACTCATTTAACAACTGGCTTGCTTAGTAACAGAAATTCTGGTCCCAATTGCAGCCGTAAGTCAAGGACTACCTGTGTTCCCAACTACTACTTCAATACTATGAGAATAAGATACAGTATTGAGGGCAAGATTAGTTTGACTTCCATAGTTGCCTGGAAATAGCTAATTTAAGACAAGTCTTTTATTTAAATTCAGATGTGAATTTATGGATTGTGATAATAAGTCTTCGATTTTCCTTCAGCTCTTCTTTCAGCTGTCAGGTCACTGAAAGCACCAGGTGGGAATAATGGATTTATAGTCTGAGTGTTGTTTTTATTACAGTTATTGAAATTCCATGTTTTTCAACAAAATAGTATGATTTTAAAACAAAAACTCATTCAGCATTCATCCCTCAGTGACATAGATAGTAATAGTTTCATTCCTTGCAAGCACTTGCCTTGCTTCTGCAAAATCTTCCAACATCCGTGGTGGTTAGACTGGTTAGAATGCAGTATTGCAGGCAAACTCTAACAACTGCCAGGAATTTAATCCTGACCAGCTCAAGGTTGACTCAGCCTTCCGAGGTCAGGAAAATGAGGATCCAGATTGTTGGGGGCAATATGCTGACATGGTAGAGCCCTCTCTGCTTAGAGAGGGCTGGAAAGCACTATAGAGCAATATATAAGTCTAAATGCTATTGCTATCACAATGTTGAAAATTGGCAGCAAATGCTGGGAATTAAATGCAGCTTCTCTTAGACATTTAGTAGAAAACAAAAGAAAACATGCAGATAGTTTACCAAAGAGGTTAAACATAATGTAAGAAGCTCCTCAATCTCCTCCTAAACAGTCTCTCAACTGGACAAAAAGAGTTCAAACATCCTGTCCTTTCTCCTCCAGTGACTTTATTAAGTATTGGTGCAATCTGGTCAACAAGAAACAGTTTAGAAATATTAATTTCGGCAGTATTAATGTATATATTTCTAAATATATGCAACAAGTTTCATTTCCTAGTGAGCAATTGCTTCACAAATGAAGAATAAGATTTCCTTCCAAAGACCTCTAAAGGACCTCTGTATATAATGTCCTTAAAAACGGATGGGTAGTTCTTACTTCCTTTTAACACATTTTGAGAGCTCTGTTCAATTAAAAAGGTTAGAATAGCGTTGTCCTTTCGCAGTTAAGCTTTACAATAGTGGTATTGTAAAGTGACCAGATTTTAAGATGGGTAAAGCGGGACACCATTGACGGGGGGGGGGGGGGGCTCGGAGCACCTGAGCTGTAAAAAAAAAGCCTTCCCCCAACGCCCCCAACCCTTTCAAAAGCCACCCCTATCGCCAGCCTCTCCCAACCGGATCCCTGCCTGCCTCCCCTCGGCTCACCCAGACCAGGTTGCTGACGGCGGCTTGCACGGCATGGCTGCAGGGAGAACGGCACCCGAGAGAAGCAGGAAAAAAAAACCCTTCCGACGGCTGAGCCGTTTGGCCCGGGGCCGAGCCTCCTCCTCGCTGTGCTGCCACCACCGGAAAGTCCCCCCTGTCCGAGGCCGCCGGACAGCTGTCACAAAAATGTTGCGCGTCAGCGCACACATGCGCAGGAGGGGAGGGAGCCTCACCCCTTGTCGGGGGCTGCAAGCGAGCCGAGCGGAGGGGCGGAAACCACTGCTCTCTAAAGGCCACATCAGGAACGACACTTCAGAGAAATAAAAACTTTTTTTTAACGGCGTCCTTTTTAAAATTGATGATTCGGCATCTTTTCTTTCTTTTGGAAAATCGGGACTTTTTCAACACGCCGCGGGACACGGGACAAATTTTGAAAAATCGTGACTGTCCCGCCAAAAGTGGGACGTCTGGTCACCTTAGGTATTGGGTAATTGGCCAGACTTGTTCATAGGAGTGGGCTTCAAAAATTGCAGCAACAGGTTTGCTGCCCCGTTGCTGGGTGGGTGTGACCATGGTGGACATGGCCCAGTCAGCACCATGGGGAGGGAGATGATTTTCACCCTCCCCAGGCTCTGGAGGCTTTCCTTGAGCCTCCAGTAGGACAAAACTGCTTCCCCTGGGCTCTGAAGGCCCTCTGGAGGCTGAAAACAGGCCCGTTTCCGGACTTTCAGAAGCTCCGGTAGGCCAGTTTACCCCTCTCTGAACCTCCATGTGGGTCCTGCACTTACCTGGAATGATGAATGGGCTGTGTGGAGACTCCTGGGAGGGGAAGATCAAGATGGGAGGGGTGTGTTGGAGTGGATGTGGCCAGCCAGGGGTGGCATTTGGCAGTTCGCTGAACTAGGCAGAATCCTAGCTAGAGAATCGCCCGAACCCCTGCGAACCCCCTGCATCTCACCCTGCTATTCATCTCCACCAATCTTCTTTTCCCATGCAATACCAACTCCTACTTAGTGTACATATTTATGTCGAATCCATCAGGATGTTTTTAAACAATATCTGTGCCAGTCAGCTTTTTGTGTGGTGCACTGAGGCACAAATTAAGACCAACTTTAAATAGCATGTTGTTGATGCTATTTAATTGCACAATTAACACTTTAAATGGTCACAACTGCATAATTTCAGATTCCACATCAACATTATTTTAAGTGCCTTCTCGCTCCAGGTTCAGAAACAGATCTTTAACTGGGCTTGTACTTCAACTTACATCAGAAATCTGTTTGTATAGGTGTGTGGACAAACATGTATTATAAGTAAAATATAAGTAAAAATATCCAGGAGGAACTGTATACACTTCACAAATAATTCAGAAGAAGTGGACCTTGAAGAAATGGACCCAGAAATTGTACCTGTCTGTTATTCATTAAAATTTGAATTTACTGTTTGAGCTTGAAATAGAATGTGCCTTTTTGATGAATCAGATTTTTTTTGCAGATTACTACTAATAAGTTGTTCCGGCAGAGATCCATATCTCTTCACTGATGAGCACATGTGAAGATACAGTTTTTTTTAAAGGGGCTTGTCCAACTGAGTTTATGAATCATAGTGATTGGGATGACACAATATTCTGAATGAAAATTAAGAAGGATATATGATATAGTTTAGTACAATAAGTAAGGCCAGCCACTTGTGGTTGATTTGATTAGCAAGCACAGTAAATAGATGCAATTAGCAGGTACTTTCTTTGTAAGTAGATATGATCCTTAGAGCGGAATATAGTACTTTCAAGTGGAAACCAATTATTCTGATCTGTTTTATTCTAGAATCAAGGTCCCACATGGTTATTAAACCTGCCCCTATTGGATAACACTTGCAAGAAGAAAGGCCAGAAGATTCTGTTCTGCTTATTGTAACCTCTCACCAACTTTTGATACCAATGGTCATGTTATCTGATGAACTGAAATTTCTGGGTAATACATGAGTGTACTGAGAGATATCCAGAGTTGCGTTTCTTAAAATGAAGATCTTAATCTGAGTAAGGTTCAGTAAATTGAGACTTGTCTGCCAGTCATTGAATGTGCCTCATTCAGCAATTTATTAAGTGATTTACATCAGTTGTGCTATAAACTCAAAGGCAAGTACATAGTTGTATTTATTTAACTGATTTATAAGTATAATTTGCATGATGTTGTAACAACAAACATGTCATCCTTTGCTCCACTGAAGTTTCATTCTTCCCACTCAGTTTTGTGTTCAAATGCTGGTGCTTTCTACAGTGACAACTTTTCAAGCCACTTCTCCTTAACTGCATGCTGATGCCCAGATATAATGCTCAGAGATGGCTTCAAATAGGAATTCAGTAATGTAATGTCAGTTTGAAATGGTCGCAAGCCATATTTGCTGGCACTGCAGCCCTCAGCTCCAGTGTGCATCCACTCACCGGCCAGCTGATTTTTGGCCTTGCAGAAAGCTGGGTGAGGCAGTTTTCGCCCTCCCCAGGCTTCAGGAAAGCCTCCGGAGCCTTAGGAAGGCAAAAAACAGGCCCAATGGGCCAACCAGAAGTTCTTTCCCAAACTTCCAGTTGGGCCGTTGGGCTGTTTTTCACCCTCCCCAGGCTCCAAAGGCTTTCTTGAAACCTGGGGAGGGTGAAAACGGCCTAACGGGCAAACCGGAAGTTCGTTCTCAAACTTTCAGGAAAGCCTCCGGAGCCTGGGGAGGGTGAAAACTTTCACCCGTGGGGGGCGCATGAACATAAGCGGGGAGTGTCATGCGCATATGCGCAGGTAGGTGGTCACATGCACATGCATGTTAACATACGCGCACACAATTTTGGCACATCTTTAGAAAAAGGTTAGCTATCACTGTTCTATACTGTATAGTTAATGTAGAAGTACTAAAAGTGAGAAATATCTTCGAAGCTTTGATCACTAGACTTACTGGGCTTTTGTATGTCTGGGATGGGCCTGTTTGCTCCTGATGCTTGTCTCGTCTCTAGTGAACATTTGTCATGTGCAGGCCTGGATTTTGGCCTCTGTCTTGCCCTACATGTACTAAGGGAAGTGCTGAGTTGGCATGCATTTCCCCCACTTCACATTTGCTTCTCGATTTTTTTATAAAAATGTCAAAGCTTCTCCCTTCTTTATGTCTCACATCAGACTGCCTTGAATTTTATTATTTTAAAAACTTGCATTTTTTTTAAAAAAAACGAGAAACACTCCTAGCAGAAGTTCCAGTGTTCTTTTAGCTTCCTCTTTCTTAAACACCCTAAAAGAGAGCAGTGAACGTTTAAAATTGCCGTCACTCTGAAAACTTTTTTCGGCTTTAGTTAGAAAAGCGAAGTTAAGAAAGGCCAGGAGGGCACGGAATCCGCTCCGTGAAAAAAATCCAGTGCCGGTTTTAACCGCGGTCTCTGGAGTGGGTGGTTTCCGAGGCGCAGCGGCTCCCCGCCCTCCACTAAGCTTGGGACGCGGAGCGAGCGCCGGCTTAGGAGAGCGAGAGCAACGTTGAGCCGAGTGGCCGGACGGTGGGGATGGGCTCGCGCTAGCGGTTTGCTCTGGCTCAGGTTTGCTCTCGCCATGTAAGCGCAGGCTACGGGCGCTCTCCTCTTTTTCTCTCTTCTGCTGGATCCGTTCTAGGGCAGCCCCGGCGGGGATCATGCGGAGAGCCCCGGCGCCCGGGCTGCTGCTCCCGCCGCCGTCACCGCTGTTGCTGCTGCTGGGCTTTTTGGTACTGGACAGGGGCTGCACGGCGCAATACTCGAGCGACTTGTGCAGTTGGAGAGGAAGGTAAGAAGTTGCTCACCGGGCAAGGGGCTGCGGGAGGTTGGCGGGCTTGCCAACACGCTGTAAGGTGTGTTCCCAAAGGTTGGGTCTTTGTCCGGGCATATCCCCGTTCCTGGGATCTTGTTTCCCAAGGTGCGCTCCTGAGGAAATCTAGACTTCAGGACACCCCCCTCCCCTTGCCCGATCATATTTTTCTCTGGGTTGATGTTGTTAAGTCGGAGGCGATTAACGCTGATTTTAAAGAGAACAAGGATCCTTTGGGGAATCTTTCCTTCCTCTTATGGAGGTGGGGTTGGTGGGTTGGAGGGAGAGATGAAACACTACTTTGTAGAGGGTCGCTTTTCTTTTTCTTTTTCCTTCCAGCCTGTTTCCCCCTCTGTTGCGATTGGAGAGTTGGAGTGGGGTTCACAGCGAAACGAATGCCAGGCTTGGAAATCTTGGATCCAGGAGGGCTGGTTCTCTTCCTCCCCCGCTCCCGCTCTTCCCCCTCATCCCAGAATTGCCGGGTGTGCGTGTTTGGGAGTAGCTATTGTGAGGGGTGGGTGTTGGTATTGAATCTTAGCCGTCCTCGAAACCGCTCTTCGGAGAAGTTTCGTTCGGAAAGGGAAAAAGGGGGGCGCATAGTTCCATGTGGGCTTTCTAGCTCCAGAAGCTCCGGGACACATGGATTTGATTGTTGCAAGGGGAATAAAAGAAATCCTCCCTTTTTCCCCATTCACCCCCTCGGCTGTTTGCTCTGATTTATTGGAAAGAAGAAGGAGAGGGACAGTTTGATTAACATTCCAGGAGTGTTCAGGATGAGTATATTGCCAAAGCAACGAGCGAAGGAGAGGCGTGGGGGGCGGGGGGGAGGAAGGGAAGCCGGAGAGCGCTCGGCAGACAAAGGTAGAGTTTCTCTCTCTCCTGACCACCGCGGCACCCTCCGCATCTGTGCAACTCAACACCACAATAACATACTTGAAAATTGGTGACCTCCTACCTTTTTTGCACTAACTTCAGCGTAACTCGGTTAGGCTTTTTCAGCCTCCCTCGAGAGAGAGAGAGGGAGGGAAAATGGATAAGGGCTTATAATCGGCGTGTTTACGAATGTGTAAAGATTGCTTCGCCCTTATCAAACTTGTGACGCTGTGCTCTCCTCCCTCCCCCACTCTCTTTTGGCAGCCTGCAGCTTTTTTTTTTTTTGAGGAAATAAACCCCAATATATATATTATTTTCATTAATACCTGACTTCGCGCCGGGCTTGTTTACCTCAAAACGCCTTGGATGACTGAAGTTGGGGTTTTTTTTTTGTTTTTTGTTTTTGGGGTTTACTGGGGGTGGAGAGGTTGTTTGTTTAGATTGGAAACTTGGGCGTTTACACGTTTTGAAGTTGTTCCCTGGAAATTGTAAAACTAGGGTCCCTATGTGTGGGCAAGGAGGTCTCCAGAGAGAGGGTGGCTATG
The DNA here is from genome assembly GCF_009769535.1 of Thamnophis elegans. NCBI lineage: Eukaryota > Metazoa > Chordata > Lepidosauria > Squamata > Natricidae > Thamnophis > Thamnophis elegans. The sequence continues at coordinate 59,941,621 of NC_045542.1, forward strand.
GTTCTCGGGAGTTCCTTCGGAGTTCACCTGCTATATTGTATAAGACTAGGATATCATAAATGTTCTGAGCTGAGGCTCTGTCTCTCTTACACTTGTGGCATAACGTCACCGCTGCTACTTTAGATTTTAATCGGGATTGCTAACAGAAAGCTCTTGGCCATAATTCCTTAGTTGCCACAGCTATTTTAATCGTCCTGCTTGTGAAATCTTTAAAACTCCTTGGCCTCTACATTTTTCCCTCTCTTGTGTCTGACTTTCCCTCTCTCCCACACCTTCAGTAATAGTCCTCAACTTACAACAAACAGTTTGTTTAGTGACTGATCAAAGTTACAACATGGCTTATGGCCGTTTCTCACACTTAAACCATTGCAGCATCCCTACCAAGAAGTGATCAAAATCCAGATGCTTGGCAACTGACTTGTATTTATGACAGTTGTTGTATCCTGGGGTTATGTGATCTCTTTTGCAATCTTCTGACAAGCAAAGTCAATGGGGAAGCCAGATTCACGTAACAATGGTGTTACTAACTCAACAACTGCCGTGATTTGCTTAATAAATGTGGCAAGAAAGGTCATAAAACGGGGGCAAACTCAAACGTTTCATTTGGTGAAATAAATGGGCTCTATTGTGGTCATAAGTTAAGGACTACTTGCACTTTAAATCTGTTCCTATGGTTTTCAGAAATCTTCTGTAGATCTCAAAAGGCTTTCATTTAGTCATTAATCCATGGCTAAATTATGTGCATCTGCAACCTGAATTTGAAGTTTACAAAACAATTTATTTTTAAACAAGTAGAATGACAGTGAATTATTTCTTTGGATTTATGCAAACAGGAAAGTTTAAATGAATAGAAACAGGAGGCAATATCAGGGCAGTAGCCTCAGGCTTAAATGGTGGGGATCAGAGGTGTGTGTGTTTGTGTTGCTTTGTTTTATGGAAGAGACAATCCTTTTTGGAAATCCTTCGGGGAAAGGTTTAACTCCAGCTATCACAGATTATCTCACCTGTTACGAATTGTCACATGCCCTGTAGCAAAATAATTCCATTATCTAGAAAGATAAGTCCCTGAAAATAGTGGCATGGAAAACTTGTTGAATGTTATCAGATAACTTTACAAGACCTGTGCCTAAAACAAAGTTCAGCTTATTTAGGGAACCATTTAAAGTTTTGCTGCCACAGTCCTGTTGATATAATTTGCTACAATTGCTTTGTGTAACAAACCAAACAATTCTTAGGCAACAGAGTTCTAATCATTGTAGAACCAACTTCTCTCAACATCAGTATGATTTATTGCTCAAAATTAGTTGTGGACTCCTACAAAAATTGCTGTGGCCACTGAATCTACACTTCATATGATTCACAAGTTTACTTGAACTTATTTTGTATATCTATAATTATAGATATTGAAAGTATGTTAAAGACATTGTGTCTAAGAGCCAAGGTGGCGCAGTGGTTAAATGCAGCACTGCAGGCTACTGCTAGATCAGCAGGTCAGCGGTTCAAATCTCACCGGCTCAGGGTTGACTCAGCCTTCCATCCTTCCGAGGTGGGTAAAATGAGGACCCAGATTGTTGGGGGCAATATGCTGACTCTCTGTAAACCGCTTAGAGAGGCCTGAAAGGCCTATGAAGCGGTATATAAGTCTACTGCTATTGCTATTGCTATTGCTTTATTAGACCAAAGCTATTCCAGACCAAAAATTCTTGGAACCATCTTCTGTTTGTTCATGTATTGAATGAACAATGTCTTTCATGCCTGATTTTTCTTTTAATTGAAGTTCATAAATGTGCAGGCATGGATTTGATCACATATATGCCCCCCCTTTTTAATGGGCATTGGCTTGATGATGTCTCCCAAGATTTCTTTTTAAAATACCACATTTGATTTGGATGTGATTAGTAAGGAGATTGTGTGTGGGGGGGTGGGGTAAGGTCATATCCTTGTCTGGATAATCTCTTCCTAAAATTAGTGGCAACAGTATTTCCATAACATAAAAGAGAAATATTATTTGGGGGAGGAGCAACTTGAAGAGCCTGACTTGTTTAACTCACTTCATAAAATAAAAGACAGAGGCAGTATTCCCGATTTATATCTGTCTCAGCTGCAACACTAAACCATTAATATATTACTCTACTGATGAATGAAGTCTCTCTTCTGGGCTTGCCAGTGTCCTGAATGCCAACCACAAGGGATGTGTGTGAGCAGCATGACTCACTTCCCTGTTATGGGGTTTACCCAACACTTCCCCCCCTCCCCAATCTGTCATTAAATATTTTAGTTTGGGGGAATGACGCATGCTTGCTGACACTTGCAATTGCACAAGAAAACATCAGATGTCTGAAAAATAGATGGAATTGACCAAACAGGTGGCTGTGGTATAAGTCAGACTGCTCTGGCCAGCAGAGTATTTATAAGAGAGAGCAAAAGCTTCATGGTTTTAAGTCCCATCTCAGGCAGCCTCAGGTAGGACTAGGAAAGTTCTATCTGGAACCTTGCCTGGAATTCCTGCCTGTCAATACATTTGGTTGTATGGAAGTTTTTCCTTAGGGCTACCTCTATCTTCCTAAATGTATTAAGATGCATAATGTCTAGCAATAGGCATGTGCTTCTGAGTCCTAGTCAGTAAGGAGCAATAGTAGGAGATGACTGTTGCCTTCATATCTTACTCATGGGCTTTGAGTAATCTTTTTGTTGGCCAATAGTGCAAGGGAGGATGTTGGACTATATAATGGTGCCTTGCAATACTTTACAAGGTAAAGTATACAAAGTTAAAGAGTTTAGTATTGAAGGCTCAGAGGGGCTTCAGTGTTCATGGAGGGGTTCATCCAGCCCCTCTCAGCAGCTTCTCAAAGTAATTGTGTTTTTCTTAATATCACACAGCTGCCTTTTACGCAGCTCTGTGATGGAGGTTGGGGGGTGGTTTAGTTCCAGCAAGTGCTGTTTATCTTTTCTCCCTTTCTCAAAAACACTCCCCTCCCCCCTGAAGTATTGGTAAAATGTCCTTAATCCAGTGTTTCTCCACCTTGGTGTCTTGAAGAAATGTGGACTTCAAATCCACAACTACTTTAGGTTGTCAGGATTGCCTTCATTAAAATCTGGCAGGCTGCTATTATAAGTAAGAAAAAGGATGAACTAATGCATATGAAGGGATATATAGGTCACAAATTCAGCTTGGCCTTCTGGAAAGGCAAGTTCAGCAGGGCCAGTAGTGAGAGGGACTCCGCATTTTACTTCAAGAGAAGCACAAGCTTCTGACAATGTTACTGATGCTGCTTTCCTTTCCAAAATAGCTTTCCTTTCTTCTGTCTAACATGAGTTGGTGGTCTCTCCTTAGAATCTGTTGACACTGGTGATGAATAAATAGGCATTTATGTGTACGGGAGAATTCTTAAGAACTGTTAGCTTTTAAAAGTAGGCTTTTTAAAAAGTTTGGCGCAGTTGAGCTTCTCATATACTAGGATAGCTGTGTGCCCTGTGGATGCATTGGGCTACAGTTCTCAGTATCCCCTGGCCAGCATAAACAATTCTGAATTCTGAAGGCTTTTTGTCTAGCCTTAATTGCCCATCTTCAAAATTCTGGCACTTTTTCTCTAAAGATTTTTATACAGTGATTATCCCATTGTTATATGCAGGATTACAGCCTATTCTTTCTGGTTGTGTAACCTTAGAAGTTATATTTGTTACTGTGGCAGCAGATGAGGTCTAAAGTACAAGCTGCCACTAATCTGTGGTATCCGGCCTTCAAAGTTAAAGATTTCAATGATAACAGAGGTGTAAATGCCAGGCCTTCCACTTCTTCAGAAAAAAAACCCCAAACTCTGTTTTTTCTAAATTGTCAAGCTGTTCCAGTAGCAGGTTGGTCTTAGAAATGCCTGAACTTCCCATTAGTAGTTATAAATAACATTGTTTTGAACAAAAAGGAGAACCACAGTTTTATATATATTCATAACTACTGTAGCTGTCAATGCATGTTTCACTGGGTAAGAATGAATACTGTTGATATATCTCAGTTTGGTTTGGAAGTAAACAAGGCAATTTATTATCTGTGGGTGGGATTAGGTAATTCTGAAGTTTTTCCATTAAGGCTTTAAACGGAATTATTTGGCCTTATGGTCATGCGTAGGTAAAACTAAAATACTGCATGGATGTAATAGTCTTCTACCAGCAAATGGGACGAAGTAAGTTATGAGTTTTGGTTGTCTTGTTTGTGTAAGGACTTTGGACATTTATTTTTGGCCTTGAAATCAAGCCAACATCATTTTATATTTATAATGAAAGTGAATGCAGGTTTGCTTCAAAACATGGGCAGTTAACCTGCTTGGTTTAATACATTGAATAATCCTTTACATACAGTACATATCAGGAACAGGAGATGATTTAGCAATTGGTCCTGGAACTGGCTATATATAAATGTGGATTAGAGAAGTGGCTTTGTTCTTAGTTCAGACATTTAATATCACCATATTTATCCGGAAAGGAAAGATTTGTTAGTCCATCAGACCTCTTAACACCTTCTGATAATGAATCATCTAAATTCTCTCTAGGCAGATGTTTTCTGTCTCCACCAAATTGTTCAAGCCATAGAGAGCTCTCCATCTCCACCAACTCTTGACAGCTTTAACTAGGTCATGAGCTTTTAGCCAAGTCAACTCAAGCTGTTTTGAAATGCATTCAGTATTGTGAATCATCTATTCCAGTGGTCCCCAACCCCCGGTCCGCGGACCGGTGCCGGGCCGTGGAGTACCTGGCACCGGGCCGCGCAGCGGCCGGGGGCCATGATCACTGCAGCGGCCGGGGGCCATATTTGCAACTTTGTAGTCCTCATGATAGCGCCCTTTCTCTGCCCCCCCGCCACCCCAGTTGTGCGGGGCTGGGGGGGCGAGGGGAGGCCCGATCTCCCCCCCGCCCTCTTGCTCTGCTCGCCCCGGGAGGGAGGGGGCAGCGGCGGCGGCCTCAGCCCGAACTTGGGATGCTGCTGGCGGAGGCTGCCTGGGAGACGAAACTTTGTCCGCAGACTCGCCCGGCCCGCCTGCCCCGTGGAATGACGAGGGGGGGGCAGGAGGGGGCAGCGGCGCTGCATTTTCCTCCCAAGGAGAAACTAAGGTTGCGGGGGGAGGGGCGCAGCGCGGCCGTTTCGGGGGAACTTGGGGAGCTTCGCCATTCCGAGAGGCGCTTCGCGCGCAGCCCCACCCAGGTGGGAGATGTTTTCCTCCGCCGAGGCGGGGAGGGGGGGCTTTATGTAAGACTCGTGGTGCAGCTCTGCCCCCCCTCCTGGAGTGTCACCTGCCTCCCGCCCCTCCCCCCCGCCGCTCCGCCGAAGCGCTTTTTGTGTCAGGCCGGCGGGGCTCTCGGGGGCCCTTCGGCCGCAGCCCGCCTTCTCCCCCTCTTCCCTTCATGGAGCGCGGCGCGGAGGCCCACCCCCTCGGAAGCAGCCGGCCTCCGCCGCGCCAGCCGCCCGCCCGCCCGAAGTAGGACACAGGGCCATCTTTTTCCCCCGCTGAACTGCAGCGAGGAAAAAGGGCTGCCCGAGCGAGCGGATCGCGGGGTCGGTTCCCCCTCCCTTCCCCCGGCGGCCGAGGAGGAGGAGGCGGGGCGGCCTCGCGGGCTGTCGGCCTTGGCGTGAAGGAAGCCCCCCCCCCGCGGAACGTGCGCCCAGGATGGCCGCCTTCCCACCCGCCGGTCCGGAAGGCCGAGGGAGGCTCGTCTGACTGGTCCGCGGTGATAAAAAGGTTGGGGACCACTGATCTATTCAGTAGGAACTTGGTGGATTTGTATCCTGACTTGCTTGTCTTTTTAATTCTGCTTTATTCCTTTATGGTTTCTTTGATAACATTAACTTCAATGAAAACAATGCACCCTCTTTCCTTTTAGTCACAAGTAAAGCTTGCAGACCTGTGTTTGTGCTTAGTGCCAGAGTCACTTATTGCTAAAAACTTCAAAGCATGAATACTCTCTTCTTTTCTTTCAAACTGAAAGGTCACATTTTGGCATTGGAGAAGTTTCAAATAATCCATGGTATTTTGAAGTGGGAACTTCTTCCACTCAGGAAATTACATTAAGGCCATTGATAAAGTATAGGTTGTATGTGGATTAATGAGTTTTGGGACTCGGTGTTTTACACTTTTTATATTTTGGAACAAACAATGTGCTTCTGAGCCAACTGCACTGACTTTATTGTGAAGAAATAGCAAATTCACACTTTCAAGTAGGATTTTATATAAATACTGTAGCGCTTGTACTATGGCTGCTCTATTCTGGCTGCATTCAGCCATGCAACAATCCTGTAAGCTTTGGTTGAATTATAATTCTAATTTGATGAATGGAGGTGATCAGGAACCCAGAAGTGGTAGGATCAGCAGTTGGAGCTTTGAGAAGTGGCTTGATTCAGTCTTGAGTTTAACTTGCTGCCACAACAATGCATTGACATTTTGAGAAGAGTATTTTTGTAATCTGGAACCATACCCACCAACAGATTGCCACTTATGATGTTATGATGAAGCTAATGATTAAAATTTAAGTTTCTTGGAGTTTTCTCATGAAACCTCTGAATTTTGTTGCATCTCCAGTATGGCAAGTATTTTATTTCAAATAAGAATTGTATGTTGTCCCTTGTTTTCTCCCCACACTGCAAATCATATGTCCCAAAGCTAATTTCTGCACAAGATTAACATTAACATTTATATTATTAAAATGATGTTGATCACTTTTTAATGTAATGTATTGGAAATCTAATGTCTGGTTAAATGCATTCAACATGTCGGTTGGTAGGGTTGTCACATAAGGTTGGACTTGAGGCTGAAAGTTTTGTCTAGTCCATTTGTCTCATAAACAGTTTGGTCTTGTTGCTTACTTTATTTTATGGAAGGACTTAATTTGAACATTACACCATGGTTTGGAATGGACTTGATGTTAACAGACTTGATTAATTTGTCTATTTGAGGCAAGTGCCAATACAACTTAATAGAATTGGAAGCTTTTCTAAACCCTTAAAAAAGCCTGAACCCATTATTTCATTGTACTTTTCCACAATCGTTTTTCAAGTCTTTCACAGTGGCTTTTGTCTGAGTGCATATAATATTCTTGTAGAATAAATCAAGGCACTTTCCTTATAATCTTTCTTTTTCCCCCCTAGTGGATTAACTCATGAGTCCCACAGAAAAGATGTCGAACAAGTCTACCTCCGTTGTTCTGAAGGGACCATAGAATGGATGTATCCCACCGGAGCATTGATCATCAATCTGCGACCCAATATTATCTCTTCTTCTTACAAACATTGGACTGTTTGCATAAAACCTTATAAGAACTCTGCAGGAGCAAATATTTATTTGGAAAAAACTGGAGAACTAAAACTACTGGTCCAGGAGGGAGATCACAGTCCTAACAGAGTGTATTGCTTCAACTTTGACCAAGGGGGCCTTTTTGTTGAGGCAACCCCACAGCAGGACATTAGTAGGAAGATTACAGGCTTCCAGTATGAACTGATAAGCAAGGGGATGGCATCTGATTTGCACATGATTTCCGGTGAGTTGTGATACGTTACTTCTATTTGGCCTTGCATCTGATTTACAGTTTGATTGGCTTTTCTGTTGTTATTTGAAAGGTAGTAATGTTGTTCAATCCCAGGCCTGTTCAGTCTTCAAACTAATTCCTTTTACAAAGGAAAAGTGTTGAAAACTTTAAACATAAACAACATATATAAGTAACTTGTTAATGGGCTCCTCCTGAGTCTGCCTATGAAAGTTTTTGCTTGTTCAACTCCAAATGTCGAACTTGTTTGCTTTGCAATTGTTACCTTGAGGTGAGAGTCACATACCGGTTTATCCATGTTGTGGGGTTGCTTCCCTTTCCTGCTCTCCTTATGAATATATTTAGATGGTGAGATAGGTTTAATAACTTAAAAGAGAGGTACACCTATTTATAGGCTTAAGGCTTCTTTATACATGGGTTGGTTCTCTATGTAGATCGTGCTTCCAAAGAAGAAGTTGGCATCCAAATATTAAAATTACATGCCCATGATGTTCCATGCATCCTGTCCGGCAATTCACCCAGGCTGTTGTTGCTCATCCTTTCCCCTCTCCATTTGTTTGCTTTTGTTTTTATATTGTGGAAGAGGTTCCTTTCACCTCTCTAATCACCCTACAAGGGTGTATTAAAGAGGCGAAATATATTCTACCTTGTGTGGAGTATATTATATATACTACCTTGTGTGGTGTGGTAAGTTGTAGTTTTGCCAATTCAGCTCCTATAAACGGCACAACTGTCTCTTTAAACACATTATAACTGCCTTGCAGATGAAAATCATTTTGAGTCATTGGCAAACACTTCATCCACTATTGATGTCTCTGAAAGCAAACTGGGAAAATAAGTGCTACTTCCTTCCTAGGGACCATCACTGATGTGCAGATAGGTGAAAGAACCATTGACTTCAACAGTCTTTCAGAGCTAACAATTCATATTTTCAACAGTTATCTCTTACCTCTAGTAGGATGTACTACAGATATTAGTAATGATTGCAACACAACTTCTTTTTAGTTTTTAGCATGTTTTTCCCTATTTTTAAACAGGCTCCATTTTTTATCTGTGCAGCAAAATGTGTCTTGCTGTATATAATTTTTCTAACTAATTTTTTTTCCTTGTAAGGTTGACTTGGTTCAACTCAAAGTATTAGAAATGTCTGCTTTGTATTGACCTTGATGTGTAATGTCTTGACCTTTGGCTGCTATAAAACTGTAATGTCCCTTAGTAGCTGATAGGTGGCGCATTTGCCATTATAACTAACTTAACACATCTTGCTTTCAAAAACATTTGTAATTCAGTAGCATCGACTATCCTGCTTTTAAAGTTGAATATTTTAAATATGTCTGTTACTGCTGTAAAATCACAATTTTTAAATGTGTTTTCAGGATTTTTCACAAAGAATTATCTTTGTTTTGGAAATCAACACCCTCTCCCCATTTTCCATGTCGCATACAATATAAATGCTGTCCTTCAATTATTTCTCATTGTTATTTGCCTTAGCTGGCTAAACCTCTTAGAACATATTTCTATTTCTTTAATTGGAAGTCATTTTTTGATAGTTGGATATTATTTGGGACATCTGAACCAAACATTAGCTCAGCAGGTTAAAATAGGATATATTTTATGCCTAGGATATTGCTCTTTAGATGTAAAGCTTTGTTTTTAGTCCGAATTCTAGTTTAGTTTTCCAGATTTGCATGCCTCTCCTGGAATGCAGATGTGTAACTTGGTACCCATAGTATTTCCCCTGGTATTGAAGTCCCATTTTCTCTATATAGTGCAATTCATAGTAATGTTTGTTAAATAAAATTTTCTTCCCAGGTAAATGCAGATAGGATTGTGGTCTTAATCTGCTCTTTTGTGGAACTGAAAGTAGATTGCAGGTTTTTTCTCCTCAAGTCAGGCTTGCATACAGTAGATCCTATTCTGACATGAGAAAAATAGTCACTTTGTCCCTTTTTATGGAAATATTCACATGCTGGTCCTCACCATCAGAAAACCTACTAATCACACCTGAAGCTCTTATAAACAGAAGAACACTGACATTGACATCCCCTAAACTGTGCTGAAGATGTTACCTAGCCTGCTAATGAAACATTTGGAAACCAGCCCACAAGCTCGGAGAATGAACCTTCACCCTCATCCTATACCCGAGCTATACCCGACCTAGATATTTGCCATTATTGCATGCTTTTTTTTAATAGAAGAGAGAGGAAATGGCTCTAAAGCTTTGATAAGTCATACAATTGTTAATCTACCCTTTTCCTAAACGTTTTATTTTTTTTAGCAGACTGACTGTTTTTGGATAATATTATTGGAATCTGCCTTTATTTTTGTTCTGCTCTCATCCTAATCCAGCTGTGATCAAAGTTCATGTGTCATCCTACTTTAAGGCCCTGCTGTGGCCCTAGTCATAACACTGCTGCGAGGATCAATGCATAAGCAAACTGTACTTGGTGGAGGACCAGGGTTTTGATTGATACATTCAGCATTTTATTATTTACACTCTTCTTTTGACTCAGTCTTCACTTTGCAAATAACTGCTGTGAAAATCACTGCCTATGAATTAGCAGCATATGGACATTGTTTTGCAAATGAATGGATCCTAAGCTGCTGTGCTATATAGCATTATCTATCCAAATTGTCTGGTTTTTGGAAAGTCCTGAAAATAGAGTTGGAGCAAGAAACACTGTGAATGAAGAAGCCATGCTGGATTTACTCCTACATTGCTTGTAGGCTGGGTTGTAGGCATGATGACAAATCCTTATCCTTATGATTGATAGAAGCAACTGTACCTTTCTTCGATTCATCACACTTTATCCCAAGATGAGTTTGAGGCAATATTGTTATGGTGATGTATTGAGTTCCTCTATGGTAGATACCAACATTCTCGTCAGTTCAAGAGCTGGAAATTGAGCTGCTAGTTTGCTGAAGTTTGCTATCTTATGGTTAGAATTACACCATTAGGAAGAACTAATGCAAGAGTTGCTCAGAAATTCTGCAAAGGAGAAGAGCACGTCATCCTTTTGCTGCTTCTGTCAGTCTTTCCTATGAGCATGACATTAGGAAAAACACCATGTTTAAAGTGCTTTTCTGCATTTTCACTTTCATCGTTGTTTTCTTCTTCTTCTTCTTCTTCTTCTTCTTCTTCTTCTTCTTCTTCTTCTTCTTCTTCTTCTTCTTCTTCTTCTTCTAATGAAATCTTTCTCAATCTAATCCAGTAAAACAGACTGTATTTCCAATTTACCTGTTTCAAATCAAGACAAGTACTTCACTAGCAGCATTCCTGATCATGGTGAAGAAAATTAGGAAAATGTATCATTTCCTTTCTGCCTCCGATCCCACTGTGCAGTTTCATCAGTTACTTTAGAATGAACAGAGGGCATTTGGTGAAGAGTTTGTCAAAAGTAACAACTGTGCATGAACACACGTGCACACACACACACACACACTAAGAGTGTTTTGCCTGAGTTTGTTTTTTAATGAAAGGAAGAAAAGTTGGGGGTCCCTCACTGAGTTTGAATAATCTTCTTCTGCAGCTGTTCATCAAGGATTCCAATCCTTTTATTCATTTAAAAAAAGTACTTTAGTTTGTGACAGTTTTTTCCATGTATTTTAAGTGCTTAAAAATGTTCAAGCTCTTGGTTTTCCCTGAAAACCTATTCCTGTTCCAGAGCCAAGGTCTGCAAACTTAATTTACTGGAATTCAGAAATATAAAGCCCTGTTACCTTCAGGGTTTTTAACATATATTTTTTTACACAGGCAAGTTAAACTTTAACAAACATTTCTTCTATCTTGATGAGATCTGTTTCTTATAAGGCAGCTGGTTCTGCTGGTTAATGGGCTTCCTATATTTTAATGTCCAGTATGTAGTTGTAGGAATTTATAAATGCCAACATTCAACTATAATCAAGTTAAGGGATAATAACCAAACATTTCCCATACGATTTTTGCTGAATTGAAGGAATATGCCCCTTGGGTATAGTACTTCTTCAGGTGTGGTGTAAGGATTTATGGGGGTGGTGATGAGATGGTCTCTCTCCAGACATCTGCATGTGATAAATTATAGACCAGTTCTGGGTAACAGCATTCCCATACCAGCTGTATAGGATCTCTTTTGATCCAATGATTCAGTTCCACTTCCTAACAGGAAAGAATAACTATTTTTCCAGCTGTACTGTATATTGTTGAAAAAACATATAGTCTAACCATCAATGTCATACTATCATTCTCCTTAGTCAGTGATGGCAAACCTATGATACATGCATCACATGCCATCATTTACCAATACCCCACAAATATTCATGGCAAAGAATGGGGTGGGCTCCTGCGTGGACTCCAGGGTGGATTTGATTTAAATCAAGTCGCTTTAAATCATGATTTAAATCACTAGGAAAAACACTAGATTTAAATCAACTCAATTTAAATCATAATTTTTAAAGTGCAGCTGTCATCTTGATCCCACAGTAGTTTCTCCTCTGACATGTTGTTGACTCACTGACAGTCCCAATACTGCAGAATATACAGCTATGTATGCTATGTAACTAAGCTCCATTTCATTCTGAATAAACTAAATGATTAATGTATCTTAAATATAAAACAATCTTTAAATAGATATTTACTCCAAAAGCATTTTATTAAAATAAATTTACTAAAAAAATAAAAAAAATCCATTAAATTATTTTTTAAAAATCATTGATCCAGAGCATCTGTACATGAACGGGGCTTGCTTTCACGTGGTTTTCAGATGCTGTGGAGACAGCGCAAGTCTCCAGAGCCTTGGAAAATTGCATGAGAATGGGACCTGCTTTTGTGTACACAGTTAGTTACATACTGCTGTTCAAGGTAGTTTAGATGGGTGGGGAAGTAGAGAATTGTTTGTCTGTTGCTCAGAGGCACTCAAGTTAGGCACTTTCTGAATGTTTGACAGGCCAAGTCAAAAAGGTTTGCCATCAGTTTTTTAAAACGTGCCAAAAGGGTAGTCATAAGTAGTAGTTTATCAGCTACAGAATCTGGGACCTATTTACACACCCTGCTATATAAACAAGCTCATTCAAACAAAGCTACAAATATCATTATGAAATTTAACCAGAATTCCTTATCTTCCTTATTTAGTAAAGAATGCACTCCATAAGAGCTACATGGTAGTTTTATTACCCAGAAACTTTGACTGCAGGTGATCAAATTTTATAGTTAGCGTGGCATATTTAATGTTTACACAGGAGATTTATATGAAGGAAGGCCTTATGCCTGACTCATTGTTTCTCCGTGCTCTTGCACTGTTCTTTGAAATTCCTCTGAAGTGCTGACCTCTGGATTTGCTTTATTTTGATTTTTTTTTAAAAAAAACTAGCGGATAACGCGGCATTGCCCAGGTATTTATTTATAGGAGGGAAATGTCTAGACCAAATGTAATTTCTCATGTTGTATTTTCCCCCTTATCAGAGGGAGCCTCCTTGTGGAGTACTGTGAAGCCATTACCATGGCAACTCCACTGTGTTGTACAGTAGAAGCCAGTACAGCAGTACGGCACAACAGGCTGTATCGTAACAGAACACACATCCCGAGGGGTATTAGTGGGTGTCTTACCCTCACAGTACTTTTTCCCAAAGAGTAAGTCATCTGTGTACCACGTTTGGTTGAAATTTCTCAAGGCGTTCCAGAGTTATGCTGTAAAACACACACACACACACACACACACACACACACACACACACACACACACAGCCATTGATAGATAGATAGATAGATAGATAGATAGATAGATAGATAGATAGATAGATAGATTAAGATCTTCTGTACTGTTTTCTTTTTCGTTGTATGGGAACACCAGTGGTGGGATATGACCAGTACGCCCCGGTATGGGGCCTGCTGGAAACACCAGGTACCATTCCGGTATGGTGCTTTGGAGGGCTCACCTGCCTACCCACAGTCCTTACCTGTATTTGAACCGATCGGGGCTTCCGCGCACCGAGCATATGGCATTTGCACGACGCTCTGATGAGCAGCTGGAGCCGTCACAGAGTGTTGCGGATAGTAAGTACGAATGCGCGTGCTGTGCACGTGCATGTGGAAGACGCCCGGCCCCATTGCATCGTACCGGTTGCACCAGGATCTGGAACCCATCACTGGGGAACAACATTGTTAGGGGGGCTACAGCTAAAATATTGTCATGTTGACTCTTTAATTCCATTATCAGTGGATGGGATTATCCACTGAGCTACCAAACAAAATATTTCTTCCAATCAGTACCAGCTTCTTGGATTGATTCCCTGTCAACCAATACTCTTAGAAAACCCTGATAATTCCACTTATTTAGCAAGGAAATGAAGGTGTCTCTGATTGCATGCTATAAAAAAACAATCATAAATTCTTTTTAGTTTTTCACAGGTTTCATGTTAAAAAATATTGTGGGCTCAGGTGCACAGGAAAATGTTAAGAGCCTTTTTGGATATGAATCAAGGTATTTAATCCTTTCAGGACTGAATTGCCAGAACTTAGTGCTGCTTACAGTGAACGCCTCAATCCTGGTAATGTCCAAAACAGAGAGTAAAATAGTTTCAGGATGACAAATAACTATTTGGCCCAAAACCAACATTTTAATTAGGCTTTAAAGGGTAGCTGATACGCCTGGGCCAGATTCTGTTGTTTTTCACATTTTTCTTTAAATGTAATCCTCTTTCCAATAGCAAAAAATCTAGAAGGGCTGGATTTTTGAAGGAGAAAAATGCCAACAGTTCTTAGGTGACCTTAAAGAGTCATGATTTACCTTGGTCTTGAAGTAAGACTTGATTTTTCCATCTTGTTTTTCCATGTTTGTTTCTATCTTTAATGTCTTTGCAGTTGTTGTTGTAATACTGTTTATTGCCTCTTGGAACACCACTCTGAAATTTCTTTGCTAAGTTCCTGAGATCCTTGTCTTTCTTGGGTTTGCATTTGGCATGGACTTCTCTTCTTGGCAAACTCCACTGTTCTGACATCCAGTTTGTTTTCTTCTATTTCTTGATCTCTTTCACATTTATTCTGAAGAACCCCGGTTCTTTTCTGAATGAGACTCAGGACTTCAAAGCAACTCCTAGTGTTGTTCTTGACAATGACGTACACATGCTAAAGATCATACTGTGGAAACTTTTTGGTTTTGTTCTTCCACTTTAGCTTGATTCGCAACTTGCATGCGAGGAGCAGTTCCACAGTCACCTTCAGGACACATTTTTGCTGTAATAAAAGACCTCTTCAGTTTTCTTATAGCAATAATTAGTCAATTTGATTTTAGCGTACTTCCTCTGATGGATAAAAGTGTTGTTTTGATGGTTTGAAAACTGTATTAACAATGGGGGGCGGGGAAAGCCATTGGATTGGCAGAAATGAATAATTTATTCAGGCCATATAATCCAACCCCATTTTCTTCCTTCTCTTTCCAACTTTTTTTAGCCTCCAGTTAAAAGGAGCACAACTTCTTTGCCTGTTCTGTCAATTTCGGATTGAATTTTACCATAAAACTCATTCAACTCCACTCTCTCTTTTGTATCAACATAAACTTGTAATAAATGTCATATTACTGAATTGCCCATGAAATCTGATTGATATTATTCAGTCACTGATCATGTTGTATTCAAGTACAGCTAGTCCTAGACTTTTAACCATTCCTGTATGACCATTCAAAATTACAACGGCACAGAAAAAGGTGACTTGTGGCAAGTTTTATGACCATTGCAGTACCCTCCTGGTCATATAACCAAAATCCAGGCATTTGGCAACTGGTTTGTATTAATGACAGTTACATTGTCCTGGGGTCATATGATTACCATTGGTAGCCTTCCCAGATGGCTTCCAACAAGCAAAGTCAATTGGGGGAAGCCAGATTATCTTAATAATCACATGATTCAGTTAACAACTGCAGTGATTTGCTTAAAATCTGTGGCAAAAAAGGTCACGAAATGGGTCACAACTCACTTAACAACTGTCTTGCTTAGCAACAGAAATGATAGGCTCAATTTTGGTCATAAGTCGAGGACTATCTATACTGTCTTTACTATATCTTCCTGACTATGAAAGCAATGTATTTTCTTTTTGTGTCCTGAGCAGTAAACAGTGTAATTTTCTGAATGAATGTGTTCAATTTATTTCTCAAATACTAATGTAGACATTCTATGTGTTATCCAAGTGCCTATGGGCCAGCATCAACTACTTGGCTGTACAATTCTGTAGGACTACATCGTCTTAAAAATTTCTTTCCTGAATGGTGGTATTAAGAGCAAATCATCTTATCCAATTCAATAAAAAAGAACAAGAATTATACAAGAAGCTAGTGCTAGCTTAGAACTGACTGGGCTTTTTTTAAAAATAAGGCTATGGGGTTATGTTTCCAATAATCTGTATCACGTTTTTCCAAATACTGGCAGAACCAGTTAGTGTATGTGGAAGATTAGCACAAGAAAGAAAGGTCTCTTTTATGGATTATAATATTTGATTTTATAGGAGGATCCATCACTGGGAAGGGAGAGTTTTCCTCATGCCATTGCTTTTGAGTATAACATACTTTGAAGCTGAAAATGCAGCTTTTTGCATTATGTTTCTAGGGGCCTAAGTTGCTTTAAAATAATCTAGAGGAAGTGACACTATCCTCTCATATTTTTCATCATTTTTCTTCTAAATTTAAGCCCCCCCAGAACAATTGAATGTCTACTTGATACCTTAGAAAATAACTTAATCCCTTTTTTTAAATGATCCACTGGAAGTTAGATCAGCATTCTGATCATTACCAAGTTAGAAGGCTAGAGAAATCAGTGGCATATTAACAGAAATATGGCAAGCATCAGATAATAATAATTAAAGTTTCTAACTGAATATTGCCAACAAATTTAAAACATGACATAGTAGTAAATAGATTGAAAGAGGTCAATGTGTATATCACCCTGGTGGAGGCTTATATTTGTGGTCACTAAAAGTCATGGAGCATAATGACGAGAAAGGAAACTGTCATACTGTATTATCTGAAGATGATGTGGTTATGCATGAAATAGGATGGGCATATGGTCTTCAAGTTGAGTCTTGAGTCCCAATTATTGCCTCCAGAAGTTGTAAATGCTCCAACACTGGAAGTTTTTAAGAAGCTGTTGGATAGCCATTTGTCTGAAATGGTATAGGATTTCCTGCCTAGGCAGAGGGTTGGGCTAGAAGACCTGCAAGGTCCCTTCCAACTCTGTTGTTCTGTTCTGTTATGTTGGCTTGATGTATAAAATTTACTTATAAGGTTATTAAATTTAATATCTTAGTGCTTATCTCAGTGGGACAAAACTGAGTAAATAGGCCTAGGATTATATTACAGTTAAGATGATAGACTGAAGACATTTATCTGCCCTTGAGTAGAGTTGAATAGAATGGAACAGGGCACATACAAGCCCTGTCCCCGGAATCGGTATGTACTTGGATGCTAATAGAGATCTCTATGCACTTCATTCAGATGTCCGAAAGGAATATAAGCCATTGAAAAGCTCTTTGCAAGCTTATCCAGGAATCCAGATAAGATGGTGATTAAACACACAACCATTTTTGTTATTAGGAAAATACTGAGCAGAATTGCCAGAGGCAGACACTTCAGTGCTTAGCTGTGGCTCTTTCTGTAGCTTATATGGATATCAATGTAAGCTTAATTGATGTTAGTTCTAGAATTTAAATTACCAGATCTTGAGTTACCTGACTGCTTATAACCAGAAAGTACCTAACCACACTAGAACGGCCAAATAACACTGAAATAGTCCAAGAATGGCAGAGTTTTCTGAATTTCTGTGGTCAAGAATATTCTGTTGTCAAAATGACTCAGAGGAGTATGTTCTCTAAGGTCGCTTTGTCATACAGTTTTCATTCCATTTTGGAAGAAATTACTCCAGGACCTTTTTCTCTCTGATTATGCTGTTTTAGTCAGCAATGGCCCTGGACTATTTTGAACATTGACTATGGCTTTAAATGTTACAATAAATTGCACAATTAAGTGGCACAAATCTGAAATGAGTCCAAATCCATGCCTTCTCAAACCTATTCCTTTTTTTAGAAACAATATAAAATATTGCTTAGGTTCTTTTAAAAAGTTCCCTTTAAGGCTTATTTACACTTTGATCTTTTTTTCACCAACTTGCTCTCCAAGTTTAAGTTTAACCAGCTTCTAGTCATTTAATTCAATTCCACTCCAATCTGGATTCCATATGAGATTGAGACATTTTACTGGAAGGATTCCAGCCTGGGTTAATATATACAGTGCTTGCTGTTATTGTCCTGATACCAGAGGCCAATGGAAAGTTATTTTTGTGCTGGAGCGGAATACCAGATAAGAACTTTTATGTACTAAAGAACAGGAAACTTGTGGTGAGCTACTTTCTTGTACCTTTTCCCCCCTCTTCTTCTTTGCATTTGAAGACTTTCCCTCTCTGCTCTTATCAAAATGAATATTTAGTAGAGATGGAATTCCTAGTTTCTGAAAATGAAGGTTGTTTGAGTCATGAAGCAATAAGATATGCCTCCAAGCTTCGGAGGGTTCACAATAGCCTAAGGAAATTGATACCTGAGCTGGTCTCACAACTTCAGAGCCACTAGTGCATGTGATTGTTCCACAATACCACATGTGTACAGAGCACATTGATTGCTACATCACTGGTAGATGTCATAATAAATGACATCTATTAATGGATTATTAATAGGGATGGGGAGTGGTTAGCAAATTAAAAAGTTTATTAGCTTTGAACTTCACAAATGAATTGGTTCCAAACCAACATTGCACTGGTTGCAGTATGAGCTATTTTACCATTGGGAAGGCTCCTCTGCAACTTTTTAGACACAGTTCTAATCACAATGACAAAGAGTTAAAGCCCCAGGCACTACCAATGCTTCAGTGCTTTCTTTTTCTCTTGCCAGATGTGATTATTGTTGGGTTGTTATTTTTGGTTTTAGCCCCCGAAATATTTGAACAAGATGAAAAACATATCTGCTTTGATTTTCAGAACAGAGTGGATAGTGGACTGTATACTGTATAACCTTAGCAGTGAGCCACTGGATAGTCAGATGATGATTTCTATCCTGTCTTTTGGAGGAATCCGCACAAAGCAGTCTACAAAAAAAATGTTGCTGCAATCCTTGTGGGAAAAGCACACTTGAAGGATCACATATTCAGGCTTGCTTCATAAAAGCCTATTTCTTTTCACTGTTCAGAAGTCAAGGATATGCCAATTAAAAATAATTGGTGAGCCAAGAAGATTGTAGTAATCTCTCCACGCTGTGTCAAACTACAATTAGAAGAAGGACTGAAATTATGAGAAATTGGCATTAACTTTTCCAGGTCTGCAGAATGTCTGATTCACTAACTGCACTGGAGCCTTTTAACGTGTAACCCTCCCTCTCCCCTGTATTTTTACAGTGTCAAATAGGAAGCAGAAGCAGGAAGCTTATTGAGTCATAGTGGGCAAACATGAACAGTTGTGTTTGGGTCACAGATAGATGCATGCCTGGAGTATCTTTTAATGCAACATATGAATTGTGGTGGATGACAGAGGAGGATAAGATCAGACCATTTAAATAGCTGATACTTATTTACCTGATTTTGGTGAAAGCTTTTCCTTTTAAAACTGTACCCCATTGAAACTGTGGGTCTAATCCTTTTGCAGAAAGAGTTTAACAGAAACTACATGAAACCAAGTTAGACGTCAACAGGATCTTTGATTCCTCTCACACTATTAAAGAGTTTACATTCATTTATAGTCCTCTAGGGAGCTGTATGTGCAGGGTTTATCCCTCTTGAGTTGCAGTAGCTCATCCCAGCTGAAAACTGAGCTTGCAAGCCCATTTTCAGAGTGCTCCGGCCACCACAGGCACCCCTGACATAATGATGTCAAGCTGGCCACGCCCCCACCCCCTCAAGGTCAAACACAACCCTGATGCGGCCTTCAATGAAATTGAGTTTGATACCCCTGCTCTAGAGTATCCTTATGAGATACTAAGCAGTGAGCCATGGTGCTTGTCAAATTTATGCCTGGCATCTTAGTTTTCCAAATTCTTCAGGAATTTGCTTCCAGTAGAAGCTCATTGATATAATGAGTTTTAAAGAGCTGTTTAATGCTAGGAGCTATTTCTGTGTGTAAAATACACCTGCTGTACAATACAGAAATCAAAGTCTAAATATACTTGTACATAAACTCTAGGAATTGAGCCTTTTTCAAATAAGTGGAAATTTGGCCATTCTCTTCCTCGCCTGGCAATTGAGAGCCACCTCTCTAGTGTTTACATAACTGTTCCATCTAGTCCAGTGATGGCTAACCTTTTTGGCACTGAGTGCTGAAGCACGCCTGTGCACTGGAGCACC
Organism: Thamnophis elegans; assembly: GCF_009769535.1. Taxonomy (NCBI): domain Eukaryota; kingdom Metazoa; phylum Chordata; class Lepidosauria; order Squamata; family Natricidae; genus Thamnophis; species Thamnophis elegans. The sequence goes on from NC_045542.1 coordinate 59,961,489, forward strand.
GGAACCCGGAAGAGAACAGCTGGCCCGTGTGCATGTGTGTGGCAGCCAACTGCTTTTCTGGTTCCATTGCATGCATGCATGCTGGAAAGCTGCTCTTTTCCGGATTCTGGCATCTATGCGCACTAGCCAGCTGCTCTCTTCTGGGTTCCAGCGCATGCCGGAACCCAGAAAAGAGCAGTTGGCTGATGGGCATGCATGCAACGGAGAGGGCGCATGTGTGCAACAGAGAGGCCTCTGTGTGTTACATGTGCCACAAGTTTGCCATCACGGATCTAGCCTGAAAAGGGTTGAATTCCACTGCCAGCTTCAGCTTTTATACTACCATGACTGTGGTTGAAGAGACTTTAGAAGAGCACATAAGAATGGAGGGTTGCAGGGGGGGGGGGATCAGGTTACACACCCCAAATTAGAGCAACACTCTTAAGAGACATGCCTAAGTAGCACACACTATGAATCAAGCTTGGGTTTCTATATTCTCCTCTGTTTTCCCTGCGTGTGGTGATTTCTGGGTTTCTAATATCAAGGCAAATATGAGTTAGCTTGAATTTCTGAAGAAGCTAGATTATTTTTCCATAAAGTTGGAAGTGGAAGAAGCTAGCTCACATAAGGCTTGTTTTTCTTTCTTTCTTGTCAGACACCAAGCTACTATCCCATGGGAATTCTGAAATACAGTTTAGCCCTTAAACGCTTTTAATAAAACATTGTAATCCCAGTAGGCATAGTTCTGTCTTGGAAACAGTTTTACACATGGAGTATTCAGAAAGTGGATTTTCCCCTTAATGTTTTCTTTGTCTTGCGATAAACTAGGAGTCCTATCAAAAATCAAAGGGAATTAAGGTTAATAAATTATACACGTTACTAGTTTTTAGAAAAAGGATTCTAACTCTGAGAACGCTTGCATTTTGTTAATATATTCTATAGGAGGAAAACCATGCTAGGCTAATCAGATGGAATCTGATAGCTCCTTTATTTCATTTTATTCAAAGTGCAAGTTTTTGAAAGCTTGTGTATTTGTTAGTTGGAAAGAACCATTAGAGACCTTCCAATAGTATATTCTTTTTTTCTTTTCAGCTATAGATCTAAATTGCTAGGATCCTATAGTGAAAACTTTACCCCTGATGTGCAGGGCTTGGATTTTCAGTTACTTATGGTGGTCATTGTCATTTTTTAAACTTGTTATTTTATTGTATTCTTACATTCTCATGCAGAACTTATATCTGACCCAGGTTTGAACTGATTAATTTGCCAAAATATGAAGATGTTGGATGAAGAGTGTTAAGAGACTTGATTTATGAGTCATATCAGAAATGGGGAATAAGAGATACGATTCACTTCTTCTCCAGAACATTTGGTATTCTTATATGCTACTAAATACCTCAGGGTTTCCCTTCTCTGAGGAGATAACCTCTTCCTAATTTGAACATTCTGGAACTTTGGGAGAAGTTTGAAGTATTTTGAAATAATGTATTATTTTTCTTTTTTCTTTTTAAAATCTAAAGTAGCATCAGAACGCTAGAAGTTAAGAAGGCTACATCTAATCTGTCATGTGATGAATAGGACCTGTTGCTTGTATTAATTCAGTGTAGCAGATGAGTAGGAGATTCAGTATAAACAAAAGAGTACATCCCCCCCAGTTTATACCTAAACTACAAAATCTGCCGTTGTGAATTTGTCTGATGTGGATTCAATAATTAAGCTGAGTCTCTGTTTACACAGACAGCTATAGTAAAAAAAAAAACCATGCAAATGTGAGTGCTTCCTCCATCAAAAAAGAATAGGCAACCTGTTTGAGCTTCAGCAATTACAACTTTCATGAACCCTTACAGTAGCCGTGCTTGGTTGGATTGATGAGAATTGTAATCTAAAATATAATGGAAGGCATCAAGATACCTATCACTTTTTTCTAAAGTAAATGTTTCAGAGGCAGTTATAAGGAGAGGGTTAGTAACCTTTTGCTGCTATTGTCACCTAAGCCTAGCTTACTTATACCTTATATATTATACTAGACTGAGTATATAATTCAATGGTGCTTATTTACAGGGAAGCACCAGCTGCAAAAGCTATAACATCTAATTAGTGGGCAGCCTTTATTTCCTTGTTTATCATGTTTAATTGGCTTGAAAAACAGGTATTTGATGGAACCTGTTTAGGAAATACTTGAACTACAAACAATATATTAATAAATAATTGCATTGTTTTCTATTGATGATAAATAGTAGTAAACCGTGCACTCACTTTTTACGTATTAAAAGCAGTTCTGCCTCTTCTTTTTAAAAACAAATATAAAGGGCGTAGTATGATACTTTTTAGAGTGGCAGCAGCATTTCTTTCTCCGCCTGCTGTTGTGGTTGTTTGGCCCTTGAAGACCTCTTAGTTGAAAACAATTCCCAGCTGTTCCTAAGTTCCCCATTTAAAGTTTTCAGTCCAGTCAGATTTCATCATAATTGTTGTCAGCCTTGTGGAAAATTTGACTGTCAGAACCCATATATAATTATGGAAGAACTACTAGTGTTGGAACAGATTTCCTTCTACAATGAATATAATCAAGGCCTGACCACTACTATGCCAATAGTTCAGCAAGTAGTTTATTTTTGTCTACATTGTGGATCAAAATGTTGCTGCAAAACCCTATAGATTAGGCTCTCCCTTACAGTAATAGAAGTATCAAATAATTTGCTTTTAATGAAACTTGTAAACAAAAATCTGCTTCATATTCTGCTTCGGAATCATTCTAAAGATGAATGTTAAAATCACAGAACTGCATCTCATTTAAAAATTTCAATGTTGACATTAGATATAATTTATATTACTTTTTTACATAAGCATATTGAGGACACACTCACATGGATTGGATGCTTTAATGCTGTGCCTATGACACCGCTTTATATAGTAAAACCAAAATGAGAATATTCTAGGAGAAAAGCAGTCCAGTCTCAAGAAATTTGGGGCTTCCCCCCAACATACCACCTAGCCTCATTGATAATATTAAGTGGCTAAGGATGGAGAGGAGAAGATAGATGTTGTCAAGTTTAGTTGACACACTGGTTAGAATGCAGTACTGTAAGCTATTTCTGCCACCTGCCAGCAATTTGGCAGTTCGATTCTCACCAGCTCAAGGCTGACTCAGCTTTCCAATCTTCTTAGGTTGGTAAAATGAGGTCCTAGATAGTTGGGGGCAATATGCTGACCCTGTAAACCACTTAGAAGGGCCAAAAAACACTATGAAATGGTATATAAGTCTAAGTACTACTGCTATTTTCTGTTCAACCTGGTCATGATGCAAGGCAAATCAAAATTGATAGGTTATGCCAAAAGAGCCCTTGCTATGGTTTGATAGACATTTCTTTTACAAATTAGAAGAGCCGAGGTGGTGCAGTGGTTAGAGTGCTGTACTGCAGTCACTTCAGCTGACTGTTATCTGCAGTTCGGCGGTTCAAATCTCACCGGCTCAGGGTTGACTCAGCCTCCCATCCTTCCGAGGTGGGTAAAATGAGGACCCAGATTGTGGGGGCGATATGCTGACTCTTTAAACTGCTTAGAGAGGGCTGAAAGCCCTATGAAGCGGTATATAAGTCTAATTGCTGTTGCTAAGAATATCTTTATGGTATTCTAAAATATTTTCTAACAAAAATAAAACAAACATTGCTTTGTTCCTGGAGGATTATTATGGACACCTATGAAAAACATTCTGCTTTTTTTCTTGCTTGTTTTTCAAGAGTAGAGAAAGCTTCCAAGTATTAATAGCAAAAGCACTTAGATTTATATACTGCTTCACAGTGTTTTACAGGCCTCTCTAAGCTGTTTACAGAGTCAGCATATTGCCCCCATCAATCTGGGTTCTCGTTTACTGACCTTGGAAGGATGGAAGGATGAGTCAACCTTGAGCCAGTGAGAATCAGACTGCCAAACTGCTGGCACCCAGAAGTCAGCAGAAGTAACCTGCAATGCTGCATTCTAACCACTGTGCCACCACGACACAGTAATGAGGGATGAATTGTTATTGGCAGCTATAACATTGCTGGAAGGTAACTAAACAATCATAAATCTGATTAAAAACAAACAAAAACAACTCTCAGAAGACAAAGCATTTTAATGCCCAGTATAAATTTAGTTGTGACAATTTCATATCCAGTTTCCCCTGAAATTGCAGAAAAGAATTTGAAAGAAAATTGGTCTATTAACCATTGCAGGGGAGATTATTTGCATGACTTTCTTCGAGTATAAATGGATAAGGCAGGAACTCAGGCACCTGAACCTCTAATGCACCTTATATTGTGACACTATAAAAATTCATCTTTCTCCACTCCCTTCCTACCACTCCATAAAGGTCTTTGGATGAACTAGGTACTAAAGGTGAAGAGGTTGCAAGGCATATCTTCACTTAGTTCAGGTCATGATACTCCCATCAGAGGAACTCCTACCTGACTTAACAGTGAGTCACTACAATGACAGCAATATGCCATAACCTCCTTAGCATCCAGGCATTTGAAAGTGCACTGAAACTACTCTTCTTTTCTTGTACTTTCGGGTATTATTGTTGACCATCTATGAGGTTTGTTTTGGCTTAGAGTCCTGTGCACTGAAATTGTCTAAGCCATCTGAAGCAGGAAATAGAATAGTATTGTTGTTCTTAACACATGGTCCAATGTTGAAGAAAATAGACAGCTCATAACTTGTAGTAGTAAGAGATGATACACTAACTAGAAAATCAATATGAAGGCGTAGGAACATTCTATTGGTAAGAATTCCTTTCTTCTTGTAAATGTCTTTATAGAAGAACAATACTGTATCAACCGTGGCAGCTGCTTAATAACCAACTAGATTTTGGACAATCATAATTCTTTTGGACTTTAGTTTCTTTTAGAATATCCCTCGTTTGTTCGTATCCTGTTTCCCTGAAAATAAGACCTTTCCAGATAATAAGACCTCTCCAGATAATAAGCCCAATCGGGCTTTTGAGTGCATGCTCAAATAAGCTTTCTCCCCAAAATAAGCCCTCCCCGAAAATATTGCAACACAGTAGCAGCCATGAGGTGACCATGCTCACTGCTTCCTGCACCTCAAAAATAATAAGACCTCCAAGAAAAAAAGGCCAAGCACTTATTTTTTGGGGGGTGGGGGTGGTCAAAAGAAAATAAGACCCTGTCTTATTTTCAGGGAAACACAGTATTTCTTCTACTTTCTCATGCAACAGCACCTGCAGACTCAAGTTTTCATAAAAAGTAGCAAATGATTTTAGCTCCACTGTTATTTTTTATTCAGCATTGGTACTGAATAAAGCCACCTATTTTCAAGGTACACTTATATAATAAGTTGAATTTCTCTTCCAATTGTATGAATGACCCTCTCCTTAAAATAGAAAGGACTTTTAGCTAGCAACATGCCTGTTAAAATGACATCACACGAACTGTTATTGCTGTACTCTATTTGAAAGTCTCTACAGTTTAAAAATACATCTAAATATAGATATAATTATTCATGTTTTGAATAATTACTACATAAATCTGAATGTAACACGAAGATTTAAATTCATTAAAGCAAGAATCTTCCAGTTTTCTTTTCCCTAAGTGCCATCTTGTCATGTTCGCTGGTGACACTGAGCATAGATGCTTAGTTAAATTGATGACTTCTCATTTTTATGATGAATGTAAATGCCCTGCTGGGATAACAAAGGAAGTTGTAGTTCTCCACCCATTCCATTTTTGGGTCTCCAATGGGTAGATTTAATTAGCCTGCTGCTAGAGAGGGCAGAGTTCTGAGTGAAAAGGAATTCCATAACTGAATAGGGCATTATAGAAACATCTGCACCACCTTCTCTGTAGAAGTAGCTGGCTGAGTATAAAAAGCAGCTACATTCCTTCCTTGATTAGATTAGTGTGGGTTGTCTCTACTATTTCCAGGCTACACAGTTCTTAACGTTGTAACAGATCTGGTCTTGAGTTTACCCTTGATCTTCCTGTCGTGAGATGTATGTGTCAGCTATTTCTCCTCTAACATACTTTAGAATTGGTTTTCTTATATGAAAAAAAAATAAGTTAGCCATCCATGGTTTCATTGTGTGAATGTTTATGCACATTTATATCCTAATTTTCACATAATCCTATAATATATTTGTCTTCCATAACAATTATTGCTACAATAACTAACATGTTCTACACACAAGTTTTCAACTAGTTTTTTTTATCATGGGAATCATTACCCAAGTTCATCAAAATCTGTATAGGGGAAAATCCTGTCCACACTTGAAAGATGCTGTTTAAGCCACCAAATCTAATTCCATGCTTGGTATAGAAATACAAATTAAGAATTCAGGATTGATGGTTGTTCCTCCACTCATGAGTCCAAGGTTATATCTGATTACATTCCGATTTAATTTTAATTGAAAACAGGAATTCTAACATCACATAGCCATTTTCCATTGTGTTTCTTGCTACTTCCATCTCTTTGACTAGGTGAAATATGGTAATTTTATGGCCATGAATAGTTTTTTTTTCCCTCTTGGCAATAACACCAGTCCAATGTGTAGCCCTAACATTTCCTGGTAGACTTCGATCCAAACATTAACGAGGTCTGAATCTTGCTTGGCTTCCAAGCAAGATTAGGTTTAGCCAACTGCTCTGACTATTTCATTGTCTGTACCATAACTATTGGTTACTGAATCAAAGATAACAATCCTCCTGTGCCTTCCGTGACCCTCTGAAAGAAAAGACAATCAGATACCCAGGACACTTGGCAAAATTTGTCTCCCAAATGATGTCATGGTAATTTAAATCCCTATCATGCCTCTTTGAAAGAATTGCACTTTGCTTCTGGAAAGCATTATCCATATCTCTTTGGTTGGATAAGCCATAGTAGAGGCTAATAGTATTGCCCACATTCATCCCTCTGCTTATTTAAGCCCAGATATCTTCTGCAGTATGTTAATTCATTTGAATTCCTTAGCAGATATGATACTTTTAATACACAGTGCAACTTCTCTTTCTTAACTATTACTGATGTTTAGAAATGTTCTGTTATTTTGAGTCTGAAATTTTCCAAACAAGCTTGCAACAGTTATTAAGCCAGGTTTTTTTCAAAGTTGAAAGGTTTTTTTGATCTTGAAACAGGATTATTTACAGGTGGTCCTCAATTATCACCGCAATTGGGATAGAACATTCATTGATAAATTGTTTGGTTGTTTAGTGAAACATTAGGGGACCATAACTTGTAATCTTCCTGCTGGCTCCCCCATTGTCAGAAGCCAGGTGGAAATATGCCAGATGGAAATCACATGATCCTGAGATACCACCATGATCACATGATCATGGAGATGCTACACTGATCATAAATGTGAGGACTGGTCATAAGTCCCTTTTTTCAGTGCTTTGAAATTTCAAACAGTTCCTAAACAAATGGTCCTAATTCAGAGACTACCTGTAGAATCTGGAACAGTTGACACAATGTGATTCAGATTCCATACATTCTGAATATAAAATATTCTGAACATCCTTGAAACTTCTCCTTTTGAATAAAATATATCTTTCTTTGCTGTATTCCAGTTACTTCATCAGTTCTTTACCATGTCTATTAAATCACATTTGTTTTTCTGAAATAAAGAGTTCAAGCTCGTCTTTATTTCTAACATTTGAGAATCAGTGTTAGGCAACCCATCTGATAAATTTATGAGCCAGTTCTCAACTCTGATTCCCATTAAACATTTTAATAGGCCCCACCAGACCAACTGTCTTCTACATGATACAAGTCCTTACATGATCCTTCATTTGAGGTTTTGGCTTTGAATTCCACCAGAGACAGTTACAACCTTTCTGATGAAGGACATGTTTACCAATCTTTATGAACCCAACTCACGTAACCTGGTAATACAGACTATATGATATAATATTCCCATAATGGTGAATGTTGAATACCATAAAATATAATGTGGATAAATTTAGGAGCTAAGCAAATAAATGTCTTTATGATAAAACCAGGATGATCTTCCCAGTGTATGTATTTCTGTGGTTTCTAGCCTTTGATAAAAAAAATCTCACTCTACAGCTGTTGTTTCATTATAGACCTGTAAACTATTTGACCATTTCCAATATTTCTGTAACTCAGTGTTTATCCACCCTAGCAATTTTTAAGGTGAGTGGACTTCAACTTGCAGAATGCCACAGCCATCCCAAATTCTGGGAGTTGAAGTTCACAAATATTCAGATCTCTACAAGTGATAAACTCTGTAGTTATTAATAGCAAAGAACTCCTTCTGAAAGGACTGATAGAACCAGGTTCACCCCACCTCCTTTTGCATGCCTTAGAGCAGGGGTGTCAAACTGGCAGCCTGCGGTCTGGATGTATCATGTGCAGACCACACCCATTCCAGCTCCATGAATGGGGAAAATGTTGCAAAAGGCACGTGATGGCAACGTGATGCAGCGAGTTTGATATCCGTGCCTTAGAGCCTTATCTAGTCTTTCCCATATGAAACCTGCCAGTCTGGAGACATTCCTGTATTATAGGCAGAGAACAATCAAGTAGCTAGTTTGAACTCTATACATATGGGTCTGGTTATACATGTCTGACTGTCACATTATAAGTGGGATAGACAGAACGGATAGACAAAATATACTGTATTTTTACCCCCATTCCAAATCTCATGAAAGAAAATGGAGGAAGTGACCACAAGATCATTTAATAGAGTAGGATAAATTGAGAGCCAAACTTGATTTCCCAAAGAAGAAAAATGAGGAGAAATCAGTAACAACTCAGAGTTTATTTACTTACTCTTATGCCATCATATGCCATGTGCTAAATAAATAAACAACAAACAAACAAATAATAAATATCACCCCTTTTATTTTATTTTTATATATAAATAAGTCAAGGCAGCAAACATACCTCAGATTCCTTCCTCCTCCTATTTTCCCCACAATAACAAACCTGTGATGTAAGTTGGCTTAAGAAAGACAGAATAACTCAAAGCTGGCCTAAGAAAGAAAGACTAACTCAAAGTTGACCTAAGAAAGAAAGACTAACTCAAAGTCACCCAGCCAGCTTCCATGCCTAAAACAGGACTAGAACTCACAGTCTCCTGGTTTCTAGGCCAGCAGTCTTTAAGCAGTACAACAAGGGAACAGTTAAGAGGATTCAGAGGCTTGAAATGCATAAAATGTATGCTGACTGGCCTTTTTAAAGCCAGAAAGTAAGCATGAATGGGTTCTTTAGTTTCAGTCACTAATTACTATGCTGAGGGAAGAGGCAGCTTTCACAGAGGAACTGTGGCCCAAGCAAGAGAGGTTAACCCCCCTGTCCCAATATGCTGTGGTACTGAACTGTATCAGGTCTACAGCCTTTACTTTGTAGCTTAAGACAAAGTCCAAGGGAAAAACATGAAGCTACACATGGTATCTTTAATGTATAGTGTGACCTTCAGACCTCTGCCTAGCTTCACAAACCAGGGATGCAGGTGTAGGCTGCCTCTGGCTTTGTCCCACAGCCTTGTGGTGCAACTGCTCATGAATAAAGGCTACTGTGTAAGGGTACAAAACAGCTGCTGTCTCTTTCCTAGATGATTTTCTCTCTTTTTTTAAAAAAAAAAACCTTCCTCTCTGTAGTCTAGGCTCAACTACATCTTATGTTTAAGGCATGGCTACCAGCTGCATCTTTATTTATGTTCTTATTTTAAATGGGCAAGCCAGTTTTGTTGGGATAATTAGGAATAAGTTTTCCTATTGCAAGTTCTGACACTTGGAATAAATTCCTAGAATCAAAGATCTTGAATTCCGAATGCATGCGGGGATGTTTGCTTGCTGAATCTTGAGGAATTGTGTTTTAAAAGTTTATCTTGACAAGTTAGCATCTGCTAACTGAAGGGAACTATTCTGCCAGGGGATACAATTCAATGTAGAATATAGATAGATATCAAAGGATTATTGTAAGAGAAAAGGTCATATTCTGGTTATGACATTAAATATAATGCCCAGAATATGGATATTTTCACAGAAAATATTGCTCTGAAGACGTAGACTACACATTTGCTGACTGAATTGCATGGTGCATTAAGGTTGATCTTTAAGAAGTTCCTGGTAGAACATTTACCTTCTTGAGATACTAAAATGCCCTTCTTTGTTTCATTCTCAGCTCCCTGCCAACCTTGCAGTGACACGGAAGTCCTCTTGGCTGTCTGCTCCAATGACTTTGGTAAGTTTCCTTGATTTCTGGATGACTGCTGAGTTCACCATTGCTCTGTAAAATCCCATTCTTCCCTTGTGATAATCTGCTGGATTTGGCCTACAGAAACATCACCAAACAGTGAACAAACTGAAAGCCCCAGATTGTAACCAACAAGGGAGCCCTTTTCTGCTCATTTTGGAGTAAACAAAGTGTATCCAAGAAGTACAAAGGGGACAAGGGAGGAAAAGCCTTTATATGGGGTTTTAGCTCTGAAGAGCTTCAATTAAATCATTGTGTTTGGCTAGTTCTTTTCTACCATGGACAAAGAAAGAGACAGGCTGTGGTAATAGTGGTGGAAGTTCAAAGGTTTTTAGGAGCAAGTAATAGGAATTATCCTCTTGATGTTTCTAAATAGACCCTTGATAAAAAACTAAATCCCTGTTTCTGTGGAAGTTGTTGCTTTTAAAGATGAAGTTTATACTTAATTCTGCAGGAAATAACTACAACAGGGTCTTTTATTTTATTGGGCTCCTGACCTATAAGAAAGGAAGGATTTTCTCAAAATGTACAGAAGGAATAAAATATTGGTGAATGAAACTTTTTATGGAATAGAAAATATTCTCTTTTACACTGGTCCAAATATAATTTGAGGAAAGGGTTTTATAAAACCTGAAAGCAAAGCAGATTCAATTCAGATAATCTTCTCTGAGTCATTAAAAAAATCATTTGATGCATAGATATCCAACAGAAATCTGTAGACTCTCTGGAAAGAAAGTGCTACAATACAGTTAGACTTTATCAGTATGCTTAGCAGAGATCCAACAGAATTATGTATTATTTTTCTCCAACTACATTTTGCTTGCAAAGATTGCCTGCCTGAAATGCTTAGATCTCAAATAGACATAAACACAGTGATCTGTGCCAGCAAAAGGTATCCCCTTTTCTGTTATGTCTCCCCCCCCCCACACCCCCAAAGAGACAAGTGGTTTTCCTTAGTATGACTAGTGGGGTAACTGTTTTCCTCTTTATGGTAGTGAAATAGCATTAAAGCAATTTTCCCACGCTTGGAATCCAAAGTAAATGTTGTAATGAAACAGCTGGGCATGTCTGGTCTTGGACATGTGCTACAGATATAAATACAGTCTATTAGTATTGTGGATATAATAGGGGTATATTCTGAACAAGGAGGAGGATGCAACACCCAGACATTGTGGTGGGATTGCTCTTGCTCCGTCTTGATGGAAAATGTTGCCTAGACAGGTGGTGGCTTGCTGTGTGTATTTCTTCAGGGCAGAATGCCAAAGAATTCAATGTAAATGTTACTGGCCATTAATAGAATGTGATTTAAATTTCTAGGGTGAGTTTGGTGTAGGCATTTATTTATTTTAATGGTGAGGCTTATCCTGTTTAACTAATAGGCAAACTGGTCTTCTCCATGTGTTTTGACCCCTCCAGGTGTTTTGTTTTGTTTTTTTAGGTTCCATGACACATGGTTATTTGCAACTGTATTCTGAACTTCCCAAAAGCTAAACATTGCTCCTTTCTTCATGCTAGCTTTATAGATGAACTCTTAACTTTATGCAAATGAAGAAAATATTTGTTTCCCTATTTTGTCAACTTTTGCAGTGGATAGATTGAACATTAATGAAGCGAATACTTGTTTTCCTATTTTGTGATATTTTGTAGTGGATAGATTGACTGTTGCTTTAGACACAGTTGAAATCAAGAACTGTCGTGGCTCTAAACCCCAAGATTATTGCAGTTGGCTTTAGTAGATTAAACATGAATCATAGCCTTTCTCAATTGTGAGCCCTTCAAATCTGTTGGACTAACACTTTCCAGAATTTCCAGCTTTTGTCAGAATTGTAGTCCAACATATCTGGTTGGCAAAAAATTGGAGGCAGATAGTTTATGATACATTTCTTTTCTGAGGATTTAATAATTAGCAATTCCTAAAAGAGATGATTTTCCCAATATTTTTCTGGTTTTTGCACTGAGGCGATAATTTGACTTACATTGATGCATCCCATACATCAATATTAAGTCTTATTGGAAAGCCATACCGGGCATTTCCCAAACTGGTAAAAGTAAAAGTTTCCCTGTCCAGTTGCTTCCGACTCTAGAGGGTGATGCTCCTCTCTGTTCTTAGCCAAGGGAGCCAGTGTTGTCCAAAGATACTTCTGTGGTCATGTGGCCAGCATGATTATATATGCCGAGGCACATGGAACGCTGTTACCTTCCCCTCAAAGTGATATCTGTTTACCTACTCACATTTGTATGCTTTTGAATTGCTAGATGGGCAGGAGCTGGGGCAAGTAACAGGAACTCATGCTGTCACACAGTGCTCGGGTCTCGAACCTGGGCTGTCAGCCTTCCAGCTGACAAGCTCAGTGTCTTTTAACTGCTGAGCCATTGTGCCCCTTGCTTCCCAAACTGATGTCTCACATTTGTCCTCAATCTGGATGATTTGGAGGAACGTTAACCGAGGAGAACTAGAGTTAAATACATCGAGGAAGGCTGCTTTAGGAATATTACTTTTCAGAAATTGTGATCTGGACATCAGCTTACAAATAAACACTAATTGTTTTCTTTTTAACTTTCTCTGAAATATCTAATGATATTTATATATGAAGCTAGTTAAACTCTAGTTTGGTGCAATACTGTAAGATAGATCTTCCCCAAGCTGGGGATTATGAGAGTTAGGAACTAATATATTCAGAATGCAATGTTTTTGGCAACATTATTAGTTTTTGTTTAGTTTTGAAAAATGGATTTAAAACAGACCATTCTTAATCCAACCATGTTTCATATTTGTTTTTAATTTTAATTTTTAAAAATTGTAGTTTGGGGAATCACTAATAACAAACAATGAGGTGAAGCTGGAAATGGGCTCATATAAAACTATAACGTTGCTTTTCCTGGATGTGTTTTAAGTACCTGAAACGGAACAAAACCCTTTCAAAAATATTACTATATGTGCATAAACTCAGATACAGAACTTAAGGTTTCAATGCAGCAATGTATAATTAAACTCACAAATGGTGTAAGAATTTAAGAACACAACAGAATTTGCCTCATTTGGGGAGGGATCTTAACATCTGGTCCTGTCATTCTTTTTCTTCCAGGATGCCACTGAATAAATATTTTGTTAACCAAAATCCCATATATGTATATTAAAGACAATGATAAATGCTCATGTAAAAGTGGATCTCAGGGTAGCTCTGTATCTAACTGGGCTTTTCTTTTCTGCCTGTGTTTCTTCCTAGTTGTCAGAGGTACCATCCAAAGTGTAATCAACGAGGAGGATCAGCAAGATTCCATTATCAGTATAAACATCAATAGAATCTACAGGCAGAAAACAAGGATCTTCAACTCTGCTGAGGAGAGCGGTCGGTGGCAAGGACAGATCAAGACTCTGCTTCAATGTGGGGTAAAACCAGGAGAGGGAGACTTCCTCTTCACAGGCAGTATGCACTTTGGGGAGGTCAGGTTAGGCTGTGCCCCACGTTTCAAAGACTTCCAAAGGATGTACAAAGAAGCCAAGGACAAAGGACTAAATCCATGCGAAATTGGCCCAGACTGAAACGATGTTCTTCAGCTGTAGGTTACTCTTAGAGCTCAGCCAGAACTAATTCTTAGTTGCTGCAGATCTGCTGATTTAAATGGAACTAATAACAGAGAGGAACCATCTGATGTCAGAAACAAAATATTCTCCTTTAAAGAGGTCTGTAAGAGGAGACTGGATGAGCGTTGAGTATGGAGGATCCTTGAAGCCTAGAGACTCCTTATTGCTGCTTGGAGGCTGGGCTTCTTACAAATCCCGAGGTACTTTCTAACCCTATGACCTTATGACTATAAGAACCACACAAGCTGGTCTTTGCGGCCAATGGCTTGCTTATGGAATTGACTGAAGTACAAAGCTAGAACGCAATCCCGCATTTAGTCCATTTGAACTAAATTATTTTTATAGGTTCCCCAGGGTGGGGAGGAATGAAATGCGTCACAGTCCTTGTCTTAAAAATATCAATCAACCAACGAACCTTTGAATCTTTGTAATGCTAATGTGTAAAATGTGTTAAGCAGATGTAGCATTTTGCATGGTATACGCAGACGACAATGTGGTAGAAGCTGGCGAACCCATTTTAACATTGATGCTTTGTTGAAAAAGAAAAAAAATAGGCTTGTTATACAATTTTTTTAAAAAATGGTTTCCCATGACAGGAATTTATGGAATTAAACACTTGCTTTTCTTTTTTAAAGAGAGAGAATGTACAATTACCACCTGCAGTTTGTGTTCAGCGTGGATGAGTTGATTCCATTCCAGAGAAATAAAATGTTCCTGGATTTGAGCCAATGTTGTTGTGATTCCCATGCTGCTTCTGCCTTCTGCACTTTTAAATTTAACTGATTGGTATCTGCACCAAGGTGGCAAAAGGGCTATTTTAAGTACAGATTTTGTTTATGTAAAACACTTGCACCACCTTCCAGGGACTGAAAACTTGCCTTCTTTCTGAAGGCATTTGAAAAGCTGATAGCATCTTGAATGGTAACACTACTCGGTACACCATACCAGCTTTGCTCAAATCTGAGCAGCTCTTGTGTCGTTGCTCTTCATTTACAAAATTTACATGCTTTTTTATAAATGAGGTTTAGTGTTTCATTAAAAAAGTTAAAATACAAATACATTTGTATTAAATAGATTTGAAATACAAATTTAATATAATGGAGATGTCTTAGTACAATCCACTCGTGCCTGATGTTATCACTACTTTTTCATTGGGAATTGAATTTCTGTTTATTCTCAGTTCTCTTATCTTCATAATATTCTTCGGCACCAGACTTTCACATTCTCGGCTTTCTGTGTTTATTGTGAGGACTAAAAAAATAGCAGCAATCATATAAAACAATAGTAAAGAAATTGATTATTTAGCATTCCACAAGAACTTTGAAGGCATGGGATAGCATCTGTACATTATAAAGCCAATGATTGATGTAAATTGGTGTTGCTATAGAAGAACAACTGAAAAGGTTTTTCTGCATATTTTTTTTCATTTTTACTTATATAGTAATATATATTGGGTCCAAATATTCAGCTACTTCCATTTGACCCTTTTATAAATGTATATACTCCACTTTTGATTAAATGAATCTCCCGATTTATTTTGTCTGCCTTCAAGTTCAGTGTTGACTCCTGGCAACTGCCTGGACAAGTCCCTGCAGTTTTCTTGGCAAGATGTCAGAAGTGGTTTCCCTTTGTCTCCTTCCAAGAGCTGAGAGTGTATGACAGACCCAAGTGCCTAAAGTGGACTAGAACTCATTCTCCCAGTGTCCAGCCTGCTGCCTTAATCGCTACATCAAACTATATCTCCCCAAATTCACTTGCAACAGATTAAAATATGTCTATTACAATAGTTGCAAATTAAAAATTGCAATAAAATCAACAATAAACGCTCAATAATCGCACACTGAATTGTTGTTGTTGTTCTATGCCCTGCCAATGCAAATAAAAACACCCACAGTGTAATATCTCTTTCCCTCTTGGGCCCTTATTTAAGTCAGTTTCCTGAATAAGTCTTCAGGCTTTTCAGGTTTCTTCTGAAGGAAAAGTTGTTCTGATTATATCCCCATATTTTAAAGTTAATTTATGCCTTCCCAGCATGTCCATGAAGCATCTATTTTTGTCCTATAAATATTGGCTGGAGCCTGGCTTTTCTCTTGAAGTTACCAGCCACGCTGATCACTCCCTTTCCAGCTCTATTCTAAGTTCTTTGTCCTCCCTACATCTTAGGCTTTGCCATATGGCAAGTTCTCTTTTGTGTGGGAAGTTTTCAAAATTGCTGACATGCATTGCTACATGCTTATTATCTCAATACTGGCAGGTGCACTCATAAAAATTAAAGACTCTATAAGGGAGGAGTCAACAACAGTAATTTAATACACAGCCCATTTTTTAACAACAAAAAGTCTTTAAGTGGAATATCATGATCATGATCTTCATGATGGGCCACACCGGATGGCCAGTGATGCTACTCTCTGTTTTTATGTTGTGTTGTCAAACTTAACCTGTGGCTAAGGCTGTTTCTCTTGAAAGGCTGTCAGATCACTTGAAAAGAAGGGATGGTGAGTTGTAAATTGAAGTGAAGAGCCACTTCTTGCTATGAAAGGAAATCTTAAGTATCTCTTATGAATTGCTATTTTCCTTCACACTAAAGCTAATATAGAAGATTATATGGTGTTTAGGATTTGGCAGCATTTTAAGATCCAAGGGTGTTTTTTTTCTTAAAAATATTTTAAAGATCCTTTTGAAAGTTGAAGCTGATTGATTTCAAAAACAGCAATATGCATTTGAATGCTGCAGTTGCAATGAATTAATTTAAAGAAATAATGTTAGTATGTCTGAGCTTTCTAAGTCAGAAAATCTATGATATTGATAATGGGAAATGTTGGGAAAATAAAAACTACAAATTTTCAGCTATAGCCTTTAGCAGCTTGACTTGTCGGTTTGACCTGACAGGCTCCTAAGGGGAGTGGAAGAGGAGGCCAGTGTATTGACCTCACTCTTTGATAGAGAAGAACTGGAATTCATGATATGAAGAATGGTAAAGCCACGGGATTAAATGATATTCATGTTGAACAAATAAACATTTTGGAGATTTTTCCAAGCAAATGGTTGTCATTACTTTTTAATGAATGTGTGGCCTCAAATTGTATTCTGGAGATTTGGAGGAAAGCCCAGGTTATTGGACTTCTGAAACTCAGAAAAGAACTGAACGACCCAAAGAATTTTAGTCCAATTTCCCTCTTTTGCTATCCTTTCAAACTCTATGAGAGAGTTCTATTAAGTAGAATGTTTCCTGTCATTTAACAAACTCTTATTCCTCAATAAGCTGGTTTCCTCACAGAGCAGATAGTTAAACACATCCAGCACACAGAGGATGGTTTTCATTTAGGTCTAATCATGGGAGCTGCTTTTATGGATTTATCTGCGGCTTATGACACAATTGATCACAGGAAGCTTCTCTTAGAATTATATAATATCACACATGGCCTTGCTCTGACTATTTGTATTGATGAATTTCCAGGGGAAAAAGAGCTGGTGGAAGCCCAGCAATATGGTCTTCACCAGGGGAATGTTCTTGCCCTGCTATTATTCAATATATACACCAATAATCAATCCATTGGTCTTAATACATTATCTTTTATCTATGCTGATGATTTGTCACTTACCACTCAGGGAACTAACTTCTGGTTCTTAAGAATATGTCAGAATACTATAATGTGAATGGGCTAAAACCTGACTATCAAAAAAAAATTCAGTGCATTCCATCCCCCAAAACAGGCAGGCCAGATGTAGGCTCGATATTACCTGGAATGAAGTGGCGCATTGTGAAAATCCACATTACCTTGGTGTTACACTGGACCAAACATTCACCTTTAAAAGACATCATTGCAATTTAATGCAAAAGATATCTACCTGTAATAATCTCCTCAGAAAGCTGGCTGGACCTATTTGGGGTGACCACACCATTACTCTTCGAATGGCCACCCTTGTATTGTGTGACTCGGTGGGAGAGTACGCCTGCCCTGTTTGGGACCGGTTTGCACACCTTACACAGGTGGATAGGAGGTTTAATGATACATGCTGCATCATTAATGGATGCTTGCGCTCCTCCCCAGATGGCTATATATCTTGGCGAAATAGCCCTTCCAGGCATTATTCTCCAACAAACTGGCTTATGGAATATGGGAAGGTATTACATGATCCAGCAGACCACTTATTGGCTAAGTACCCCCCACAAAAAAATTGAAATCAAGAAAGAGCTTTTTAGATTGTGCCAAGGAGATTGTTACTACACCTCAAAAAGAACAATTTAAAAGATATAAACTTCTAGTTAAAACATCTTCATAATTGGATAGAACTGATTGAGGAGTTGCCTGAGGTTCAGAGAAGGAATGGACAATTTTAAGATGTTTAAACAGACTACACACTATTTTGTCTAGGACTAAAGACCACAGAGGACAAGGATATGTGCTATTCAAACAACTATCCATCTTTTACAGTGCCCTCTGGACTGACATGCATATAGAATGACTTGCTGGTTTGAAATATTCTTGCCATCAATGTGGCCGAGCATTGGGCTAGGACTATATAAATTTATGTTGTATTTAAATTTAAATTTAAATTAATAATTTCTCCATTTCTAGTTCCAGCATGTCTGACACAAGGCGAGATGAACTTGACTTGTCCTTACATTTCCTGGGGTGGTTGGGGACTTTTCTACAGATGGAGAGAAGCCGTTATTACCCATCTATCCTAGAAGAATATGCTTCATATTAAATTTAGGAGTACTCTATACCAGTTTAATTTCCATGGAAAACAAAATAATATCTTCCTAGGATGAAAGAAGAATTATCCTTGCAAATAATAACTCATTCAATATGGCTACCCTGAAAATCATTATTTCAAAGGAAGAAACTTCTTAATTTCTAATCTCTTTGATTAGAAGTTTCAAGAGTGGATTGTTTGGATTGGCAGAGGTGTGTACACCCTGAACTGGAATAATAAGGGTGTGGCAAATAACATCTTCCTGTGGTAACTTTGGAGCATACCATTGTATTATTATTATTTTGGTATTGTACCTGCTTGTTAAGGTAAGGTTTTTTTGCTTTGTAATAGGATCAGTTTTTATGTAAACAACTTGTGCAAACTGGCCCCTACCCAAGAAGAGCTCATCTATTTATTGTAACAAAATGTTCAATACAATGTCCTAGAAAAGCATGAGGCAATCAGATTTCCAATCCACTCAAGAGCATCTGTTCTTGAGTCCCTGTTCCTTCTGATACTTGGTGGGCAAACATTTCTCTTCCAGCAAGTAATGAAATGACCTATCACATTGGTAATTGGTTGGGAAATAAGGCTGCTGAATGATAGAGGATAGGCATCCATATGACATTTATTTTTTATTATATAATATATATCTTATCAATCCATCCATTCAAAGAAAACTGATACAAAAATTAGACAAATGTATTTTAGAAATAAATATACATGCTATTTTAATAGAAGCATTTAGATTAGGATTTCTGAACCTAAGTGTCACTGTTCCGAGCAATACACCCAATTCAATCAGAACTCTTACACACCACATAGATTCAAAAGACCTTTTTTTGAGTACATAGTCTTGGCACTTAATGAAGTGAAGCTAGCTCTACAGAATTTCCACCTTTCAGTGACATAAGAGGTCTTGCAACTCCCTGTCTCCTCCAGGTGTTCTTGGTCACGTAGGTTAATCAGTAGTAATGTCTCCTTCGGTCTCATCAGCTCTTTGGTGCTATGACCTTGCTGTCCATGCTGCATCTGGTTGCTATTACTATCAGATAGTTAGGAAATACACCCTACTCCTCAAATCCCACCGTGTTTCATCCCTCATCCCTCTCCTTGCTGGCCCACTTTCCTCTCCTCATGTGTGGCAAATAAGAAATGGAACACAGTTAACCATGGTTTCAACTTACGCTGTTTCAGAAGTTAACCCTGGGATCTTCCAGATGTACACATTTGTAAGATGAATTGGGAGGAGCAGATGTAGTTTGCACTGTAAAGCTAGGGAAAGCCAAGTTGTCTATTTGAGAACAATTACTAAGGCTGAGAGTCCCTTCTTTGAATCTCCTCAACCTAATGTGCACCTGAATCCATTTATAGCATAAAAGGTAAAGGTTCCCCTCACACATATGTGCTAGTTGTTCCGGAATCTAGGAGGCGGTGCTCATCTCTGTTTCAAAGCCGAAGAGCCAGTGCTGTCCGAAGACATTTCCGTGGTCATGTGGCTGGCATGGCTAAATGCCAAAGGTGCATGGAATGCTGTTACCTTCCCACCAAAGGTGGTCCCTATGTTTCTACTTGCATTTTTTACTTGCTTTTAAAATGCTAGGTTGGCAGAAGATGGAACAAGTAATGGGAGCTCACCCCGTTACGTGGCACTAGGGATTCGAACCGCCAAACTGCCAATCTTCTGATTGACAAGCTCAGCATCTTAGTCACTGAGCCTTCTTTATAGCATAGCAATTACAAAACACATCCGTTGCCTGTGTTTAAAAATTATTTATAATGTGTTCGTATTTCAACCCTAACCAAATTTTCCCAGCACAGTTTGCAATACAATAATGTATACTGATCCTATCACAAACTTGCAGAAGGAAATTTCCCTGAAGACAATAGAGTTTTTTCCCCAAAGGTAAGTGCACTTTTAAATCTAAAAATGGACATTAACCGTTAAACAAAATTGGAGAGACAATGATTTTTGGAAACTGACTGAAAGTGTAGGGTTTTTTAAAATTCTAAGATAAAAATTTCTCTTTAACTCAAGATAGCTCACATTCTCTTGATACATTTTTAGAATTTCTATAGAAATCGCTGCATGGAACATAGATGTGATTTCAACTTTGAAGCTGCAAAAGTTTTCCTTGGGCAGAGGGTGGATTAAAGTCTTACAAGGAAGCATATATAATGTCTTTTCAAAGTTTGAGTATCTACCAATATAATCAATTTGTTTTCTTTTTGATCCTTCTCACTATTATGGGTTGGTTATAATGAGATTGGTAGGTGAGTTCTCTCCCCCCTCCTTTTAACAGAAATCTATATAAGGGAACTTGCTTGTGTAGAAAGAATAGTTTAGTTCATAGAAAGTAAGTAATTCATTACTATCCATTCAATTCCTAGTGGGTAACACATCAATTTACAGTATATGGTGATGGGAGATTACTTCAGCATGTTCCTTCCTTCCTTCCTTCCTTCCTTCCTTCCTTTTGTATTGCCACCATCATGATATTTGTCTTTGGATGAAAAATAGCAAGTTAAAAATATCAATAAGGACAAGAAAAACTGAGCACATTAGACAGCACAAATATCCGTATTAAAATGCCCCCACGCCCTGGATAACCTTTAATGTCTGTGGAGATTATCAGTCATCCAGGTCATAATTGTCTCAAAGGTCCTTTTTTTCTTCAAAAGGCAACCGGATTGTTTTTTCCTTGAGGAGGAAGAAGAAAACATTTAGCTTGTCATCCAAGAAGCTTCATCAAGAAGCCCCACCATTAGAACTGCTGAAGCTTTTAGATGAGAACCAAAGTGTTTTCATTTTCTTCCTCAAGGAAAAAAAAACCAGTCCAGATGGCTTCTGAAGAAGAAAAAAAGCAACTCTGAGACCAATTTTTAATGTTGCTTGAAAGACCACCAAGGTCAGGCCAACTAACTTTCTTACTTTATGCTGATCCACAGGGTAGGTGCGGTGATTACATTTGGATCTCAAGAATACACAAGAGAATTACAATGAAAATAACTTCTTGACATGAAATCATAAACAGGGTTTTATAAGCATATGCATATGTATATGTGGATGAGCATACAGGAAGAATACTGAGGGGCTGCTTAAGAGGGCAATATTAAATATTGAAAACAGCCTAATTCTCTTAAGTGATTTCAGGAATTAGATTTCCTTGCAAGTCACTAGATTATTAGATAATCTATTAGATAATTGTGCCAGTGTCGCATAGTGGTTGAAAGTGCTGAACTAGCCTGGAAAAACCCATGTTCGAGTCAGTGGTGGGTTCCAGATCCCGCTGCAACCGGTATGGTGTAACATGGGCCAGCGTACACCATCTGAACGCATGCAGCACGCGCACACATGCGTACTTACCATCTGCGATGCTTCACGACGCCTCTGTGATGCTCCAGTTGCTCGGCGGAGCATCGTGCAGGCACCGTATGCTCCGTGCACGGGTGAGGAAGCCCCGAAGAGCTCAAATACAGGTAAGGACAGAGGGTGGATGGGCAGGCCCTCCAGAGCACTGTACCGGAATGGTACCCGGTGGTCCCGGCAGGCACTGGTATGCCCGTACATGGGCATACCGGTCATAACCTACCACTGGTTCAAGTCCTCACTTGATTTCAAAGCACACTGTAGCTCATCCATTCTCTTTCACCTCAAATCCCATATTTCTTGTTGAGTAAAGTTTCTTTTTGTCCTTAAGAAAAAAAGGGGGACAAAAAAAGCATTCATAGAGATAGGCTGGAGGAGTCACATTGCTTGTGTAAGAACATCATATTCTTTAGAGGAAATAAATGTCAACTAAATGAATAGAGCTGTACTACATATTGAATTTTTAACTTTTTATTGCTTTTAGAGAGGCAGGAATGATCCTACTGTGCTCCCTACATCATCACTGCACTTTTCAAGCCACTGTTTGTCCTCTGTTTTAAAGAACTGCAATAGAAAAATGATGTAAGGATTTATAACTCAAAGTGACAGAAAACAACCATAGGAAGATATGATAAAATGGGCTTTAATTCCTGAATGTTTTGCTGTAAGAAACATGGTGCCTTTTTAAGATGTTGCAAAACATTGGTGGATAATGTCCCGAACTGCAGATAGAACAAATAAATATAGTACAGCCACCTATCTTACAGTAACTTTAATGACTGGGTAAGTCATGATTGGAGCAGTATATTGAATGGGGTAATACACCCTAAAACAAATAGGTGAATCAGAGTACTAAATTCTTTCTTTGATGTTTGAAAACTTGCAGGAGCCACCCTGTTTCATTTTGGAAAATGAGAAATGTTACGTATGAATCAGAGTAGAATGAAGGTGAGGAGGATACTTACCTGACTAGTGATGTAGACATGACAGGACATGGATTTCTAAGGCTAGAAAAGACCAAACAGAACTATCTGCGTGCAGCACTGTGGATAGCACATGGATCCCAATATAGTCATGAGCTGTTTCATCTAGAGAGGTTTGGTTTTGGTTTTGGTCCTCTTTAGAGTTATGTATCTCTCTGGAGAGTTAGAAAACAGCTAACAAAGTCCTTTCCATGTGAAGAAATGGTGTTGAGCTCATAAAAGAAATTTTACAGGCAAACACTTCCATTGGGAGAGCAGGACAGGCCCATGGAAAAGAGGTAGTTAACTGACTTATGTATACAGTATGTAGGTTTTGTGTGAAATTTGTGGTCCTTGTATGTTACTGAATTACACCTCCCAGCTTTATTGACAATTAGTCATGCTAGCTGAGATCTCTGGAAGTTATATTCTCACTACACCTGGAGGATCACAAATTCCCCTTTCCAGCATATGACACAGGAAAGGCAAAATTGCACTATCAAACACCATTCCAGGTTTTTCCACTCCAGGTTCTTCAATGGAGACATGAACATTGGAACTGAAGTTGGTACACCCTCCCTCTCTCGGCATTTAAAGTAAGATAGATAGATAGATAGATAGATAGATAGATAGATAGATAGATGGATGGATGGATGGATGGATGGATGGATGGATGGATGGATGGGGATGGATGGATGGATGGATGGATGGATAGATGGATGGATGAGGATGGATGGATGGATGGATGGATGGATAGATAGATAGATAGATAGATAGATAGATAGATAGATAGATAGATAGATAGATAGATAGATAGATAGATAGATAGATGATAGAATTACTATTTCTTCCCTCCCCAAATAATGATCCAATAATAAAGTTGTTGATACTGGAAGGAAGAAATAGTAGCAAACGTTTCACTATGAGTCAAGATCTAAGGTTATCTGCTTTTTATTACAGTTTTAAAATTATTTTTGTGATTTGAGTACTTGCAATGTTCTATCCTGTAAACTGCACAAGTTTTATTTAGAAATAAAGTTGAGTGGTAGATGGTTTTCTTAAATATAACCTTACAAGAAAAGAATAGTTTAATAGTTGTATACAGAACCTTTTCATCCTACATGACTGGAAGGATCCAAGTCAAGACATTCATTGTTCTCTGGCAATGCTTCTATGATAAACAAAATCTGAAATACATTCTTAAGCAGCCCTAGGTGAACAGTGGTTAGAATGCAGTATTTTAGGCTAACTCTGCTGAATGCCAGGAGCTTGATCCTCACTGGCTCAAGGTTGACTCAGACTTCTATCCTTCCAAAGTCCGTAAAATGAAGACCCAGATTGTTGGGGACAATATGCTGACTCTGTAAACTTCTTAGTGTTCCAAAGCACTATGAAGGGGTACATTAGTCTAAGTCCTATTGTTATTAAGGGTGAGATTCCATGACATGAATGTCATTCATTGCAATATGACATCTATTCTTCCTGCAACCATCTCACCAGTTCATATCTTGAGAAGGTCAGACATTATGAGCATCCCCACCAGTGTTCATATGGGGTGGTTGACATTGTCTTTGTTTTATAAGAGACACCACAGTACATAATATCCTTTTCCAGTTGTTACAGAAGCTTCTGTTCCTTTAATACATTCATAAAGGAAGACTTTAACAATATATGTCACATTTAGGAATTAATAAAGAGCTGTCCAACCACAGAACTCTTTGTGGCATGTACAAAAGAGGAATATTAAATTGATATTATACTAGTGGAACAGAACCAGTAATTTGAGATGCTCATATGCTTTGGCAAGTCAGAAGAACCAGCTTTCCTGTGCAGTCATGTCTGTTGACAGCAGTATTTAAAGTGGAAAGAAGAGGAGGTGTATGGGTAGGTGGATCCGCCAGCAGCTGGCAGCCAATTCTGGAACAGGTCTCTCCAGTTAATGAAAAGAATGCTGACTCAGTCAAAGTCAAACCAGTTTGGACTGAGCTATTATCTGCATCTATTTAGAAAACCTTTAAAAAAAAAAGTCAGGTTAACTTGGACATGGTGAGAACATGTGCAGAAAAGGATCATGGTAAAGGAATTCTTGTATGTAAATTTTATTCCCACATATGTTAAATACAAATATTAATCTTCCATTAAAAGGCTAAATGTTTCTCCTATTTCGTTTTCCTGTCTTAGTTCTGTTTTTTAAATATTTTAGTTAATGCTTTTTAAATAAGTATTATATAATGGTTTTAAGTAGTGATTGTTTTATATTAGTTTTTTTTCTTGGATTGTTGCTGGCTTCTCAGAGTCACTTTTTGTGTGATGGGTGATCATATAAATTTGATAAATAAATGAAGTATTTTGCTATTGAGTTATGTATAGTCAGCTCTTCTTCCTCTCTTCTGCCTTTTATAATATATGAGCGAAGCAAGTGAAGCGGAGATCAATAACATCACAGTGTTGAGTACTGTATGTCTTCTTGGAATTTAATTGGACTTAAATAACAACGTATGGGAATAATATATGTAGTAGCCTTCTCCAATCTGTTCTCTTCTAAACATGTTGGATTACTGTCACCATTCTGAGCTGCTACAGTCATATGATTGTAGGCTGCAGTATAGGACTGCAGCCCCAGATGAGGTTCCAAGCATAATAAAATCAAGATCTGGTTTGGAAAAGATGTTATGATTTTAATTAAGAAAATAAAACATAATTTCTCTCTAAGCATTCAGTTACAGTGGATGGTTCTTACTGTCATATTTTAGAAAATAGTTTGAATTTGATTTGCAAAGTTACTCCATGCAAATGAACATGGACAAAGCAAAATATGCAAAGTATATAATAAATGAAACATAAGCATGCCATGTAGTAATAATAACAACAACAGCAACAACAACAACAACTTATTAAATGTATATCTGTTGCTTGACTCCCAGTGAATCTGATTGGATTACAAATGTTTAAAAACATTTAAAAACAGAAAAGCATCTCCCTTCACACACATATCTCCCTCCAAAAAAACTAAATTACAACACAATCCAAGAAGCAAAGATGGTAGGGAAATCAAATATGAATGGGGAAAAGGAAAAGAGGAAAGGGGACATCAATCATCCTTGTTAAAGGCCTGGGCAAAGAACCATGTCTTCAGGGCCCTTTGAATTCCCAGAGGGTGAGGAGGGTTGGGTTTTTTTTAAAAAAATCTTTGGAGGGACTGTATTCCAGAGGGCAAGTATTGATTGCCCTCTGGCATGAAGGCATGATTCTGTGGTTCTGATTGGTGGCATTGTATAATTGAAGGAATCCAGATTGTGCCAAGGAGACCAGATCAGACCAACTGAACAGATAATATTGAAGACACACCATACTTCCAAGGAAGACACAAGGAACTGAAAAGAGATCCACTAAAAGCAGAACTGACAATCATGAGGAATAGTCTGGTCCATTGTAATTCCTCTCCAGATAAGGAGAGGACTCAAGATCAACCAAAAGGATTCCATACAGTTCCTCATGAGGAAAGCACAAGACAATGGTCTCTGGTGGGTTTAAATCTCTGAGAGATTACAAAAGAGCCATCATTTGAAACAAAGTGAGATTGCCGTTTCAAAAGGATACTTCCTTTTTGAATCACTTTTGATTACAAGCTTATTAACTGCTTTTCAGCTACTATGAACCCTTGCATTAACAGGTTTTACAGCATAGGGTGAGTTTTCTTCAATCCTTAGTGAAAGAAGTTAAAATATAAGTTTAAGGACTTAATCCTTTTTTCCTTTTGGAATAAACAATGAAGAGGGATTAGAATTTTGATTTTGGAAAGTTACAACTAGAGTGAGGACTGAAATAAATTTAAAATAAGATCTTTGAATTAATTATAAGAATCCTTCCCATGGGAAAATGTTTTGGTTTTGAATTCTCTTTTAAAAAAATGATAGGATGAGTATTTCAAGATTGTACACTAGAGAGGTCCAGAAGGCACTAAATATTACAATTAAAAAGTAGAAGAACACTGATATTTGATTTACTAATCCAGAATGATGTAAAATATTTTGGAAATATTAGAGGCATCTTTTTAACAATGGACTCAGGAGTTAATTTTAAATTAACTGAATAGATAGAATATATTTAAAAGATGCTATGGAAGAGAAACATGTTTTTCCTCACAAGATGAGACTGATTTGAAAATGGATTTAAAAATGACCAATTACAAGAATCATCAGCCCGAGGGAATTTAGCTGGAAGAGTTGTCTAGCAACCAGGAAAGGCAACTATTGCTGGACTCAGAAGACAAACACGAAGAGCTAAAACCTCCCACAATGCAAGGGCCATCCTGGAGAGGATGGCTATACTACTGTGCTCAGCAAAAGCATTGACCAGAAAGAACCTTGCCCTATTAAAGGAACAATCCCCTATATAAGGGGAGAGAGCCGAGGTGGTGCAGTGGTTAGAGTGCAGGACTGCAGGCCACTTCAGCTGACTGTTATCTGCAGTTCAGCGGTTCTAATCTCACCGGCTCAAGGTTGACTCAGCCTTCCATCCTTCCGAGGTGGGTGAAATGAGGACCCAGACTGTGGGGGCGATATGCTGACTCTGTAAACCGCTTAGAGAGGGCTGAAAGCCCTATGAAGTGGTATATAAGTCTAACTGCTATTGCTATAAGGGGAGCCCCATGACTCACAGATCCATTGGCAACAATTCTCCAACTACTTCACCATTGTGCTTCTCAATTCCTTAGTTGCCTTATTGGTTATCTAACTTTTTGTCATTAGAGTTTTGTTTGAAAACCATTCTTTTGTAAAGATAAAAGATTTACCTACCATATATGTCAACAAATTTCATGGAGCTGGAATCCATGGAACAGATCAGGACAATGACCAACACCATGAATTGCACCCAGAACCAAACTGGCAACCAGTATTACTTCCATCATGTCAAAACTCTTTTATACCTCTGAAGGGAATGAACATTGAATACAAACTTTTTATGACTTATGACAAACTTTATGACTTTTTATCTTAGCAAAAAAATTAAATAATCTTGTAGCATATATAATGTATGCTGCTCAGATAGGACTTGTTCTGAAGAGATATATGACTGGTGCAGTGGTGGAAAATTCAAAATTTACAGGTTCTGTGGGTGTGGCAGGGGAAGGATACTGCAAAAATCCCCATTCTCACCTGATCAGCTGGGACTTGGGAGGCAGAGAATAGATGGGGGCAGGTCAAGTCAGAGATGGTATTTACCAGTTCTTCGAACTACACACAATTTCCGCTACCGGTTCTCCAGAACTGGTCAGAACCTACTGAATACCACATCTGGTGATGTAAGATATATAATATTTTGAATAACATTGATATTATTTGCAGTGCAAAAAAAACATAATTATTTTCCTTGATGCAGAAAATGCTTTTGATTCATGAAGATGAACTGCAGTTGAAATTTTTAAGTCATGGATTCAATGTATTTAACAGCAAAGTTAAAAGGAAATGGGCCTATTTCAAAAACTTGTTTTATTATATAAGGAATAAGACAAGGGTTGTTGTAGAAGGATACAATATTTTTTGAATTAAATGACAAGTCAAAAATATAAATAAAACTACATGCTGTTGACATTGTACTTAAAGGAACTCATCTAAGTTATTCTTTAGAATTGATAATGAAACAAATATAACAGTGTAATATGGATGGTAATTAGTGGTATGGCAACAGGAAACAGATGATTACATGGAATTTATTCAGAAATTACCTAAGATGATGATGAATGTTAATATTCCCAGTGACTCTGGGTGGTTTAAAATTATATAAAAAAAATTAAAACATGAAAACAGTGCAAAAAGAACAAATATGTCATACTAAACTAACTCAGATATAAACATAGAAAAAGAAGCAAAGGGACATAAGACATGGTTGCCAAAGGCTGGACTAAACTGCCAGGGTTTCAAGGCCCTTCAAAATACCTGTAGGTTGGGATCATTCAAATATTAAAGGAAACGTCATTCCAGAAGTCAGGAGCTGCTAAATAGAAGATGCATTTCTGGAGCTCTAATAAGTGCCATTGTTCAATCAGTAGAAACCAGAGCATGATAACTCTGCCGGATCAGATTGGCTAGGCAGATA
This sequence comes from Thamnophis elegans, assembly GCF_009769535.1. Classification (NCBI taxonomy): domain Eukaryota; kingdom Metazoa; phylum Chordata; class Lepidosauria; order Squamata; family Natricidae; genus Thamnophis; species Thamnophis elegans. Next base: position 59,990,398 of record NC_045542.1, read on the forward strand.
TAATAGGAGTTGGAAAAAAAAACATTCAACATTAGTATTAAAGCAATTAAATACTTGGGTATTTATTTAACTATAAATAATAAAGTTATTCAGAAATAATTATTTGCATAATTGGAAGAGTATAATGGCAGATTCTTAAATGGGAAAATTTGAAGTTATCTTGATTAGGAAGTAAATAATAAAAATCAACATTCTTCCAAGGGTTAATTTCCTATTCCAAAACATGCCAGTTAAAGATTGATGAAAAGATGCAAAATGACTAACGAAGACAAATAAGCATTTTCATCTTGCTAAAGAACGATGGAGGATTAGATTTAGGATTTTACAAGATGTAAAAATAAAGAGCGAGGCTGGGCTATCAGATAGGAAGTTATATTATCAAGCCAGCTGTTTGACTTGAATCACAGACTCAATCATAGTTCCATGTGGTTGGATCACATTTATAGAAGGAATAGAATGCACAGAAAGTCTACATAGATATTTTTTGACTGATATAAAAAAGTGCAGTTAAGTGTAAGAAATCAATCCGTTAAAATTACCTTATTAAAAAAGTATATGACAAATACAAAAAAGGTACAAGTCCAGACTTATGAACTGTGTCTTTGATATTAAATATATATTTTCATCAAAAATATGCTAAAAATGGATCAGTAATGAGAAAAATCTTATAATATACAAATCTTAATTATTAAGACAAAATGTAGTAATTTAAGACTCTCAGAATGGTCAGAAATACTTTGTGGTCTCGGTATCTGCAAATAAACTGTATAATCCAGAAGGAATGATTTAAAAAAAACAAGGTGGTCAGCCCAAGGACTTGATTTAATTTGAAATACTTCTAATACATAACATCTGCCAGGGTTTATATAGGAATTGTTACTGAAACATGATTTGGAGACTGAACGAGTTAAAGAATGCATTATCAAATGGATACAGAACTTCAATAGAACAATGGGAGTGTCAAAGGAACAGAAACATAAAATTCATTGGGATTAATACATTAAGAGAAAATTGGTACAAGACATTCTTCTGTTGGTACATTACCACAGTGGTGATTGCTTAAATGGACAATACACATTCAGAAAATTGTTGCAAATGTAAAATGAAGTTGGAACATTTTAGCATATTTGGCAGCAATGTCCTAAAGCTAAGTTATTCTTGAATATGATCTTATAGAAAGAAATAACTCCTAATGCTGATTTTCCTTTTCTATCAGTTATTTTCTGTTATTTATTACTAAATCTTATGTACCTAGAATATGTTGATTTGGCTTTATATATGATTAATGTTGCTAGAATTCTTTACATTGGAAATCACATTTAATTCCTTCATTGGATGAATGGCAGTTTAACTATAGTAGAATGCATGTTTCCAAAACAACTTTATATAGAAAAAACAAATGTGATGTCAGTTTCAATTTAACCTGGAAACCATTTGTGAAATACAATTGTGTACATGGCTTGAAGTGTTTTTTTTAATAGTTTTGAACTAACTATGATTGTGTACTTTTTATCATATGGATCTTTCAACTGATTTAATATTTTATTTTAGAAATAGTAAAGGCATTTTGAAGCATTAAGCTATCATGAAACCATTTTTGTAATTTGATTTAATCTACATTGATATATAGGTAATCCCCGGGTTATGAGCGTTCCTTTAGCGAACATTCGAAGTTACGCAATAAGCGCCCCCTAGCATTTGCAAACAAGGCCTGAAACTACAAAATTTGCAGTACCACGGCAGTTGTTTGCCCTTACGAACAACCACAGGGGCTCTGCAAAATTCATTCTTCATGTTGCCAGCCCAAATGGAGCTTCTGAGGTGCAGCTCCACCCCTCAGAAGCTCCATTTGAGCAGCCAGAGGCCTCGCTTGGCATGTTGCTGGCCGAAATGGAGCTTCTGAGGAGCAGAGCTGGTCCTCATTGCAAGCCATTTCAGCCTGCAATGGGCCAAGGGAGGCCCATGGAGGGCTGAATGGAACTGCAGAGGGGCACATCTGTCTGAGAGGCTGGAGAGAAGACTTCTTGCTAAATCTTCACAAGGTAAGTGCCCCAGTGTGACAGGTTGGGAGGGGGGGAGGAAGCAATTGTGGGGATCATGAGGTATTTCAGTGGGTTGGGAAGATCTTGGGTGGTCTTAGGCAAGTGGCCTGTTCCATCAGTAGCCCCCCCCCCCATGGCCTTCCCCACCCTGAAATACCTCATGTGCACTTAATGAGCTTCGTATTCAATTAGCGAATGTGTGAGCAAAAAGAGGGAGTGATTCTGTTCAAGATACAAGATTCACTTTCACAAATCCTCGGGTTACTAATGGAATGGGCAGACTCCATTACATTCATAACTCTACCTGCATAAAGATAAAGTGAAGGGTTTTTTTTTCTAATGGAACGGTTTCTTTTAATCTTCTCTTACATTGCTCTGCAAACTTTTCCATGCAATACTTGTATTTGTAGATTACAAATAAACATTATTTGCAATTTCTATTATGTTTCTTTTCACTTTCTTTTCAAAAGAAAAGAAAAGGGAGTTGACTATGATATGAGTCCCCATGAGCAAGGTGAATTACTTAGGGCAGGCATGATGAAGAGAAAGCCAGATAATATTGCTTAAATGATGGGACCTGCCTACCCTGTCCACTCTGTTGGGTGTTGTCAGATCTTATGTGCCTTCAAGAACCGAGGTCAGTCTCTAGGGAGACTTTATTAAGGTAGAAAAATGTGTACTATTCTTCTTCATGTAAACTAATCCAGAAATGGAAGGAATTATTAGAAGCCCAGCATCCTGATGGTTCAACCATTAACAGATACATAGAGATAAATTCAGTCTCCACACTATGCCAAAGCAAACAAGAACCTGAGAAAGAACAAGCTTGGGTGATCTTTCCCACCCAGATCAACAATAGTTAGATAAGCAAGGACCAATACACTAGGCAAAGAAGATCCACTATAGCTAACCAAACCAGGTCTGCCAATCAGATACAGGCAAATTACTGCGACCCACCTTCCCATATCAAATTACTGAGAAAGTTACCTTGATTGGTATTGAAAAGTCTACACAAAGAAATACAAGTTCAGAAAATATCACAAGTTCAAAAACGCGCTTTCTGAATCGAACAAACTGGAAGGTCCTTTGACCTAAGATAACCGTTTAATCTGTCTCCAGAATGTAAAGTTAAAACTGGCATCCTGGGATTGCCTATTTCTGCATAAATGATGAATTAGGGAGATAAACTGTCTTCAATCATCAACCTTTATTACCATCAAAGAGGATAGTGTACAAAAAATTTAAAAACATACAAAATGCAAAAATAAAATTACATAAAAACTAAAAACTGTAAAGACCACAATCTAAAACAAAAATCTTTTTAAAAGTCTAAAAATAAAAACAAAACAATAAATGGACAAAAATCAACCACAACCTAAATCTTAATAAATAAATATAAAACGGTCTTCAAGTAACCATAATGCTTATTAGACTTATTTCTATTGCTTCAGAATCAGTGGGTCAAAACTACAAGAAAATAAATCTAGAGTAGTTGCCAAGAGAAGTCTCTTGACTATATGAGTACTAGTGGAATAAGTTGCCACATGAAGTAGTGAATTGTCCTTCACTGAAGGTTGTCAAGAAGATTCTGGATGGTTATCTGTCAGAAAGGCTGTAAGGGATCCTGATTTATAAAAATTGGGATAAGAATCTCTTATTACTTTCCAACTTCTTTCTAAATATTCTGGAGTTTGCGAAGTATATAGTATATAGCTTTGCCTTCTCTAAATGTTTATAAAATAGTTAAAAGTGGAAAGTAATTTAACAGAAATGGGATATAAATGTAAGTTCATATCTATAATTAGTAATGGCAGAAGCACCAATTAGCACTAATAATGGATTAGATACTGTTTGCTTTAATGATATAGATGGACCCAACAAAAATACAACAAATATTATTATATTCTTCCAAGTTCTACATATAGAGAATTTAACCAGGTGAGGAAATGAGGAAATCACACCTGATTGATTTACAAAAGCTCTCCAGTCACAAGACATAAGGGAAGCAATATTGGATTTGTTAATATATCACAAATCATTGTAGAATTCAGCATTGGTTGCTATATTTCTCTGTCAGAAACAGAAATGTTAAGCATTTTTAGTGTGGTGAAGTTTTATGAAACTTGAGAAGATGTAACTTTGAATGCTTCCCTGAAAGGCATTACTATAAGAACACCTTAAATCAGGGGTGTCAAACTCACATCATCACGGTGGCATTATGTGACGTATTGGGACTTTCCCCCCTTCACTAAATCAGGCATAGGCATGGCCAGCATGTGACACACTTGGTCTGCGGGCTGGGAGTTTGATAGCCCTACCGTAGATGTATTATATTATTGCATTGCTTTTTTTTCAATTTTTTGTTTTATTCTTTTTTCTGAGGAAGATACAACTTCCAGGACTTAAGTGTGACTCTAGGGTGTGAAAACTAATCTTCTTTATGAAGCAGCAAGTCACATTTCATTCTTGGTCTCATCAGATCTGCTTACATTTCTGCAATTTCCAAACAAATAAATGATTTGTTAGCTCCGTTACTCATCTTTCCACCAGAAGCTTATGGCAACATGCATAGCAGCTGGGGTGTCTTCTGGGCATGGTTAAAAAAAAGTCAAGGAGGTAGGCATGATGGTACAATTGAAGCTCCATCATTTTTAAGTGTGTTGCATGTACAACATACATTCGAAAAATCAATCTTCGATCCACCCTTGCTGTCCTTATCTTGATAATTTTTGAAAATGCCTTATTGATGACCTTGCATATCTATCTATCTATCTATCTATCTATCTATCTATCTATCTATCTATCTATCCATCCATCCATCCATCCATCCATCCATCCATCCAATTAATTTAAAGACATGTTTTCCTTCATTAATTCATCCATCCATCCATCCATCCATCCATCCATCCAATCAATCTCTATAGCCTCCCAACTCAACGAAGTACCTATCTTCCTCATAGACTCTTCACAAACCTAGGAGGTCAATTGAACTGAAAGAGAGTGAAGATAGCAGATGGTAGACTTGAATTTGGCTTTTCCAGCTCCCAAACCCATCACTTAACCATTTCACCTTATAGTATACAATTTTTAATTGATTTGGCAGATCAATTTTAGGAGTTATAGAAAAAGATGTAAAACAACCCTGCCATACAGAGGGTGAAGTTGTCTGCTTCATTGACCTCAAACCAAAGGGATGGAACAGATAAAGCAGACAACTGGTATCTGATGGTGAAATATGAAAGGAAGAACCACTTTCACTATCAGGGCTTCCAATCTTTAATTCTGTGTATCTCTGATCAGTACTACTGATGTTTGTGAGTCATACAAGAATCCTCATCTCCAACTGAGAACTTATCTGGGCTCACAGTGACTTTACAGAAGTTAGAAATTGCTGTAGACAGTAATTTAAAGCAAGAATTAGATTGGAAAATACACAAAGCCAAGTTCTGCTTTGTTTTCAGCTGAAATTGCAGATAGAATGGCTAGGGGCCAGTCACTGTTAAGGGCGGGACTGAGACCTCTCTGGTTCCAGTTGCCCAATGTCAGTGTACTCTCTTGGTGCCAGATTGCAGTAAATGAATGGATTTGTATTTGCAATGCTGTATTTGGTTAGTGCTCCAAGGCATTTGTTGGTTGGCATTGATGCTGATGCCTCCGGCTTCTTTTGTTCTTTCTCCTTTCCCAACATCTCTGTTCTTTTTGATGAACTTGCTGTAGGCAGAAAGCCTCTTGACATGATGCTAACTAATCTTACCCTAACCATGCTCTGTATTTTTTGTAGCACCACCAAAATTGCATCTCTGGGTTATCAAAGCAATGCTGTCATTGATATGATTAATACTCTGTGACAATATGATTATTATTGCTTTAAGCAGTCAGGATGTGAGGGCAATCTGGTTGCGACATCTGTTACCCTATTGATTGCCAAGGTTGATTCAGCTGATCTGGCTGGCTTCCCCTTTCTCCTTCATTGCTCCATGTACGTCCCTCCCAAAGCTGTGTGCTCGGTGGAAGAAGATGACCATCCCAGATAGGAGGAGTGTACCGATCTTCAGTCACAGGTATACGATAGCTTTTTAAGCATTCAGGAATAAATTTTCAACTAAAGAAAATAACATTTTGGTAAGAACAATACATTTTTCTGTTATTAACTTTTTCCAAAATGTCTCAACTACCACCTGTATCAAATTTGTTCATTTCATTAGGACAAGAAACTTACATTTTTTTTAAATTCTAAAGCATTCAAAATAATATTAAATTTTTGAATGGGGTGAGGATGATGATATGCATCATGCAAACCAATCTTTTGCTTATCTGTATTGTTTCTTTGATTAATATGAGCATTAAAATTATGAGTAGGCTTGGGAAGCTTATCTGAAATGGAATCACTTGGCTTTTCAAAGAGTAACCAGGTTTGTGTAAAAGCTAATTCATTTTCTCCTTTGGCAACTGATTTTAATGTTTAATCATGTTATGCTAAGGCTTTCTATCTAATTTGAATTGCAATATCTTGGCGCCTTAATAGGGCGGTTCATACTATGTAAGTAATTCAAAGAAGCAGATCATAGGTAGGTATTTGTTTTCTCATTTGTGACACTTTACCTCTTAGCAATATAGGCTTGTTCATACAAAGCTTACAAATTGCTTAAGAGAGGGGATGAGCACTGCTATAGTTTGAGCTCTGAGGGAAGGCACAGAGACCATGCCAGTTGGAACAACTGCTTTTATTAACTACTAACAGCAAACGAACAACACTTTAACCTGACAGCTCTTATATAGTCAAGCTGTCAAAACAGTTAACCAATGGGAAGCCTGGAATCTTCCTGCCAGAGTGCAGTTGCGTCTGGATCAATCAGAACTTGCCAATTACTTAACTGACATTCCTGGCCATAGTCATGGCAACGTAGCACTACTTCCCCCCGGATTGCGCAGACGTAGGTGGGTTTCCGGTGCGTCCTTCCTGAGTGTCTTAGTTCTGGGTTGGCTGCCGGGGAAGGAGGTTGTGCTGACTCCACCTCTGCTGTTGGTGTTTGCTGGTCGAGGCCTTTGGAGATTCTGTCCTCGCTGGACTACGGGAAATAACAGGTACATGTCCGACGAGAATGAGGCGGGTGTAGAAGTGAGGTTGTCTCAGATGAATTGAAGTCTGGCCGGCAGGCAGCAGAGATGGGCAGGTTTGGAACTGCCTTCCCGCTAAGCACAGCGGGCTGAGCTAATTGTGTGGGTTGCATGTCATGGCACTGCATCTGGTCCACATGGCGGTGCCACTGTCGTCCATCTTGTAACTGGACCCTATAAGAACATGGGCCAGTTACTTGAATGATATGTCCCTCAACCCACTTCGGGTCTGCTATGAAATTTTGTGCAAATACCCTATCCCCTATTCCAAAGGTACGGGTATGTCCAAACGGCTCAGGAGGGGAGTCTGCGTGATAGATTGGATGCAATCGGTCCAGTAAAGTGTAGAGACGCTGGCCCATTAAAAGTTCTGCCGGACTTTCCCCCAAGTTGGGCATGGTATAGTGTGTTGGGCCAGTAAGTATTGATTAATTTTCTGTTCCCACTGGCCAGGGCCCATGCGCTGTAGGGCCTCCTTAGCAGATCGGACAGCCGATTCTGCCTGCCCATTGCTAGATGAATGATAGGGAAGCGACCAATGCGTGTCTAATACCCAGACTGGACAGGAAGGCCTGGAAAACTGCAGATGTCAATTGTGGCCCGTTATCAGACACTATGGTGTCCGGTAAGCTGTGTGTGGCAAAAAGGCACCACAATTATCTTGCGGTGACCTCTGATGTGGTAGTATGCATGGTAGATATTTCTACCTACTTTGAAAAAGCATCTACCACTATCAGAAAATTGTGTCCGTTCACTGGGCCAGCAAAATCTAAATGCAAGTGGGCCCATGGCCCCTTGGGCAGTTCCCATGTCCTGGCAGGGGCTGCTGGAGGATTAGGTTGAGATAACTGACCTGGTTGACATTCCACCACCCAGATAGTTATTTCTGCATCTAATTTGGGCCACCAGACGTAGCTGCGGCCTAAAGCCTTCATTCTGCTACTCCTGGGTGCCCTTCATGGAGGTGGTGCAATATGGGAGTACGAAGAGATGGGGACACCACAACCCTCTTGTTGCCTTGTTTCATCCTAGTTAGATCCCTGTGCTACGTTGGTAAGATACTTTTTACCCATTACTGGAATATTCTGGCTACTGTACTGTACCATTTAATATTTTTTTTCTTAGGGAAAATATTTCTGTTGAAAAAAAAATTGGACTAGCAAACCCCACAATATTATTTACTTACTGTAAATCTATAGCCTGCTTTTAAAATTATAGAATACTCAAGTAGGCTAACAGTGGAATGCTCATACGGTCTTGACCATATTCCCTGCTCCCCAAAAGACAAACATAATCAAAATCAAAATAAGTAATTAAAGCTACACAAAACAATATTATTGTATGAAAGCTGCTGAAACCACTAACAGAGTCTCAGTTGAGCAGCAAGACTGGAGGCTAAATATGTCGATAGGGTGTATTGCATAGCCTGGGAGCTATATATTTAAAAATTCTAACCAAACCTTAAAAGAGCCAATATTACAAGAACCTCCATAATAAAGAAGCAGTCACCAAAAAGGAAACTTCTTTGTGGGGACTAACCTGACCATTCTAGTGTTACACCAAAATGATTCATGTGACAATAGCAGTGACGTGCAGTCAGGGGAGGCAGGGGAGGCAAAGCCTCACCACTGTCATCATGAAAAGAAAAAAAAATGTAAAAGGAAAAAGGCTGAGGTAGTTGCTGCCAGAGTCACAGTGGATAACTCTGCTTAGTGCTTAACTGTTTAAAAAAGCCTCTAAAAAAGTGCCCTCTTCAGGAGGAGGCGAGAGAACCATGTACCTCCTTTAGTCTATCTTTATGATCACTTGAGCAGAGTTAAGCAAGGGTTAAAAGGCAAAAAATTCCTTATGTAGAGGAGACACGTGGTTCTCTCACTTCCTCCTGTAGAGGGCACTTTTTTTAGAGGCTTTTTTGAAACAGCTAAGCAGAGTCATCCATTGAAGACTCTGGCAGCAGCTAATCCAGTCTTACTTCAGCAGCTCTTGCCTTTTTCTTTTTACCTTTTTTACATTTACATCATGGCAGACAAGAGCAGAGTTGAAATCCTCTGTGACACAGCTGGAAAAGGTATGTGGGTCGGAGGGAGAGGGGAGAAATTCAAAATTAATGTAATTTGTAAGTATTGTATTATTGTAAGTAATTTTTGTATCTGTGTGTTTTACCCGCCTCTGTTGGTGTGTGGGCTGGCACTTTATTTCCCAGTCCCGGGGCACCTTTCCGCTGTTGGCCAAGCTCCTGCTCTCCCCGCAAAAAACAACCTCACCGCCGCCTCTCTCTATTCCCTTTGCCCGCTGTCGGTTAAGAACAAAGCCCACGGTGGGGAAGCTGCTTGTTTGTCTGTCTGGGATTCTTTGGTGTGTGTGTTTGTGTGTGTGTATGTGTGTGTGTGTGTATGGCGGACATACCGCTGGAGCTGCCAAAAGCCTCTTTCTTGACAGTGCTTTCAAGAAAGAGGCTTTTGGCCGCTCTGGCGGTATGTCCGCCATTAGAGGTGGAGCGGCCAAAAGCCTCTTTCTTGAAAGCGCTGTCAAGAAAGAGGCTTTTGGCCACTCCTGGCGGTATGTCTGCCATTAAAATGGCCAATTAATGGATTAAGATCTCTTGAATTGACAGCAGACCTCTTTCTTGACAGCAGCCAAAAGCCGCTTTCTTTCTTTTTGCCTTACCAGCCATAAACCTCACCGCACATCACTGGACAATAGGTATATAATGGTAATCAACAGTACCATAAACTATGATAAAATTGAATTGGATTGGTACATAGATGATGCGCACAATTAATGTTATGTACTTTCTAAATCCTAGATTACAATAATAATCTGAGCATGGGGTAAGGACAAACATCATCCTTACTAGGTCAATGTACTTCAGTGGCCACAGTTGATATACCAATGTAATCTGTAGGAATATCCCCCAAGATGGAGCAAACTTCTGAGCATCTGAAGACAAAGCTAGGCTGGAGAGACTCTCTCTTGTTTTTTTTTTCCTTTCAGAAGAATTGTAAGCCCACCCAGAGTCAAAAATGCCAATTTGAATCTGTTTCTCAGAAACATTTCCATTTTATCTGGGTTTATGTTCAGTTTATTGATTCTTATTCAGATTGTTGGTTTATTATTCCAAGATGTTTGTTTAGGATAGCTACAGCCACCTCAGATAACAGAATAACAGAGTTGGAAGGAACCTCGGAAGTCTTCTAGTCTAACCCCCTGCACAGGAAGAGAACCTTATACCATTTCAGACAAATGGTTGTCCAATATCTTCTTAAAAATCTCCAGTGTTGGAGCACCCACAACTTCTGGAGGCAAATCATTTCACTGATTCTGATTCCACTGGTTCTAACTGTCAGGAAATTTCTTCTTAGTGCTAGGTTGCTTCTCTCCTTGATTAGTTTCAATTCATTGCTTTTTGTCCTGCCTTCAGGTGCTTTGATGAGCTAGGAGTGGAAAATGTAATTGGAGACCTATGTAAGAGTGGTATCTCACTCCAAGCCTGGATCGTTCAAATGGTTACAGAAAGCTAAGCTATTAGGATTTCTGGATAATGCCAAAGGACAATAATAGCCACAGCAAGCAGATATTCCCCAGCACCACATTCTCTGAGGTAAGATTTAAACTGCTATGGAATGGTTCTTCCTAAGTCTATCCATTCCTAGCATTGTATATACAGGTCTTCGTGTATATCATCAGCCATAACTGTTTCACTACCAAACACAGCCATACTATAATCTGTTTCTTTCAAGGGTTGTTACAGATGGGATGTCAATCACTGATCTCTCAAATTGAGAATTCAGACTGCATGATAATTATTCTACCTGTCAAACATCTTAGGGATTTCACATCTTCCACATGGGACAAGCTATTGTTTCGTGCTTAATTTCTTACTCCATCTGTCAAGGCAATGAGCCAAAAAGAGTGCCAGAATAATAGAATTATTATAGATAGATACTGGCATTCATTAAATATTAAAAATGTAAAGTACAAGTCATATACAGAAAGGAAAACAATCCATTCATCAATGTGGTTCACTTTACTAAAATTGACATGATATTGAGAAGATTAACATGGCTCTGGTGGCCAGAAAGCAGAAAGTTATTTTAAGTTCTTTTTTTTTTTTAAAAAAAGATCTTTTAAAAAAAGATCTATAAGATGACCTTCAGTAGATGCAATACTGACAGAGATGTATTTTACACATGTGGGTGTCGGTACGTGTGTGCACTCACAATTCAGCACTACCATAATTAGGACCAGCCATGGATTCTAATAGATATCAGTTTGATTAGTCCACCATTTCTATAGGGTTACACAGTCAAAATATTGAAGAAAACCAGAACTGATTCTGATTTTATAGGTTGGCTGAAGATACTTGGGAGTGATTGAATCCATAGCCTGATTCATTCCTGATTCGGTGCCAAAGCTCTTTAGGAGTCTCAGCGGATACCTGTCATTTTGCCAGTAAACTCCCTATAAAAATTCCACCCATCTCTGAAGTTGAACCATTAGGTTAGTGGGCCCAGTGAATCTTCTCTGCCAAAACTCTTGGTCTCTCGCCTGTTATTTTATTAGTTGTGAGAAGTTATGAAAATAGAATATTGTGGATGGTCATGGATAACAATACACAATGTTTACACCACAGATTTGTCTAATAAACATTCTGAGCTAAGAGTGTTTTGTGGTTCCTTGAAGGAATCCTCTATGGGGTAACCACATTTTTATGATATAGTCTATTTTTAAAATAAATGTTTATTGAAAGTTTTACCAAGAGCATAACAACTAATACAAACAAAAAATAAAAGCAGAAATGAGAGGGGTGGGAGACAAAAATGCAGAAGAATAAAATAAAATAAAAAGAAGCGTCCAATTTTCTTTACAATCAAATATAAGTATAATTACAACTACCTCTTACTCTATGATTACAAAAGAAAACTCACTCTTTTCAATTATCTAGCTTTTTCCTAGCCATTAAAACCACAAAACATAAGTGCATTTTTTTCCATTTTATTTTTAAAAAATCTATAAAGAATTTCCAGTCAACCATACATGCAAATATTTTTTTTAAAATCAAAGAAGCTAACTTACTCATCTCTGCATGTTTTTCACAAAAGATTCCTCCCTTATAGGTATTGTCAATGTAGTAATTTCACTGTAATTGTCATACATACAAACAACTTTGTCTTGATTCTTGACTAGTTGCCCATTCGTCCATTAGTATTTAGCAGGTTCTGACCAGTTCTATAGAACCGATAGCGGAAATTTTGAGTAGTTCAGAGAACTGATAAATACCACCTTTGACTACCCCTGCCCCCATCTATTCTTTGCTTCCCGAGTCCCAGCTGATCAGGAGGAAATAGAAATTTTACAGTATCGTATCCTTCCCCTGCCACACCCACCAAGACATGCCACATCCATCAAGCCACACACACAGAACAGTAGTAAAGTAATTTAAATCCCACCACTGCATTAGTCCCATGACACTGTATATATTCTGTCAAAACTGATGAGTTTCCCTATTCAAGATATAATGCTCTTCTATAAACATGTTTCCCTCACTATTTTGATTATTCTCAACTATCTGATTATTATTTTCTTCATGTAACGGTATATTGGTACTCCTTGACTTACGACCACAATTCAGCCCAAAATGTATGTTGCTAAATGAGAAATTTGTTAAGTCAGTTTTGCCCCATTTTTGCCCACATTTGTTAAGTGAATCACTGCAGATGTTCAATGAGTAGCACCATTGTTAAGTGAATCTGGCTTCCTCATTGACTTTGTTTTCTAGAACTCACAAAAAGTGATCACATGACCCTGGGACACTGCAGCGATCATAAATATGAACCACTTGTCAAGTATCCAAATGTAAATCACATGACCTTGGAAATGTTGAAATGGTGATAAGTCACTTTTTTCTGTGCTGCTGTAACCTCTTGCTTGCCTGGCTGCTTTTACAATGAACGGTTGTAAATTGACAACGACCTGAATTGATATTTTAGAAAAGAAATGTGATAAAGGGAAATGTAGTGAAAGTACAGATGAAGAGCCAAGGTGGTGCAGTGGTTAAATGCAGCACTGCAGGCTACTGCTAGATCAGCAGGTCAGCGGTTCAAATCTCACCGGCTCAGGGTTGACTCAGCCTTCCATCCTTCCGAGGTGGGTAAAATGAGGACCCAGATTGTTGGGGGCAATATGCTGACTCTCTGTAAACCGCTTAGAGAGGCCTGAAAGGCCTATGAAGCGGTATATAAGTCTACTGCTATTGAAGTTCCTTTAAAAAAGCCAGTTTTGTTAACCCCACCCTGCCCACAAAATAGAAAAAGAAAAAATATGAGACAGGTCCTTTTTATGCTTGTTATACAATCCAACCTGGCCTTCATCTAACTACCATATTTTTCAGAGTATAAGGCGCAGTGGAGTATAAGACACACCAAGATTTTGAAGAGATAAATTAAAAAAAAGTTTTTGCACTCTGCAGACTTCCCAAACCCTCTGCACACCTCATTTTTTTTTGTGAAAAATGGGGCATGCAGAGAATTTGAGAGGCCTGTAAGGTGCTCCTAGGGGCTGGGGAAGGGCAAAAACGAGCAAAAAATGGTCCTTTTTTTTTTTGCAAAAGCAGGCCCGGTTTTTTTTGCCCAAAAGGGGCATGCATAGCCTTTAGGAGGCTTGTAGAGTGCTCCTGGGGGGGTGGGGAAAAAACAAGCAAAAAATGACCCTTTTTTGCTTGTTTTTGCCCTCCCCAGCCCCAGGAGCACTTTGCAGGCATCCCAAACCCTCTGTACGTCCATTTTTGAAAAGGGGGTGGGGTTTTGGGAGGCCAAAAATGCTGTATTCAGTATATAAGATGCACCCAGATTTTCACCCTCTTTTTTGGGGAAAAAAGGTGCATCTTATACTCTGAAAAATACGATAGTTACAACTGATTTATTGTAATTGCTAGGTTATAACTAAATATTAATTTCCTTTTCGTATTTACTCATGCTTATTATTTTTATATGATTGCCGTTTGGCTTTTAATTGTAAAAGCAGCCAGGCAATCAAGAAGAAAGAGCTTCATCAACATGGAATACCAAAATGTTTTTCTTCTGGGAATATTGAAACCTCAAAATAATATTGTCATTTTTTGGTTGAAGGACGAGGATCAGAGATGGCATCCTGCCGTTCAGGTGAACTGGTAGTGGTGGTTGCAGGAAGCTCTGCCCATCCACCCAGACATCATCACGGACACTCTGCACATGCACAGAAGGTTCCTTGCATGCACAGAAGTGCTGTGCGTGGGCTCCCAGTTTTGAACTGGTTGGGAAGGTAAGAGAAAACCATTACCGTTGAGGATTCTGTTGAAAACTTATGGACTCATCGAAATATACTTGTCTTTCCATTAAGCTGAGTCAGATATACAGTACGGCAGTGAAGCACTGCATAATCAGTTTTGTTGAACTGCAGAATGCTATTGAGTTTCATTGATATTTCCAAAAGGATATGGGCAATTCTTTCCTTGGCAAAAATTCCCTTGCTACAGCTGGTCAGAATCTTTGAAGTCTAAATCCAGAGGCTTCACTTGTAATTGTTCAAGCTTCTAAAATGATACTAATAAAAGACAGGGGAGGGGGAAGAGAGAGAGGAATGTGATTTATTTGGTTATAGATAGGAAGTGCTTTAACAATAAGAAATAATTAAAATGATAAGGATACACTGTTGCCCTTATATTAGGATATATTGATTTTATTTTATAAACTTTCAGAGCTGCCATTCATGGAGGAAAATTCTTACTCTTATCTAAGGGAAAAAAGTTTGTTTGTTTAGCAACATTCCTTGCAACCTTATGCATATTATATATATGCATATATATTACGTATGTATGTATGTATGTATGTATGTATGTATGTATGTATGTATGTATGTATGTAATCTGGATCTAAAACATTGTAAAGGGATTCTGAGTCTCAATAGGGAGCTGAAGTATAACTGGTAAAGAAGGAGGAGGAAGAAGAGTCAGAAAGGGAAAAATGTTGTTTTCAATAGTTTGCAGTTAGACGGTAATCTTAGATACCAGATCAGGTGTCATTTTGTTATGCCAAATTAGACATAACTAATGTGTACCATACTGACAGAGATGGAAGACTGTTATGGTCATTATATACATTCACATGCAATTAATCATTCATAATCTTAGTACCTGGCAAGTTTTTTAACACATAAAACAATTTTCTAAGGTAAGAGAAAAGGTAACTTTAAATTTAAATTTATGCTCTGTTATTAATCTAAATAATTTAATATTAACAATATTTCTGATAGTTGGTTAAAAACCTTACTGTGCTTAACTTCAGACTTTCTGACCAATATATATGTATCTCTGATTGTCATGTTGATTAAGCATGCCTACTAATGACAGTATAAAGCAAATTAATGTTCATTTGATTTATTTTTTTGTGGAATCAAACAAATATAGACTAGGCCTTTTCCCACACCTTGTTCTTATTAAAAAATATTTAGCCTAAAGCTTTCTTTTAGATTTCTTTCTCTGAAAGAAATCTTTACAGTATATGCAATATTTAAAGTATATGCAGAAATATTTGTAAATAAATATTTACAGCATATGCAATTTCAGAACCATTCTATTTTGTCCAAAATGATAGTTATCCCTCATCTCATTATCCTGAATCTTTTTCACAGAAACAAATGAACTGAAACAGTTGATATTACTGTATATTTTTGTTAAATTAAAAAAATATATTCTTCAGCAGACATATATGATTGACACAGCATTCCTAATCCTAACCAAAGAGCTGAATAAGATAGCACAGCTGTTAAGTTCCTCTTTTAGCAGATCCCAAAAGATATTGCCATTAAAGTTTCCTGTATCAAGCTGTAATAGCAAAAGTGTGTACTAATTCAACATTTGCAGTCATCAGAGTTAGGTGGAGTTTCTCTTTGTTCTTTTTTTTAAAAACAGTTGCCATAATATGGGCAAAGAATCAGTTTGGTCTTTTGGTTAAGGCATCAAGTTAGAAACCAGACACTGTGAATTTTACTTCCACTTTAGGTACCAAATTATCTTCAGGTACCAAATCTTCTTTCTCTCTGCACTAAGGAAGAAAGCAATTGCAAGCCACTTCCAAAATCTTGCTAAGAAAACTGAGAGGGATTGGTCCAGACCAGGGGTGGGTTTCTGCAGAGACTACTGCCAGTTTGCTCAGGGACGCGCTGCACACGCTTGATGCGCTTGATGCACTTGATGCACACTACAGCTAAAATTGGTCTGCACATGCCCAGAAGCAAAAAAACAAAAGAGAACTGGTTGAGGGCATGGGAGGCCTGGGTTACTGCCAGTTCCAGTGACCCAGACCGCCATGTTACTACCGATTTGGCCAAACTAGTCCGAACCGGTAGGAACGCACCACTGGTCCAGACAGTGGCCATGAGTCAACACTGACTCAAAGGCACCAAAAACAAAAACCAACATCCCACCCCACCTCAAAATAAAGAAAATCAGAATAATATACAAAATCTGTTTAATAAAATAACGAGAAAAAGAAAGGAAAAGAAACCTATACTGTCTGTATGTAGGCACACACAAACACACAACTGGAACTGGTGAGTTTTATATATATGTATTTGATGTTGGAAAGGGAACATTACTGTCCCCCATACCTTTTACTTATTTATTTTGAATTTGGAAAGGAGGAAGAACATGATGAATTATCACGTACAATTTTGTTTATTTATTTATTAAATTTACATGCTACCTTATTTCACTGTTAAGGAAACTCTGGATGGCTCACAGATCATTAAAAAAAATGGGAAAAGAGTTAAAATGTTAAAACTAGGCAAATAAAAAAATTAAACTATGCAAAAAAAAAAAAAACCTAACTACCCAGGAAATAGATGGTATAGGGATGAGGATTACCCTGTCAACCACCTCCAGTTGTGAGCCCTAAATCAACCCAACAAAACCAAGTTTTAATGCTCTTCCAGAAGGCCAAAGGGTGTGTGTGTGCTCTCACCTCCAGTGATAGAAAGTGTCCCTGGGTTGGGGGGTCTCTTTGACCCTGCACACCAGAATTCCTTGGCAGATGAAGTTGGTAGCAGGCTTCTTCTACTGGCGCAAGTGAGGTGGGCTAGTCCCATTGAGGTGAGACAGTTCCTCAGATATCAGCCACAAGAAACCAGGAGCCAGGATAAAATTCAAAAACACAGCAAATGTATTCCATGCAGCCTATACACTGCAACCTATGCTCTACTAACAGTTGCTGTGATAAGAGTAAATGAATTTCAAGGTGGCTGAATTAAATTGTCTCTTGAGGGTGTAGGGATTCCAGACTGATAATATGTTTGACCCCACCCTTGGGCTCAGCCTGATCATCTCCTACAATGTTCCTTCAGCAACATTTAGAAAATTTCCTACAGGCTCATAGGAATAATTAACCTTCTATTCATACTGATATTTTAATCCAGCTAGTTCAAATTATTAATACTGACAAAGGAAGAATTTCACCCAGAAATAATTATTCCAAGTTAATATATAACAAACAGCAAAACCTCAACCCCCCCTACAAATTTCCATAGACATTGTAGATTGGAAGTATATCTCCTGTTAAATAACTAGATAGTTTTCTACTATGTGGTAAAACCTCTTTCATTTAAGTCATAAACTATGATTTACAAAGCACAATGATGGATTCATATGTTACATACAATCAAAACATAAATTGCATTATGGCATATGATGTGATGTTATGATTCCTGCTGAGATCATGCATGAGATTCATTACTGAGTTGAAATTATGACTGGAGATTATGACTCAAGCTTTTTCTTAATAATGGGTTTTTATCAGCTTGACCAAGATAAAAAGTTTGTGAGAAGTCTACTGTGATTGTTCAGCAAAATAAAAATGATTATGACTTTTTTAGTTTGATTCCAACACTGCATTCTATCCACAAGCTGAGGAAGAGGCAGAAACAATCAAACAAACAAACAGTGGGAGAACCTATTATGAGTGTCATAGATCAGGTCCTACTGTTCATTTTTTGGGCATGTTGCTTAAGTGTCTCTTGATCAGTGTTTCTCAAGTTTGGAAACTTGAAGATGTGTGTTCTTCAACTCTCAGAATGTTGTTTGGGGAATTCTGGGAGTTGAAGTCCACACATCGTCAAGCTGCCAAGGTTGAGAAACACTAGAGAGAGAGATAGAGAGAGAGAGGAGGGGGGGAGATTTGACACAGACTGGGAAGTCCTGGAATGTGGAGAATTTGGTGACTTGACACAGGATTTATTGTACTGCCTCTGCAACTCTAGAAGTCAGCCTAATGTAATCTAAGAAGTACTACTTGTTTGAGCTATGGCTAATTTATATTTTGCAGCTAATTTGTAAGGCAACAACAACAGCACTGATGCATTGAGGTTGCATAAACTTTTTTCTCTGAAATAGGAGAGCAGGAACTGCTTTTTTTTTTTTTTTTTACTGCTGCTTCCCCCTTTATCTTGTTGTTGTGGAAACTCAGTCCAGCAACTCTTGTGTTTATATATTCACCATGTTTATTGACCTGGGAGCAAAGTGGAAATGAGCCAGAATTTCAGGGGAAAAAAGAGCCCTTTGTGTCTTTAGTTAGAATGCTATATTTGGGTCAAACACGCAGCCAGAAATTCCCTGTGATAGATGCAATTCATCTGCAAAAATTTAATAATGTCTTGGAAATCCTGGAGGTCATGAACCGGTGCATGAACTGATGATTGTTTTCCTCCCCAGGAGATGGTGAAAACGAGGCTGTGCAAGAAAAAAGGTGTAGAAGCCAATTCAGTTCCCTGCAGAGTGCCAGCTATGCTGCTTTTCTGGATAAATCTGTATTGGATTATGGCTACATGGAAAGATTTTTAGAATCAACATTTATACTATTACATTTTTATTTTGCTTTTTCTGCAGAACGAAGGAGAGGATTTGTAACACATATTTTCAGCCTCAAACAGAAGAAGGGTGGGGGTGGGAGATAAGGCCAGAATTTTGGGCTCTCCCCTTCCATTTTGTGTGCTTGAAATTCTGGGATTTTTTTAAACATTAAGGTGCACTATTTTGGTTTTTATTTAAAATATATATACAAAAAATGTTCTTGTGTCAAAAAATCAGTGGCTTTTTTCACCAGATTTTGGTGGTTCATGTATTCAAGTTTCAATAAAGAACTCCTTACTTCTACATTGGGAAATACACATAATACCATTGCCATCTTCATGAGAACCCTGGGAAATGATGACAGATCCACAGTTGTGCCATGGTTAAGACAGGATTCAAACTTAACTTCTTTATCCCTGACTTTATGGTTTTCTTTATACCAATTCACAGCATTGACCAATTAAATATAGAACACAGGTAATTTTCAGATTGCAACCATTAATTTAGCAACTGTTCCAAAATTACAATGGCACTAAAAAGTGACTTATGACTGGTCCTTACACTTATGACTGTCCTAGCAGCCCCCCGGTCAGGTGATCTAAATTTGGGGACTTGGCAACCAGCATGTATTCATGCACGGGCGAAGCAAAGTGAACTGGTAGCAGACTTCAGAGCAGTTCAGCCAGGCTCTAATTTTTGTTACTGGTTCATAACTGAGACCGTGCACGGCCGCAGGCCCACTTACTTCACTCACGCACAGCACTTCTGCATATGCACAGAGCATCTGTGATGACAATTGGGTGGGTGGGTGGAGCATCCTGCTGCCACCACTACCAGTTTGCCTGAACCAGGGCGAACTGGCAGAATATCACCTCTGATTTCACCCCTGGTTTAACTAATCCTGAGAACTATAAATCTGGACGTTAATCTTCATGATCTCTCTGCCTTCTATGAATAAGCCAGATTCAATGCTAGTCTTCCATAAAAATTGACCTCTGGCAGCTTTCTTCTATCAGAGGACTAGGGGTAAAATGCTACCAGTTCGCACAGGTTTGCGTTAACCAGTAGGGATGATTGTCATTGGTTCCATGAACCAGCAGTAAAATAAAAGCTTCAAAGGATCGCGCACCCCAGCTGTGAGACGCGTGACCATCGGAAGCTTTGTTTTTTGCTTTTTAAAGCATTTTTTTCCCGAGGGTTTGAGCAAATGGGCAGGAAAAAATGCTTTAAAAAGCAAAAAAAAAAAAAAAAAAAAAGCTTTAACTGTGAGCCGCGTGATTTTCGGAAGCTTCCCCCCCATTAAAGCACTTCCCTGCCTATTTGCCCAAACCGGTAGTAAAAAAACGCTTGAAAAAGTGAAAAAAAAGTTCCCACGATCATGCGGCACAGCTGAGCACACCAAGTCACATGATCCTCCCCACTAAGCCACACCCACTGGTGGCATATTTTTTTTACATTTCACTACTGCAGAGGACTATTGTGAGGTTAAAATGGGAACTTCCATTATTCTGACTTTCTGAGTGAAGGACATGGGTTGTTTTTTTTTACATTCAGAGTCTCCAAAATGTAGAGCTTCTCATAGAACGCCCTTCCTGGGCCAACAATCCCTACTCACGGCCACTCATATCCTAGTCCCCTCCCATTTTGACTATTGCAATATGCTCTACATGGGGCTACCTTGAAAAACATCTGGAAACTCTGGTTGGTGCAAAATGCAGTGATACATGTACATGTATCACTTCTCCTGTGGGAGCTGCCTTGGTTGCCAATTTGCTTCTAGGTGCAATTCCAGATGCTGGTTGCCACGTTTAAAGCCCTTCATGGCTTGAGACCAAGTTATCTGAGGGACCATCTCTTGCTGGACACATCTACCAGACCCACTACAGCAGGGAGGCAAGGAATGTTGTGGGTCTGTATGTTGTATGTTGTATGTTGATTTTATTTATATGCTGCCCTTTTCCCCCGAAGGGGACTCAGGGCGGCTCACAACTCAACCAGGGAAGGGGGGTACAAACAAAAAATTTAAAAATGACACAAAAAACAATGCATAATTAAAACACAACAGTCATACCAATTCGAGCCGGGGGCAACAGTTCTTTAGCCCCAGGCCTGTCGGAACAGCCAGGTTTTAAGGGCTTTGCGGAAGGCCTGGAGGGTGGTGAGGGTTCAAATCTCCACGGGGAGTTCGTTCCAGAGGGTCGGAGCAGCCACAGAGAAGGCTCTCCTCTGGGTAGTCGCCAGTCGACACTGGCCGGTGGATGGAATTCGGAGGAGGCCTAATCTGTGGGATCTAATCGGTCTAGTGGAGGTAATTGGCAGCAGGCGGTCTCTCAAGTACCCAGGTCCAATACCATGAAGGGCTTTATAAGTAACGACTAGCGCCTTGAAGCGTATCCGGAGACCAATAGGCAGCCAGTGCAGCTCGCGGAGGATAGGTGTTACGTGGGTGAACCGAGGTGCACCCACGATCGCTCGCGTGGCTGAATTCTGGACAAGCTGAAGTCGCCGAATGCTCTTCAAGGGCTGCCCCATGTAGAGCATGTTGCAGTAGTCCAGTCTAGAGGTCACAAGGGCACGAGTGACTGTTGTGAGGGCCTCCCGGTTCAGGTAGGGACGCAACTGGTGCACCAGGCGAGCCTGGGCAAATGCCCCCCTGGTCACAGCCGACAGGTGGTGTTCAAAAGTCAGCTGTGGGTCCAGGAGGACTCCCAAATTGCGAACCCTGTCTGAGGGGCGTACTGTTTGACCCCCCAGCCTGAGAGATGGAACACTTGGCCAATTAGTAGGAGGGAAACACACCAGCCACTCGGTCTTATCTGGGTTGAGTACAAGCTTGTTAACCCCCATCCAGTCCCTAACAGCCTCGAGGCCCTGGCACATCACGTCAACTGCTTCACTGAGTTGGCACAGGGCGGACAGATACAGCTGTGTATCGTCCGCATACTGATGGTATTTTATCCCGTGCCGTCGAATGATCTCACCCAGCGGCTTCATGTAGATATTAAACTGGAGGGGGGACAGGACCGATCCCTGCGGCACCCCATAATTCAGGGGCCTAGGGGTCGATCTCTGCCCTCTGACCAACACCGACTGCGACCTGTCCGAGAGGTAAGAGGAGAACCACCGTAGGACAGTGCCTCCCACCCCCACCTTCCGCAGTCGTCGCAGAAGGATACCATGGTCAATGGTATCGAAAGCCACTGAGAGGTCAAGGAGCACTAGGACGGAGGCATAACCTCCATCCCTGGCTCTCCAGATCAATGCGACCAAAGCGGTTTCCATGCTGTAGCCCGGCCTATATCCTGACTGGAAGGGATCTAGATAATCGGTTTCCTCCAAGGACCGCCGGAGCTGAAAGGCTACCACCTTCTCAACAACCTTCCCCACAAAGGGTAGGTTGGAGACTGGATGATAGTTATTTAAAATGGCTGGATCCAGAGATGGCTTCTTCAGAAGGGGTCTCACCACCGCCGCCTTTAGAGCGAGGGGAAAGAACCCCTCCCGAAGGGAGGCGGCAACAACCGCCTGGATCCAGCCCCGTGTCACCTCCCTGCTGTTAGCAACCAGCCAGGAGGGGCACGGGTCCACAGGTGGAGGCACTTGCAGCTCCCATGGCCTTGTCCACGTCCTCAGGGGTAACAGCCTGAAAATCAACCCAGTGATGTCCTGTCAGATTCTCCCCTGGTGCCTCAGCTGGTTCTGCGCAATTGGAGTCCAGGTCCGTGTGAAGCCGAGCAACTTTATCCGCGAGGAATTGGACGTAATCCTCAGCTCTGCCTTGCAAAGGATCGCTCGTATCCCTCCTATTTAGGAGGGAACGGGTTATCCTGAACAAGGCGGCTGGGCGCGACTCAGCGGAAGCAATCAGAGAGGCAATGTGTGTTCTTTTAGTCGTCCTAATTGCCCGAAGGTAAGCTCTGATGCTGGATGTTAAGAGCGCTCGGTCTGACTCGGACTTACTGGATCTCCATCGTTGCTCTAGGCGTCTCTTTCGGCGCTTCATCTCCCGGAGTTCCTCAGTAAACCAAGGAGCCCTCCTGGATCCACTGCCTCGGATCGGCCGTAAAGGCGCAATCCGGTTAAGAGCCCCTGCTGCTGCTGAATTCCAAGCAGCAATCAGAGTCTCCGCCAGACTGCGGACGAGGGTATCAGGAACAACGCCAAGCTCCATCTGAAAGCCCAAAGGGTCCATAAGTCGCCTGGGGTGGAACCACCTAATCAGTTCCTCCTCCCTACAGTGGGGGTTTGGTCTCCGAAAGTCAAGCCTCAGTAGGTAGTGGTCTGACCATGACAGGGGCAAGATCTCACTACCCCTCAAACCAAGATCACAACTCCACTGCTCCGAGAGGAATACGAGGTCAAGCATGTGACCTGCCGAGTGAGTCGGGCCCCGAATTACTTGGGTCAAGCCCATGGCTGTCATGGAAGCCATGAACTCCTGCGCCCCATCAGAGTGTTCACCGAGCGAAGGCAAATTGAAATCCCCCAGAACTATAAGCCTGGGAAACTCAATTGCCAGCTCAACTACTGACTCGAGGAGCAAGGGGAGGGCTGCTGCAACACTGTTGGGAGGCAGGTACATTAACAGCAGACCCACTTGACCCTTGAGGTCCAACTTCACCAGCAGGGACTCACACCCGACAAGCTCCGGAGCAGGGATCCTACGAGGTACTAGAGACTCTCGGATAACAATAGCCACACCCCCACCCCTTCACTTGGGATCGCGGCTGATGAAGCACCTGAAAGCCCTCTGGGCACATCTCTACGAGGGGGACTCCTCCCTCCCGGCCCAGCCATAATACATGCCAGGTCTGCCCTCTCGTCTAATATTAGGTCCCGGACGAGGGGAGCTTTGTGAACTACAGACCTGGCATTTAGCGACAGCAGCCTGAGACCAGGGTCCTGATTACTCGCGCCATCTGGCCTTGGAGTGGGACTCATAGGGCCGGAAGGAGGGATCTCTGTAACGTAGCGAGCCCTCCTTCCCCAGTAATGGCCAGCCCTAAAGTCCCCGCCATATCTGCCCCTCCCTGTTAAGACCGTAATGCTCCGGCCCACTCCCGTGTCAGTGGTCCCTCCACCCACCCCTATGGCCCCCGCGTTCCCCGACAGGACCTTCGAATCAATCATCCTCTCACACAAACACAGCCACTCATCCATGCATCCCCCACATAGGTCAGTTAAAACACAGAAAATACAGCAATAATGAGGTTAAAAAGGTGGGTACAGTCATCAATCAGACATACCATTCACACCGCGTCCCATCCCCTATGGAGATACATCTAGCAGGACCTAGAAGAAGAGCCTTCTCCATGGTGGATCCCTCCCTTTAGAACATCATCTTTTTGGAAATTAGACTGGCCCCCACTTTAACATTCTTTTGAAAGGCCCTGAAGACATAGTTCTGTCAGCAGGCCTGAGGAACCCAGAGCAGGATGGAGCCCATTAAATGGCTGTTATGAGTGTGTAGAGGATGGGGGATTGTTATTTCATTATTTTTATTATTTATTATTTTAATCTCTTTTATATTGTGTTTATATTTCCTGTAAGCTGCCTTGAGTCACCATGTGCAAGTAGGCAGCAATATAAATTTTTCAAATAAATAAATAAACTTGTAGTTTGTTATTCTATTAACAAAATAAAAAAAACCTGTTTCATGTGGAGACTCAGCAGTTATTTTTTGTGGTATTTGTAGAATGTCATATAAACTGACTTGAAAATGTTCTGAAACTAAACATTTGCTAAAAATTATTAAACTACTTATATAGTAGAGGCAATCACTTTTTTAACAAACAAAAATGTACAACAACTTTTCCTCTGCAAATATCTCCATGCTGCACATGGTAACCCAAGTGCTATAAAGCTCTCCCCACTCTTCATTTGATGCAATGTATTTTACACATTGGATCCCTTTCTAACTTTATGCATGCTTGAGAATGGAAACTTGGAAGCATCATGGTCGCAGAGAATGCAAATGAAGGTGCTTATCTCCCCGCCCGGCTGTCCTTGTATTCAAATCGGAGTCACGCTGAGTCCCATTCAGAGGGCAGAGGGACGCTGTGCTTTTTTTTGTTTTGTTTCACCTATGTTCTCACAACCATGCAAAGGTGGGTTTTGTGCTACAAGGATCTTTCTTTCTTTCTTTCTTTCCCTGTCTGTGGTTCCGATTGCAGTTGCTTCGGATTAAAGCACCGTTTCTCATTCCTTGCAAAACTGGGGAAAGGGCACCCTCGGTTGCAAAATGTTCCCCTGATTTGGTTTATAAGTTCGCAGCAATGCAATCCAACAAATAGGAAAGTTTTAATAAGATTTTCTGACTTTATTTGGTCTCTGCTGCCCCCCCAACCCCTCCCAAGAAGAGAGTGGGAAGGAGAGGAAGGAAGGAGGGAGGGGGGAAGGAAAAGAAGGGAGGGAGAAAAGAGGGAAGGAGGTAGGAAGAAAAGGGGAAGAGAGGGAAAGAACAGAAAGACAAAGAGGATGAAGTTGATAGGCAAGAGGAAGGAGGAAGGAAGGAAGAAAGAAAAAGGGAGGGAGAGAAGAAAGAAGAAAAGATGGAACTAGAAAGGAAAGAAGGGAGGGAGGGAGGAAAGAGGAAGACAGAGAAAGAGCAGAAAGACAGAGAAGGTGAAGGTAGATAGGTGGAAGGAAGGAAGAAGGAAGAAATAGGAAGGAAGGAAGGTGAAAGGATGGAAGGAGGAAGGAACAGAAGCGAAGAGGAAGAGAGAAATGGAAAGAGCAGAAATACAGAGAAGGTAGATAGGCAAAAGAAAGGAAGCTGAAAGAATGGAAGGAGGAAGGAAGAGAAAAGGAGGAAGGGGATGAGTGAGGAAAGAAGAGAGGATGGAAGGAGAAAGGAAGGAAGAGAAGGAAAGAGCAGAAGACGGATAAGGTGAAGGTAGATAAGCAAGAGGAATGAAGGAAGAAGTGAGGTGTCTTGAGGAGGGGGAAAACATTTAGTGACCAAAGTTACAATGGCATTGAAAAAGTGACTGATGACCATTTTTCACACTTAGCGACCGTTGCAGCATCCTCATGGTCACGTGATCAAAATTTTGTTTGGCAACAGATTTGTATTTATGATGGTTTCAATGTCCTGGGGTGACCTTTTGACAAAATATAAAATTTTTAATCAACCCCCCCCCCCCGTCAATGGTGTCCCTCTTTACCAATCTGGTCACCTTAAACTCACATGACACCTGAGGGATTTGCAGATTGGACTCAGGATGGGGTTACCAGGGGGAGGGGGTTGGGTTACATATTGATATCTATGATTACGCGTGCTTTTGCCTCAAATCTTGCTTTGCTTAGCTGCTATCTTTTCATAACCAGTAAAAGTACTCTTAATTCTGCAAAATTGAGTTAAGTGGTTTCTTTCTTGGTTGCTGAGGGAGGCTGGCTTGACAATTCCTTCACTTGAATTTAGAATGAGGAAATTGTGCTGATTTTTAATTTTGCTGGCTACTTATGAATAAAGCAGTTGGACATACATTTAGAATCAGCCCCCCACCCCATAATTGGTCTCTCTAGAAAGGCAGCCAGATGTTTACATAAACTGGACTCTGTCTGATTTACACATTGTACTAAATTCAAGCTGGCTTAACCATAGTTCATTGAGTTACTAGAATGTATGTATTCAGTTATCACACTAAACCATACCTCATGGTTATTTTAACCACAGTAAACTGTGTTTGTGCACCATGTTAATCCAAAATCAAACAAACCCCATTTTAGCTTAGTGCCATAGTGCTAAAGTTCAGTTTTGGACTTCAGTGACTGCACACTGTAGGCTGCCCTTTGTTATAAAAGTTCTAGATAGAAAGAGGAAAGAGAAGAGATGTTTCCAGCAATAACCATTCTATCCTCCACAATTTTCCTTGTTCAACAGATCATTCACTGTCTCACAGTCTGGCCTTCTAGTCCCTCTTGATTAGATAGTATGACCATCATAACATCTGAGAAGTGAAATACTTAACATTTTTGTTGATATCCACTCCCTCCTGCGCCCACAGAACTGCTGGAAACTTTCATAGCGACACATTTGATAAAGAGTTGATAAAGAGAGACATATCAGTTGACAAAGAAAGACAAAACACAGGATGATACACAATCCTACCATAGGAATTCCTAGCCCAATGACAATAGTAGGATAAGAAAAAGTAGTTTGAAGATAAGGTGCTACAGGCCAGATAATCCCTTACATTTTTTCTTTCAAACTATGTTCAAATAGAGTCAGAATAATCACTGAATCATGCTGAAACTAGTCATATATAAAATAGGAGTGTTAAGATTGATATGATCAAAAGCTGATGAGAAATGCTTAGTAACTCTGTTGTCAGGTATCAGGCTCCTATGCTGATAGCATGACTGCTTCCTGCCCAAAACCTCAGGTTTAAATTAAAATTAGAAAGGATCCAAATGTCAATCTGATCCAGGAAAACCTTGCATTACTCACCAGCTTATGACTTCATTAAAAAAAAATGAATAATGGATGTTAATTATCTAGAGTAGGACTGAGAGATGCTTCCTCTGATTTTAGATGGTATTGTGTGTTTGCGCAATTATAGCTATGGAAAGAGAAAAAGTATTGTCAGGCACAAGTAACAAAGGAACAGGAATTTAATTCAAAGCACCTCAAATTTATTACATACTATCTATATGCTCTTGTGAAAGCGTAGCAACTCCAAACTGATTATATGTTTGACCCCACTCTCAGGCTCAACCTGGTCATCTCCTACAAGCATCATAGCAGTGGTGGGTTCTGGATCCTGTTCTGGATCCTGTTCCAACCAGTACAGTTGGAACGGGCCCTGTGGTGTCCACATGGATGCGTGCAGTGCATGCGCAGATGCAGGCAGCATGCGCATGTGTCTTATTGCCTCCGCGACGCTCCCGCTGCTCAACAAAGTGCCTCGCAGATGCTGTACGTACCATGTGCATGCGCAGAAGTGTGGAAGCCTTAAAAGACAGGTAAGGAGCTTGGGCGGGCAGGTGGGCCCTCCGGAGCACTGTACCGGAACAGTGCTCCGGACAGGCTCTGGTATGCCTGTACTGGGGCATACCACCTGCAACCCACCACTCACAGCATCATAGGATGATAAGGTTTCCTGTTGTGGGAAACAGACTTTCTCATTCTCTCAGGCTTCTTATTTGTCACATGGAAGTAAAGTTCAGAAAAGTCACAAAAAGCTTACTATTTTACAGCCGCTTATTCCTTTATAGATCTGGGGGAACCCTCTAGATTCCTTTTTGGACTGCATGATCTCTGTCTTAAGTAATGACTGCATCAAATGCTTCATTCTATCTTCCTTCAGATGCCAAGTTATTTAGTAAAGGATGAAGCAGTGGTGTTTAAGATTCCCACCCAGTCTCTGAAGGTTTGTATTTTACTGCCAAGAGAAAAACAACATAAATCATTTTTATGTTGGTCTGTTTTGCAGATTCAGGGTGGGACATGAAGACACAATGGCAAATGTTACAAAGAGAAAGAAAGAATCCCCTTTTTTAGATCCAGTTGAGCCTGGGAGGGAAGGAGGCAGCAGCTTTTGCTGGCCTTATCCATGGCAGATGTGCTGAGTAATTCTCAGAAATGTATGAGTGGGGGAGACAGTCTGGGGAGCTGACCCATTGCAGCAGGAGTGTCTTCTTCTGGCTTCCAAGGAGATATAAATGCATTTTGCTTAAAATTCATCATATCAGATGATGTCATGACATGATGAGACATAAGATCATAAATTCAAGAAGAAGAAGTCCCCACTGTGGGTCAGATGCTGGCAGTCAATCCAGAAAAGTTTACTCCAAGCTTGCTTTATTTTCTTTCTCTCTCTTCTCTGTTTTTTTTAAAAGGCGAAGATCTGGTGAAAAGCATATGTTTTCCATCTGTTCACTTTGCAGATGTTATGACACATCTCATCAGCTATCACTGCTCCTCTCGTTCTAACAGCCTCTCAGGGTGGACTCTTTCTGCCCTCTCTTGCTCTTCTCTGTCGTTAGGGTGGGGGTGTTACTCTGAACTCTGCTTTCTGGTCATACATCATTACCTTCAGATGCTGGGATAAACAGAGCAAAGGGGTTAGTTTTTAAAACTATGCTGAGGCAGCAATTGCTTGATAAGCTGAGCCTTTCCCCCCATGAAATAACCACGAATAAATCAAGGTTATGATGCCTGCATCTTGCAAGACTGAAAGTCCTAATTTAGATTAGCTCACATTGCATTTACCGAAAAAACAGTCCTCTCTGTTAGATAATCTCTTGGTGTGATGCTTATGTTGCCCTTGGATCATAATAGGGCGATTTCTAAGCAAATGTACAAAATATAAGGATTGTTGTCAGCTATCTTGGAAAACGAATACTGTTGGAAGAAATGTCCTTCTGGGTTCAGTTCCAAGTGGGGAGAAAGACACTGGAAACACGGAGACTGCTTGGAAATATGGTTTTAATGGTGGACAGGATCACATGCCTTGAAGATGTTGGGTGAAGAAAAAAGGGAAGAGATGCTGAGAGTGCCTAAGTTTTATACCCTCTCTGGGCTTTTGAATCTGAGCTTATTTTCTGATTGGTTGTCAGACTCCCATTGGGCCATGCAGGGGAAATTCTGTAGGCTGTCCTGAGTTCCCAGCTTGGTTGACTCTTGCTGGGTGATGAAATAATGAAAGGGCTTTGGGCAATTACTACTATGGCTCTGCCTAAAGGAGGTAGATCTTTGTTATGTAGACTAAACTGGCTCAGGCCTTAAGGCCCATTGACAAAGGTGTGGAGGGGTGAGTTTGTGCCCTTCCTTTAGGGGAAATATTTCCTAAAATATTTCATTTTTCTAGGAGAGAGATGGGTGTTAACCCTACAATACTATGATAGTTATGTTTGTGTTTTGTTTTAATAATACCACTGCTGATGCAGCAGAGAGATCAGTATCTTGATGAATAAATGGATGATAAAAAACAGGATTGCTCTCTCGATTCTCTCTCATCTAGTTCTTCACCAGAGACTGTACTTTTCATCCTTCCATCACATAAGTCAACCCAATTTGATAAGTCAGAGAGTTGGCCTCTTATAGCATCAGTCACAGAGCTGGAAGGGATCTCACTGTTCCAAAAAATCCCCCTAAATCTCCACATTTTACAATAACTCTAGTTTCTGTACCTTGGTAGAAAGGAATGTCTGAGAGACTGCTTGAGCAGATGTGTAATTTATTTGTGGCTGCAATCTGTATATTTTAGGCAAATTGAGCCTCCCAAATATGTCACTTTGGATCAACTTGTTTCCTTTGTGGTCACTTTTAAAACTAAAAGCTGTGCCTACTCTACCTCGGAATGCTTGCGGGAAATTTATTCATCCCAGACATTTATTAGCTCAGCATTTTGGTCTTGGTGCATGTGCCACTGCTGAAACTCCACCTTCAGCATTACATTTGATTTTTCTTTTTAGCCAATGTATCTAGGCCATAACTTATTTTTCTCCAGAAACCTATGGAAGTAGATAGCAATTTTATTTTATTTATTTTTAAAATATTTTTATTAAACAGATTTTTTTCCATTAAAAAAACATAAATATAATATTTGCAAAATTTCTACATCCTTAAGTTCCATTATACTCCTTTTATCTTTACATATATACCCCCCCTCTCTCCATCTATCATCTATCTCTATCTCTCTATCTCTCTATCTATCTCTATGTCTGTCTGTCTGACTGTCTATTTTTACACATTTTTCATCTACTCATATGAAAAAAGGCTGGAAGAGATAATTACACAACCAATAGAATTAAAACCGCAATTATTTTTATTAGGGATAATTACAGGGAATTATGAGAAAAAAATCAAATACTTAATATTACATGTAATAACTGCAGCAAGTTATATGCACAGAACTGGAAAAACAAAAATACATCAACAGAAGAAAATGTGATAAAAATAATATTAGAATGTGCTGAAATGGACAGACTTACAAAAGAAATAAAAGACAAGAAGAATCTGAGTATTACTCAGTGTGGAATTTATGATACAAATGGCTAGAGGAAAGATGCAAAGAATAAGAAAGCAATAAAGGGAAAAAAAGATTAAGAAATTAGAAAATAATCATAAAACTGCAGAATTAACAAGGGGCAGAAAATGTAAGATAGATTGTAAATAAAATAGTACTGAATAAGAAGTATAAGAGAAATATATGTACATAGAAGGATATAAAATATATTGTATAGAAATAAGTGCATGGAAAGAACAATAGGAATAGAAGAAATATAAATATAAATAACTAGATAGCAATTTTATCTACAAGCTTTAGAATGTCACATTAAAATTTTATATTCTACTCAGCAGGAAAATGCAACTGAAACCACTAAAATATCTATTTTGAAATTTTGTTTTGAACACTTAAGCAAATGTTTAAAAAGACTGGCAATAGACTTGTTGGGTGAATAATTTGGAAGTAGATTAGTGAAGTAGAGTGACAAGCCTTGTACTTAGTTATAGATTTTTATTTGAAATTCATGGAATTGTCAGTACATTCTAACAATTAGTTTTGAAAATTAAAGATGCATATTTTAAGCTATGTCTTGATCTATATATATAAAAGCCAAGTACCACTCACTCATCATGAAATTTCCACCATTGTAAAGCTTACAATTTGGCACATATGTTCCTCTTGGCTTCTAGATGCTTGCTAAGAAAGGTTTTTTCAAAATGACCATCAGATCATTATAATTTTTATAGAATAATTAGCACACTCTGATTCTAAGGAGTTCTACTCCCCTTCCCCACATTCCGTTACCTCAGTTCAAACTGGCAGACATTCCACTCCTTCACTCAAGAGCTGTCTGGGGCTCCTTATGGTACTAAACATCAGTACCTCACCAGAATGTCTACACCTTCCACCTATGGAACTGCTTCCAGACTTATGTCGGCGGGATTGATATTCCCTTATATGTTTCAATCACTGACCACCACTGAGCCAAAGAATTGAACCAGAGTCAACTGGATTTCTCTTGCATTGCCCGATCACATAGTTTAATTGTGAAGCTAGTTATCAGTATATGACAGAGCCAGTTTGGTTTAGTGATTAGGCTAGAAACCAGGAATGGAATTCTAGTCCTGCCTTAATCATGAAAGCTGGCTGGGTGACTTTGGCCCAGTCACACTCTCTATCAGGCCAATCCATCTCACAGGGTTGTTGTTGTGGGGAAATAGGAGGAGGAGGAGGAGGAAGGAGTATTTTGTATGTTCACCACTTTGAGTTTGTTATACAATAATAAAAGAGGGATAAAAATACAATAAATAAATCTAATAAAATGAGTGCTTTTTCTCTCCCTCATATTGAAAATTAAGAACACTTTGAAACAGGATGTAGCTAACATAGCCATTGTACAATACTGGGAAGATAAATCCACCTCTCATTTGCAGCAGTGAATAGCTGACATGTGTTCTCTGTAAACATTTCAGTTGGCACTTTTTCAACAGAAAGGCTAGAAAAAAAATACTTTGAAGTGATCTGGTCTAAGTTAAGCTTTTCTAGATTTTTTTCCTCTTTCACTTTCTCTCTGTTTTGGGGTTACACAAACTGATGTATTAGATTACATTTAAAATTATTGTATTATTAATTTAAAGTGATTGGCCATGTGATATTTGTTTATATATTTGGATAGCTTGCTAGTTTAAAAAAAAGAAAACAGCCACATCATCACTTATGTCAGACAGTTTTTAACTCATAATTGATCTTCCTATTATTTATTTCTTCAGTATAAATGGTAAGCATTTAGGGTTATTGTACTCTCTAATTCATTAGAATGATTGATTATTTTCCCCCCAGAAATAACAAACTGATCAATAAAGAATTTTCAAGCTGATATGATATTGTGAATGTTGTGTTCAGAGTAAGCAAGCTTTTCTGGTTTTGTCTTGACTTTTTTTCTGTTTATAAATATAGGCATAATTTGAAAGATCAATCAATCAGACTAGAGCTGCAAGGGACCTTGGAGGTCTTCTAGTCCAATCCCTTGCTCAAGCAGGAGACCCTAAACCATTTTAGACAGGTGGCTACCCAGTCTTTTCTTAAAAACCTCCAGAGATGGGCCATCCACAACTTCTGATGGCAAGCTGTTCCACTTATTAATTTTTTTCATTGTTAGGAAGTTTCTCTTTAATTCCAGGCTACTTCTCTCCTTGATTAGTTTCCATCCATTTTTTTTGTCTTGCCTTCTCATGCTTTGGAAAATAAATTGAACCCCTTCTCTTTGTGGCAGCCTGTCAAATATTGGAGCAATGCTATCATGTCATCTCTAGTCCTTCTTTTCTCTAAACTAGATGTACATAATTTCTGCAACTGTTCATTAAAGATTTTTATCTCCAGGCCCTTAATCATCTTAGTTGCTCTTCTTTGTACTTTTTCCAAAGTCTCAACATCTTTTTTGTAAAGTGGTGACCAAAGCTGGATGCAGTATTCTAGGTGTGATCTTACTAAGGATTTATAAAGCGGTACTATTACTTCACTTGATTTTGATTCTATGCCTCTGTTTATACATATTGGACTGCTGTTGCATACTGCTGGATCATGTTGTCTATTAGACGCCAAGATATCTGTCACAGTTACTGTTTTTGAGCCAGGTTTTGCCTAATCTGTGCTTGTACCTTTAGTTTTTTCCTGCCTAGGTGTAAAAGTTTTCCACATTAAATTTCAGGTTGTCAGATAGGGCCAGAGGTGGGCTGCACTTACCTTAACAACTGGTTCGCTGGTTGTGAGCGCGCTTTCATGGGCATGCTCACTTTGCTCATGCACGCTGCTTCGGGGCTGAAATGGAGCTTCAAACATGCAGCTAATTAACTCAGGCAGCTCAATGAGTACAGCAGGTGTGACACGGAACTCAGCTGGGTAGCATGGCCAGGGGGAACGAGCCATAAAGTTAGTAATAAATGGAAAAGATAGTTCTAGGGTGGAAAGGCAGGTGGGCCCAGCTAGTGATCACAACTACAGGTTTTCCCAACCTGGTCCAACCAGACAGCAGCCCACCACTGGTTAGGGCCCATTGTTCAAGTCTGTCAAGATCTTTTTGGATGCTGAGTTTGTCTTGTGTTGGCTATTCCTGTCATCTGCAAATTTGTTGAGTTCCCCTTCTATTCCCTCATCTAAGTCATTAATGAAGTTATTGAAGAGTACTGGGCCAAGATGGAACCTT
Source organism: Thamnophis elegans (assembly GCF_009769535.1). NCBI lineage: Eukaryota > Metazoa > Chordata > Lepidosauria > Squamata > Natricidae > Thamnophis > Thamnophis elegans. The sequence continues at coordinate 60,024,595 of NC_045542.1, forward strand.
GTGGTACCCCACTGCTTACTTCCCCCAATGTAGATATAGTACCATTAAGTACGACTTGCTGAGTAGGTTTGTCAACCAGTTACAAATCCAACTGGCGGTAATGCTGTCTATCCCACATTTTTCTAGCTTACCAAGAAGTAGGTTGTGGTCTACTTTATCAAAGACGAATGCAACTATTTTATACCTAATTTTCTTTCATCATTCTGGCTGTTATTAATGTTTTGAGCAGATTAATCTCCTTAACAGAACTTGTTGGTTAATGAATGAACAGATTCAGACTAGAAAAATCACTGCAGATTATTTTAGTCTACATTTTCTATCATTGGCTGATGGTCATGATAAAAATCCATTTTTTAAGTCCATCCAAAAAATTATGTCCCATAACAAATGGCAGGCATATTTTGGAATATGAAAAATCTTTGAATGAATGCCAAAATTCTAGAATCATACATCATATCGTATCATAGCAATGCATCAGATTAAGGATAGCCTCTCTTAGACAATAGAAATGGAAAAATCTTCCTGGATCAGTTTTTAGGAGCTACTCAAATCAGATAGGTATGCAGTAAACATACTTTGTCAAAGAGCACATGTATTTTGGAACTAATGGAGTATTTTAAATGGAGGCCAGCCATTTGACTTAGGTATATTAGTTGATTTAGTCAAAACTGGATTATATCACCACTTGTGCTAGGTGTGCACCAGTTGAAGGATGTCTGTAACTCAGTGTTTGAGCATAATAAAATTAAACGGTCCTTAGGAACAGAGTCTTGACTTAGAACATTGCTACATATGATACTACTGAACAATGAGCAAGAGCATTTGCCATGTCTTTTTGAAGAGTTGTTTATTTAGTAACAATGCTAGTGATTGTTTTACTGAACTCCAAAGTCTACTTTACAGCTATGACTTTATTTGACAAACTTACAGACATTAAAAATATAAACAAACATTAGTTGCTTACACATATTTGTGATGTGTTTGATCTCTATCTCCCTACCACCTTCTTTCTGTCTCTCTCCCATCTATCTATTATCAGCATCTACCATCTACCATTTCTCTCTCTCTCTTTCTATCATTAAAAGGCTGCTACTTCTGCCTTCTATGTGACAATTTTTTTCTGTCTATTACACAAGTTGTTATAAATAAATACATATTTATTGTCTAGTCTCAGTTCCAGGGAGGGAAAGATCAACATCTACAGTATATTTGATGAATATAAAAACAGGAAAAGGAATATGCCAAATAAGATCATAGACAAATATGTACTTAAAATGCTAGATGATAGTAGAGTCAGCACTGTAAACTGGAAAATTATTCCATATTCTTTTTTAAAATTGGAAGAGAAAGAACTGCTCTAATAGAAACAGGGAATCAAGTAGTTTGTTAAGAATCATTATAATGTGTCAAAATGTTTGTGTAAGTGAGAGTAGAGCTGTTGGTAAAGGGTTACAGCTGGGGGGGAAGTTGAAGATTACTAAGCAATGGAATCAAGTTAAGATTTAATAGCTGTCTCTCCTTGAAGTGGTGGTGGTGGTGGGGAACTACCAAGATAACTAAGAAGTTAAAGCAGCAGTTGTTGAATGAACAAAATTACCCCCACCCCTTTCATTTTAGTTCTAAGTTCAGTCCCAGGTTAACAGCTCTGAGGATGCGGTTGCAACCATAATGAGTTCAAGAGTTAACTCTTTTCTAAACATAAGTTTCATTTAATTTAGAAAAGGATAACTCTGGGCTATTATGTTTCAGGAGGGCAGAATGTATGATCAAAGAAAAGGAGTGATGCCTGAGTTCTTTTAATAATAATAATAATAATAATAATAATAATAATAATAATAATAATAATAACTCCGCCGTTGCCGGTCCCAAGCCCGGATGAGAAAGGAGGAAGGTTGGGATCAGGTTGGCATCTGGTCCCGTAAAAAACCCCCCGCCAACCCATACAATATGGTGAAAAAAACGAATAAGAATTCCATACCGCATCGGTCGTCGCGCGGGTTAACAAGGGCCGCGGCGGATGTTGGGGTCCCTGGACATCCGTCGACAAGTGGGCTACAAGTGGACCAGCCAACAAAACGACAAAAATATAGTGCAGATGAAAACCGTGCCATAATGGCCTGTTACTACAACTCAGAGCCAGAAAAAAGAGGATATTTAAAGCGAATGTATGAATTATGGAAACAACAATATCCAGATTCAAATGTTAGTGAACAACGACTAGCAGATCAAAGGCGATTTATTATACGGAATAAAGTGTTTAGTGAAGTTGAACATGAGGAAATTCAGGCAAATTGCAAAACCCAAAAAACAATATCACAAGCGGAAATAACTGATATTCAAGACACAACTAAAGACACTATAGTAGAACTCCCAGAAGAAGCTCTCGGGGAGGAAATAACATCACCACCACTAGAACCAGTTATCATTGAACCAACTGATGAACTAACTCAAAAACAAAAAGAATTGAAGGATAAGATCATGGAGCATTTTCTGCTTAATGAGGAAAGGCAACGTTTACCATCACTAAAAACTGTGCCTAAGAAAATTTTGGCCCCTATCATGAAAATGGTTAATGCAGTGTTTTCAACAATTGAACCGGGATCCATCTTGGAAACAAACCAGTTAATGTACAGCGCAGCTGTAATAGTCACTAATGAACTAGGCATTAAAATTAAAGTACCTAGTCACACAACAGAAAAAGCATCAAAGCCAAAGTGGAAAATCCGTCTAGAACAAAAAATCAAAAAATTAATTGCAGATGCTAGTAACTTAAAGAACATGCATGAGCAACGGCTTAAAAACAACAAAATCATAGATTGGCTAATCAGAAGATATAGATTGGATACAAGAAACATCAATGAAGCTGTAGAGATTGTAAAACAGCAGATAACAGCAACAGCTAGAAAAATTGAAAGATATGAGGCACGAATCATCCAATATAAACAAAATCAGCAATTTCGATCAGACCAACGGCGTTTTTATCAAAGTCTTAATGTGAATGGTGACACCAAAAGTGAAAAACCAGAAAAGCAGGCCACAGTTGAATTCTGGAAAGAATTGTGGGAAAATGCAAAGGACTACAACAAGGAAGCAAAGTGGATACATGACTTTGAGAAAAGCATTGGCAACAAACAAATGCAAGTATTAGAAATAACAACTGAGATGATCAAAAATCGAGTTAAAAAGGTAAAGAATTGGACATCACCTGGAAAGGACCAATTACATGGTTTCTGGCTCAAATATCTGACCAGTTTACATGCAATATTAGCCAGGCAACTGAATGAAATTTTACAAAAGGGCCAAATTGATGAATGGTTGACAACTGGAAAAACATACTTGATTCAGAAAGATCCAACTAAAGGAACAACACCTGAAAACTATAGACCAATAACATGCTTACCAACAACCTTCAAATTACTCACAGGCATTATTGCAGATAACATGATGGATTATTTGGAAACAAACAACATCTTGCCAGTAGAGCAAAAAGGCAACAAAAGAAGGAGCAGGGGCACAAAAGATCAGCTTCTAATTGATAAAATGATATTAGAAAATTGTAAGAACAGAAAAACGAACTTGAATATGGTCTGGATTGATTACAAAAAGGCATTTGACTCACTGCCACATAGTTGGATCATAAAATGCTTAGAAACAACTGGCATTAGCAAAAATATTACATCCTTTACTGAAAAGGCAATGAAACAATGGAGAACTGAGTTGGCAGTAGGGAATGAGAGCTACGGAATGGTTAATATCAAGCGAGGAATTTTCCAGGGTGATTCACTTTCACCTCTTCTCTTCATCATCGCAATGATCCCACTATCAGTAATCTTTAAAAAAAATGAAATTAGGCTACCAAACAGCCAAAAAAGCTGAAAAAATTTCGCATTTACTATATATGGATGATTTGAAACTCTATGGCAAGTCAGAAATAGAATAGCAATAGCAGTAGACTTATATACCGCTTCATAGGCCTTTCAGGCCTCTCTAAGCGGTTTACAGAGAGTCAGCATATTGCCCCCAACAATCTGGGTCCTCATTTTACCCACCTCGGAAGGATGGAAGGCTGAGTCAACCCTGAGCCGGTGAGATTTGAACCGCTGACCTGCTGATCTAGCAGTAGCCTGCAGTGCTGCATTTAACCACTGCGCCACCTTGGCTCTAGAAATCCAATCATTGACAAATACAGTCCGAGTATTCAGCACCGATATTTCAATGCAGTTTGGCATGGAAAAATGCGCCACTGTATCCATAAAAAGGGGCAAAATCACTGCATCTGAGGGAATTGAAATGCCCAATGGCCAACTAATTAAATGCAAAGAAAATGAAGCCTACAAATACTTAGGCATTCTGCAGTTGGATAACATCAAGCATGGAGAAGTAAAAACTATTGTCAGGCGAGAGTACACCAACAGAGTTAGGAAAATTTTGAAATCTAAATTGAATGGTGGAAATACAATCAAGGCCATAAATACCTGGGCAATACCAGTTATAAGATACACAGCTGGCATAGTTAACTGGACACAAGCTGATTTGGACCTTTTGGACCGAAAAACCAGGAAACTAATGACAATGCACTACAGTTTACATCCACGTGGTGATACTGATAGACTATATCTGCCCCGAAAATCAGGTGGCAGAGGATTATTACAAGTGAAGCAAACAGTTGAAGAAGAAAAACATGCACTGGCTGATTATTTAAAAGAAAGTCAAGAACATCTATTAATCGAAGTAAAGAACAAAAATCTACTGAAGGCCCAACAGACAAAACAAGAATACAGAAAAGATGTGATAAAATCAAGAATGGAGAGTTGGCAGAACAAAGCACTGCATGGTCAATTTCTGGAAAAAATAAAAGATAAAGTGGACAGTGAACAAACTTGGTTATGGTTAACAACAGGTACATTAAAGAAAGAAACAGAGTCACTACTCCTGGCTGCGCAAGAACAAGCTATCCGCACAAATGCCATTAAGGCCAAAATCGAAAAATCCTCTGATGATGCCAAATGCAGACTTTGCAAAGAAGCTGATGAAACTGTTGATCACATACTCAGCTGCTGTAAAAAAATCGCGCAGACTGATTATAAATTGCGGCACAATTCAGTAGCACAAATGATCCATTGGAATTTGTGCAAAAATTATAATATTAAAACAGCAACAAACTGGTGGGAACATCAGCCTGAAAAAGTCACCGAAAATCAGATGGTCAAGATCTTGTGGGATTTCCGTATACAAACCGACAAAATACTGGCGCATAATACACCAGACATCACACTGGTTGAGAAAAATAAGGTCACAATCATAGACATCGCAATACCAGGTGATAGCAGGGTCGCCGAGAAGGAACATGAAAAAATCACAAGATACCAGGACTTAAAAATCGAAATTCAACGACTATGGTACAAACCAGCAGTGGTAATTCCAATGGTAATTGGCACACTGGGTGCTATTCCAAAAGCACTGGAATTACATTTAAAACAGTTAAAAATTGACAAAATCACCATCAGTCAAATGCAAAAAGCCGCACTGCTTGGATCTGCACGCATATTACGAAAATACGTTACGACGTCCTAGGCCCCTGGGTGGGGCCCGACTAGTAACCAATGCCAAATCCGGCGAAACAACTGGCCGCTGTGATACAATTGTACAACAACAACAACAACAACAACAACAACAATAATAATAATAATAATAATAATAATAATAATAATAACTCCGCCGTTGCCGGTCCCAAGCCCGGATGAGAAAGGAGGAAGGTTGGGATCAGGTTGGCATCTGGTCCCGTAAAAAACCCCCCGCCAACCCATACAATATGGTGAAAAAAACGAATAAGAATTCCATACCGCATCGGTCGTCGCGCGGGTTAACAAGGGCCGCGGCGGATGTTGGGGTCCCTGGACATCCGTCGACAAGTGGGCTACAAGTGGACCAGCCAACAAAACGACAAAAATATAGTGCAGATGAAAACCGTGCCATAATGGCCTGTTACTACAACTCAGAGCCAGAAAAAAGAGGATATTTAAAGCGAATGTATGAATTATGGAAACAACAATATCCAGATTCAAATGTTAGTGAACAACGACTAGCAGATCAAAGGCGATTTATTATACGGAATAAAGTGTTTAGTGAAGTTGAACATGAGGAGATTCAGGCAAATTGCAAAACCCAAAAAACAATATCACAAGCGGAAATAACTGATATTCAAGACACAACTAAAGACACTATAGTAGAACTCCCAGAAGAAGCTCTCAGGGAGGAAATAACATCACCACCACTAGAACCAGTTATCATTGAACCAACTGATGAACTAACTCAAAAACAAAAAGAATTGAAGGATAAGATCATGGAGCATTTTCTACTTAATGAGGAAAGGCAACGTTTACCATCACTAAAAACTGTGCCTAAGAAAATTTTGGCCCCTATCATGAAAATGGTTAATGCAGTGTTTTCAACAATTGAACCGGGATCCATCTTGGAAACAAACCAGTTAATGTACAGCGCAGCTGTAATAGTCACAAATGAACTAGGCATTAAAATTAAAGTACCTAGTCACACAACAGAAAAAGCATCAAAGCCAAAGTGGAAAATCCGTTTAGAACAAAAAATCAAAAAATTAAGGGCAGATGCTAGTAACTTAAAGAACATGCATGAGCAACGGCTTAAAAACAACAAAATCATAGATCGGCTAATCAGAAGATATAGATTGGATACAAGAAACATCAATGAAGCTGTAGAGATTGTAAAACAGCAGATAACAGCAACAGCTAGAAAAATTGAAAGATATGAGGCACGAATCATCCAATATAAACAAAATCAGCAATTTCGATCAGACCAACGGTGTTTTTATCAAAGTCTTAATGTGAATGGTGACACCAAAAGTGAAAAACCAGAAAAGCAGGCCACAGTTGAATTCTGGAAAGAATTGTGGGAAAATGCAAAGGACTACAACAAGGAAGCAAAGTGGATACATGACTTTGAGAAAAGCATTGGCAACAAACAAATGCAAGTATTAGAAATAACAACTGAGATGATCAAAAATCGAGTTAAAAAGGTAAAGAATTGGACATCACCTGGAAAGGACCAATTACATGGTTTCTGGCTCAAATATCTGACCAGTTTACATGCAATATTGGCCAGGCAACTGAATGAAATTTTACAAAAGGGCCAAATTGATGAATGGTTGACAACTGGAAAAACATACTTGATTCAGAAAGATCCAACTAAAGGAACAACACCTGAAAACTATAGACCAATAACATGCTTGCCAACAACCTTCAAATTACTCACAGGCATTATTGCAGATAACATGATGGATTATTTGGAAACAAACAACATCTTGCCAGTAGAGCAAAAAGGCAACAAAAGAAGGAGCAGGGGCACAAAAGATCAGCTTCTAATTGATAAAATGATATTAGAAAATTGTAAGAACAGAAAAACGAACTTGAATATGGTCTGGATTGATTACAAAAAGGCATTTGACTCACTGCCACATAGTTGGATCATAAAATGCTTAGAAACAACTGGCATTAGCAAAAATATTACATCCTTTACTGAAAAGGCAATGAAACAATGGAGAACTGAGTTGGCAGTAGGGAATGAGAGCTACGGAATGGTTAATATCAAGCGAGGAATTTTCCAGGGTGATTCACTTTCACCTCTTCTCTTCATCATCGCAATGATCCCACTATCAGTAATCTTAAAAAAAATGAAATTAGGCTACCAAACAGCCAAAAAAGCTGAAAAAAAATTCGCATTTACTATATATGGATGATTTGAAACTCTATGGAAAGTCAGAAATAGAAATCCAATCATTGACAAATACAGTCCGAGTATTCAGCACCGATATTTCAATGCAGTTTGGCATGGAAAAATGCGCCACTGTATCCATAAAAAGGGGCAAAATCACTGCATCTGAGGGAATTGAAATGCCCAATGGCCAACTAATTAAATGCAAAGAAAATGAAGCCTACAAATACTTAGGCATTCTGCAGTTGGATAACATCAAGCATGGAGAAGTAAAAACTATTGTCAGGCGAGAGTACACCAACAGAGTTAGGAAAATTTTGAAATCTAAATTGAATGGTGGAAATACAATCAAGGCCATAAATACCTGGGCAATACCAGTTATAAGATACACAGCTGGCATAGTTAACTGGACACAAGCTGATTTGGACCTTTTGGACCGAAAAACCAGGAAACTAATGACAATGCACTACAGTTTACATCCACGTGGTGATACTGATAGACTATATCTGCCCCGAAAATCAGGTGGCAGAGGATTATTACAAGTGAAGCAAACAGTTGAAGAAGAAAAACATGCACTGGCTGATTATTTAAAAGAAAGTCAAGAACATCTATTAATCGAAGTAAAGAACAAAAATCTACTGAAGGCCCAACAGACAAAACAAGAATACAGAAAAGATGTGATAAAATCAAGAATGGAGAGTTGGCAGAACAAAGCACTGCATGGTCAATTTCTGGAAAAAATAAAAGATAAAGTGGACAGTGAACAAACTTGGTTATGGTTAAAAACAGGTACATTAAAGAAAGAAACAGAGTCACTAATCCTGGCTGCGCAAGAACAAGCTATCCGCACAAATGCCATTAAGGCCAAAATCGAAAAATCCTCTGATGATGCCAAATGCAGACTTTGCAAAGAAGCTGATGAAACTGTTGATCACATACTCAGCTGCTGTAAAAATATCGCGCAGACTGATTATAAATTGCGGCACAATTCAGTAGCACAAATGATCCATTGGAATTTGTGCAAAAATTATAATATTAAAACAGCAACAAACTGGTGGGAACATCAGCCTGAAAAAGTCACCGAAAATCAGATGGTCAAGATCTTGTGGGATTTCCGTATACAAACCGACAAAATACTGGCGCATAATACACCAGACATCACACTGGTTGAGAAAAATAAGGTCACAATCATAGACATCGCAATACCAGGTGATAGCAGGGTCGCCGAGAAGGAACATGAAAAAATCGCAAGATACCAGGACTTAAAAATTGAAATTCAACGACTATGGCACAAACCAGCAGTGGTAATTCCAGTGGTAATTGGCACACTGGGTGCTATTCCAAAAGCACTGGAATTACATTTAAAACAGTTAAAAATTGACAAAATCACCATCAGTCAAATGCAAAAAGCCGCACTGCTTGGATCTGCACGCATATTACGAAAATACGTTACGACGTCCTAGGCCCCTGGGTGGGGCCCGACTAGTAACCAATGCCAAATCCGGTGAAACAACTGGCCGCTGTGATACAATTGTATAATAATAATAATAGTAATAGCAGAAAAGTTGAAGAAAGTCACAGAACGGTTAATTTTGGCTGCATGGGACCAACCTTAAGAACAAATGCATACAAAGCCAGAATTGAAATTATAACAGACAGCAAGTGCTGCCTCTACAATGCTGAAGACTTAACAATTGTCAACAAGAAAGACAAAAGTAGGATAGTGGACACGGCAGAATCTAAAGACAATAGAATAGAAGAACAGGAACTTGAGAAGGTAACCAAATACAAATACCTACAAATAGAAGTAGAATGACTGTGGCAAAAGAAAGCAAAGGTAGTAACAATAGTAATAAGCACCATGAATGCAATCCCAAAATAATTGAAGTACCTTTGGCATTGAAAAAATCACTATTAATCAATTGCAAAAACCTTTACCCAAACAGCTTACATCCTGTGACAATACCTTAAACACCATCAAACATCCACAACTGCTTATTCTTAGGTCTTCAGGAAAAATTTGAGAGATAAATAAAAATGCAAAATCAACTCTAAACAGCTGACCACATGACGAATTATAACAACAATAATAACTGAATTTGTGGATAGGGAAGTATACCTGGATTTCAGTCTGTTAGGAGTTAGGAAGCATTGCTTCTCCAAAACTCACATCAGACTAGAATGTTTTGTCTGGTTGTGGTTTTGGATATTGTATGCATATATTGCTTTATATAGAAATGAATGAAAGAAGTGAAATGGAAGCCTGGAGTATGTTCCTCACATTGTAGCAGAGATTAGAAATTGAATGCAAAAGTCTTATAATGGTTTCTAGCTACCAGGTTTTTAAATAATGAGCCTTTCTGAAAGTCTAAATTGGAAATTCTTGATCCAGGTTAACCAAAATCTAGATTTCTATATGCAGACACTCCCAAACTCAGTAGTGCATTTCTTAAGGCAGCATTTTGCTTTTGGAGCACCTTGGAGGCTCAGTTAAAATTCAAAGTAGATTTTCTAAATATTGAGACATGAATGAAGAATTGTTTACACCAGACCTCCCAGGTCTGACAACTGCAGATGTGTCAAACGGTGACTCCCATGTTGGCAGTTGTTAATGAGTATAGTACAATGCATTTAGAGGGCTCCATGTTGAGAAAGCAGATTGACTCTGAGTGATACAGGACCTACAGATACATGTCTTCCATGGTACTCTAACTGGACATTTTATGGATTATTTTAGAACAATGTGAAAATGACACAGGATAGCACCTGTAAGAACAGTTCTGCTTTCCTCCCAGCCATTTCTAGCTGCATGAAATATTGGATGACACTGTGCCTCAGATAGGCGGGTGTGAGTCCCTTTTTGTGAAATGGGGCCTTGGAGCTCAGGTGGGCCTTTTTGTTACGTACTTGTCTCCCTGCTACGTTTCATCAGCCCTGCCGGAGCTGCTGGATGTGTTAGCTGGATTGGCGGTTGATTTCCCCAGGCTGATGATCCTGGGGAATTTCAGTCTGCCTTCCATTGGCGAAACATCTGAGTCAGCTCGGGAGTTCATGGCTTCCATGATGGCTATGGACCTAACTCAGTTAATTCAAGACCCCACTCATAATGGGGGACACACGCTCGACCTGATTTTTGTCTCTGGGCAGTGGATGAATGATCTAGATTTAGGGGATATTTCTATCCAACCCTTGTCATGGTCGGATCATTTCCTCATCAGGCTTGACTTCCGTACTGCTACCCCTCACCGCAGGGAGGCGGAACCGACTAGATGGTTCTGCCCCAGGTGCCTGATGGACCCAGAAAGGTTCCTGATGGAGCTTGGGACTTTTCCTGAATCCCTTGCTCACAACTTGACTGAAGCTCTAGTGGAAGCCTGGGATAGGGCGGCCACTGGGGCTTTGGATCGTGTTGTGCCTTTGCAGCCTCTGACCCAGTGTTGATCCCGGGTAGCTCCCTGGTTTACTGAGGAGCTCCGGGAGATGAAACGCTGAAAAAGACGCCTACAGAGTGGTTGGAGGACCAGCCTGTCCGAATCTGATTGAACACTAGTAAGGATTCATATTGAATCTTACTTAGTGGCGATAAAAGCGGCAAAACGGCAACATTTTTCCGCTCTTATCCCGTCCGCAGATAACTGTCCAGTCGCCCTGTTTAGGGTGACCCGCTCCTTACTAAAACCAAGGAGCTGGGAAAGACCCTTTGCAGGGTAGGGCTGAAGAATCTGCAGGATAAAATCGCTCAGATCCGGACAGGCTTGGACTCTGACTGGGTAGGTTTGGGCGAGTCGACGGGGATGAATCTTATGGAGACCATCTGGGATGAGTTTGATCCTGTGACCCCCAAGGGCATGGACAGGATTATGGGGAGACTCAGTGCTGCCACTTGTGTGCTGGACCCGTGTCCCTCTTGGTTAGTCTCGCCTTCCTGGGAGGTGACTCAAGGCTGGCTCCAGGCGATTACCAATGCTTCGTTGAGAGAGGGGGTCTTTCCCACCATCTTGAAGGAGGCGGTGGTGAGGCCCTTCCTTAAGAAGACTTCCCTGGACCCAGATTCTTTAGCCAACTATTGTCCGGTCTCCAACCTTCGCTTTGTGGCGAAGGTTGTTGAGAATGCGGTAGCGCATCAGCTTCCCCAGTCCCTGGATGAAGCTGTCTACCTGGATCTGTTTCAGTCAGGTTTCAGGCCCGGATACAGCACGGAGACGGCATTGGTCGCATTGGTCAATGATCTCTGGCAGGCCCGGGATAAGGGCTGTTCCTCTGTCCTGGTCCTATTAGACCTCTCAACGGCTTTCGATAGCATCAACCATGGTATCCTACTGTGACGACTCGAGGGGTTGGGAGTGGGGGGCACCATTTTACGGTGGTTCTCCTCCTACCCGTCGGATCGATCGCAGTTTGTGTTGACTGGAGGGCAGGGTTCGACCCTGAGGCGCGTCACTTGTGGGGTGCTCCAGGGGTCGGTTCTCTCACCCCTCCTGTTCAATGTATATATGAAACCACTGGGTGAGATCATCCGTGGTTTTGGGGTACGGTATCATCAATATGCTGATGATACCCAACTTTTCATCTCTACCCCAAACCACCCAAACAATGCCCTCGACATGATGTCCCGATGCCTGGAGGCTGTGCGGATCTGGATGAGAAGGAACAGGCTCAAGGTCAATCCCTCCAAGACGGAGTGGCTGTGGTTTCCGTCATCCCGATTTGTATATCTTGTTCCATCTTTGATGATAGGGGGAGAAATTTTAGCCCCCTCAGAGAGGGCCCGCAATCTGGGCGTCCTCCTGGCTTAGTTTAGAAGAACACCTGACGGCCGTGACCAGGGGGGCCTTTTACCAGGTTCGCCTGGTACGTCAGTTGTGCCCCTTTCTGGATCGGGATGCTCTGTGCACAGTCACTCATGCCCTCATCCTTTCTCGCCTGGACTACTGTAACACTCTCTACATGGGGCTGCCCTTGAAGAGCACCCGGAAGCTTCCAGAATGCAGCTGCGTGGGTTGTCATGGGGGCACCCAGGTACTCCCATGTTACACCCCTTTTAGGCGGCCTGCACTGGTTGCCGGTTGTGTTCTGTGTGTGATTCAAGGTACTAATTATGACCTTTAAAGCGCTCCATGGCTTAGGCCCACTACTGCCACTGGTAGCCTCCCATCGTCCAGTGCGATCCCACAGAGTTGACCTCCTCAGGATGCCGTCGGCAAGACAGTGTCGGCTAGTGACCCCCAGGGGGAGACCCTTCTCTGTGGGAGCGCCTTCCCTCTGGAATGAGCTGCCCCCGGAGCTTCGCATAATCCCCGACCTCCGGTCCTTCCGACGCACCCTAAAAAGTTGGATTTTCCAGCAAGCCAGCCTGGCGTGAACAAAACAAATCAAATTATTGATTACTGTTAATTTTAATTTTAATTCTTTTTTTAAAAATGCGTCATTGTCAATTTTAATTGGGTTTGGGATATCCTGTTTAATTTCTTCTAAACTTTGGTATTATATGTTTCTTTTAATGTTGTACACCGCCCTGAGTCCTTGGGAGAAGGGCTGCATATAAATCGAATAAACCTAAACCTAAATCTAATAATACAAATTACAATTACTTACAAACTACAATAATTTTGAATTCCTCCCCCCTCCCTCCGACCCACATACCTTTTCCAGCTGTGTCACAGAGGACTCTGCTCTTGTCTGCCATGATGAAAATGTAAAAAATGTAAAATGAAAAAGGCAAGAGCTGCTGAAGTCAGGCTGGATTAGCTGCTGCCAGAGCCTCCAATTGTTGACTCTGCTTAACTGTTTAAAAAAAGCCTCTAAAAAAGTGCCCTCTACAGGAGGAGGCGAGAGAACCATGTGCCTCATCTACATAAGGAATTTTTCGGCTTTTAACCCTTGCTTAACTCTGCTCAAGTGATCATAAAGTCAGAATAAATGAGGCACGTGGTTCTCTCGCCTCCTCCTGTAGAGGGCACTTTTTTAAGAGGCTTTTTTAAACAGTTAAGTACTAAGCAGAGTCATCCACTGTGACTCTGGCAGCAACTACCTCAGCCTTTTTCCTTTTAATTTTTTTTCTTTTCATGATGACAGTGGTGAGGCCCTGCCTCCACTGCCTCCGCTGCCTCCCCTGACTGCACGTCACTGGATTTGACCCTAAATCATGAATTTTCCTGATGTAGCCATCCTCCTAAAACATGAATTTGGTATCCTATGAATGGCCATGTGACCTGAAATGTTTTAAGTGGTCCTTATTTTTATTTGTTTCCACATGGCTCCCATCCTAATAATGGGAGCCAAGGTGGCGCAGTGGTTAAATGCAGCACTGCAGGCTACTGCTAGATCAGCAGTTCAGCGGTTCAAATCTCACCGGCTCAGGGTTGACTCAGCCTTCCATCCTTCCGAGGTGGGTAAAATGAGGACCCAGATTGTTGGGGGCAATATGCTGACTCTCTGTAAACCGCTTAGAGAGGGCTGAAAGCCCTATGAAGCGGTATATAAGTCTACTGCTATTGCTATTGCTATGTTATAAAAATCTTTGAAAACCTGACAGTTCTCCCAGGCTGGTAGCTGAAGGTTGTTTTTTTGTTGCTAAGTTTGATTTCTCCCCCCCTTGGACATTTCTGATCTGTTTAATTATATTTAATTGTTCCTACTTTTAAAGTGTAATCTTCCTGGGGTTTTATGGAGACAGACAGCCTTAAATTAGGAATAAATAAGTATGAATAAAAAGTGGAAATGAGCATTAGTTTTCAGAGAGTTTCAGAGGTTGACCGAGTTGTGTGTTGGTGGTTCTTGGCCTGAAGAATTAAAGGGAATTTGTGATGAGACTTTTCTGAAGAATCTATATTTAACCCTTATTACTTTCCAGAAAGTCGGGCTACAAAATACCTGATCTGTTGTGTTATAAGCACTACAACAATTTCTCCAACTTTTCTATGGTGTGAGATTGAATCTCAGCTATAGGCCTGGGGTAAAACTGGACCTTCTTTCCATGAATTATTAAAGAAATTGGATTAGGACAACCTCAGTAAAGTTCTATGTCTCTAGTAGTCTTCCTTACATGTGATGCTTAGGAAGTGGTAGCTTCTCAGCCAGCATTACTATTGGCCATGTTGCAGGGATGTTGGAAGTTGTAATCCAACACAACCGGTCACTGGAGAAAAAAAGCATGTAATAGATATATTTGGTAGGCTAACTGGTGTATAGATACATTCACATTCACAATTGCCACCATTAGACAACCTAGCAAATACCGGTATGTGTCTTTTAGTGGCTATGTGTAGCACTGATCTCTGCTGTGCCTTTCTGAGTTGATAACTTGTGACAAACTCCAGGCATCTCAGTGCCTTGATACCATTAAAATCTCCACTCTGTTTCAGAGTCCTAATTGCCCCTAATTTACATGTTTTTCTTCAGTGTGAAACACTAGACTGCTGATGATAACATCACAAGTGACAGAAGCGGGTATCTGTTATTAATTACCGGGAAACATGATGGACAAGGCAACAAGGGGGGCCAACATAATCTTTTTCAGAGTTGCTTTTGTACCCATTCAAAATTGGGCCGAATACAATGGTTTGCATGTTCTGTTTTGCTCAGGGCAATTCCTTTTAAGTAGAGTCATCAGTGAAGATTTTAAAGGACAGAATAACTAAAGTGGAACTAGGGGTTTCAACTGTGAGGAAAGAATATTTTTTGTAAGCTGTCTAGACCCAGGGATGTTTTCAGGGAAGGTGGTTCAAAGAAAGGCAAGGAAGTTTGTGGCTTGGCTAGTCTTGAGGAATAAAGGTATAGAGCATATCCTTATGATTACCAAACACAGTATTGCCTTTGTGCCAGTGGTGAAATTCAAATTTTTTACTACTGGTTCTGTTGGTGTGGCTTGGTGAGTATGACTTGGTGGGCATGGCAGGGGAAGGATACTGCAAAATCTCCATTCCCACCCTACTCTGGGGCCAACCAGAGGTGGCATTTGCCGGCTCTCTGAAGTACTCAAAATTTCCGCTACCGGTTGTCCAAACTACTAAAAAATTCCGCTACTGGTTCTCCAGAACCTGTCAGAACCTGCTGGATTTCACCCCTGCTTTGTGCCCTTTGTCATGTTCATCTCCTTTTTCCTGAACTGATGAGCTATTTTCTGAGATTATGAAGTAGTAATAGTTCTCCAGGACAAATTCAAGACCAGATTAAAATATTGTCATCTGAGTATCCAACACATAGCTGAATACTGGTAGTCCTCAACTCACGACCACAATCGGGCCCAACATTTATGTTGCTAAGCAAGAAATTTGCTAAGTGAGCTTTGTCCCATTTTACAACTTTTCTTGCCACATTTGTTAAGTGAATCACTGCAGTTGCTAAGTGATTAACATGGTTGTTAAGTGAATCTGATTTTTCCCCATTGCCTTTGCCTGTCAGAAGAGAGCACATGATCCCCAGGACACTGCAACCATCATAAATGTGAGTCAGTTGTCAAGCATCCTAATGTAAATCACGTGACCATGGGGATGCTGCAACAGTCATAAGTGTGAAAAATGGCCATAAGTCACTTTTTTCCAGTGTTGTTGTAACTTCAAATGGGCACAAAGCGAATTGTTGTAAGTCAAGGACTATCTGTATATCATCTTATATCCCACAAGCATTGCCCACCGAAATATGTCTAAAATGCTAAAATATGGTTATATCTACTGTAGCAGGTTTTGAAAATTTCAAGGAAGTAGTTTTCAGGAAGCATGATCTGGAATCTCAGTTCGGTTCCAAAAGAAAAGAACCCATGAAAAAAAAATCTGTGCTGCCCAACATGTATTTTCCTGTGATAATCAGCCTGTATTTTGTTTTTAAATGAATATGGCCCTAAGCCTTTTCTTTTGATAACACACAACTTTTTAAAAGCTCCAGTTTAGGTTCCCAGACATCAAAATGAATACTCCTCTGAAAAGAATTGGCAATCCTAATTTACATCCCATAATGTGGACAGTTCACCTTTGATCTTTTAAGAAGATTTCTTGGGGCTGTTGACTCAACCTGGAAAAGCTTCTGGTGCCTTTTGAGTGCTGTGGCTGGAGATGTATTGGGGGAAAATGGGTGGGGTTAGAACAATGCTACATTTGCTTGCCATTTTCATTGAATTAAAATTAATATGATCTCTCTGCAATCAGTAACTCCCATCTCCCATTATAAATTGTAATTTATTATTACAACCCTGTATGTGACAACCCTAGTTGGAAGGCCTCTGAGATTTACATGCAATGCATTCATGAGGATAGCATGAATGAGCTTTTGTACCTTTGCTTTAGCAGTTGAGTGACCTGGAACAGGAAATTGATAAGACTTCCCAAAGATTGTTGAATTATTGAAGTATATGAGCTTTGGTTTGATCAGTTGAATGCTCTGATCTCACTCTACATTGTAGAAATCAAGGGGAATTTTGGAGTATAAAAACAGTATTTATTAGAACATTAATCCAAGTATAATAGTCAGCACATTTCAAGGAATGTTGTGTCAGGCATAATAAACTAACCACCTTGGTTTTCCTGTAAGGTCATGATTTCATTCTTAAAGCTCTTGATTTGCATTTTTATCTGCTAGACACATTTCTGGCATCTTCCCTACCTACACATGTGTGTCCCTGTTCTATGATAAGTAAAATAAACAGATGGTAAAAAAAAATCTTACCCATATCAGAATACAACAGGTAAAGTTGCACAAGGAAATGACACTAAAATCCTCTTAGCACATAGGTTTGGGTCAGATCTCCTGCCAAGATGGCAAAAGAGCATTTGATAAAGCAACAGTCACTTATATTTAAGGCAATGCCTCTGGAAGAAATTTTCTTAGGTGACTGGTGCAAGAGGTCAGCTGGTGGCGTGATGAAGACACTGTATTAGCTTCATCCCCACAGAGAAGCAATGTGGAGATTAGAGGAGAATTCACTACATTATCAGCTGTGTTGAAGAGAGTGTCTGGTTGCAGAAAGAGATGGGAAGGGTGATTTATATGTCCCTTGGTCACTCTTGACAAAGACTTCAATAGCCTGCTCAGCTTTCTTAATTTATGGCCTTGTCATCACAAACTTAAAGGTCCTACAGGATTCTTTGTTGATTAAAGGATCTCAGTGCAAACTCAAAGACATTTTGAGTAAAAAGCCAGGGTAGATTTAACTGGAATTGGTACAATAAGTTGGAGTCCAATGTAAAAACAATTCCATATTTTTTAAAATAATTTTTTCATAAAAATGAGATTTCCCAATGTCACTTTGAAATGTATCTGTATATGAAAGTTTGTAATCTGGCACCAGTAAATTAATTAAGATTTTGGAGAACTAGCCATCAATCTATAATTTTCAGGCAAAATATATCTGATGCCACAAATTTATTTCAATATGCAGAATATATCAACAAATAGAATTTCAGAGTATACAAGAAGCCTAAACCATATAAATTGAAGCAAGTGGGTAGGTGAATTATGATGGCAAGAATATAGTTTACCAATATGCTACTTTCCCTAGAAAACATATCAGGATCCTCAAAGAGAGCTTCCATATTTGGGCGGATGATCCATAGAGAGTACCAATGTTTAATTCAAGATAAATGTGTACTTAGACCAAAATCTTAGAATGGTAAAAATGGATTCTGTAATGTTATTTAATGTTCAGGATTAGAATTGAGTTTCTCTGGGAGCTAAGTACTCAGCAATTCTTTTTACCATTCCTGTGGAATCCCCTGGGAAAATCTATATCCTGAGGACTCAAAATATTTAAAATGCTCAGTTTCGGAACAATGCATTTTCTGCTGTAGTAAAAATTCAAGGGGTATTAAAAAGCAGACACTTAATAGAGATGATCAACTATGGATATGAAGTATTTATAACTAATTGTCATCAACTTAATGAGGTCTTCAAAGAAGGAGAAGTAGATCTATCATTTTTATTTTTCAATACGCCCAAGAAATGTATGGCAATACTGCTAGCTAGTTTACTTTACTAGAAATCAGATAAGAAGTGCAAGAGATATATATTCCCTCAAGAACTCAAGGCTCTGCAATCAT
This sequence comes from Thamnophis elegans, assembly GCF_009769535.1. Taxonomy (NCBI): domain Eukaryota; kingdom Metazoa; phylum Chordata; class Lepidosauria; order Squamata; family Natricidae; genus Thamnophis; species Thamnophis elegans. The sequence continues at coordinate 60,043,371 of NC_045542.1, forward strand.
TTGCTTCCTATTCTATCATAATTTGCAACCCTAGAATAGTTTTGTTCTTTGAAATGATTGATATGAATTTCTACATTTGCTATTCCCAGACAAGGGTGTTCATAAAAAGAAAGAGAGGCTGTCTATACAAAGAAAGAGAGATGGAAGACTCTTAAATCCCTTTCATATATTATGAATTTCAATTGTCCTATCCTCAAGCAACACTGCTTATTAATTCTGGACTGAGTTTATAGAAAACCATAGCTTCTATCATTAGTGTGAACTCATTAGTTTGACAGAGAAAGGGATTACCGTATTTATCGGCGTATAACACGCACCGGCGTATAACACGCACCCCCCATTTTAACACAAAAATTTGAGTAAAAATTTTTTTCATTAAAAATAAATGACTTGGAAGCTCGGAACTTAATGTTGGATTAAAATTTATAACATTGGAACATGAATTATAACATTAACTCCTCTTAAAAGGCAAATATGAAATGAAAAAACACCTCTTTGAGCAAAAAAACTTAATCAGAATCACTGCTTTTTGGAAAACCAAAAACCTCTTCCTCATCTTCACTCTCTCCCTCTTTTTTCCCTTCCTTCCCCCTTCCTCTTGCCTATCAACTTCATCCTCTTTGTCTTTCTGCTCTTTCCCTCTCTTCCCCTTTTCTTCCTACCTCCTTCCTTCTCCCTCCCTTCTTCTTTTTCTTCCTTTCTTCTTCCATCTTCCTCCTTCTCCTTCCATTCTTTCTCCTTCCATCCATCTTTTCTCCTTCCATCTTCTCCCCCCCCTCCCTTCTTCTTTTCCTCCCCCCTCCCTCCTTCCTTCCTCTCCTTCCCTTTCTCACACACAGGAAGGGGAGGGGGGCTATCTAGTCGCTTTCACAGCATAATTTCTTTATCTAACTTTTAAAAAACAGTGTGCAAATCAAACGAGATTTTCGTAACCTGCGAAGCACCAAGTTATATTATGTTGTTACAAATTCGCAGCTACTCCATTCTTTCTGATAGGGAACTACATTTCCCAAGATGCCTCAGGTCCTCAAAGCGCTGAACGCAGCTTTGCAATTGACTCCAGCGAGGCCTGGCAGCCGCCGGCTGGGGTGGTTGTCAGGGCGATGCGGAGCGGACGCGCCGTTTGTTACTGCTTCCAGCAATCAAGACGGACAAGGGAAGCGACTGAAACGGACGCTGGCCTCGCTCTCCTGCTGCGGCTTCTGTTTCAGTAGGGAAGAAAACTTCCTTTCGCTTCCCGAATTTGACTGGGTCCCGGGGCTTCTGCCGGGCGGCAGAAGCCCGGGAAGCGAAAGGAAGTTTTCTTCCCTATTGAAACAGAAGCCGCAGCAGGAGAGCAGGGCTGCTGCCGGCCGTTTCACCTTGCGCAGCGAATTTGACTGGGTCCCGGGCTTCTGCCACCCGGAGTATCGGCGTATAACACGCAGGCAGGGTTTAAGCTTGCAATTTTAGTTTTAAAACTGCGTGTTATACGCCGATAAATACGGTACTTAAAAGTGGAATGGATAAAACTGGGTCCTGGAACAGAGCCCACTGGCTCCTTTTCAACTATTTCACAGATGCTTCCAACAGTGAAAAAAATGAAATGGAATATAAAAGAACCCTTCCCCTGCTACAAATGAGGCATAAATTAGTGTTCTGATACACTTTATTAAGTTTTATTTATTTTACTATCATGATTTTTTTTCAAGAACCAGACTGTAAAACCACATCTGATTCTTGGAGGCTGCCTTGGCAAATCCCTGCAGTTTTCTTGATAAGAGTTTTCAGAAGTGGTTTGCCATTGCCCTCTTGGTAGGGTTGAGAGAAAGTGACTGGCCCAAGGTCACCCAGCTAGCTTTGTGCCTAAATCAGGATTAGAACTCACAGTCTCCCAGTGTATAGCTTGATGTCTTAACCACTACACAGAACTAGTTTCTCCCCATCATTATATTCATACATTGTTGTTGTTGTTGTTACTTGCAAAGTCATGTCCAACCCATTGCGACCCCATGGACAACTTTCCTCCAGGCCTTCCTGTCCTCTACCATCCTCTGGAGTCCATTTAAGATCACACCCTCTTACATCTTCAGTGACTCCATCCAACCACCTCATTCTCTGTCATCCCATTCTTCTTTTGCCCTCAGTCTTTCCCAACATTAGGCTCTTCTCCAGTGAGTCCTTCCTTCTCATTAGGTGGCCAAAGTATTTAAGTTTCATCTTCAGGATCTGGCCTTCTAAAGAGCAGTCAGGGTTGATCTTCTCTAGGACTGACCGATTTGATCGCCTTGCAATCCAAGGGACTCGCAGAAGTCTTATCCAGCATGATAGTTCAAAGGCCTCAATTCTTTTGGGGCTCAATCTTTCCTATGGTCCAACAGCTATACATTGCAACTGGGAAAACCATAGCCTTGGCTATATGCACTTTTGTTGGCAGGGTGATGCCTCTGCTTTTTACTATGTTGTCCAGATGTGCCATAGCTTCCCTCCTCATGAGCCAGCATCTTTTAATTTCTTGGCGTTTATATTATACATGTATAATTATACATTATACAATTATCATAGTAGAATTTTGCAAATATAGGATTTTAAAGACAGAAAATTATATAGCCTTTGAAATGTACACATTGTATCTTAGGTATAGAATCAAAGGTGTACGTCAGCATACAATTCAATAGGTAGTGAAGATTTTATTATAAAAGGTGAGAACATATTTAAGGCTAGATACAAATAATGTTAAGAGTCTTGTGATAGAGTATCTATAATCAGCACATGCAAATAAATAGAGGTGTCAAATGTCATAGACATTTTTAACAAGACTGAGCTATCTCAGTATTTGGAAACTTTTTCAGTATACTAGGGCATATGACTTGGTCTGGCTCCTGTCTTTTCCAACAGGATACGTATGTGAGGAATGAACAAAGATAGCACATGGAAGCTACATTGCTTCATGTTCTCTGAAATAGAAGCGCTTGTAGAACTTGGATGAGGAAGTTTTCTCTTTGATCCCTGTCAGCTGACACTATGGGGCACTTTGAGAAGCCTGGGAAATAATTTTGAAGAAAACTAATCAGATCCTGCACCATACAGCTTATTAAAATGCTGGTGTTTATAACTGATGTTTTGATGTGAATTGCAGTGGTTCTTTTTTCTCTATGTTTTACTCAATTTAAAAATAAAATAAAAATTAAATAATCTTATGTTTTAACATTGTAACATTGACACCTTAAAAATAGATAGATATTGATAGATTTTTTTTTAACTTTTCTCTTTTTTATTTTTGGAACTTTAAACTTTCCTAAACACTTTTCTATGGAAAAATGTAGTACTTTTTAAATTGCACAGTATCAGTAAAAATCCAAAAATATAGATTTCCTAATCTAATTGGAAATAATTTCTATTGGCTGGAAAGTCAGATGAGGAATATGGTCCCTCTCAAAACTCCATCTATCATGGAATGTAATGTAGACACACTTCCATCTATCCTTCCCACTGCCTCAACAAACTTGTTGAATCACATTATCAAACTCACTGAGTTTGCATTATTCTTCCATTTTGGCAGGAATTAGCCAAGTGATTTCCTTCCGAGGTGGGTGAAATGAGGACCCAGACTGTGGGGGCAATATGCTGACTCTGTAAACCACTTAGAGAGGGCTGAAAGCCCTATGAAGTGGTATATAAGTCTAACTGCTATTGCTATTGCTATTTGATGAAATAGATACTATTGGGTTCTTGTGTGGATCCTATTGATCTCTTGCAGCCCAAACATGATTGTTGTTCACTAGTAAACAATGCCGACTATTGGATGTGAGGGTCATCAGGCTGCAATATCTGTCACCCCATTGATTGCCAGGGTTGATTTGGCTGATCTAGCTGGGACTGTCCCCTTCCTACCTCACAGCTCCCATGTGCATTCCTCCCAAAGCTGCATGCTTGATGGAAGGGCGCAACTATCCCTGGTAGAAGGAGTGAACCAATTTTCAGTCAAAGGTATATGGCAGTTACATACCCATGCTAGAACCTAGAAAGAAAGAAAGAAAGAAAGAAAGAAAGAAAGAAAGAAAGAAAGAAAGAAAGAGACTACTGATGCCTCTTCTGTTTTGCTTTGAATCTGCACACTCAACAATCTCAATTAGCCTATGAATATTTGGGGATTAAATGGTATAACATGTAATATGACTGGACAGCATACAAATGGCTTGGCGATTGTATAAACTTCATTCCCTAACATCAGCACATGTCTTCAGCAACACTATGGAAACCACTAGTGACCACTGTCTGCTTCCATGGAAACCCCCTTGCTTTTTCTATTAATGCAAAGAAACTAATGGAAGGTTGATGTAATGGTCAGCATCTTCAATGAGGGGAAGCCTCAAAGCTTAAGACTCCTGGTGTCAAAAATAAATTAAATCTTGGTAAAGAATGAGGATAAGATTGCTGCCTTCACAGCCTGAGATTACACCCTGAATCAATGGGGACTCTCAGAACTTCTTGGACAGCTTTGTGGCAGCTCTAAATCTGACACACACCCCCCAGTAGGCAAATAAAAAGCAAGGATCTATAAGTAAATGATTTCACTGAGTACAAAGTCAAATTAAAGCATGGAATTATTGACTGTCTTATTAACAGAGGAGCCAAGCCTGAGAAAAGCTATCAAAAAGCAAATACAATGAACTCTGACCTTGTTAAGAAAATATAAGAAAAGGTGACAGTTCTAAGTTGGGTTTCCTCACTTTGACAAATTTATATATAGAAACTCCTGCACAGATCCACTGTCTCTTATTGCCTTATCTTAGCAACCAAAACTCCTCAACCTTTGTAAAACAGGCACATGTTTCTGATTTGCTTCAGTTGGAAACTTATGGTAAATTAATAGTCAGGAGAATTGAACGTTATTGGATTTTTCAGTCTGAACTTTATACTTCTTCAGGTCTAGATTAGAAACATTGCAGGTTGAAGTGTTCCATTTGTGTTTGAAACATTCTTTAATCTGACCCGAACAAGAATTGGTGAAGCAAGTTTTATAATTATTAATGGAAAGGAGATTCATTTATAGAAAATTAGGGGGTAGGCAAAGCTTAGTCCCCAGATAATTACAGTCAGGGTACATGATGATCTGGGTACTAAGCTTTGCCTGCCTCTTAATTTTCTATAAATGAATCTCCATTCATGTGCTCTGTTTTTTGTGCTAGAGAAGAAAGACAGAAGGAAATGATATCACATTAACAATGTGATAGACAAAGAGCAGGCAGAGTGATGGACAAGGTGCGAAACACTTTAAGAATAGATGTTTAAAATACAATATTTATTTATATTTTCTATTCAAAATTTACTTGAAGGAATACACAAATTCTAGACCACATGTTCCAAATATATTGTTGTGGCCCACCAGCGACCAGCAGAACTGGCAGCAGAATCGCACAGTGAGAAGGTTGGGGAGGAGCATGGGCCAGTCCTGGAGACTGGGGGAAGCTTGGATGAGGGCTCTGTATCAGAGGCAGAGATGGGGCCGAGGCCCTCTGGCAGTGATCAAGTGCCTACAGAGCTAGATAGCAGTGAGGCAGAGGAACGGCTAGAGCCTGTTCCCAGTTTGTGTTTGTGCAGAGCTGCCAGAAGAAAAGAACAACTCAGAAATCAGGGTCGACTTGGGAGTAAAGTCACAGGTAGAAGATGATTGGCCCCTTCCATAGGAAATAAAAGAGGAGCGAAAGGAGAGTGGACTTTTGCAGGAAGCAATTCATTCGGTCAGTGGTTAGATTCATTTCAGGAGTATGAAGATCTGTCCGTGAATCTCAGAGGCTCTGTGCCCAGTCTCACAGCACATCATTTGGAAAATATTTACGTGTTAGCTTTCTGATACAGATAAGGTCTGTAGTCATAATTACTTCTTTAAAATACTGTTTGCCAGGCCTTGCTGAATGTGAATGAGAGGAATTCACATTCATTTAATAAAAAGGGGTTTTGTGGGGAGCAGGACTCTGCTTCATACTTTTTAGGAAAGCCTAGGTCAGAACATATATAGCCTAAAGGTGCTTTAGGAAGGAAGATATAATAGTAGTTTTGCGGTAAATTAACAGAATTCACACATACATAATCCTATAGATTAAGAAAACAACTACTGGAGGAGGCCTTCTTCAGCCGCTTGCCAGACACTGAATCTTTAGGGAAGTTCAGTTTCTCAATGCTTTGATGAAGTCTTGTGGTTGCCTTTGGAATTGCTTAACATCTAAGGAAATGTTCTTTGCACGTATCTCTGCAAAAGAGGAACTGGGATTATCTGAAGAAGTCATGTAATTGACACCGAGTGCAACAACTGCAAAACCATTCTCATTAGAAATGTTTGTAGACTGTGGTGAACTATGTGACATGCTGAAAATGGATATGGATGAGATCTTGGCTCTCTCCTTCTGTGGGATATCCAAAGAAGAAAGGAAGACAGGGGTATATTTTACAAACATGTTGGGGATCCAAATACAGACAAAGAATGAAGATGGTTCCTAACTGTCCACCAGACTTCCTTAATCTCCTGATAAAAAAACTTCTAGGTGATTAATCACTTCCCATTTGGCTCTTTCATTCATTCATTGACTAAGGCCTTAAGGCTGGTGTCCTGTTTGAGCTATCAAACAAGTGGTAGATGACTTATAAATGAATAAACATAAGTAGTACAAATTTTTAGAAGGCATTCATTATTATGTTTTCTATTTCCTATTATCGTGAGATACTAAAACTAGAAGAGAAAAAAATCCTGGTGTGAGGAAGTAAAAAATTAAGTGTCTTATCAACCCTGTTTCATTGTGTGTTACTTTTTAAAAAATTAGAAATGGCTGAATTTAAAACATGTGTGATTTGAAGGTATTAAAAGTGGAATAGACTTGTAGGAGGGGGTTCGCAGCAAGTGCATTTACTATAGTGACGATAGCCATTTTTCTACCAATATCTTAAAAGCAAAGAATTAGGAAGCTTGCAAGCTGCTTTCCATTTTACAAAATATGTGTACCCCATACCTGTTTTCAAAACATGTGCCTTCAATTGGTTTCCCCAAGCCTGATATACTCTGGGTTTTATTCTGTGGTTTTGGGTTATGACTTCTGTCAACCTCATTAACATAGAAACTTAAACATTACATTTCATAATACAATGTTGAACTATATACCAAAGCACTGGAATCTGACTGTTTATCAGGAATTTTGGTTGAACCAAGCATGGAAGGGAGATAGTTACAAATCATGTTGAGAAATTGGAAATATTTTATTATCCCAGACATCAAGGAATGGTTGTCCAAAATATGGGATTTACCTGCTTTGGAAAAGACAATATTTTTACTACTGTGTTACCATGGCAGAGAGTTGATAATATTTTATAATACTATTTTGTGCTGTTCATGTTATAGCATATTCTGTAAAGTACAGGTAGTCCTTGACTTATAATATTTCATTTAGTAACCATTCAAAGTCATGACGACATTGAAAAAAGTGTGTGATTGTTTTTCACAGTTTCGATTGTTGCAGGTTCCCCGAGGTCCAAATTCAGACGCTTGTCAAATATTTATAAAGGTTGCAGTGTCTTGGAGTCATGTGATCTTCTTTTGCAACTACTTGACAAGCAAAGTCAATGGAGAAGCCAGTTTCACTTAACAACTGTGTCACAACTTTAACAACCGCACTTAACAACAGGGGCAAGAAAGATTGTAAAATGGGGCAAAATTCATTTAACAAATGTTTTACCCAACAACAAAAATGTTGGGCTCAATTGTGGTCATAAGTCAAGGACTACCATTACTGTATATAGAAGTGCTGGCAAACTTTTTTGGCACTGAGTGCCAAAACGGGAGCGGGTGTTTGTGTTCGTGTGTGCCAGAAACCAGAAGAGCAGCCGCCCTGTGTGTATGCGCATGCCCGGAGAGATGGCTCTGTGTGCCATTTCCGGCACATGTGCCATAGGTTCGCCATTATGGGTATATAGTAATATATAGAATCACAATATCAGTGAGATGGAAATCAATTAAATAAATAAATATTCATTACTAACTCAGTGAACATTGTAAGTATACAATATAAAATACAGATTTTTTTTCTGTCATGGTAGTATATTTTATTTTGTTTGGACGTTTGTTTTAAAGTTTAAAGATTATTTTATTAATTGTGTGTGCATCCAAAAATTTTTAAAAAAAGAATCGTTAATTCTTTACCATTAAAAAATTTAAAAAGATTTTAAATCTGAAGTTGAGGATGATTGCTTGAGATCCTGTTACAGAGCTTTTTAACATGTCTTCCGAGGTTGAAATTGTTAAAAAAACAACGTGTCTCTTTATGGGTGCAACAGCTGTTGGTTTAAATTCTGCTTAAATCGCTCTTAGATTTTATGGATAGAGTTGGGCAGTAATATACAAGTTTAAATTTATAGCAGCCTTGAAACAAAACACACTTTCTTTCCTTTGATTTTTCTTTCTCTCAGAGCAAAGGGGCTTCATGTTCCTCAGGTGCTTTGTTTTATGTTGAAACTGCACTGCTGTCACTGTTGCTTTTGAAGAGAAATGCAACTTGTAAGGAGTTTCAATATCACTTAGCAAGAATGCAGCCCAGTAATTTCCTTCTATGCTGTGGAAATAAGACATTTGTTATTTCGCCAGCTCATAGTACTTGCTGGAAGTGAGTACTCCATGCATGATGACATAAAGAGAAACTTCTGTTTAACAAACAGCGTGAAGGTCTTTAGATTCTAATCCTTGCTGGACTTTCATCACAAAAGCCAGTTCTGCAGTTCAATATATAAGATTAAGGAAAGTTAAATCCATCTTCCCAGACTTGGCAAGCTTCAAATTTATTAAACTTCTGTATTATAATTCCAGGCTAAGCTGGGTGGACATTATGAGAGCTGATCTAACATATCTAGAGGATGCCTTGTGGTGGAGGCCGCCCTGAACCAAGCAGAAGATAATCTTGGCACTGAAAATTAATTCAACCCAATGTACGTCAGAATAGTTGGTTTCTGGCTTTTGTTGGCTTTCCAAATTACTGCCTTGTTTTTCTCCTTGGTCATTATCTCCCCAGAGATCCATTTCCTTAGTTATATACTTTGTTGGTTAAAAAGAGAGTGGCATTTAAGAAGTAAAAAATGGGCATGTGGGCACACTGCAGAGTTGGTACAAACAAGGTGGGCAAATTATTTTTCTAAAGAAGTTATAAAAATAATCTGTGACTCAACCAAGTTGTTGTTTTTCTAAGGTATTCTTGTTCTGCTTTTGATGGAATCATCAATGTTCAAGAATGAACCACAGAGTAGTTTGATATAGTGGTTAAGGCACCAAGCTAGAAAGCAGGAAATTGTGGGTTCTAGTCCCACCTTGGGCGTGAAAACCAGCTGGGTAACTTTGGGCTGCTAGTCACTCTCTCTCAGCCCAATCCACCTCACAGGGTTGTGCTGGGGAAAATGGAAGGAGGAAGGAGCATTGGTATGTTTTCCACTTTGAGTTGTAAAAGTAGAATAAAAAATAAATCTAAAAAAATATCATGGAAGGATACAGAAGGCTACAGCAAATGCCCCCTGTAATCCTGTACAGGGCCATGTACTAGAATCAGATTCAGAAGAAGCTATTTAGCTATTAGGACCAGTCCTAGGTTTCTTTGAGTGAAGGGTGAACTCTGTAAATTTCATAGACATATCCATACAGTTTTCTTGTCAACGCTACTGAAGTTTTTTTTGGGGGGGGGGCAGTCATCTTTTTTTAAAAAAAAAACAAAAACCCTAGTCTACAATCCTGGTAGTCTCCTATCCCAGTACTAAACTTCTCTAAGTTTATTTATTTGGTTTGTCAAACATGTACAAGAGAATAGGTGTAAGTATAAACATAGACATGAACAAAGGAAATGAGTACAAATAAATGGGGCCAGTAGGACAGGGATGGGGGGTGCATAAGCACTGGTGGTCCAAGGTGGACAGTTTAAGGTTGAAGCTGTGAGGATGTTTGAGGATGTAACAACAGAGTTAGGTAGAGCATTCCAGGCATTGGCCACTCTGTTGCTAAAGTTGCATTTTCTGCAATCGAGTTTGGAGCAGTTTACCTTGAGTTTGTATCTATTGTTTGCCTGTGTATTATTGAGGCTGAAGCTGAAGTAGCCATTGACAGGTAGGACATTGTGGCAGACAATTTTGTGTAGTATGCTTAGGTCAGACTGCAGTTACTTAGTGTTTTTTAAAAAGATCAATCAAAATAAGCTAAAGGCTTTCTTCTGGTCTGAGTCCTGTTCCAAATAATGATCCAAATTAAAGTGCATTTATCAAATAGATGCCCAGCTTCTGTTTCAATGCATTCAGTAATTAGGGACTTCACTAATTAATTGGTTCCATAGTTAAGCTGCTCTTACTATCAGGATATTTTCCCACTACCAATCAGTAAAAAAAACCTTCCTGTTTTCCTGTAACTTAAATCCACTACTCCGTGTCCTCTACTTAACTAAAGAGCAGATATTGCCCATCTTCTGTATGAGTTTCCTTCAGCATCTGAAGAATGCTACCTATCCCTTCTCATTCTTCTCCTTTCAAGCTAAACATAATTGGTACCCATCCCTGGTCATCCTTATTGTTCTGCTTTTAACCTAATCCATTTTTTTAAACTTTCATAAGTGTGATACGCAGAAATGGACGGTATACTTGAGAAAGGATCTAAAATTAATCTGACTAGAGAAGCAATTTCATATAAAAATATACCTTTAAAATAAGCAGCTCCCTCGATTGTGAATGGATTACTGTCATGCATTTTGTATGTCAAAGGCACACCAGAAAATTCTTTTCTATAAGTGTTTGCCAAAGAGATTTTTCTTGCTGTTCTTCTCTAAAACCAGAGTAATGCAGGAAGTCCATGACATACAACCATTCATTTAGCAACTCTTTGAAGTTACAATCACATTGAAAAAAGTGATGTCCTTGCACTTATCCCCATGGTCAAATGATTAACATTTGGCAATGTTAATTGGCAACTAGCATGAAGATTTATGAAGATTGCTGTAAAACAGGGATGTCAAACTGGCGGTTCCTGGGCTGGATGCATCACATGCACGCAACGCTCTCCCAGCTCTGTGAAGGGAAAAAACATCACAATACATCACATGACAGCAACGTGACACCGTGAGTTTTACACCCATGCTATAAAAGAATTGCTGGCAAAGCTGGGGGTGGAGTTAAGCAAGTCATCAGTTTAGAGTTGTTACATTCCAATAAATGGTCTAAGTCCATCCCCTCCTGTATTCTGTTGACCCTTATGTGGCACCAATTTGAACTTTAGTTGACTAGATTCTTGTGTATAGGCTTGAATAAATTTGCGCTGCAGCTTAATGGATATTCCTGATCCTTTCCACCTGACAGTTGCAGTGTGCAGGGAAGGGAGTGCCACATGATCACCATTTGTGACTTTCCAACAAGCAAAGTCAATGGGAGAAGCTGCATTCTTTTTTTAAAAAAAGCCTATGGTTCATATGACAACTGCACCGATTTGCTTAATTACCATGACAAAAAGTTGTAAAATTGGTGTGACTCACTTAACAACTGCCTTACTTAACAACAGAAATTCCAATCCCAATTATGATAAGTTGAGGACCAACTGCACTTGACTAAATGGAGCTTCAGTGCCCTAGTTCTAACTTTTCCAGTTAGAAACTATCATATTTGACTGAGCTATTTCTTTGTATGGGCTACAAGGTCTATCCAGGGACTCCATTTCAGGAAAGGAAGTTGTTTATGTGGAATTCAGGTAATTTATGGATTCTGAGGCAAAATGAGAACAAGCATGTATTTTTCTAAAAATATGCATGCGTTCACAATTAATTTGCATCTTATGTTTTATTTTTCTCTTTTTCCTTAGAGCAGGAGATGAAAAAAGCAATGCGATAATTTCCCAAAAGCTTTCAAAAGTTTTCAATGATTAAACTAAAAAATGCAGTTAAAAAAAGACATATTCAAGTCTTGAAACTCTTTAGAAAACAAAAGCCTAAATGTACTAACAAAAAGAAGAAAATGTCTTGTAAAAGCTGCATTTTAAATGTGGTTCCAAAGCTAATAAAGAAGTGAGATTTTAAGAATAATAGAAGTAAAAACACCACTACCTTCAGCTGCTACTGGTAGATTGTATAAAGCAGGGGTGTCAAACTTGCAGCCTGCGGGCCAGATGCATCATTTGTTGGCCCCGCCTTGTTTAGCGAAGTGGAAAAAGTCCCAATACGTCACATGACTCTGCTGTGATGATGTGAGTTTGACACCTGTGGTATACAGTATTAAAGCAGTGCATATGGCAAGGGGGAAACAGTAACAACCAGCTCTGTATTTTTCATGTATTGATCCTGACATTTCCCACTAACTTTTGTTATTCACTGAGTAAGAAAGAAACATAGGAATGCAGCGGCTCAGTGGTTAAGATGCTGAGTTGTCGATCAGAAAGGTTGGCAGTTCGGCGGTTCAAATCCTTAGCGCCATATAATGGAGTGAGCTCCCTTTACATGTCCCAGCTTCTGCCAACCTAGCAGTTCAAAAGCATGTAAAAATGCAAGTAGAAAAATAGGAACCACCTTTGGTGGGAAGATACCATTTTGTGGTAGAGAATAGATTAGGGTTTCCCATTCCTTCTAGGCCTAAGAATTGTGAGAATGGTAATCCTTCCAGTCTGAAGATGGTGCTCAGTAACCTCATGGGTCTCAGAAATAAAATTTGCCTGGCTTACATGGTAAAGAATTGGCTCAAGGAAATGTAAAGGCAAAGGCAAATTTATCTTCTGATGGCTTTGTGAACATATCCATGTGGCTTCCTCGGTGATAACATAGACATTATTCTGCATTCTTCTCAGATAATTCCAAACTTCCCAGCCTAATATATGGTTCCGGTATTCCCTGGAGGTGTCCCATCTTAGTCCTAAATAGATCCAAGCTTTCAAGTTGACCAAAGGCAGCTAAGGGCAGGGTAAATGTTAGTGCTGTGTAGAGCTTGAAAAAGGCATTTTCATTCAGGAAATCCGCAGTGGAATTGCCCTCCCCCCCAACAAGGTAAAGCACCAAATAGAAGTGCCTTTCATTTGGTGTAAAACAGCTGCCCTTTTAGACTGATATTTTCCCCTCTGCTGGGATGGACATGGACATGCTGCTAACAGAGGTGGGTTTCTATCGGTGCGGCCCGGTGCGGCCAAACCGATAGTGGTTTGGCAGCCTGGGTCATTGAAACCGATAGCTACCCAGACCTGCCATGCCACAGAACTGGTTCTCCTATGGGGCCGCCATCTTGATTTTTTGTTCTGTGCATGCGCAGAACAATTGTAATTGCACAAATGTATTTTTTTTCTTTTTAACATTTTTCGTATGCACAGACATATTTTTGTCCAAATGTCCTCATTTTTGCATGCAGTAATGCCGGGAGCAACCCATCCCTGGCTGCTACCCTCTGGGAAATGATGCAATAAATCTGAAAAACCTCATAGATGGAACTCCTTGGAGTAATTCTTCCAAAGGTATGTTGCTTCGTAGTCTCAGGGGAAGTTAGAATTATAATTGCAAGCAATTTCTGATCATAATAAATCATCCTGTGTGACCCACCGTTCCTTGGGGAGGTAGGGAATGTTGCAGATCCCGTCTTCTAAGGAGGTACATCTGGCAGGACCCAGAAGAAGGGTCTTCTCTGTGGTGGCTCCCTCCCTTGGAACATTATCCCTGCAGAGTTTAGACTGCCCTCATTGACACTCTTTTGCAAGGCCCTGAGCATCTGGGTTTGCCAACAGGGCTGGGGAACCCAGAGTGAGATGAAACCCATCAAGTGGCTTGGTTGACTGATTGCTGTTGCTGCGGAGGTGGGTTCTTTTTGTTTTTTATTGTTGTATGTTGCTGTTTTCATTTTTTGTAAGCCACACAGAATCACTGAGAATGAGTGGGCGGCCTATAAAATTTCTAAGTAAATAATTAAATAAACATAGCAAATGCAATATATCTTAACATTAATAGAAGTAACATTTTTTTGTTATTATTTTAATGGACATTAATTATTCCATAAACATAAAGTAGTGCATAAAAATTATACACTTTTCCTTTTTAAGAAATTATGGTTGCTCCTTCTGTGGTTGCTCCCTTAATGTTAAGCAAATTAAATTAAATGAAATTGTTATGGTTTCTCTCCAAAGACCTAGGTGATCAACTCTGACCTTTCTTTCCTTGATGGCAGTGGGCTGGCATTAGTTTTTGCTTCGGAGGACAAGACAATGAAAACTAGATGGCTTTTATGACCTCTTGGTCATTATTGAATTGATTGATTACATCGACTTGGCTGTGGCTCAGGAGTGTTTTTGCTCTGCTTTGGCTCTGGATGTTCCAATTACATCTGTTCCTTGTTGTCCTACTTGCTTTAGTGACATCATCTCAAGTATACAGTTGCAATCTATTCCGTTTTGAGATTGCCCTGAAAAGCTTTCAATAGTGCACAGTGCTACTGCTTTTATAATGGCAAAGCATGGCGTCCTTATGTTGAATTAGCTCTGTGCATTCCATTGGCAAGAGACAATGTTTTGCCTCCTATCTCCACTTGTAGTGAACTATAGCAGAAATGCTACAATAGCTTCTTTTCTGTTGCAGCTCCCCCCCTCCCCAATAGGGCTGTTATCTCATCTTCAGGAGGAGGGCTGGCTTTCATCATCCTTAGCTGAATGTCAAAGAAATGTTTTCTTCCTTGTTCCTATGCAATCTCAGAATGTCCTCTAGGTATGTACAATCTCAATCATACATAATCTGGGAGGCAAGTCTGGTGACTGGCAGTGTGTCAGCCCTTTGAGGTAGGCCAAGTCAGGGAACAGACTTAAGATACTTGATTGGAACTATACTTTACTGATATATATGCTTTGATCATTGAAGCTTAAAAGCCTGGCTGTGTTTTTCGTTGCTTTCCTCTTACACTCTCCAACAAGATGCAGTTCACTATTGAGAAAAGTAAGGTTCTGCACCAGTGGTGGGTTCCGGATCCCATTCCAACTGGTACAGTTGGAATGGGCCTGGCAGCATCCACATGGACATGCTCAGCGCACGCATACATCTTAGCACCTCTGCGATGCCATGCGCATGCATGGAGGCGCCGAAGACTTAAAAGACCGGTAAGGAGCTTGGGTGGGCAGGTGGGCCCTCCAGTGCTCCGGGCAGGCTCTGGTACACCTGTACCACGGAGTACCACCTGCAACCCACCACTGTTCTGCACACAGGCAAAAATAAATAAATACATCCACAAATACATAAATATAGAAGGGGAGCAGTGGTGGGTTCCTACCGGTTTGGTTTGGCAGTAGTTTGGTGGCCTAGGTCGCTGGAACCAGTAGCGCTCCTGGCCTGCTATACCCTGGAACCAGTTTTCAGGGCACCACTGGCACCGGCGCCATCTCGTTTTTCAGTTCTTAATTGTACTGTGCATGTGCGTGCAGTGCACATCAAGCACATGCGCGTCAAACACGCACATGAGCGAACCGGCAGTAGTGCCTGCCGGAACCCACACCTGAACAGGAGGTCTCTGACTCAACAGCAGCACCTGTGAGAGGAATCTAGATATCCTGTGGACCACCGCTTAAATATGAGTCAACAATGAGAACAATTAATCAATGGAACAGTTTACCTCTCAGAGTTGTGGCTGCTTCATCAAGAAAAAATTGGACAACCATTTTTCTGGGATGATATAAGTAGGCAGGGGTTTCGATTAGAGGACTACATGGTCCCACCCAAACCCTATGATTCTACACACTCCATGGAATTAGAGTGGCTTCTGTCTGGGCATGTTTCCAATACCCCCTCCCTTTCCTGGGCTTCAGTTATGCTTTGTTTTGTTGTAATTGTTCTGTATAGGGTCAACTCCATAGCTCTCTATACAGTGACTGAGAACAGAGGCAGAAGAGGATAGAGACAGCAAATGTCATCTAGAATGTTTTCTACCAGATGGAAGTTTTTGCTCAGTCAAGAGGAAAGACCCTTAAGGACCCATTGGGGATGGTGTCAGTAAAATTCAAGATGGCAAGTTTCAGAGAATACAGGGATATTCTGGTCACAATTTTGTCAATTACAAGCAAGCATAAAAGTTGGTGCAGTGACATCCAGAGGCTTTTATTGTCAAGCTCATTCTGATAAAAACAGCACTGGGACTATAAGCACTGCCCGTTTTTGGTACCTGTGTGATACTGCAGTTCATGTGGAAAAGGGTCAGGCTTGCCATGAGGTCACTTATATCACCACTTGTATCATCCAGGGCAGTGGTGGGATTCAAAATTTTTAGTACTGGTTCTGTGGGCATGGCTTGATGGGTGCGGCATGGCAGGGGAAGGTTACTGTAAAATCTCCATTCCCTCCCGATCAGCTGGGACTTGGGAGGTAGAGAATAGATGGGAGTGAGGCCAGTCAGAGGTGGTTTTTTTTACCGGTTCTCCAAACTACTCAAAATTTCCACTAATGGTTCTCCAGAACTGGTCAGAACCTGCTGAATACCATCTTTGACCCCGGGTGCCTATAGAACAGTGGAAAGATGATTGAAGAGTGAAAGGAAGGATTATCTGTTATTGTTCACTCTGGAAATTAAATGAAGTGAATTGTTCCCCTTGGAATGAAAGAAAGTGCAGAAATATTTCATTTTAGGATTCCATTAGCATTTCTCTAACATTTGTTGACTTTGTGTGTCTGGACAAGAGAAGAAAGATAATGTTTCCATGAACCTGAATGAGAATTATTGTTAAAATTGCAGAATAAATTTTCAACAGCGCACTAAAGCAAATAGTCTGGGTAGCTTGATAAAGGCAATGCCATGTGTCCTCTGTTTTTTATGGCATTTAAACTGACCCAGCAGGGATGGTTTAGAAATAACAAATCCTGGGCATTGCACGTTTAAATTCTTTACTTCCTTTCCAGATTCTTATCAATGGACCCCAATTCCTGGTTCTGTTTTCTTTTTACCTTAAAAAAAGAAGACTTGCCAGATATGTCTGACATGATGAAATATATATTAATAGTATAAAACATTTTTTGCAGTGCAAAAATGTGTTGGAAAACAAAGGCAAAATTCCTGATAAAACCTTGGCAACCGTGTCCCATCTACTTGACTGCTTTGTCTTATATCCAAATACCACCAACTGTCACTGGTTTTATTAGCCAAATATATATTATTTCCATTCCTTGTATATTTTCTATTTAAAGAATAGGAAAGTGTGAGCTCCCACCTAAGAGCATGTATATTGCTAAAAATGATTTACTTATCTAACATATGTTTCATGTTCCACCAGACCATGGGTGAAATCCAGCAGGTTCTGACAGGTTCTGGAAAACCGGTAGTGGAAATTTTGAATAGTTCGTAGAACCGGCAAATGCCACCTCTGGATGGCCCCAGAGTGGGATGGGAATGGAGATTTTGCATTATCATTCCCCTGCCATATCCACCAAACTATGCCCACCAAGCCACACCACACCCACCAAGCCATGCCACAGAACCGGTAGTAAAAAAAAATGAATTTCACCACTGCACCAGACACTACCAGGATTAGAGCTTGTATGTATGTATGTATCTATGTATGTATGTATGTATGTATGTATGTATGTACATGTATATATGTATACAATACATATAGATATGTACACAGTATGAAGGAAGGTCAATTAACAGAGTGGTATTTAATCCTGAGAAAACATACATGGAACCAGCAATATCTGCTGGGGAATCAAAAAAGTCCATTTGGCAGTTGTAAAAGTGTGATTGAAGCTCTGCTACTTTTGAATATGTATTAATGACTTATGGACATATAAAGAAGTGGGGATATGCTGCTGTGATGACCAACTTGATATTTTAAAATCTAACCCCACCTTGAAGAGACCACTGATATGATTCTGGTACATAAGAAAGCTCCTCATGTTCTCACAACTCAGCCATAAACCTTATCTGAATAAGTTAAGGGAAACTCCACTTGCATTACTGGTATAATAATGGCCTTAAAGAGATTTGGGCAACAGTTGTTGAGACAATACATGCAAAAGACTTTGCACATTGCTTCTTCTTCTCAATTATTTTGCTCCATCTATTCTTTATTCTTCAGTGTAACCATAAATGAAAAAAACAAACCCTTGTCTTTTATAATTTGGAACTTCAGTTATTGCAGAAAATAGGACCCTTTTCCAAACCAGATGTTTTTTTAATGTGTTAGAATATGTGAGAACATAAATCTCATTGTTCCTGGCCATCAGAAGACTGACTGTGCAGGTTGAAAATGACAAGAATGATAGTTTCACAACTTGGAAGTCTCTCAAAAAAGGAATACTGGAATATGATATGCTTCAGTTATCATGATCTTTGATTAAACAAAGATGTTGGCATTAGAATGTGGTTTATGGGCTGTGATAGTTTCAACACATTGAAGAGAACAAATTGGAGAAAGGTGCACTGTGCAAAGATACAAAACTTTTGCTCTTATAAGAATTTCTAAAAATGAACTGCGAGGACATGTGTTTCATAGCACACTACAGTTATTTTAGTTAGACATTTGTAACCTATTATACCTTCTCTGCCATATCTCCTCATGCTACTCATACATCTTACTCCTTTTTAACAAGCATTGCTTTGAAAGCATGACATTTGTTAAACTTCATGATACTAAAAGTAACAATCAGATTATTTGATCACTGACAGAAGGTAATTGCCCATGATATTCCATCACAAGCCAACTTTGCAGCATTAGTCATGTATCAATACTACTCTGATACAAAAAAACCCTTCTGATGGTAAAACTCAGTAACTCCAATGTCCTTACAACAATTGCAGGATCAGAAGTTCCTTGATCCCACATTTTAACAATTAGACAAGCTTGGGTATTAGAGGATGATACTTTTAGCTCAGAACACTGTCCTTATTAAAAGGGAAATATATTGAATTTGTATAAATATAACCTGCATGAGGTAAGGAGCTGATATCAAAGCCAAAGGAAGTCTAGTCTGTGTTGAAGGAAGAATTCTTCACTGTACAATAATCCATACACTTGGATCATAGAATGTGAGGAGCATGAGCCAACGAAAACCTAAAATTGTCAAAACTGAAAAGAAATATACTAAACTAAATATTTTAGGAATACTTAGATAGATCCAGTGGCGGATTAAGACTTACTGGTTCCTTAAGCACTGACAAATCTTGGTGTCCTTCTCCTTTGTACATACTATACAAAGGAAGTTTTTTTCATTGGTTTTCATTGTTTTTTTTCTTTCTTAACTTTGTGGTGCCCCCTTGGGCTTGGTGCCCTAAACACATGCTTAGTCTGCTTAATGGTTAATACACAACTGGACCTCTTCAGTTGGCTTGATAAGTTTTTAGGAGGCATAGTTAATAGTTTTTTAATTGACTGAATTTCTTCAGAAAAAAATAGAAAGAAAACCACTACAAGCATTAAATACATAGTGGCTGACAGAGGCCAAGGGAGGGTGGTGGAGAGAAGCAGGAGGGAAGACAAAGTTGATAGATGTAACTGACAAGAGAAAGAGACCTCTAGCAAAGGTATTTGAAAGCTCCTGGAGAGACATGGAAATGAAGAAGAAAAGAGAAGAACGAAGGAAAAGGTCATGGCCAACAAAGCTGGAAATATGTAGAAGGGCAGGGAAAAGAATCTATTGATGTGGAGAACAAGTGCAGAGTGGGGATACTTGGATAATGGAACAAAAATTATTTACAGCATGTGAAGCTAGTCCTTTTGTTGTAGATTCCAAAAGAAAAGATAAAATATGTTATTGTATTTCTTAAAGTGAACCAAATTAAAACCAGCCTGCCTATTACTGCAGAACAGAATTCTGGTTCTGGGATGAAGAAGATGATGATGATGAATGCAGAAGATGTATCCACTACAAAAATCAGTCCATCTGGAATTCTAGATTTTGATCTCAAATCCAGGGACATTTCAAGAGTGGATAGGAATAGGCATTAAAACAATTACCCAGGCTTTAGTGCATGCTCAAAATATTAAGGGTTTGGATCCAGAGAAAGAGAAGCATATCCATATGTCCATTGGCATCTGTTGCAAAACTGTCATGAAGAAAAATTGTGAAATGTGCATTGTGATGTCACAACATAAATCCCAGTCTTTTGTACTTCCATCCCAAAATTGTCTCCCAATATATAAGTCACAGGTTTTCTGATGTGACTCACCACAAACATTTCATCACTTAGCTCCTTTGTCCTCCCCCAGTGATGGTCAATGCCTATGTCTAGCGAATGGCTAGACTGTGCATGAAAAAAATCTTTATAATGCCTGCAAGCATCTTTAAGGAGAAAGATTGAAAACATGCACTACTGACTGCATATTATTTTTAAAGATAACTATTTTTTAAAAAATTAAAAAGTATAATTGCCTTCAGTTTTCATTTGTGATTTTTGGCAAATTGTATTATTGTTCATATTTCATTACAAATAAGAACAAATGTATTCAAACCAGTGGAAATGTGTTGATCATAATTGGAGGCATGAACTCTAATTAACAAAAATGCTCATGTTATGTATGCCTAATTAGTGAGATTATAGTTTGTATTTTATAGAAACATTTGTTCATGTTGGAGAAAAGGGACCAGGGCAAGAGAGACCGGGAAGAGCCGGAGTCCACCTCCATCCAGCAAGGCTGACCTTCCAGCTGGACGGAGGCTGCGACCTTCCGGGCTCCCGCAGCGGCTTGGTTGGCTAAACAGTCAGAAGTATTCGGCTGACAGGTGGAGTAACAGTCTTCAGCCCGCCGAGCGGGCCGCGGCTGCTGGCGGCGCGGCTGCGCCTGGGACCGGCCCGTAGGTTGCAGGAACGACGGTGCCGGTAGGAGGGCCCTGCAGACTTTAGTCAGGTGGCCTTCCCCCTTGCATCTGAGGCAGATAGCGGTGCGGAAAGGGCAGGCCGTGCGGGTGTGACGGCCACCACACCCGCGGCAGGGCACATTCGTAGCGGGTTGCGCTGCTGACTGCGGCTTGGGCTTGCGTTTAGGCTGTGCCCTCATTTGTCCCACAACGTCTTCCTCCGGGTCTTCGAAAGGCAGCTCGTCATCTATCATATGGGTTTGCGTTGGAGGTTCCGGAGGTGGCCGGTCAGGCGCAGCAAGCTGTAACCGCTCGATATCGGCCGTGGACTGCTCCGAGAGCTCGGCTGCCCTGGCAGTCTCCACGGCCTGGAGCAAGGTGATATGGTGGTTGCGGAACATGCGGCTTCGCAGGTTGACGTCGCGGACTCCGCACACAAACTGTTCCACAAGATTCTCCTCTAAATTAGAAAAGTCACATTGAGCGGCCACCGTGCGCAGCGACTCGAGGAATTGACTAATAGATTCGTTTTTCTTCTGGACCCGGCGGCGAAAAGCAAAGCGGCGTGCGATGACAGACGGGGTGGGGCGTAGTGGTTTTTTAGTCTTGACATAAGTTCGTCCCACCCCAGCTTGTACGCTGGCCTCAGGGCGGCCAGGGCTCTTGCAGAGGCGAACATTGTGGGTTCGCAACAGGAGAGGAAGAAGCTGCATTTTTCTTCCTCAGTCTGTGCCTGGTTTTTTGATGCTATCAAGTAGCATTCAAACCTCTCCATAAAACCCTCCCAGGATTCTCCGGCAGAACCAAAGGGGGCGAACGGAGGGAGCGCAGAAGTCATCTTGGCACAGATCTCGGTGGCGAGAGAGATGGATGAAGGGAAGGAGGAAAAAAAATCTTTCTTCTTCCGAGCAGTGTTCGTTGCCGGCTTTGCGCGGCGGCAGCTAACTACCCCTCTCTCTCTCTTTCACCCTAGCGTCGCGGAATCGCCGATCCCATCCTCGTCGCCAGTTTTGAGGTCTGAAGGAGGGACGCGACAACCAGGGTGAGAAACTAACTTCTTTATTCACAGGCAACTATGACAGCGATTCCAAAAATGGGCGCGGTGCGCGCCAAGGTATTTATATAAACATATTAACCAATAGGAACCCGGGACTTGGGCAGCAACTGCTGTCAAGTCCCGGTCCAATCAACAGTAACTTTCGGCCGGCAACAGCTCCTGCTGCGCCCCGGCCAATCAGGAAGCAGCAGGCTGTTGCTGGCCTCCGAGAAGGTGCTGAACTAGCTGAGCCTAATTTACATGGCTCATTAATATTTAACAGTTTTCATTTGTGATTTTTGGCAAATTGTATTATTGTTCATATTTCATTACAAATAAGAACAAATGTATTCAAACCAGTGGAAATGTGTTGATCATAATTGGAAGCATGAACTCTAATTAACAAAAATGCTCATGTTATGTATGCCTAATTAGTGAGATTATAGTTTGTATTTTATAGAAACATTTGTTCATGGATATCTTCAACATGTTATAAGTGGGAGCATTTTGTTAAGCTGACAGCAAACCTACTGGATAGATCAGAATGGGCCACTAATTTAAATGATTATAGGATACATTACTATTTGAGACATGAGATCATATGAAAAAGGAGCAACAGCACTAAAAAAAAGAGACTTTGCTAAATATAAATTTGATTGTGACCTAATACATTTACACTTAATTTATCTGAAAGAGAACCAAAGGGGTTGGGAAAGAATATATCCCTAAAATTTCCCCAAATAGGAATATACCTAAACTATTTTCAGAATAAGCTACTATAACCAGGAAAAATAGAGCATGAAAGTAGTTGGAAATAGAATGATATAAAATATTATTTAATCAAATATTAAATGAAGGAAGGTGTGGAAACAAGAACACGGAAATGAGAGTGTTTCTCATAAAAATAAAAAAAATTACTAGTTGTAGAAATAAATTAATATAACTGTGGAAAGATCTGATAGGAGGAAAGTGTCGGAGAAAGTTACAAGGACTATACTGAAATCTTTTACAAATGGAATTATAGAGCTATTTGTAGGGACTGAATATATTCAGAAACTGATAATGAGGTACCATGGCTAATAGGCCACCTGTCAAGTATGAAAGCTCCAGGCAAAGATGAATTATTTACTGAAGTATTTAAAACTACAAGTGAAGAAGCAGCTAAAGTGTTAATTGTTATATATCAACAAGATTGTGTGGTTTAGATCATTGTACATCTTGTACTTGTACTTGTACTTGACGCCTCTTCACCCATCGTGGGTATAGGCGACTTCCATGGAAATTTGACGTGGATACGGCGATCCATGGAAGCTGTTTCGGCTGGATATACCCAAGGGGATGCCAGTCCCAAGGGTCCATTGTACATCTACATTGAAGCAGGGGTGAAATCAACTTACCTTCACTACTGGTTCGCAAATGTGAGTGCACGTGCCACCTCCGCGCATGTGCAGTACCTTCTGTGCATGCACAGGGCATCAAAAACAGGAAGTGATGACATCCAGACAGCAGGGACGTGCAGTCACTAGAGGCAAGGGAGGCTGTGCTGAAGGTGCATGCACCAAAGCTGCTATTCACAAAATGACTGGGAAAGTGAGGTGGGTCAGTCTATATCCAGTGACTATTGAAGCAATGTACCATGTCTCCATCACATGCTTGCCACCTCAAGATGGGGCAAGGTAGTATATATTATAAGGTTATCTTGTTGTTGATAAATAATTTTAATAAGGAAGTAATTAAAAATTGGTATATATATGAGGTGACTATTTAGAATACCTTGTTGAAAAATGAAGGAATAACATCTTTGTTTGAATGTATGATGTACAAGGACAATAATGAACATAAGCATACTCGATAGTTGATTGGTGGAATTATACATAATTGAAAACAGTGATATACAAATATAAATGGTTGGTAAATCTCTTTCATATTGGGATCTGTGATTATATAAATGTATACCGTTATTAAATAGACAATCAAGAATGTAAGGAATTAGGTTTATTGAAAAAAATATTAATTGTAATTGAATATACATTGTACAATGAAAGTGAGGTATTTAGTTATATTAGATGAAAAATCTGTGATTGTAAATGTAATTGAGAATATGGATGCAAAAACACTTGTAACCAAAAAACATGGTGTATGTAATGGATGAGATCATTTTTTAATATTGTTTTTTTATGTTTAAAAATAAAAAAAAGATTGCAAAAAAAAAGATGGGGCAAGGTGATTCTGCAAGGTCAGACTGAAGTTGCATATACTTATGAAATTTTTCAGTGAAGCAATTTAGTAATTAATGACAGTAATTTATTCTTGAATATAGTTCTACTCTTTGCAGTCTTCTGGGTGATTAATTATGGGATTGTGTAATGGTATATAAGAGCAGCTGTATCTTTTAGCAAGCACATCTTAACGTTCCTCCAGCATTCTGAATCATGTAGACAGATGGGATAAGTTAATTTTATTTCTGCCACCTTTTTCCAGAAAGACCATATCTAAAGCAGCTATTGTCTGTCTTTCTGTCTGTCTGTCTCTCTGTCTGTCTCTCTGTATCTATCTATCTATCTATCTATCTATCTATCTATCTATCTATCTATCTATCTATCTATCTATCTATCATCTATCTATCTATCTATCTATCTATCTATCTATCTATCTATCTATCTATCTATCTATCTATCTATATAGTTGTCCATGTCAAATCAAATGACTCTCTTCCTATCTATGAAGCTATTGGATGCAAATATTTGAAAATTCCAACTTCTGTGCTGAATATAGAACAGAAATGAATAATTCCTTGGCCATAGATTGCATGTGACCTTGGACCACTTGAATTTGTCCAAAATCACATGGTCAAAATTTGGCAGCCACCTATAAAAAATTGATAGTGTGATTTTCTGAGTTTATTTAATAAGAAAAATATACGCATTACTCATCCGAGAGAGTTTTGGTCCTTCAAAATATAAACAAGCAAACCTAAATCAGAGCAAGCAGGAAAGAAGCAAATTATTCCTGCTTTTTGGAGAGATTGGTTCAAAACTGCACACTACTGAATTCTGTGAAGTTTATGCGAATTGGATAGCCAGTTTCTCAGTTGATAGATACTTGAGCAGGCACTCATTGACTGTGTTCCTATAACTACCTTAGTGGGATCATGAGTAAAACTTTTGTGTCGTGCAAGTATCAACCTTTCCACCCCCCCCAAAAGCAATGGAGTTAGACATACCTTCCCTTATGTCAGGAGTTTTGTTTTCTTCACTGAAGTAACAATCCACTTGAACAGGAAAAGACAGTGTCTCCAATATATGTGATTGGAATCACGGTCCTGGGGCCGTGGAGTTGTGTAATGGGCATGCCACAATCAGAAGGAATAGGGCACTGCACCACACTTGATCATCTGAATTTTTTTTTACCCTTGCTGGATCCTGCTTAAAAGAGAAAAGACTTTGCCTGAAAGCATACAAAGAAAAGTACAGATAATCCTCAACTTACATGAGTCTGTTTAGTGACCGTCAACGTTCTGAAAAAAGTGACTTCTGACTGTTTTTCACAGTTATGACCTTTCCAGAATCCCCATGATCATGTGATCAAAATTCAGATGCTTAGCGATGGGTTCATATTTATGACTATTGCTGTGTCCCAAGATTATTTTGTGACCTTCTGACAAGCAAAGTCAATGGGGAAGCCAGATTCACATAACTTTACTAAACTAATCACTTTACTAACTAATCAACTGCAGTGATTTACTTAACAACTGAGGTAAGAAAGGATGTAAAATGAGGCAAAATTCACTGAACAGATGTCTCATTTAACAGCAAAAATTTGGGGCTCAACTGTGGTCGTAAGTCGAGGATTACTTGTGTTGCTGGCCAATAGCACCAGAAACAGAGTCTGGGTGATTTGTACAGTTACTGATGATTGTCCCTATGATGAATAAACATGCTATTGATTTGTACTCGTATATGGACTCAGAAAAACAGAAGGAAGCAAAGGCCTCTATTGGGCAATGATAGTCATGGTGGATGAGTATCATGGTGTTTTACACAAATAAACAATGTAAATTCCATACTTATATCTGCAGGAATGAGAAAGAAACTCAAGGATGTTCCTGGCTACAATTTGAATGTTCAAGGAACTGAATACTCGTTACAGGAACAGAGTCAGATGGAGAGACATTCTCAAAGGTTATCTAGTTCAAATATCTGAAAGCTTGTGTGTTTCTGGGCTGGTCCGTTAGGGCTTCATGGGTTGCATGGGTTCCTTGGCTGGAATAGTAATAGCAACAATACTTAGACTTCTATACCGCTTCACAGTGCTTTAATAGCCCTCTCTAAGCGGTTCACAGAGTCAGCATATTGCCCCCAACAATCTGGGTCCTCATTTTACTGACCTCGGAAGGATGGAAGGCTGAGTCAAACTTCAGCCGGTGAGACTCAAACTGCCGAACTGCTGGCAACCAGCAGTCAACAGAAGTAGCCTGCAGTACTGGTCTCCAACTACTGCACTGCCAAAGTTCAGGGATTTGTTGCAAGCTAAGTGTTCTTGCGTATCTGAATTTCTATAGAGACAAGAGAATTTAATTGGTGCACGGGGAAAACATAGATAACAACTAGGGTTCCTTGTCTTTTGGCTGCCTCCCAACACTTTGCTGTGGCTTGTTTAGCTAAAATGCCAGAGAGATACCAGTAAAAAAAATCCAAGTGTGCCTAAAACTGAACAGGTCTGTAATAGCAGGCATATGCTGGGAGTCAACAAGAAATATGCATAACAAAGTTTACTTCTAAGCAGAAATGTGTAGGATTGCACATTAATAGTAGGAAAAGAAAGGCTCATTAAATGGCGATCAGGAAATGTATATGTCTGACACAGATTAACAGTAGTCCTTTCCTTTAAGAACGTGTAAATTGATATTTCATCAGGACTGGAAAGATTTCAGTTATCCACAGTTCATCCAAATTCATCAGTGATTGCTTGGCAAGTCAGCTGGAAATTTCAAAAATTATTCTTTAATGCAGTTTCCACTCATTTTGAGGGATTTGGCCAAGCTGCAACTCTTCATACATTTCAGCTTCAGGTACCAGCCAAAGCCACAGAGTTGGTTAGAGGCATGGAAAAAATGTTAAAAGCAGAGCAAGGTTGCTGTTTTTAATACAGAGTATGTTGAATCTTTGGGGAAGAACTGGGTTCATATTTAAAACTGGCTCATTTTCGGCTTCACTGGTAGAAGGAGAGACCAAGGGTTACAATGAACTCTGCAGGAGGAAGATGTTTGTGCAGCCAAATTGCTACTTGACCTCAGAGTTGGGATGGATTTCTCAATGAATATCCACGTGGAAATTTAATTTTACCAGTCCCATAGAGAAGGGGTTTTGGAAAGAGGGAAATGGTGTTGTATTGCTTTCTAGCCATCCAGGAACAGACAGATGTAATTTCTTCTAAGGTTGTATCTAACCTACAAGGATCATTTCTTTCCTTTTGGAAAATGATACTTTTTCTTGGCAGCAATTCAAGTGCTGTTCTGATTCTCTAATCCCACCCCAAAGAATACAAAGTGATGTGATTTGGTTGGGTGAAAGAAGAGAACCAGAATCACTGCCACTTTGTTTTTTGTTTTTTTTAAATAGGACCAATCTTTGGTTTCCCACAGTGGCTATTCAGAAAGGGAGCCTACAAGCATGACACAAGATCAATATCCTTCTCTGATATGCTGTCCAAGCATAGCCAACATGCTATGAAGCTGCAGGCAATGATCACCCAATTGAAAAAGATATAGACAACATAAATCTTGAACAAATCAGACAGGCCGTAGCATTACTAATTCAGAATGATTTGTGTTGACTATTCATGACTAATAAGCAACATGTGACATTACTGGTGACTTTTCCATATTGGTGTGATGCTATTAGGCGACCATATTTGCTCTATAAAAATCTAGACAATGACTCAGTAGAAGCAAAAATGTTGGTTTCCTCTGCTTGGCTGAAGTTGGATGCAGGATTTGGTAGCCTTAAGTGAATTGGTAGTGGTTGAAATATTTTCTTCTCTTCGCATTAACTGGATTTTTTTTTCCCAACTGGATTTTCATAACCATTCTACTAAGAATGATGTAACACGGCAACACCCTTCCCTCTTTTCTTGGAATGAAATGTTGCATGGGAGAAATGTTTTAAAGTCTCATCCAAATGCCGAGCTAAGGCTGAAAGCTTCTGCTATCTGTTCTTAATCTGATGCAAGGGGTTATGAGGGTTGTGAGTGCTGAAGTTCAGCTTATATGAAGGAGGAGAGAGTTTAGAAAAGTCTGGGATAACAAATTACCTTTTTGCACTAAGTGGGAGACTTTTCAGAATTTTGCAGAACAAACAAACAAATAAAATTCGACCCTGTACTAGTTAGCTGCCATCCCACCATATGTCTTTGGGATCATGTTTAAAAATGACAAAAGTACCCCAAAATTCCTTATGATCCACATTGTGTGTGTATCTGAAGACCACAGTGCATATTAGATAAATGCATGGGAACACATAATGAAAAAAACTATATCAGCTAGTTCAATTATTATTTTCTAATTTTATATCTTCTTTTCACAGAAACAGTTAATTCAGTAGTACAGTTTTTACTTTATTTGAAGAACTGAATACTAAGCAATTCTTAGCCCTTAGTACATGTTACAGTCCAGCATTTCTTCCTATACTCCAAAGTTTGTCAGCTGTCTTCACTGCTGGACAAGGAATGCACATGCTGATAATTTGATCTAATTATCACTCCTTTAGCCTGTGGCTGCCATGTCAAGAGCTCTCCTTGCTGAGGTCCATTCTCTGCATGCTTGGAGTGTTTGCAAGACCTTCTGCAATGGAAAGTGAAAAGGAAAGAACTTTCACAGGGACAATTAAGCTCTGGAATGTAGAGCAGGCAAAGATCTATATCAAGGCCCGTGGGGATAATGGGCAATACCAAATCACCCTCGCAGAATTTGGAGATGCAAAAGAAGGCAGAGCCCCCTCACGAAGAAAAATGAGGATTTGTGCTGAGTATTCATGACTAAGAAGCAGAATGTGATGACATTGCTGGTGACTTCTACAAATTGGAGACATAAGAGGTATTTTATGATGCCATATTTGGACAAAAAACAAAATCTAGATTAAATAGAAGTAAAAAGTAGTAAAAATCTGGTTGTCTAGAGATTTTTTTGGGATTTTTTGCAGACCACATCTGGTCTAATTCAATTTTTTGTTTTAGGATTTTTATCCCAGTCTTTAAAAAGTCTGATAAAATAAGCACAGTTATGAAAGTCCTACCAATGTGGGAAAAGACAAAAGACCAGCAAGGGCTTATGTAGCATCAATCAAAGCAAGACAGATCAGTAGATGCAAAATATTCCCACTGCATGCAAAATATTAATTGAAAGTAGATGGCCTTAACTGAGATTTCTGTTTTCTGGGCACTTTTGCATTGTATCAAGGGCATTCATTGGTTAACTGCAGCGATAATAGTAACGTGAAAGCACAAATGCTCTATAAATGAATACCCTTTTGCACCAAGGGGGAAAAATGATCTCACTACAAGAAAGTGAGGAGAAGTACTACCATCCTGAAGGATGGTGGATGGTGCAGATGCATCAGTGGAGAGCTTTTTCTGATGAGGCCTAATTCCACACTGCTTCCAATGGGACAAGGGGAATTCCAGATGTGAAGAAAAAGTTAAACTTCACCCAATACCTGCCTCGGTTGGTGAGTATCAGAAGGGCTTTGAAAGTTGCAGGGGGCGTGCTGTTTCATTTCCCCACTATTTAGGATTTCTGAGTGAATCACATGTGGAGAGAATGCTGCTTTCCAGATGTAGACATAGGCTCCACCCTCTCCATTCTTTGAAGCAGTTAATCTGTGCTTCAGAAAAGGGTGGGTGGATGGGGGTGGAGAACTAAAAGTTTTTCTTTAGGCATGTATTGCTCACATGTGTTGAAATGGTGAAGTTGCTTCCTGAAAGCTCAAACACTGATGAGGAAATTGTCATATAGTATTAGCATTACAGCCCTACAAGACTGCGAAGTTGCACTCTTTAAGTTTATCAAGTTTATTGGCTGCTCTGGGCCTGGCTCTGTTGCAATTGTTAAGTTTTTGCCAGTAAGGAGAAAGTTGGATAGTGGTAGATAAATTAGCCATGGTGTATTCACTCAGAAAATGGCTCCTGTCCACTTTCAGATCATGTAATGAGCTTTCTTGGACAGCTGGAATGTTGGCTAAAATCCTTTGCGCTAAAATGCAAAACATCAGCATTGTGAGCTTTTGACATTTCATCCACAAATCCTGAATAGCAAATGGCAGCTGATGCCGAAATAACTCTATGCAGCAGGCTGTAGCTTTCAGCTTTAAGGGAGTTTCAAAGAAAACAGAACAGAGGTTCCTGACTCCGAGCCACAATAAAATACTAAAGTAGAAAGAAGGGGAGCTAAACCATGAATATATAAACAGTAGAGAGTTGTGTGTACAGGAACTATTTATTAATCTTTCCTCAACATTTATTGCTTTGAAATTTCCTATCAGGAGGAAAAATCCTGGAATAATACCATTATAACACAGAAGGGATGCAAGTTGATCTTTATGCACCACAAAGAAAACTTCTCAGATGGGCCTTCAAATTGGCAAGAGGGCTTAAATCCTGATCCCTCCTCCAAGGTATGGCAGTTGACTCTGGGCAGGCATAATGAAAACATTCTATGAATTAGAACCCATTGCAACAGGCCTGAACTCTATGGGAATCTTCTTAGTCACCCAAGATAGCCCTTACTCACATTCCAGTGTGGCCTCAGGAGGGACCTCCTCTTCCTATATCATTTGGAATTGCAATAGCATTCCTTCACTTCCTCTCATAGGACACCCACAGGTACACAATCCTGAAAATCTGCAATACCTGGGTTGCAACTTTCCAGGTCACCGCTTGGTATTACAAAGGGGATGTCTCATTTTTTCTTGGCTGACATCTAGTGGTTATGTTGATTCTTGCAGCTTTTGTGTAGTATGCCTATTCTTCTCTTGTCCCTCTTCTTTTCACCAGCAGGAGCAGGAAGAAAATGAAAGAGGAAAACAGTGCCAGGGAGCTGCCAAGGATTCCAAGAGTTCCCCTTCCAGCTTCTGCTTCTCCTGTAGATTGTGACAGTTGATTTGGGAATCGCAGTAGAAGGGGACAGCAATTGTATCAGCAGAAATGGTAACCCTCCCTTCCTTCCTTCCTTCCTTCCTTCCTTCCTTCCTTCCTTTCTTTCTTTCTTTCTTTCTTTCTTTCTTTCTTTCTTTCTTTCCTCCTTTCCTCCCATTTTTCCTCCTGTCCTTCCATTCTTCTTTCTGTGCTTCTTTCTGTGCTTCTGTCTTTTCCTGTTGTCTTTGCCTGACATGGTTTCATATGCAATCCCTGCTGGGTTTCAGGATTTGGGCTGGAAAACTCTGGACAACCACTAACTATACAGATGACAATTTTGTGCCATCTTAAAGTGTCCAATGTTTTGCAGCCCAAATGTATTGAGATATGAAATATGTTGAAGGAGTGCGTGAAAGAGCAGTCAGTTGGTCAGGCTGCAAGCTTCAAGGCAGCTGCCTCTCCTGTCTTCACTCTATGTCCACTGAAAGGACCATAATTAATGCAAAATAAATGCAAATGTACCACAAGAGAATCCAAAC
This sequence comes from Thamnophis elegans, assembly GCF_009769535.1. Classification (NCBI taxonomy): domain Eukaryota; kingdom Metazoa; phylum Chordata; class Lepidosauria; order Squamata; family Natricidae; genus Thamnophis; species Thamnophis elegans. The sequence goes on from NC_045542.1 coordinate 60,074,846, forward strand.
CAGATAGCAAAATCAGTAATTGAACTTCAACAATGCATCAGTATGTAGATCTCAAAGGAGTAGTAATAATTTCTGGCATTCCTAAAAACATTTAAAAAAAATGGAAGTGGACTATGTTCTGTGAAAATTTATGCAGTAATAAATTAATTAGTTTTTGTACAGAAGAGTCTTTACTGTTTCTGCAGCAGAGAAAACACCATACTGAGATTTGGGTTATTGCAGCAGGCCTGCAGAAATCCAAATGACCATTGGATGGCAGCAAGGAGATGCAGAAAATTATTTTTGCTGTCATCTTATGTCACCTGGATTTCGACATGAGAATCAAGTGTCCACCATCTCTTAACTCAAGGAAGCAAGCCAGAACTGGGAGCTCACCAGTTATAAATGAAATAATGCTAGAATTCATTACAAAGTCAACAAGTCAAAATTTTTGTTTTAGCCAAAGTATATCCTTAAGCTAGCTCTAGCTTACAAAAACTATTCTATTGTAGAAAAAAACCATTTTTTACACAGCCCACAGAATCTAAATTTATTATGGCTACAGTCGTTTTAGTAGGACTCTTTCCTTAGATCTTCCAAAGTGAAATAAAGATGCAGGTTGGACAGCAAGAAGTAGGTGTTTAAGTGTTCAGATGAGGCTTTGGTGACCTGCATTGTACAGATGCAGATTTTATGATCAATTTCAATGATGGATATTGAGTTGAGTTAAATTTACACCTCCTACCTCTTAGTATATCTCAGCAGATTCTGCTATTTAGCTGGAAGTACCCAATTAAGGCAAATTAGGAGTTTCTGCCATTAGCTTCATGTCTGTAAAGCAGACTTTGAAAGGCAATATGGATTGACTGAAAAATAATATCAATGAAAAAAACAACAACCCTTAAACAGCCTGGTTGCTTCATGTTCAACATCAGTGCAAAGACATTCTGATGTATATGTATAGATTCAAGTTATACAGGATTTTAACTCAAGTGGATGAGTGTCTATCCATATACATATAAATATCTCACCTTTGCATGTGTTGTGCCTCAGGTCTTCACATGATTGCTGAATGTGTATAGTTAGCCCATATCCTGGTGAATGCTAAAATCTAGTTCTCCCCCACCCTCATAAAAATTTAAATTATAGGATGGTAATCACGGAGCAAAACATAGAAGAAAGAATGATCACGAATCCATCCAGTTGCAAATGAAGTACATTGGTAGACATGCATGTAACTCTTCAAAACATTTCAATGGCCATCCGTCCCCTGTCTCTTTTGTCCCAGAGATTTCTCCCAGAGCTCCTCTGAATTTCTATGCTATATGCTTGCCCTTCCAATTACAGTTTCCAGATTGTTATTCATTACCTGCACTGTCTGCAAGGCTAGTTTTACTGCTGAAAAGTCTCGTGAAAGTGGAGCCCCCACCTATTCATAAAATGGCTCAAAGCCCACCCCTCCCAAACGAAAAACAGCCAACTCCAATTAAATGTTGGGCTCATGGCTCAGCCCTGTAGAGAGACTGAACCCTTCCCTTCTTGATTCAGAGCCTGTGGTGCAGCCCTGTTGGTCTCCAGAGAGTTGTCATGGTTATTCTGCAAATAGCTGATGTCATCTTCCTTTATGTAGCAGCAAGAGCTTTTCAGTTGATCAGCCCTGGGGAGAACAGTTTAAGATGTAAAGACATCCAGAATCTCAGACCCTGAAATGGCAATTGCAAGGAAAACCAATAAAAGGAAGGAGGGAAGCAAGAGAGTGAAAGATGGGAATCGGATGGACTCTCAGGCTGAGCAAAAACTGATGGGAAAGAAATGCAACAGACACCGAAGCTCTCGCTGGTAACAATGATAGGACTGATAGCAGAAAAAGAATGAAATCAATAAGGAAGCTTATTGAAGTAGATGAATAGGCCTGGAGAGAAAGGCAGTCAAAATTATACAAAAGCGGGAGAAAAATGAAGGAATAAGCTGTTTGCGTTGTGACTTAGGAACTGAAAAGTAGGATAAGCATCCCAGGGTTTAAATGCATTCCAAATAGTCAGTGTCATATGTCTAATGTTGACAGCTGACATTCATCTATCCGTTGATGAAACAATGCACAAGACCCAACAGTTAGCAAGACGCAACACTTACTCATTTATGGCCATATTCTAAACCCCCTTATTCATATTAATTAGCATTTTAATCCTTCAATGGGCACATTAAAATAGATGCCAGTCTGACAAAGCTACTTTGTTTAGGGTGAAAAGGGATGCAAAACATGCCCATTCTGGGTTCTGCAAAATGAAATGCTTTTCACTGAAATGCAGTCAGAGATCCGGTAGTGTAAATCAAAGAGTGCAGATACATAAGAGATGATGTTTTTAGGGCTTCTGTAACATTTCAGAACGTACTTATCATATAATGGCAACCAAACTTCAGAGTCATTTCCATAGATAATCAGGTTTGCCTTGCAGCTCAATGTTTTGTACTACACAGCCCAATCTATTCTGAATTGGGATGCTTCTCAGCATATTATCCAAGATCTGATACTTGAATAAGTCTGAAGGATCAAATCAAAGACATGACTTGAATTTATATTCTATCATTGAGTTATGCTCACATCAATATATTAGGCTTGCATTTTCCATCGCTAGTTAGAGTTGAATGTATGACCTCACAAATGGTGATATATTTGGGTTATGTGCCATCAAGTCAGTACCACCTGTTGGCAACCACATAAATAGATTTCCACTAGGAAGATCTGCCTCCTATCTGGTCTTTCAGGTCTTTTATCAGACCATTCATAACTGCTATGATTGAGCCCATCAACCCTGCCTAGGTTGTCCTCTTTTCTTTCTTTCTGCTTCTCCCAGCATTATAGACTTCTCCAGAGAGCTAGATAGTTGCATATTGTGTCCAAAATATGTCCATTTGAGCCAGGTCATTTGTACTTCAAGTGAGAACTCTGATTCAATGAACCATTTGTTTGTCTTCTACCCATGGTATTCTCAAGAATCTTCTTTTTCTATCCCACTTCTTCAAAGTCTAAGCAGACATATTTTATAGTCCTGTTTTTGGAGACAGAAAATTGCCCAAAACATCTTGTGGGTTAGACTTTGCATAGAAATAGCCAAACTATTTAATTTGAAAGATGGAATTGTATCTGAAGGAACAGCCCATTTTTCCTATGTAACTTTCTCTAATCATGGGTTAGTTTGACTCTAAGCTCCTCGGTAAACAGCTGGACTCTAGTCTGAGGACATTAATAAGAAATTCAAACTGAATTCTGATCTCTTTGCCCTGAGCTTCTGCTTTAAACTGGGTCATATCCAGGAAACTGACAAAAATATCTTTGCCACGATCATTCACTATCCCACACTTGTGCTTCAAAATAGACTCCTGTGTTTTTGTTTGGTTGCCTACAAGACATCTCTCCCTGCCCCTTGAATTCTTGCACTTCTTATTTGTATGAATTTATCACTCCCCTGATCCCAAAATAGCTCTGGTATTTTGGGACGTCTTTGGAACACTCAAGTGTCTGGAGGAATGCAGTTGTGGGCAATCCAAGGCCATCTATCATAAAACTGAACTCAGGCCACAGAAGAAGCTGTTGGAAAAGTTCAACCTAACTTTCAAGTGGCATAATAACCCGATTATGTATGTGAGTATGTGAACATATCTTTGTGTTATCACGCTATCCTAAAAGTGCTCCTTCGTCATTTCAAGTGCCCAAAAGGATCTAAAACATTGATCTCATTCATTTTCACAGAAAAATAAGGCCAGCCTGGCTGGATATATTTGTGTAACACCCCCCTTCTCCATTTTTGTAAAATTGTGTATACATTGCTGTGCCTGCCTAAAGTCAGGATCCAAGGAAACCAACTCTCCTGGATTCTGATCCAGCCTCCTTCGATGATTCATTGCTCAGTACTCAGTACCTTATTTCTTTTTTCAGTCTTTGTTTTCTTTGTAAGACAGTTTTATTGTGATTTGTTTAATATAATGTTCATAGGTAAGCAAAACTTGAACCTGATATCATTTACAAATTTGAGTTATACAATGATGAGCCTTCTGCATGAAAGGGGTGGCTGGAGCAATAGACCACTCCTAGCTGAAAGGAAAAAAGGTTTGATGAGGCTACAAATAAGAGGCAATGATTTCCCTAAGGAATTTATTTATTCATGGCTAAGGCACAACAGGTGAACAATGAACCACTCATTGGCACAGCAGTAGCATCTTTTAAAGTTGACAGCATTCATTATTGATCAGTGGTTGTGAGCCCAGGAGTGTATAGCAATGAGTGTATATAAAAGAGCCATGGTGGTGCAGTGGTTAGAATGCAGTATTGCAGGCTATCTCTGCTGACTGCTGATTGCCAGCAGTTTGGCAGTTCGATTCCATGTGCACAAGGTTGACTCAGCCTTCCATCCTTCCAGGGTCAGTAAAATGAGGAGCCAGATTGTTGGGGGCAATATGCTGACTCTGTAAACCACTTAGAGAGGGCTGTAAAACACTGTGAAGTGGTATATAAGTCTAAGTGCTGTTGCTGTTGCTATATATTAGCCCATTCCTTAAACTTCTCATTGAAGTGGGAGAATTAGTTAAAGACTTAGAGCACTCTCAAGCAACCAGTTTGACCATGTTTTTTTCTCTCTCTCTCTCTCTCTCTCTCTCTCTCTCTCTCTCTCTCTCTCTCTCTCTCTCTCTCTCTCTCTCTCACTCACTCACACAAACACACACACACACACACACACACACACACACATACTCACACTGCTACTGGAACAGTCATTTTTTTTTTTTTTTTTTGCAAATCAACAATGTTTGTCAAGTACCAATGAACAATCACAGCTTGAATTTCCTGGTTAATTATCCAGGTAGCAGTATCTCAATAAACAAACAAAAAACACCCCTTCCCCAGCAAACAGCCTAGCAATTGGAGAAGTTCTTTGGAATAGCAAACAAGCTAACGCCCTGTCCTATTTCTTGTGGCTCAGTTACCGCACCATGGTTCTACCACCATGCTGAAGTCATGGGATTTGGAAAGACAGCAAGCAAGTAATCTCTGAGGACTATTGAGACTATCCTGTACAATCCAATTTAAAACTACACTTCCCTAAAACCAAGAGACAGCTTTTGCAACAAGTTTTGTTAGTGCAGGAAGGAGGAACCAGCTCACATAAGATGCTAAATGTCCAGATGATTAGAGATGTAATCTGTTGAATAATCCGATAGGAGACCACAGCGACTGAATTCATAGCAACATAGGTAAAACAATCCTTACTATATTTAGCTAGGAGCATCCATGAGAGGCAAGGGTGGCAAAAAGATCAAGATGACATTTATGATTACACAGGTCTACAAGCAGAAAGCCTCGGAAATGAAAGTAGCTAAATTTTGCCAGAATTGGGTCACTAATAAAGGAAAATTAAGTCCTGAATATTAATTGGTTCCAGTTTCCAAGATACAGCTTCATGTCAAAATTGCATAAAAATAATTCAAAATTATGAGGGGTGTGTGCAATTTTGCTCCATAACTTTTCTGCAAAATATGATATAGCAATGAGAATGGTGCCATACCAATCATTATAAATTTATCTTTCTATTGATACCAATAACATAACTTTCTATTCATTTATTGGCTTTTCATGCAACATTTTTATACTTTTTGCATGAAAAAGTGACAAGTACAAACATTAAATTAAATGACAAGGTTCCATCTTTATTCGGTATCTAAATTGTGCTTTTTGGCTTTTCTCTTGTGAACTGAGGTAGGATCCTCCTGGAGAGATTCCAGCAGTAATCGGCAAGCATGGACGGACTCCATTTCCCCTAGTATCTTTTCTCCATGCCTGTGATATCCTGGTGGAATCTGTCCCCATGCTCATAACTCACTGCCCCACAGCTCAAAGGGAAATAGTCTCAATGCGAGTATAAGAAGTTAATTTTCAATGACATGTTTGCACCAAGTGCTTCATAGGACCTAAACAAACTTTCCACGTGTTTTTCACAGTCATCTGCCTTGCTGTTCTCCAAGTGAAGATAAATATATACACTTCTATGTACCTTTTTCATTGTTCTACCATACTTCGTTGAGAAGTTATGACACATCA